>NW_024525490.1:11114528-11759730 GCF_017590135.1 Pyrgilauda ruficollis
TTTTTTTTTTTTTGGTTTTGGTTTTTTTTTTTTTTTTTTTTTTTTTTCCCTAATCTGCTTTTAAGCTCTCAGGTGAAGAAGCAAATGTAAATCAGCTTTCTGTTAATTTTTAGTCCTGTTCCTTTTTCGCCAGGCTATTTGTCTTTTGCTTAGATAAAATGATACACATGGCTTCCATACATGTTATATACACATACAATTTTATGTAAAATTTGTAGATTATTTGCTTTCAATGCCTTTGAGTATGCAAATCTGCTGGGTTATTAGAAAGTAATGAGTTTTGCAGCTGGAATATTTATTTACAGCATAGCAAACTCTGAAGTATAGCTGTGACATCAGTACTTGGAACAAATGACCCATTAATCAAGAAAGCAACCTGACCTTCTCTGTTTGCATGGTACTCCTGTCCTCAAAGCTCCTTTATTTTCCATTTACAAGTCCCAGGTGCTGACATTTTAGCCTAAAAACTGTAGCCATAATTATGGAGAAAAGTAGATGAACTATTAAAAAAGCACTTAATCCAACATAATTCTTCTTTTTAATAACTGTACTTAAGAAGCTGATAGTTGAATGGCATTCCTATTCACACACAGTCTTAGTAAATGACAGCTTAAAATGTAGACAACTATGGAGTGCATTAGTAGTAGATGCTCCATGATTGGAAAAGATACTTATCATGTCAGATGGTAATCCATAGAAAAAAATGGGCAACAATATGGGATTCATATGTGATAGCTACTTCCCAGGCAGAGAAATCAGCATATTGCTACCCCTGGGTCCAGAATACAAGCAACCTCAACAGAAAATGAGAGAGCAGGAGGAAGTGTGATTTTGCTTCAGGCTTCTGTTTGGACAGGACCCCTTCATATTCACTTAATACCTTGTTTACTTCTATTCCTTTTGTCTACCTCAGCTCGTTTTTTGTAGAACTAGTAACCCTTTGGGTCAGAAATTTTCATTAACAGTGAGACAAGGGGAGATTCTGTGTGGTGACAACCTTGGAAAAAAATGGTCATTTACACATTGTTTGGTTCTGAAGACCATCTCTATGACCTAGGGGAATATAAAAGTTGATTCATAGATATGAATGAATGAAAGAATGAATGAATGAAAGAAGACAAGGAAAATAAAAATAAAAAATAAACAGAAAAAGACTAGAATTTACAAAAAAGGTAATGACATAAAGGACTCATTATCCATCTTTCCATCAATGCAATTTTCTTATGGCTATTTTTCCTCTGTACTATGGAAGATCTTATAAGACTATCAAAAAAACCTTTTAATGCATCAGAATACACAATATTTTTGTCTGTAAACTCAGCTTAGTCTAGATTTCTTCTGTTCCATACAGTATTTTTTTTAACTCAAAACTTTACTCAAAGTAGAAATAATGACATTTAAGAGGAGCTATACAAAATGTATCTTCACTTTACAGAAATATGGATTCTTTTAAGTTACCTAATTCCCTTCCCTTCCCTTCCCTTCCCTTCCCTTCCCTTCCCTTCCCTTTCTTTCCCTCCCCTCTCCTCCCCATTACTATTCTAAATGTCTCTGCAGGAAAGGAAACTTATAATTTACTGAATTGAAAGAATTGTATCTAGAAGCTAAAAAGTAGTTTGGAACTTTTTACCTTCCCTTACTTTGCCTTCATAACTCTTCCCCCATTGAAATTGCAGCTCTTTTTTGCCCAGGAGAGTGTATGAAATACAGCCTGCAGCTCAAGGGGGAACGTACTGCTCTTCAGTTTCTTCTGAGACTGCCAGTGCTCAATCAAGACTGCCTCAATAACTTGTCCCTGAAGAGTAGAAATGTATCTTCTTGCTCCAGCTTTGTCTTCCCATCTGCAAAATACATTCATAGACTTGTCATTTTTACTCTTATTTAGACAAGGAAGCTCAAGTTTAGCACATAATCTTTTTTTCTTTAGAAAAAAATAGGGTAAGGATCCAGAAACAGGAAAAATAGAGATTTTTTTTACTCTTATGTTTTTATGTTTAAAATGCTGCTTTATTCTTTGTACATAATTTGTGTGGAATCATTTACGTTTAGAGACACATATCATACACTCCTCTGACAGATATTTATACCATACATCTTCATGAGTACATCTATCTCAGCAGCACAGCGTAAAAGCATTGCTGTTTGTGAAATCAGATTTGCTGTTTGTGATTCCAGAGAATCAAACCTGGAAAGAAGAAAAAAGGAGGAGGGGTTTTCTAAAGTTCTTTTTCCTGTTCTAGTGGCTTCATACAATTTAGTGAATCACATTAAAAAAATCCCCTTCATTTATAGAAGGATACAACATAAGATACATAACAGAATGTGTTCTTTTGTTTGGTCCAAAAAATGACATGTCATGAAATAGACATTCATTGGGAAATACAGTTTGAGTCTATTGTGGTAATGCATGAAATTAAAACCCACAGAAATTAGACCCTTAAATTGGGTGAAACATATTAAAGAATGCTGGATAGAGAATCAAAATTCACAGGAACTATTCCTGTGGCTTTGGAAAAAACACAGCCCATCAAAAAACATAAGCAGGTTTACATTTCTACAGTAGCCAGTGAAAAACAACCACATGTACAGGTACAGTAGAAAGCATCATGTTAGATGTGGAGGATTACCCCAATAAAATGTATGCCACACTTGTCTTGGAAGCAGAGTAATAATTCATTCCTGTACATAAGTATTTCTTGCTGTTCCCATTATTTTTGTGTTGCTACCTCTTTTTCTTTGCTTGTGATAAACAAATTAAACCCGAACACATTGTCTCCCCTTTTTATATTTACTGTTGTTAACAACTTGTACAATGATGGGGAATAGGACAAGAGAAGAGAACACTGATAGTCATTTCACCATTATTCAGAAAAATCCTTCAGCACCTCCTTGGTTGCTTTGGCTTGTCTTCTCTATTTGCTTGCTAAATCTGTGAACAGGCACTCAGGAAAAACAGCATTCTTCTTGGAGAAGATTTCAACAACAACAAAAAAAGAAGTCTCTTTGCTTTTATTTGATGGTATTTAGAAAAAAATTTCCCACCCTGAAGACATGTCCAGGTTGTTTAAAGAGTTGCTCCTAAAATACATGAAGTTAATCTAGCAAGTGGGGCCAATTTAGAGCCGAGCAGGAGGGTGGAGACAAGGTTTGCAGGACTGGTAGTGAACACACCTGCTTTTGCCAATGGCTGGGGAAGATATTAACTGAGAGAGCTCCTGTGCTTCTACCTAAGCACAGAAAAAACAATCTAAGACCTCCTGGCATGGTGTTCATCACACAGGACCTAACCTTTGAGAGTACTTTACTACTTGGTTCACTATCAACAACTTCCCTCTGGATCATACCAGTCTGACTGTAGTAGTTTTATTTTCAGAACATAAAAGCATGTGGTCTTGTAGAACAAAAATAAAAGTCTTTAAATTGCATTTTTTTCTCATAAAGTAAGTTTACCTTGTAGGCTTCATAGAAAATAACTGTAGCAAGTGCTTGGCCTCAACAAGGAAAAGAAAAAATGAATTGGATCTAGTTTCATTATGTTCACTTCTTCTGGAAACTTCACCTAGTAATAAGTAGTATATTTAAAAAGAAAAAAAAATCTTTCCAATTTCTGTTATTGTGATCTGGTCCCAGCTGAAGCCTTATTATTTTTCTGTTGAAGGAGGCTCAAAGTTAAAGCATGCTTTTCTAGGGAACAACAGTGTCTCCTCTGTGTGTAGTACAACAAAGTATTCTCCCCCTATTCTGAGTTCCAAGTCAGGTTTAGCCTCAAACCAAAGTGTCATGGACACTGTCAACACTGACAACACCTCTCCTGGATTCCTGCCCTTTGTTGGGATGATTTCAAGAAATTACCTCTAGAAAAAAAATGAGTCCAGTGGAATTTTGATGTTATGGATTAGTAAATTTGGCCAGGGGTTCACAATCATGATCAGTTATCCATCTGCCAGTCAGCACTGAATATATTAATGAATCAAGGGTGAGACATTCATATGGAAAAACACCTGGTTAAGGACATCAGCAATGGATTCCAGAACCAGTGGCACATCAAAAAAGGGGGAAAAAGTATTGTATTAACAGCAATGTCAGCTTCCTTCTTCTCAATAATACTTTTAACAAGATAAACTGTCAATAAGTAGATAGCATTACATCATAAAAATCCTCTAAATTTATGGCTATATTACAAGCAGCCAGGATGCATTGCCAAATGCAGTACATTAACTTTTTAACTGCAAATCAGCTTTATGGTTTGCATGTGTTAAAACCATTTCTTTTATACTGCAAGTAACACTTGAAATGTCCCCCCTTTGGCAGAAGGGATGGATGATTTTCAACCCAGAGAACACTGGGCCCAGAGAACAAGTTCTGATGTACATTTTACATTTCACAAAGGCTCAGCTGAAGAGAAAGTGTCCAAAAACACTTTTGGACACTGACTTTGTAGGCTGTATAGTTAATATGCTTGCTTTACAATAGTTCAATAGTTTCAACACCAAAATTGTTTCAGTCTGGAAGCAATAAACTTGATAAGTTTAAAAATGAAGATGAAAGGAAGGTGTACATGTCCTCTAGACCCCACAGACTGAATATTATTTGTTTATTTGTTTGGAAAGATAAATTTTTGGCATACTTTATCAAATGGAAAAATACATGTAAAAATATAGGTATATTCAGAAGCTAAATGTTTAAGAATGGGCCTTTGTACAATATTTGTAAGCAATAGTTTCTGCTTAATTCAATTTGATGTTTTTCAGTTAATTAGAAATCTGCTATATAGATTTCCAATCTTAAGGGTGTATGTTTAGAATATAAGTTTAAATATCTTAGTTTCCTAAGGGAAAATTTAAATAAATTGTTGTAACTTACAAAACAATCCAAAATGACAATGAATTACCTATAAATTTACCTTTTCCTAATATGTAAACGTAACAGATTGGGACAGAAATGAAAAAGAAAGGCTGTGTACAAATTCTTTGAGGAAGAAAATGTAACAGAACTTAATTGATCTTTAGAGAAGATGGCTTAGCAGACACATAAAAGACATACTTCAGAGAATTTTGTCTCATTGTTCTTTATTATGAGTGTGAAAAACAAACTAAAATAAAACGCCAAGAACTGCCTGTGCATTCCTTCATGAAAATGTAGCGATGTAAAAGTTAGAGAAAATAAGAGAGTGAGTAATTTCTGAAAAGAAGCATTTTTGAAGTCTTTCATTATGTACAAAAGAGTCTGTAAGATGCCTTTTCTCTGTGGTTCTGCTTTTGCCAGTAATACATCTATGCTTGATAATGTGTGAATTAATATATTTAACTCCTGCTGAAAAACTGTAGAATGTTTAATAAAAAGTTCCTATAATATCCTAAGAGAGCACTGTTCTGGTGGAAATACAGCAAAAAATATTAGTGAAATGAATAAGACTTTGTACTCGTGGGTTAATTCAGGAAGACATAACCTAGGGGTCCTTAAAACAGCATTATTATATTTTCAGGCATCATTGATAGTAAGGTAATTACAGATACTTAAAAGCTGTTTCTGGATTATTTAATAGTCTGAGTGAACTGTTTGTGATTTTGAACTGTGCATTCTTTCCCTGCAGTTATAAATTTTTTTAAGCACCTTGAAGTTCTTGAACAAAATTTGCTTATTTTTTCTGTAAAACTCAGTGTGGTTGTCAAGCTCAAGACAGGCTAAAGTCTGGCTTTGAGAGCTTTGACAGGTATTTGATGGGTGTCTGAGGTTCTGCACTTCTTAAGAAATGAAGAAACATGTAAATTCAGAAATACTTGTATGAGCCAGAATACAGGAGAGAATTGATATTTAAACCGTGGACATCAGTATTTCCAACTTTCACATCTGAATAGGCTGCTGACTGGGAGCCAAATTTAGAGAAGATTCAAATAAAGTTCTGGAGCAAGATCTATCTTCTGTTGCATCACAGTCTTGGGATGTTTATTTAGTATTTTAATTTGGGATTCAATTCAGTAGGTTTTCATTGTTACAGAAACCCCTCTTATAAACATCTGTCTAGCAGAATATGGGGTATGAACTACTGTGACTAAAAGAGTCTTACTCCCTTGCCTTTGTGCAAGTTAAAACACGGTGAAACCGTCTATTAAAACATGAGTAATCTCCTCATAAATGACTAGTTAGTCAAGCTTGATTTATCCTAGGTAAATTCATATTCATCTTCCAAATCACTGTTTGGAAAATACGTGTTTGAAACTGTTGTCCCAGAGGACTTGTCCACAGCCTTCCTGGTGTTAGGCTGGGTATCTTGATTTTCACACTTGTTTCATTCTTTATGGTTGATAGGATGTCTCTGTTTGCTGTCACCTTTCAAAAATTACTTACAGTGGCTCTCTGATGATATATGCAGGAACACACAGGGCTGCATCTTCCCTAATCCTATAGACTTCTTCATGTCCAGATGGCTTAAGCGTTCCCTAACTGTGACCCTGTGCCTGACACTACTCCCACAGACTCTGCAGTGCCACCCTATCTCATCATTTCCAGTGATGTCATAGACATCTGGCAGTGCATGGACCCTAAATTCCTCCTACTTATTTTTCATGTGCATGTATTTGAGCGCAAACACTTGAGATAGGCTCTAGCTATACCACAGCCTGAAGTGGAGAGAGAGAGATGGCCCTATCCTTTAAGCGTTCTCCATGTTCCCTTCACCCACTTTCCTTTGGCACCATCCTTGATACACCTAGATTAGAATCATAGAACAGTTTGGGTTGGAAGGGAGTGTAAAGATCATCTAGGTCAAATTCCCCTGTCATGGGCAGGGATGTCATTCACTAGACCGGTTTGCTCAGTGTCCCATCCAACCAGGCTTTTACAGGGATAGGGCATCCAGAACCTCTCTGTGCAACTTGTTCCAGTGCCTCATCACCCTCTGAGTAGAAAATTTCTTCCTAATGTCTAATCTAAAACTGTTCTCTTGCAGTTTAAATCCACTGCCCCTTGTCCTGCCACTATCTGCCCATAATTAAAACATCTTTCTTCCTCCTTGTTATAAACTCCCTCAGGCACTGGAAGGCCAAAATGAGGTCTCCCTGAAAGCTTCTCCATGCTGAACAACTCCAGCTCTCTCAGCCTGTCTAACTGCAGGATGGTTGGCAGATCAAAGTCTTGCTTTTTCTCACAGAGTACCTACTCCTACCATATTTTTAAGAGGAAAGAGTTTCAATCTAACATAATTTTAGTTGTAGGTCCTCTGTGAGCTTTCTTCACAACAGGCAAAAGTCACCCTTTCCCCTTTTGTGCACAACAGACAAGGACATCTTGAAAATCTCTTTGATTATACAATGTTTGATTATGTTTGTTTTTATTTTTTTCAAAAATCTGTGTGAAGAAAAAGTACAAATATTCTCTAATTAGAATTTGTTTAGAGTTCCCTATGGCACCTTAAGAAACTAGAGATCCAAAAATTCTGTCATATCCACAATTACTGCCTGAAATACTGAAAAAAAATTGATTTCAGGATTCATGTATTTTGCAAACAAAGGAGAGCTAGAAGAATGAGCCAAACAAGAAAACAGCTAGCAGATGCTAAGCTTATGCTGTACAACATACAAATATTTTCCTTCTGAGGGCACATCTATTATTTACAAAAGAAAGTTTAGAAAATAAGTGGTGGCAAGCTTCTGGGTTGCTAAGAATTCCTAAAGACTGAGCTAAAGATTTTAGTTTAGTCCACATAGCAACTGTTTGGAGGGAGTCTCACTTTTCATGCAGTCATATTAATTAGGAATTTACTTCACTGAAGGTAAAAAGTCCAATGTAAGAAATATAAAATATATTCCTACTAAGAACCACCTTAAAAATGATAACTTTTTTTGTGTCACTAAAAGGCTTTATTAATAGGAATATTTTCATGTATAGCCCCAGGTTTATACAAACTTACTGTATCGAAGCCTCTCTAGGATTCAGAAAAGACAAAATTCCAACTGTGCTGACAAAGAAGCTTCCCTATGCTTATCTGTGCAATTGATAGCAATTATCTGTGGCTCTGTCACTCTACAGTAATTTCTGGAAGAGTAAAAAGAGCCTCATACAAGCACCAAATATTCATCTAACTTGTGTCTTTCTCCTCTTTTTAACCTAATTATAAAAGAAAAAAAAAAAGAATAGTCCATAAACGTTCAGGATCATCACAGTAAATAACAGGCCAGAAGGTCAGATACTGAGCAGCAAAACCTAGAATGTTCTGTTCCAGGACTTTGAATCTGTTGACCAGTATATATGTAGAGCCTTTTGGACAATTAAGAAATCTGTGTGAATTCATGAACAAGAGAGCATGGCCAAAAAAAAAAATAGGTGGAACAGGTATATGGCATTTGTGGGAAAGGTCTTTGGAAGCTGTTTGGGAAATGCATTGCCACAGATGCAGCTAAGCATTGATAAACATACACATCCCATTTACATCCTTGCCCAGAGTGCATGGGGGAGAAGGTCAGTGACAAAAGCCTAGAACAAACAGTGTTGTGTTTTGGCTGTGGAGGAATGGTTACGAGCATGGAAAAGAGTCTGCTCTGACACCACTGATGTGAAAATGAATCCAGGAACATGTTAGCTGGAGGATTTTCCACAAGTCTGAAACATCCCACAGCTGCAGCATTTGTTTAAATAGACACTTGTTTTCTGAGTGAAATTACTTAGTGAAAATGCTGTGGAAACAACAAAGACAAGTACGTTTATACCAGAGGTTTGTAGTCAGTGTTCTTTATATAGCTGAGCATCCACAAATGTGACAGCAATCAAGTGCACAAGATTTCTTTTCCTGTGTTAACTGACGTGATGAAATTGTTTCTAAAATTTGGAGAAGTCAGTAGAAAGCAACTGGGAGTAAGGAAAATGGTCCCAGACTCCTGGCAATTAATAAAACAGACCTGAAATGTAAACAGCATGGTGTAGGTAGAAGAATTTCTTGCTAATCTTTCTGTTATTCTTTAGTAAAACAGCCTTTTTCCCAGAGTGATAGTCTGAGGTAATGAGTTTAGAAGTGTATTTCCAAGTCCTAACGAATCAGACTGGAGACACATGGGCTTGTAGCACAGCAAGGAGGGAATTGACACACTGGTGATGGCCACAATGGATGGCTGAAACAGCAGTGCACAAGCCATGAAACAGGTAGGAGAAAGAGTGCTGGGAGTCCTGAAACTACTTACTTGTAAAGATAACTAGTGCTTTTTTTTGGCCTGAATACTAGTATCAATCTGATGGCTCATGCAATTAGGAAGAAGGACCAAAGGGCGTGCCAGTGAAGTAATCAAAAGGGTCATAAGGAATTACACTGTTTTGGAAGTAATTATCTTTTTTTTTTTTTTTTTCTATCTCCAGTGTTTCTCCATGTTTTCACCTTTTTTTCTTCTTCGGTAGTCCTAGTGCTAGTCCTACGTAAACATATTTTATTGTATAAAGGTGTATTATGTGCTTCATGATGACAGAAACTGTGGTAGAAACAAACCCATGTCCTCAATATCCAGTGCTTTCCATCAGAAATATTCTCCTTTCCCATACCTGTGTGGAACCAGAGCACTCCATATGTCCTCTCTCAGATGGCAAGGACTGCAGATAAGCACAGACTTGCTCAATTTCCTTTCCTCAGCCTCCTGCAGCCTGAGACACATGTGGCCTCTTATTCACTGCCATGTTTCTAGTAGCTTGGGCAATCTAATTCTTAGGACAGATAAACATCACTTAATTTTGGGCTAGCTTTGGCAATTAGTTTCTGTAATTATTTCAATTGTTCTTAGTCTTTAAAAACTTTGCATCAGAAATCCTCCTATGTATATTATTAAAATTTTTATATGATCACAGTTTATTTCCTCATAACTTCCTGTACCTCTGCAATATTTTTCTTTCTTTGCTTCTTTATTGGCATTTTCTGAGAATGACTTACTATTTATGTGTCTGCCTTACCATTTTTTCTTTCCAAACTCTTTCTGACTGTTTCCTAGCACTATTTTTAAACTGTCATCTTTGCCTGATTTGTCACCTGCTCTATTTTCTTTTCCACCAGTCATAATGTTCTTGCCAAAGCTTATCAGCAATGATCTAATGTGATAATTACCTGTAATTCTGGAAATGCTGTATATAATTTGCTTTATGAAATGCTCTACGGCCTTGGGTTTAGTACCAGTCCCTAGGATGCTATAATAGAAATTCACTGATTCATTTGAAATATATTTATGATTTATTTTGTTCCATTTGAATAATAATGGTTATATTTAGGACTGCTGTAATTTGACAATATTAATTTTCCTTAGCCAAGTTTCATGTCATTAACTAAGATGAGAGACATGAAAAGGAACTTGGGATCCTCTGTTTGTAAATTCTCAGTGATGTGAAGCCAGTTCAGTTTGCATCATTAAGCAAGAAAGATGAGGTGTTGATTTCCCAGGTCAGCTGCTCTACCCTTGTCCTTTCATTTCAATATTGTTAAAAAATCTTTAGCCAGCTGTAAAGGAGGGAAGAGACTGAGATTTTTCCAAGTGTAAAGGAATTGCAAGCTAGAGGAAAGTCATCCTTATGCCAGTTATCCTTCACCACTATTGCAGAAGGTGTTTTGGGCAAGGCAAAAAAGGAGCACACTGCATTCCTCCAGCCTGCAGCAAAAGAGAAATGCCTGTGTGATATTCCCAGCAGAACATTTTTTTAGCAACCTTTACAAGCAAAAGTGAAAAAAGCTGGTGCTGAATCTTCGCTCTCACGTTGCTTTTTCCCTTGTCAGTATCCAGGAAAGAACCTGATCATTATGCTTGTTTTTGAAAAGGCCAAGTTCAGCAGCAGTTTTTAGCATTTACAATATATAAATATTACTAATAAAGTTGTGTAAATAAAGACTGAACATTATTCTAGTTAATTTTCTTTGAGATATTTAATTATTTTCCTGATATTTTCACTTGACAAACTTTATACTTGTATTTGATTTTTCCATCAGGGTTTCCTCCTGTATCATTTTGGAAATGAAAAAAACCGCAGATATAAAGCTCCATGAAAAATAAGAAATTGATATAAGTAAATGTGACCTATGGGAAATCCTAATTCTAGGGAGTCTGCTTCAGCAAAATATTTGATGACATTTTACCTTGCGTATGCTGATTCTTCTTCTCAAAAGACAGCAGTGTAACAGCTACTGAGAAGAAATCAACTTACCCTAGCTAAAACCAGGACAAATAACGTTGAAGCCTGGGATAGCATCAGAACCTATATTTTTATCTGCATCTGACCTCCGAATTACTGTAAGTATAGGTTTTGTTATGTTGTAGAATAAAGATCAAAGCTTACTACCATTTCATGTTAGAGACTGCAATATAGACTATAAATGTTCAGAAATATATATATGTATATTAAACGAGTGTTTTGGAAAGCTTTCAATTTTACTGGTGTCAGTTGTAAAACCTTCTTCGCTCCCATAGTGCATAGTCAATATTACAGATCAGTCATAAAGGGTGGGGGCTGTGCAAAAATTAGGTACAGGCATAGTTCTCTTCTAAATCTGAGCACATTAAACTGTTTATTGGTGCAGTTAAATTTATTTTAATGGTTTTAAATGGCTAAACAGCCTATTCAATGCTCACAGGAGTCAGAAAAAACTACTCTGAAGCAGTACAGAAACACTGAAAAGAGAAGCTCTTTACACAGCTCTTATTTCTTTGAAATATTACACTAATTCTTACCAAAAATTGGCACTATGGTAAAAAGACAATATTAATAAATTAATTTTATCATGAAGGAAAAGACAAAACCCCTAAACAAAAGTGTGGATTCAGGAAAATCCAGTTTTGAGTTGTTCAATTCTGCCTTCAGTTTATTTTCAGAAGCAGTTCTTCTCAAGGCTGCAAACAATTTTGCAATTGTATCATCTTTCTTGTGAAATGATGAAATCTCCCTAAATGAACTCAGGTCAACACCAGCACAGTGTTCTTGGGCCCAGTTAAGAATTCTTACAGGCAGGGAGGAAGGGTCTACCCACCTCTTCAGCCCTGAGAATTCTTGGTGTCTCAAGGGCTACAAGCAAGTTGATACTTCCTTAATGCACGCTAGGGATCGTATGCTACTCTTTAAAATACTCTCAGTAGGGCTGCTCTGTTATGAGCTTGGCCAAAACAACCAGTGGCTTAAGAAGGAGAGCTTTGCTGGAAAAAAGCTTGGAACTTCATCCATGAACTCTACTAGTAAATGTGTTTTTTAAAAGAACTCTTTCTAGTTAAAATTCACCTAAAAATAAGGGGTAGACTCCTAGACTCTACAGCAACTTGGTCAACACATCTTTTCCTACAGACAGAAAATTCAAGTGTATTAGGCCTTATAGAAAGCAAATATGGTCATCCAAATGCACACTCAGTAATTTTTATATTCTTTATTCCATTGCTGCTAGTAATTGTGTTCTTACCAAGGCCATCTAGAAGACAAATGATTGTATCAAGTGTGGTTTCTACAGAAAAGGGACACTGAGATGAAGAATTTCTGTTAATACAATTTATAGAGAGATAGGTTTTGCAGGTGCTCCATGTTATACATTTGGATTTCCAAATCTGCACCTAATATTTTTTCTTTCCATAGTGGCTATGGTAGATTAATCTTTATCCAAATATCCTTAAAAAGAACATTATGATTCATCTTGCCAAAACTGCATATGAATTTTGAAACAGAGAAAATGTTCATGTTTGCTGTAAGAACTGGCAACCATTCTGTATCACTTCAAGAATGGTTCCTGCACTACTAGGCTGAGAAAAGGATTAAGCTTAGTTTTAAAGGAAAATCCATTTATAAAAGATGATATTTATTTATTTTTAATGTCTATTAAGCAGAAATTGCTTTCTCCTTCAATATTGAAATTAATTTTTTCATTCATACTTCTCTACTAGTGCCAAAAATAAATAGATTTTGGCACTCTTTGTCCTCTCTCTGTAACTAGAGCATAAGCCAAATCCAGGCATGGTACATATGATATAAGTAGCTCCCTGAAATCCAGTGTATTTGCCTGGGTGTAACATGATGGGCTGTAGATGCAAAGGCTACAGAAGATCAAGAAAATGTTTCTATTCATTTTATAGCAAGTCCTTCTGGCTTTTGAGGTACTAAGTAATCTTGCCCTTTCAGGAGTGTTTAGCTATACATTGCTCAGAATGTGGTCACCTTGGTCCCCTGGAGGCAAGGGCTCCCAGCCATAGGAGCGATGGTGAGTTCAGCCAGAAGGAAGAGTGAGGACTGTGCCTCCTGGCAGTAGGGTGTGCAAGGGCATGCATCCAGAACTGGCACAGGAGACTGTGGGTTTGCCTCACAATCAAAGGAAATGGGTTTGATGAGAGCCATGGACTGCCTGAGAGATTTATTTTTACGGCAGACCTTCTGTATTACTTCACATCAGCAGTGGGATTAATACAGTCAAATACAGCATTTCTAATGTGTTTTACACAGTAAAGGCACACCAAGGTTGTGCAAATAAGACTAAGAAGCCATGTAGCAGATAACTGCTACCTATTATTACTATTACTATTACTATTACTATTACTATTACTATTATTGTTCTTGCTGTTACTATTATTATATACTATTGTTATAGTATGCCCCTAGAAAGTGAGAAAATAGAATGGAAAAATTAGTGTTTTCTTTTCCTTCCTTCCTTCCTTCCTTCCTTCCTTCCTTCCTTCCTTCCTTCCTTCCTTCCTTCCTTCCTTCCTTCCTTCCTTCCTTCCTTCCTTTTTCCCCCTTTTTTTTCTTTTTCCCCTTTCTTTCCTTTCTCTTTCTTTTTTTCTTTCTTTATGAAATGAAATAAAGCAGTCAGACCAAATAATCAAAAACTCACTCATAAAAAAGCATTCCTAAAAAAAGAACTCTTGGAAATTAAGTCATCTTTATAGAAGCTTCCTGTTTACTCTTTGACGTTCATTCTTCTGACTTTGACTGAAAATTCATGGTTACATTTTGGATGTTTACTATACTTGACATCACTCATAGTATTGCTGGTATTTTGCACTTCACTCAGTTCCACTGCTCCACCAGATACTGGTTTTCATTGTTTTCTTCTTGGTCCTTTTCACCAAGAAAAATATATCACCTGTGAAAAATATATCACTTTATGTGTTCATGTATAAGCTGGGTCATTATGTATATAATATGGGTCATTATATTGTATAATTTTCTAAGTATGTGCATGGTGAAGAATAATTTCTCCCTCTCAATGTGTTTATTTCTGAAAAAAAACAATTAAGTAAAGAAAGCAATAATTTTTGGGCTAAGTGATACTACCTGAAAATGATTTTATGCTAGTGAAAGCTGGATAAAGATGAGTCTCTAATTAAGTTTGGGTACTACTTTAATTTAGGGGTAAGTATAAACTATTAATAATGGGATACTTTTAATATTATCTTGAAACAATATTGAATTTTGCAAATATATAAAGACCTTAATTTATGTTGTAAATCCTATGATTATAACTTTACTCTCATGCTTTTCTCAATTAGGATATCTTTAGTAAAATCAGAAACACAGCCTACTCTGAGTAACCTAAGTTCATATTCCTTCAGCCAAGATACATTGTATGAGTAATTGGCTACTTGGGTTAAATGCACCATGTCCATTTTAGATCAGACATTTCTCAACCCCATATTAATTATAAAAATAGTTTGGAAAGCCAGTTACCCGTAATGGTGTGTTTGGCAGCTAACAACAATTGCATAATCAGCTTTCATTTTCCATTGTCCAATGTTCTAAATGAAAAAGCATTACATACCATAGGATGTGGAACTTTTTTCTTACAACTATTTTCAAATTTTTACTTAGTGCCCTAGAGCAAACGTAATAAATAACAATGTTCTCAGGTATTCGCATGAATGCAGTCAGTAAAAACACATTTATAAACTGTTCCCCAATGTGTGTCAGAATCTCAATTTTTACAAGTCGCACATGACTGAGTTGCAGTACAGAGAGGGATAAATAATTCTACGGAATAAGAAAACATCTCTGGCAGCTTTGTGTCTAGCCTATTTTTCAGACAACAAGTATGGGTTGTTTCCCAAGTTTGCTATTTGTGTTCATAAACATAACCCATGTAAACATGGTAGATAGGGATATTCAAGGACTGGGAAACCTGACATTCACAGAACTAGCTGTCAGAGGGATCTACAGAGGGAGAAAGGTGTGGAAGAATTCTTTGTATGTGGTTTGCAGACACCCTTTTTACGTATTTCTTTGTGAAATTTCTGTTTTACTCTAGTAGTCACCCATGCAAACCTTTTATATTTCTGCTTATTCTTTCACTTTCCATGGCACTACTGTTTTGTGTCTCATGCTGCCCCTTCAAACAAATCCTTTTTTGATCAAAGTTCTTTGAACTAATTTGGTCACTTTCAGTTAGATTTCTCATTCCATATTTGCACACTGAGATCTCTTTCCTGAGGAAACAATAAATCTGTGTTAACCCTGAAACAACTATACAGACCAAATATATTTTTAAATGTTTTACAAGCAAGCCCAAACTTGTACATACTTCAACCTCTAAGGCATAATATAGAGCAGATATGCTCTTGTTAGTTTAAAAGTTAATATAAAAAAGATACAATGCACTCACACAACCAAATAACAATTTGATTTAATATGGGAAAGAAACTGGGAGACAATATTGAATTTGATGATACGATATAGTATTCTGGAGGAAGGTTATAAACGGATTTTAATTTAACATTGTCAGTCATGACCTTAGCAAAAAAATGAAGTTGATTATGTACATCTGACTGTAGACATTACCAGTAAGAAAGTAACCATCATAAATGCAGGAGGAACTGAATTGTTTTGAGTATAAAAATGTGTGATGTAAGGATAACAAAAGCAAATTTATTTATATATAAAAATTAATAATTCTGACCTCACACACTAAGAAAACATGTTCAGCTTAGAAACTGAGTATTTTTAGAATGGATTCTTAGATAATTTAACAAATACAAAATACAGACCAAGTGGAGGAAAATAATTTGGATTTTTTTACAGGTCAAAATAAAGATGGAGAAGACATGTTAAATTTCATAAACACAATTAGAGCAAACACTGAGGAATGGAGAAGGTAAAGGGCTTTTGGTGGATTTGTCAGTGTAATTAACATAGTATTTAAGAAATGTTGAAATGTTTGGGTTACTTAAAATTGGAATCATGTGAACAATCAAAATTTACATTAAAACTGGTTCACATCACTCGCACTCTAATTTCCTGTTCAATTTCTCTTCACTCTTTAACACCAGATATCAAAAGTTCATTTTGTTCTTTTGCAAAAAGGGAGACATCTAAAAGTCAACATCCAAGTTGGAGAGCTTTTTAAGGACTATGAGTGTATATATATATATAAGCAAAGACTAGTAGATCTATTAGTGATAAAAGCTTTCTGCACAACCACCAAAGAGCACAGAAATGCTGTGGCAGGAACAGGAGCCCAAATATTACCTTGGTGTGCTGCTCCCAGACTTGTGACAGGAGCCAGCAGGCAGAGCTGGAGGAGACATCAAAATCAGAACTCAGAGGACAGCCTGTCTGGAGAGACCCTCCAGTGTTGTTTCAGAATAATCTCAGCCCCAGTGTCCAGGTGGGACACGGGTTAGCTGCCATGGCTTGGCAGCAGAGCACCTTAGGGACAGAACAGACACTTTGGGGTGGCACGCATCACCCTGCGTGGGGCAAGAGCGCGCGGGGCAGCACAGAGCTGTGGGATGTTTAGGGGAGGAAGAACGTGCGTTAAGATGATCAGTACATGCAGATGCATTCATTTGTCCTTTCACAGTGTAGCAAGTGTGGTTCAAAATAATAAAAGAAAGGAATCTGTAAGTATGAAAGCAGCCAGACTACTTTGAAAGCCACAGATTAATTTTTGGGAAAAAATGCATTTAATGTGTGAGGTGAAGTGAAGATTGGTCAAAAAAGCCTGCTCACAGATGTGAGACATGTCAGCACTGGGGATGATAGGCTGGGAAAACATTCATTTGGTGAAAGTTATCAGTGAAAACAAAAATTCAGTGGAATTAGGTCCAAATTGTTTTAGTAAGAAACAAACTGTTATTCACTACAATGTTTTGCTCTATATGCTTTATTTTTTGTCCTAAAGTGTATAGGAAAAAATAATTTCAGATCCTGGAAATAATTGTCTTGAAACTAAATTATTCTCTTATATTGACATAAATGTCCACCATGTGGAGTACAAAGTTGAAGTGAATCTTTAAATAGCACAGTAGTTCAGATGATAAATGAAAAAAAGTAAAACCTTGACCAGCAGTGCTAAGCAGTAGGTGTTACAAAATTATGCTTATATTTCCTAGTTTATCCACTCTCTATGTTTTCTTTAGGTGTATCTTGATTTTACTACATTTGGCAAAGGCCAAGACTTACAATTGATGTATATGTAAACTTGTTGGAACAGAATGCATGTGTTGTAAACTGGATGAGACAATATCTTTTCTCATTTATGAAAAGAAAAAGCCCCAACAGTTAATAGAGCTATTTTGCTAAGATTTGTATGGAAGTTAGCAAGAAAATA
The DNA here is from genome assembly GCF_017590135.1 of Pyrgilauda ruficollis. Lineage (NCBI taxonomy): Eukaryota > Metazoa > Chordata > Aves > Passeriformes > Passeridae > Pyrgilauda > Pyrgilauda ruficollis. The sequence continues at coordinate 11,132,059 of NW_024525490.1, forward strand.
TTATAACCTATTTCTCTGTTCTTTGATGGTTGACAAAAGCAAAACATGATCCTTTGAGAGTGCTGCAACATGTACCGAGGGAAAATCAGGTTCATTTGCAAACTGTGTTATGGAGCATTTAATGAAACTTTATTTCAAAAGTTTTTAATGTTGAATGATTGTTTTAAGAAAAGAAAAAAATTGAAAAAACCCACAAGAGAAACAAAGCACTGGGCTGCTTTCACTTAAGGATCCTTTTGTAAGGCATTTGGAATCAGTGAAACATGCTGAGTTTTATAACTCTTCCTTTCCTTTCCATTCCTATTGATCTCCATTTTCCCTAACCATTAATGCATGCTGTCATGTTTCTGTAAAATGACATCAACTGGAACCTGATGATTATTTTGGTGGGATAACATGAGCTATAAATGAAGGACAAGCACAAAAATGAATCTAAAATCTTTATTGTTTTCTGTATTAATCTGTAGATATCATCTGTCTTTACATAAAACCTTCAACATACTTTAGCTCTTCATTGGTCTTAAACATCAGGTAAGTCTTTGTGGAAGCAGATCCATTCTGCTTCTTGCTTTTCTTTATTCCAGCAAAGTCTGTTTTGTTAACTCTTTCATTCCCCTGCCTTTCCAGTAGGTCATGCAGTCTCATGATTCCACAATAGCCCTTTGCTTATCTTATTGCTGTAGTCTGCATTTTCATCTGTAGGCAATCTGCACCAATGCAACATTCTTGAAGGCATTAAGTGCAAATTTTGCTGCGGCTGTTAACCTACTCATACAAATGTGACTGTGGTATGTTTAGTTGCGAAGATTAAAAAATGTTAGGACACATAACCCTAAAACTGTGAGGTTTGTAAAATTAAAGCCATTTTGGATTATATATATTAAAAAAAAAAAAAAAAAAAAAAAAGCTGACCCTTTCAGACAGCACATGAACATAATTTTCAGGTACTCTTTGAAATCATAGGCTTAGCAGCATAATGACCACATCATGACATAAAGACTCGTTTGTAACCGCTGCACTCAAGAGTCTTCATGGATCATAGAGACCAAGAAAGTCAGGATTAAATTGCCAGTGCTTATGATGCTGTAGCTGCCAGTAATAAACAATATCTAAGCAGAGTAATATACATTCTAGTGTACAGAAAACTCTTAGTATTTTACATGAAGAACAGTGAAAGAAGGAAGGGCTTAGCTTCAGCAGGCTCTCAGGGCTCCCAGAGCTTTTGGGAGCCATCCAAATGTGGGCAGTGTGTGGAAAAATGACAAATTCAGGAGGAGGCATTGCAACATGCTGCTGCGTTACAGAGAGTCAGCAGGCATGAATGACTGTAGGGAGGGAGATATTGATGAAGCATCGCAGGGAGAGAGCAAGCAACTTCCAAAAGGTTACTTAATTGAGAAAATATTTGCATAATTTAACAACAGAATTTTAGAACCTATCCAAAATAAATTATAGAGTGAAATTTTCTGGCATCAGCCCATCACAAGCTCAATCCCCTTCCTTTGCTAGTATAGATGTCTCCATGTCATCAACTGATGGCTGCAGAGGGAAATAAACAGAATTCATAATTTAAAGGCAACAGTCTTTCATGATAACTGACATAGGTAAGCACAGGCTTTGAAACACAGCCTCTCAAAGAATTTCTCTCAAAATTAGTTTTTAAAATTTTGCAGGAAACATCTTTCAGTAGGTTAAATGGAACCTAGATTTTATGTGCAAGGCTTTCTTGTTCTAAAAGGTGGTGACTAAAAGTTGATCTCCAATTCCCTCCCATTCACTGAGTGCATAATAGACTTTTGTCTGAGTATTTTCCCCTGTACCTTATTCCATGTAAGAAATAGCTGAAACCCTAACACTCAACAGAATTTTTTTTTCATTCTTTATTATTGGACATTTCTTTTTGCTGTTGAGGACAGCTGGAATAATGCCTGGACCTCTATCCCTGTGGAAACCTATTAGCTATATTTTTTGCTGACAAAAGTCTCTTTTTTCCTTGCAAATTATTATGGGACATTTTCTTTCATGTTGACTGCTCTCTGTTTCTTTACCTGTCCTTCAGTTTCTTTTATACTCTGTTGGTTTTTTGTGAGGGCAGAAGTCTTTCTTCTGATGTTCTCTCTCATCACAAATATTCTGTCTTGCAGTGGTTTTTCTAGGCTTGATGGGTGCAGCATTAAAAACAATGGATTTGGAAAATGTTGAAAGCCACTGAAGGGAGCTGACTGCAGCTCTGGAGTGTTCATTGTTTGGATGAGGAGGTGAGCACCTGGACGCTTCACTGCAGCTCCCACTGCACAGAGGTGCCTTCCTCGATGTCCTAAGGATGCCTGGCTCCTAGGATGAGCTCCATAAAGTGCGGGTGCCAACTCATGCCGGGGACGGTGAAGCGACATTCTGAATTAGACCCTCTGAGTAAAGAGTATGAAAGACCAGCCAGACGGAGGAAGCTCTGAAAGTGCAAAAATCTGAAAGATTCTTGCTCCTCTTGCTGCCCCACAAAGTCTTTCTATGATATTTTGAGGCACACAACTAAAATGGCATATATAGTCATAGAATCCATTGAATGGCAGCCCACTTTCTGCTACTTTACTCTTTCTTACCTTTTCTTCACCATTTCAGTAAAACATCTTCTACTGCTCTAAGCCAAAACCCCATTTTTGGGTTTCTGTTCCCCTGCAAACAAATCTATCAGACATGCATAATTTAGTGTTTGATTCCTGAATATATTCTTATATTTGAACCTTGTGTTTTGCATGAAAATGTGTCTGTGCTATGCAAGAATGATTTTTTGCGTATTGCACATTACATATAGCAACAAGCATTAATATGAGTATGATTTTAATTTTTAATTTTTTTTTCTGCGAAAGCAGCAAAACATACATCTTAGGAGAACAGTAAATCTCTGTGGCAGTCCTGAGCCCTGAATGTATTTATTTTCCCCACAGGGTACAGCAGTAGCACATCCAAGCCACTAGATATTTGGCCATGACACTTTCATAATGTAATTTAAACTCTCTGTGGAATGCAAATTTTTTATTTTTTATTTTTTTTTTTTTTTGCAAATTACAACAAAGGAAGGCTGTGTATATGAGAGTTATTTTAATTTGAGGATAAAATAAACACTTTTCCTTGTAAAAGTTATGGGAGAGGATAAAATTAAGAATAAAAATATTATCTTATTTAAATATCTCCCTCAGAACATATTATTTATTTCTCCAAAATATAACAACAATTTCTATAAAAAATAATTACTATGCTACACTAAACTTCTCTTGAGGCTCTAAACTTCATTTTTTTATTATACAATTCTACAGTAAAAGTGTAATTTTGGACGTACAAGTTTTGGGCCACACCGTATGGAAAGGGCCTACCTGCCTTCTAACTTTGCAGCATATGCAGCTTTGGTGAAAAGTCTTTTGATCCTGGTAGAAATGAGTCAATTGACTGAAAAAGACAAAACCAAAGTTTTCCATCAAACATTTTCAAATACTACAGCAACAAATTCATTCTTCTGTCAGAGATGATTATTGAGGAGTCAACACAAAAAAGGTACCAAAAAATGTTGATAAGAGACACTCATACTCCTGCCTTGAGGTTCTACTCTGTATTTTGCAGTCATTTCCCCTTTTTTTTAATGGGAGCCCCCCCCTTTTTTAATAGGAGTGTAAATAGGTCATGGGAGTTCATTATAGTGACAGTAGAAAGGTTAGAACAAGTTTATAGGGTTTGGGTATTTCTACCTTTTCAGAGAGATGCAAATACAGAGGATCTCTGTCAAGATATACAACCTTGTTGTTTACCTGCTCAAAGCAGTTACTTTCCCCTGTCTTCAAATCTAGGCAAGTTTCTGTTTCTCACACTGTTAACTACATAATTAACAGTGATAGAGATACAGTTTGAAACAGTGAGTATTGCCCTGGGGCTCTCAACTTGGTGCTGATATTTGACCATCAAAGTATAGCTAGCACAGATGGTGCAAAGATGAAACCTCAGCTAATCAGGAAAGAGCACAAAGAAAGATGTTCTCATTAAGTTTCTAAATATCAAATTAATGAGGGGAAATGCAGAAATTGCCTAACCAATGAAATATTTCTTGAAACTGAAATACAAGAACAATGGTAGAAATAATCCAGACTGCAATTTTGGAATCTTGAACCTGATTTTTTAGTTTAATTACTTTTATTTTCCCAGGTTTTCATTTCCTTTTGTTGTTTGTTGCTTTCCCTTCAACACCAATTCTTTTTCTTCATTTATTTCAGAAGACATTTATTTTTGTTAATACAAATTTTATTTTAGCAGAAATTAATTTTTCAGATTAATCTGTTACACTATCAAACCATAAATCACTGGGTTTCCATCTACAGATTTGGAGATCTCCATGCACCATGTTTGGGAACTCGTTCGGTGTTTATTTAACTATATAAGGTATTACAGAACAAATGTCTGCAAATATAAGGTAGAAGAATAATTGAGGAAGAGGGCATGGACTTTTTTCCCCTCCTGCATGGTCTGCACTTTTGCAACTTAAAAATAATAAAAATTACCAAACAAATTTCACTGAGAGGACAATCTAAAGGGTGGGGTTTATGGGCTGAGCCTGTAACCACTGAAGTTCCCTGACTATTTTGCTTTACAGGGAGAGAAGATCTACAGATTGTCTACAGCAGACATTAAGAACTAATTCTGCAATCCATTGTATTCACTATCCTTGTGCCAGTGAACTCTCCTGTGTGACCTACAGCAGTAGTAGAATTTAGATCAGTTTTTTCCTACTCCAACACTGGTGTGTTACAAAATGAGCCTTCATTTTTTGTGCTACGGATCTGTATTACACTGGTGATTCATACTGAGCACAGCATCCACAACTTCTATACCTTTTTATGAGTTTTGTTAGTGCACTGATGAAAGTATAGACTAATTGTAGCAACAGTAGTGCAGTTGCTCATATTATATTGTGCAACCATGTGGGCTGGTGGGCTGAAGCTTGGACAAAAAGGGCTGTTTCTCTCCTGAGACTTGAAAATGATCTTCCCACAGGTGCTGAGAGAAATGGTGAAAAACAGAAAGTGCAGAAGGTGGCTAAAGTGGGGGAATACACAGGCAGAAACAAGACCAAATTTCACACAGCTTGGCAATGACATATGGCACCTCCTTTAAAAACACTTCTGTTTGAAGCTGAGGGAGTGATATGATGACATTAATAATCAGGTTGTGAAAACATAGGCAAATGATTTGTAGAGAGCTGCAGTGAAGGTTTGCAGTATGATATACAGCTTCAGCCTGGTCTGAAGGAAAACTTCACAAAGAATTCTGAGAATAATTTTTTTTGAAAAAAAAGAGAAAATACTCCATACTGAACAGATCAACAGCAGCATGGATGCTGAATGGATTGTGCCTATTCATACCTGCTTTCTTGGGAGCTGAAATACTGCCAGAGGCTTCTGTGTAAGGAACGGCTCAGCAAGCCAGGGCAGCAGCAGAGCAAGAGTCCAGCCAACAGAGTGGATGTCAAAGCATTGTGTTGAATCTGGCTAATTTAAATGGCTGTAAAAGGCTATGGCCCAGTGAGGATGATAAGAAGCAAAGATGATTTGCAGGTATACCAGAAAACCCAGACAGAGATGACTGGTGGGATTAGTGAAGGGGACCAACCACCTGCAGCAATTCTGAGTAGGAACAAAACATAGTTTTTATCAGCCGTACAGTGAGGCTCTCCCTTCCCTGACACCTCAAATGGGACAGGCTGCTAATGTCCTCCAAAACTTGGCCTCTTCCTTGGGACAGCCAGTGAGTGATCTGGAAGGGGGAAAGACAGGATTGAACAGCTGCTCAGTCATGGAGTTTTCAGCGAGGGACTTGCCTTTAAAGAGCTACCAAATATCTTTTTTAAGGTTAATGGTAATTTGCCACTTGTGAATTGTTACTTTATGTTTTTAATTTCTTTTTGCTCTCTGTAGACCAAATGAAACCAAATGAACTCTTAAGTCTATCTGTTGAACTCCCTGCCTCACTGAGCATCCAGATGATTTAATTTCCTAGGTCTTTGACTGAAAGCTCAAGCTGATGATATTTTTCACCAGGATTTCTTGAGATATGAAGACTATCAGATATGGATTGGGAGAGACAAACAGCAGAGAAATAGTGATTTTAGATGTGAGTCCTGGTCAGACTGTGGGAGTAAGGCAGCTTTGGAGGCTCTTGCTTGGGTCATGGTGATCATGAATTCATAGGTGGGTAGACGTGTGCAGAATTACGAGATTTAGGAGGAGGACCTAGTGTGGCTAAATTTAATTTGTTTCCCGAATGAGCAATGTTTGGTTTCTGGTGACTGATGACATTTTGTCTTGAATGTCTCTGACTGTTCTCATTACATTTCAGACAGAGGGGACACTCATTTCCCCATAGGAGTGCAGGAACAACCATGCAAAACAGTTGTATGACATACACCACCATGAAATCCATGACAACTCAGTACACACTGATGCTCTCAGACATTTTTCTGCTTTATTCCAGAAAGATAAGTTTTCAGCTGAGAGGATGTGGAAAATCACTTATATTGGTTTGCTGTGATCCTAACTTGATCTAAATTTCAATACAGACTGGATTGGGTTTGAAAGAACCTTAGAGACCATTTAGTTCCAACCCCCTGCCATGAGCAGGGACACCTTCCACTAGATGTTGCTCCAAGCCCTGTCCAACCTGACCTTGAACACTTCCAGGAATAAGGCAGCCCAGCTTTTCTGGGCAATCTGTTTCAGTGCCTGACCACCCTCACAGGGAAGAATTTCTTCCCTAATGTCCAATCTAACTCTTCCCTCTGTCAGTGTCGTTCCCCCTTGTCTGTTTCTCCAGACGCTGGTTACTTAGGCACAGGAAAGGTCTCTACATTCTCTGTGGAGCTTCCTCTTTTCCAGTCTGTACAACTCCAGCCCTTTCAGTCTGCCTCCATAGCAGAATTGCTCCAGCTCTTGGAGCATCTTCATGGCCCCCTCTGGACCCACTCCATCATGAAAGTTCTTAAGTCATACTCTGGTACTGCTCCATGTTCTCCAAGGTATGACAGACACCCACACTGACTTGATGGATGTTTCCACATGGCACAGTGAGGACAGTGTGAGAAGCTTGTCCATACCACACTGTATTCCAACCCCTGTTCTGATCATCTGCTGCCTTCTCACTGAGACCACATGAAAGTTGCTTATAGGAACTTCCAGCAATAAAAATAAATGGTTAATGTGTTTTTCTGCTTAGGTCACAAGCAGAAATTGACTCAATGATCTCATCACAGTCCCAAGTGGACATTTGTCTCCATTAGAAAGAATCTCAGTTTGACATGTTTTGAAAATATGTGAAGACCACAACTGAGGCTGGAGCAGGAGGCATTTAACAAATCAGATGCTGTTTGGATTAAAATTTATGATGGAAGAATATTATGCAAAATACAGATCTCCCAAAGAAAGACAGAAAGAGCTTTTAAAATAAGTTAAACACATTGCTTCTACTTGTCACATATAAATATGTTTAATTTAAATACAGGTGATTCATACCTCCTACTGGGTTAAATTAATGAGAACTTTTCCTTTAGATCAATTTAACTTCATGGGCTTCAGGTAAGCGGGCTAATAGTTCACTAGCTGGCTGGGTGGGTGTTTATATGAATGCCTCATTCAACAATTAAAACTTTGTAGTAAAATAGGTGAAATACCTTAACTTTAGTATCATTCTTCACTAGAGTCCCAATCTTGGACAATCTGAGTCTGTGGGACAGTTGCCAACATTTTCAGTGGATTGAACACTCTCTTAAATCCTCTGAGGGAAGTGGTCAGTCCATTCCCTGGCTGAAGTCCCTGTGCATGCACGTGACATGTGGGACTGGATGCTGTGGGAAAAAGCCTGCCTAGGACGTGGCTCCACATATTGAGCTTCTGCATCCACTCCTTCTCTACTGTATCCCAGCATACTGTACACAACAAAGATGTATGTGATGTACACATATGTATGTACTGTACACAAAAAGTATGTGATGGCCCTGGAAGACAGTCCTAAGATTTTAGTTTTGAATGGTAAAGTAAAACCAAGACAGTTTAACATGAAACTTTAGTCTTAGGTGTCACATCCATATTGTGCACAAGTCAAATTCGAACCTTGACTGTGGGTACACAGTATTCATAATGCCATGGAATTTGTGGAAGCATGTATGTATACACACTCCCTTTCTTACTGTGGGCATGACTTAAACTTTTGCATGTATTTTTCTGTTCAGCCAAAGAGAGTCATGACAGCAATCAAATGGCTGCCAATACACATGTTATTTTGTAACATATGTCTTATGAAGGAGCTATCAGCTGTAAGTGCTTCCATTGATCACACCAGAATCAGCAGTACATTGGAAGAGGAGTTTACAAATTATTAATGTTTGAGGTAAATATTTTTCATGGAGCAGTTACCTTCTTAACATAACACAACACCATAACAATATTCTAAACCAGGAAACTAACCTTTTCACATTGCAGAAAATAAGGAAAGAGAGGCTGATGACATAGTAGCATAGACATAAGAATGGAGACTTTTTATTTTTAATATTAGCAAGTAATCTCCGTTTTTATTACCTGAGGGGAGGCATGGAAATAGGGCCAGAGAGAGTTAGCTTTCACATTTTGAATAAAAACATTAGAAGCTAAGGTGTACCATGAAAGACAACTTGGAGATAAATATTTCTGAGACTCTAATTATAGAACAAATTGTTTTCAAAAGAAGACATCTCAAATATTTAGCATTCATCTTCACTAAGCTGTTGGGGTGCTGACTATGCTAACTAATTATCAGTATTTATTTGCTAGAATATTTATATGTTATTTTTAATAGTATGAAGCTTATTTCTTCTTGGTTTTGAAGTTCAAGAATATGATATTTCATAAAGTAACTATTATCACACTTATATGACCATATAGAAGGGTAATCCTAAGAGGTTCTTAACTGGCTATCTTTATCATACCCTCTCTAAGGAGACATATTAAATTGTTAATCACTGAGTCCTTATAACACATAACAAATAACAAAATGTCCAATAACAAAATGTATTTTTTTAAAAAAATTCAGATTCAATAAGCACTTTTTCTGCAAGCTAAACCCTGAATTGTTGTTATGTTTGCTGATACATTTGTTTGTACAGAAGACTGCTTTTCTTATGGCTGTACAAGATGTTCCTTTTTTGTTTCAGTCAGCAAACTTGCTGCACCCTCTTTCATATGGAGCTGAATTTCAGTGCCAGTGAAATAATCAAAATGCAACCACTATCTAGGTTTTCAGCATGAACAACACCCCTTCTCTACCCTGATTAAGTCTATTTCCACGGCTTTCAGTGCTTCAATAGTGCTCTGGGGCCAGAGAAATAGCAACATAGGAGTATATGTCATCATCATCTTGAGGACATATTTCTAAACTAGTGTGAGAGAATATAGATTCAAATAACTTTTTTTTCATACTGAGTAGAGAAAGAATTTAAGCATGATTAAAAAAAGCAGAGATTCATTTATGGTTTCAAAAATCAAAAGATCTGCTAGCTTAAATAACACAGTATGAAACCAATTATTAAAAATAGATGAATTAAGAAGGCTGATTGATCTTGTGTGCTTTTTATAGCAGCTCACAGACACATGAAACATTTATTTTCACTTATGTTACAAGCATACAATTTGGTAATCATTATATGCAGGCTTCAGTGGCTGATTATCACATTTCCGTAGCAGTTAATGTCTTCTGCAGAAGGCAAACTGTTAAAGTCAATTACTCAGTGTCTTTAGAAACTCTATTTTCTTTTGAAGACTTTGGGGCAAAGTTTGGCACTCCTAACCACTGAACTAATCTGAGCTGCAAAGAAATCTTTCCACTGTTGAGCAAATGATGACAGCATAGTGTTACTCTTTAGTCTATACACTATAGTATTACACTGTAGTCACAAGTCATAGAAACAGACTTGAAAGAGCATTTTATGCCATTTCTGGAGTTGAGCAGAAATTCTCAAATGAAACTTTACATCTCAGAAAACACAAATTGAGAGAAACCAGCACTTTTGCTATGCTGCATCTTTTTAGATGGCAAAACCAGCTGCAGCTGCAGTACTTGCCTCCAGACAGAACAGCTGGTCAAAAGATCCATCTGAAAAAAGACACGGCATGGGAGAATGAAGGACTACGTACAGGTTCTTTGATCATTTAATAGAGTAGAATGATATAATTGTGAAAAGAAAAAACCCCAAAAACCCCCTTGCCCCAAAGAAGACGACGCAGACCTGTGTCATGAGCTGTGTAGAGCTTTCGGCAGGGCCCCACCCCTGGTGTAAACAGGTCATGAATGATGTGACTCCTTCCATCTTGTAAATTCAGCTTCCTTCAGACAGGAAAAGAAAAAAAATAACAGACTTGGATTTTTTTTCCACCAAATGTAATTCTTATTTTCTGGGTACTTCTGATGCTTCAATGAATAATGAGTCTAATAACACACTGGGAGATCACGGAGATCAGAAAATCACATAACTGATGGCTGGCAATTCACCTCATCTACTTACTGCCTCTGACAGAGTTAGTTTTGTCTTTGCTAGTCCTGTTAGGTTGGAAATGTTCTTAAACATTCCTGATGCTGAAGAGCCCACAGCATGCCCAGGTTTTTTTACACTTTTAGCTTTCTTTTTCCTGCTGAAGACCATTACTTCTTCAACTGTTAGCAAGCAACAAGCATGTTTAGAAAAATTAGGTTTATTTCACATTAGTATTCCTGACATAAAAAACCAAACCATTCAACTTTCTATGTCAGTTAAATCCTTGTTTGAGTTATACATTAGGACTTTCTACTTCTGAAATTTAGTCCTTCTGTCTCTTACACTGGAATAAAGACATTTCTGATTTGCAGCTGATGTACTGTCAGTTTTCTTTTGATCCTTTTGTACAAAACATTATCCCACTACCTTCTAAGCGTCTCTCCTGTTTTTCCTTACCTGGAGGGGTTTTTTCCCTATCTCCTCAATCCTAATTTAAAACATTATTCATTGCTTTCACAACTGTGCAACAATACTGTTGTCTTTTTTTCCAAGGGAGCCCATCCTCCCTCAGTAGCTACAGAACACCATCATGTGATGAAGGAAAGGAAAAGCCTGCTGCTGACATTGCTGACATGGCCATATTTACCCTCAGGCTTTCCTTGTCCCTGTGTGAACCCTGTTTTCTTTCCCTGGGAGGATTGATGAGAGCAGCAACTTGCCACTGCTAGAGCGCTGCAGTCACTTGTGGTCTGCTTAGGTTCAGCCTGGGCTGTGCTTTATCTGTTCGCAAAGGAGGATGTGTACCAGGAGCCCAGATGTATCCCCTCTGGCTGTCAATAACATTTTGGACAGCTGTTATCAGGGCTGGGAGGCAGATGGGTCTCTCCACTGCCAGCAGGGGGAAGTCACCAACTACTTTTATGGTTTGGCATTCTTGAGAATGAGGGTAGCGAGTGTCCCAGTATTCCGGGTTTCTGACTTTTCTTTCTCTGCCATTGGCATTCCATCTTCCTGTGCTACCCTAGCTGCATATTTATTTCTGGAAGAATTAAAAAGCAATAGAACCCCTCCTCTGAAGAGAAAAAATAGAAATTTTTTAGGTGGTGTCATAGCAATTTTGCATAAATTTTGCTAATGTGGCTGATATTTTGGGCAGTGTTTAGCTCAAAATGGAGCAAAAATTGAGACTTAGAAGGTCTGCAGTATCTCCTTGCAAGTACACCTGACTCCTGTTTTTGGTTTCTGCTTTGGGCAAAGCATGAATGAAATACTTGGTTTTTACCAAGCATTCACAGACCATGTACTGCTTGCATGTTACAGAGTGTTTTGCTGGGAAAACACAAATAGCCCTAGATTATACAGAATCGAAAATGTTATGAACAAAACATTGTCACTGCAAATTTAAGTGGCAGCAAAATAAAGAAGCATGAATGCTAGCTTGTATAGATTTTTAATTTTTTTCTTACTGATATTTTCATGTTGAATATCACTTGATGGCATTTTTAGACATTCAAGAAATATTGATTTACTGCAATAGAGCTACCCAGGAGATCAAGATATTTAAATAGCACTGATGATGAACAGGGGCTATTTGTGTGACTATACATGTAAGTATTGTTTCATATTTGCAATAGTCCATAATTTTATCATGAGTGTTCACATAATTATGAATTATTCATGTGATTTTTTCACACATAATTATAAGTTGCTTGAGATTTTTTCTCAGAAATAATTTTTACAATTTCCTTTTTTACAAATTATTCTTACCTATTATCTCAAAAAGCAGTAGTATATGATTGATTAGTCATACTTATCTAGAAATCAATCACACGCAACTGAATTGATTTTGAGTCAAGAAACCTGAAAGCTGAAATGAGTTTACAACAAACATTATTTTAACTTAAGCACTCAAAATATATAACATCTGATCACCAGCAAGAAAGGATTTGCTGAAACAAAAAAACAGAGCTGATTTATTTTTGCCTGATGTAGTCATAATTAATAATATTGTGTTTTGTCTTTTGCCATATTGCATTTGTGCTGTGGAGAAGGGATTTGAGATCAGTACTTCTACTCTCTTTCAATCTTCTACTCTCTTTCTTCTTTAGAATGTTTTGCAGCATCGATACAAGAATGTTTGCAAGATAAACACACAGTAAAAAAATCCCCAAGCAATTTAGTGACTATATATTTCAAATCTTAATTGAGCAAAGCCAGACAGTTGAAGGGAGAAATCAATTTTTTCTTATGGTCCTGAGAATGCTGTTTGAGAATACCTGACACTGGTAAATCTACTTAATTGCTGTGGCAGTATTTTCACACTGGAAGATTATAGTTTATTTATTGAAAGAATATACTTTTCAGAACAGTACAGAAAAGGTAAAAGGAAATGCAGAAAGCATTTTTTTCATTATATTGGGTGTTCTCTGTTGTCTTGGAGATCCAGGCTCATATCAAAATTCATGCAAAAGTAAGTGGGGGGGTCATCCTTTTCAGCTGTTTGCCTTGTGTGGAAAAAAAGAGTTGCTATGCCATGCAGTAATGCCTCTCTGGGTCATTTATATAAACCACATGCTGGGATTACTCAAACACTAAAGGCTGGCATGCAAAATATTAAAGCTCTGAAGGCAATCAGATAGGATTCAGGGACTGTTATTACAAAGCCTATACAGCTAATGTTTCTAAATCCATATTTTTGGAGCAAGCTTTTAGGGGAATACTTAACTGCACCTACACAAAGAAGTTAGTTCAAGGCTATGAGGCCCATATATGTGCTCAAATATAAATATTTTTGAAGTGTTTTGCTGAATATTGAGTTATTCAGTTCCAGAATTAAAACTCAAAGTGTTTGGACTGACAGGCTCCCTGTGTTAAGCCACATTCCTGAGACATGTCCCTGCCAGCACGTTCAACAGGGACACAAGTCATGCCACAGCCTGGCAGCCCAGCCCTGCACAAAATACAAAATAAAGGTGGGCCTTGCTCTCTCTGCACTAATCAGAAATGTCTACTCAGAAAACAGAGACAAACACATCTACATGGGGGCTGGCTTGGAAATTTCACTCACTTGGCATTATTATTTGAATTGTCTGGGAATATTTTGCAATAAACCATAGATGTGAGTTCCTTCTCAATGTTAAAAATTGTCACAGTCCTTAACTACAATATTTTGTTTCAGAACTACCTCAGTTTCTTATTCAGAGAGGAAAAAAAAAAAAAAAAGGACAAGCAGTTATTTAATCCTATATGACTGTGACATTCCAGGACAAATGGTGGTGTAAAGCAGAGTGATCAATATTTAACTTCAATCAATTTCACTTCAGTTTCATCTCTTGTGGAGTACTGACAAAAAAACTCCAGCCAGTACAGCCAATCTCAAATGTTAGTTTAAATGAGTCACTCATATTGTTTGCATAGCAGGTCAGCTAATTGTTTTCAGCACCTTATTTCTTTGAAGAAGCAATGAATATAAATAATTTTTGAGGCAATGCAAGGGCATAGTCTCCAGTGTCAATGTCATGTGCTTCAAACAGCTTGCAGGGCTCTTGCTTTGCTTTCTGCCAGTGACTAATTCCATGTGTTTCAGATGGACTGTTATTTGTAACGATTTTGACAATTGGGAATAAATACCAGGAGCAAATTTTTTTTTGGCGCCATTCAATTGTGATTTAAGCAAAGATTGTCATGATTTTCTTACATTCTTGTGGTTTTCATCCTTTGAGTTCAACATGATCTGAGCTTCCCTGCCAAATAAAAAAAAAAAAAAAAAGAAAAAAAAAAAAGAAAAAAGAGAGGATGAATGAAAAAAAATCAGGTGGGGCAGGGAAGGGAAGTGAGCTTAGTTCTGTAAGCCTAAAATGTAGTAAATAAATAAGCATATATATTTTATCATTCTTTAAAAAGGAGAAGAGAGCTGTTGAAATCTTGGAGGAGAGGGGTCATTATAACTCCCTGTGTTAGTGGGAATGCAGGAATGATGCTGTGGCCAGCCCTGTGGCTCAGAGCAGCTGAGCAGAAATCTACTGGTGCTGCTGATGACTACAGGCCTCTGTCACACAAGTCACAGCCTGTGTGGACACCTGAGCTTCTACACATTCAGCATTTTGAGCTAAAGTTCCACCTTGGGAGATATTGGATTGCCCACACTGGGACCCTGATAGCCTGGATACTGATGAGGCAAATGGTGATGGAATGCTGGGTCTGCTGGAGACTTGCAGGAAGACTCAAGGCAATCCTCAGCTGCAGGATGGCAGCTGAACAGAAAACTTGGGGGCAGAAGACAGAAAACACCTCATGTGGTTCATGAGATAACAAGGAGGAACTGCACTCCCCCAGTGTCACCTGGCACAGCAGATCAACAGCAGTGCATTCCTGAGGCTGTCATCCCCCAAAAGAGCAGGTCAGGCCGTTTGGTGATCATAAGGTTTATCTCCTCTGTTGTTCCTTTCCTAGCTTTTCTCAAAAGCCCTGTAAGATTCATGCTTAAATGTAATACTGCACCAACTCAATCATTACTTGGCTGAGGGGCATCATAGAAAAGAACCAGGTCCTTTCCCATATTTGAGGCTCATGGCCTTAAAATTCTGCTTTATTATCTATGAGTGCAAAAAACCTTATTGTTCCATACTCCATTTTTTATTGAGTAGAAACAGCTAGACCACTTCTAAATTCTGGTTATTAAATTTGACAGTATTACTGCCTTCCAAAATATTCAGGGCATGAATTGTCCTTTAGAGCAAAAGGCTTGTGTATTATTAAAGTACTGTATGAAAAACAGAGTGAAATTTGTGCTGTGCCCACAACATAGGCCCCATTGTCCTGGACGTGAAAGAAGAAAATAAGATGGAAGGATGTGGTTAATTTAGGTCACACATTTATTAACTGAACTTGGCTGGGAATTTACAGCACTAACCTTCACGTTTGGGATCATATTTCTTTACAAAACTGTTTTTGCTTCATAAATAGCTGCCTTTCCCACATTCCAACAGGGCTTCAAACATCTTTCTTCTCACAGACACAATGGGACATCCTATCTTGTTCTAGGGATGTATCCCTCTTAATTTCTCTTCATCTTGATTTCACAAGGAGGTTGAGCCCTTTCTGAAAGCTAAATGTGCATAATATCCCTGAAACCCACTGCATGTCACCAACTGGACAGGTGTCTCTTTGTCTCTCCTGTTTTGTCCTTGGTGTTATGAGGAGCCAAAAAACCTCATACTAAGTTATCTCAGTGACACAGGAAAATAATATTTTCTGATTTCCCCAGAAAGATGGCTAAAGCAATCTCTGCAATAGGGCCTCAAAATCATGTTTCTACATTAAACATGGGCTGAGTAGCAACCCAGGATTTCACAGCGTTTCAGGATGGTAAAACCAACTTCAGAATCTTACCAAAATCCAGCAGAAACCATAGAATAATGGAATCATAGAATATCCTGAGTTGGAAGGGACCCACAAGACTCACCTAGTCCAGCTCCTGGCCCTGCACAGATCCATCCCCAAGAGTCACACCTTGTGCCTGAGAGCATTGTCCAAATGCTTCTTGAACTCTGTCAGGCTTGGTGCTATGACCCCTTCTCTCTGGAACCTGTTCCAGGGCCCAAACACTCTCTGGGTGAGGAAACTTTTCCTGATATCCACCCTAAACCTTCCCTGACACAGTTTCAGGCCATTCCCTCAGGTCCTGTCACTGGGTACCACAGAGAAGAGATCAGTGTGGTCCCCTGTGCTTCCCCTTGTGAAGGAATCTCGGGTGAATCCAATAGCTTAAGCAGGACTTCGTCCCCAGTTGAAATTAAAAAAATGTGAGTGCTTAAGGAAAGATTTTTTTCCCATCTGTCTAGAAAATCTGCTAATGTTTGACCTTGTGACATTTATATTTATGTTTCTCTGACGAAATTCTACTACTGAAATACCTTACTCAAAATTTGCCTCACTTTGTTGTGCTGGGAATTTACATGAGGTGGTTATTGACTGTGAATATGTTCTTGTTCAAAATCTCTGTGTAGTAGAATGTTGTGACATCTGGATTTTTTCTTTGAGAGAAGCAGTCTTTGCTCATGCTCTTTCCAATCAGACTTTAGACATATATGTCCCAAGTAAAGAATCAAAGATTGGTCTCATAAAATTTGAATCAGCAGAAATAATTTTAAACCTCTTGTACTTATATCTTTGTTTTTTACTGTAAGTGTGAAGAAATCTGTACATATGTAAGTTAAATATAGGAGGAAAAAGGTGCTTCTACAATCCCTGTAAATCTGCTCTTCCAATATGCAATTAAAATAAAGTAATGATATTTACCCTGGAAAGGGAATGTTCATCTTTTTAAATTCTGTACTGTAATTTCCATAAGCTGGTCAGTGGCGAGCCCTCTCATCTGGAATGCTGATGGGGCCAACGCTGTCAGACATCTTTCCTAATAAGGTAAATCACACAGTGCTTGGTCAATCAGCTAAATCCAGGGAATGAACTCCAGCTCAAGCTGATTTTGCCAAAAGACACTAGGAACCACAGGTTAAAGTTCATGTCTACCAATAACATGTTGCAAATCCAACCAGAAATGTAACCAGGATGTATTTGTTAGCTCTGACAAAAACTATATTATTATATTTAAATGATGGCTTTTCTTTAAAGCAGTAATTCTTCTGTCATCTGAGAAGGCTGATGTGAAACAGCTCAAAAAAGTGAAAATAGACTCACCATTCTTTTCAGACCTCTTTTTTTTTAATTTTATTATATTTCTTAGGTGTAGGACTAAGAAGCTTGATTTTCTTGTTATAAACAAAAAGGAAATGGCATGACTTCTGCATAATGGTCCATCCTTGTAAGTCTGTCCCCTTGATTCTGTGGTATTTCTTGACATTATTCCAAAGTACTGTGCCAAATAGTTTTATTGTATGCTCTTTTCAAAATTTTATTGGTAATTTATACTTAAGAGTATGAGAGGGCAACAAATTTTATTCTCAATAAGAATATGCCCATGTGGCATTATGTAGAAATTAATATTCCAAACTTGGGTTGTGCATAGTATGTACATTGGTCAATAGAGATATGATAGGGAATGGATATAGGGCTTCTGGGCCAGAAGTATTTTGGATCCTTTAGAAAGGTGTCAGAGACACAAGATAGAGAATAGAGTGTGACCTTAATGCACACAGATATTGATGCTTGAATTAAAACTCTTAAAACTAGTACTAATATGCTAATAATAACACCATACTTAACATCATGTAAAATTAATTAATGCAAGTACATTGATTTTCACACCAGAGTCACTATGCTTATGATGAATAAACTAAAACAATTCCTTTGGATGCTAGATGGAAAATAAATCTACTATATTAGTGCTACTTGTTGCCCAATCCTAATGAAAGGGGAAGTTCTACTTTAAGGCTCCAAACAATTTGATAAAAAGAAGCTTTAGTGAAATCTGTGAATGCCAAACCACATGAGAAATGGAATAGCCTGAAGAGACAGAAATTCAAATGATGAATTCTGAAGCAGGACAAAGTAACACCTATACAAAAGCAGTGCTGAGATTGGGCCCCTTAATGTGTCATACTGTGACTATCTTGGAAGTCTCAAGAATTATGAGTGATTTTATTAATTTAAGCCAGAAATAGCTGACTGAGTTGTCAGTTGAATAAATCATACATGATAAAGTTAAAATTATTTTTGGAGCTTCCATTACAATTTTCACTGCATAAGATACTGACTGTTTTGTTGAAATTGGTGTATTCAACAGAAAATTTGTGCAGGGATACGAAAAGCTTCACAAGAAGTAGGAAGACGTGAACAGGGAAACTAAACATTTGGAGTAGCTCTTTCTGGGACACACCAATAAGATGTCCATGGAATCTAAAACAGAACAAAGATCGAAATAACTCGATCCTTTTGATCATCAGCCTGTAGGACCGATCCTCTAGTGTGGTTCAGCTGCAGTTGAAAAGCTGTGCAGCAGCGGGGATGACACAGCAGGGAAAGGAGCCAACACTCAGTACTTCATCAGCTGTCTGTCCAAAACACCATTTTTCTCTCTGCCTCTGTGGGATGCACCCCTGAGAAAGGTCCTGGTGAATGGATCTGTGCATGTGGTTCATGTTGTGAACTTATGTCCAAGTAGTTAAACAGAAGCAAATCTTCAACTTTCCTTTGAAACAGAATTTCAGTTTTATATGTCATCTGCACTACTTGCTTTGCTTAACTGTGAAAAAGATCTTACAGCTTCCTCTCCTAGAACAGATGTCAAGAGAAGATGACTTGGTCAAAGCTAAAGACATGCAGCTGCTTTTCCCACTGAGGCTGAAATGAAAGGGTGGATGCTGCTCCTTGATAACAGGAATCTGAGCTTCAGGCCTTTTCAAATGCATATAAATGTCTCTCAGCTTTCTGAACAATGATCTAAACAGAGAAATAAGGAAAAACATGATTAAGTAGCAGAAGAACTGAGCAAGCTATAACTTATGATTTCCTTTGAAATTATGTGGTACATTTGCCAGCTATGTAAACGCAGATTCAGTTCATATTGTTAATTTGTTAATCCTGCATCAAGCAGACAGGCCAAAACCACCGCAAATTTAACATTTGTAATAGAAGACTGTGTTCTTACAGCTAATGCAGAGGGCAAAAAGTTCAATACAAGGAGGAAGTAAGTGTGAATCTTTAAAAAACCCATTGAAATTTGGCAAATATATGACAATATCTTTATAATATGTGTCTGTCTTTACCCAATGTGTCTTTACCCAACAATGTGTCTTTACCCACTTTCCCATAAATCCTTAATCTGTATTACTTTTATCTATTATAGGCCTGAGTACCTTTTTTGTTTTGACAATTTCTGAATACAGAGTTGGATATCTTCTTTATCACAATGCCCTTTGTCTACATAGCTAGTGGTTGCCTGTTCAGCTGGGAACTCAGTTCAGCCTGGGAGGAGCCTTCCAGTCCATATAAATTGGGCTGCCATTGTGCTCCACTGGCCATTGGTGATGGAGAACCAGGAAGGCTTTTTGTGGTATAAAGTCTTAATTAGCCATTCATGATGAAAATACAGAGTCATGTGCAGATCAGGGCACAATTAGGGTTTGACTATGATTAGGTAATCACAAGGAAATGTATTGTATCATTTTCATGTGGAGTTTTCACATTTAAATGAGGGGTAAAATTCAAATTCAGTGTAGAATACTCAAAATTTTGTAAACTCACGTCCTATGTGGCTCCTTTATCACAGGCCTATTTAACAGAGTGATACACATTTTTTCCTTCTTTTTGACAAAAAAGGTGGTTTAACTGTGTTGTACTGCATTTTGGGTTTTTTTTGGGACTTCTACTGACACAACTGTACCTCCTGCTGAAGACCTGTCTTTGAGTCTCCACAACAGAGCAGGGGCAGTGGACACAGCCCACAGCTCCTGCTCAGCTTATGCAGCTGGGCTTAGGAAGATCATAACATCCACAGTGTTTGACATAAGGAGGCTAATTCTCTTTTTGCCAGGATGAGTGGCCAGAGGGGCTGCATATTACGTTCCTCAGGCACAGGTCCTGGTGCAGGGGGAAAGTTGAGTGAGACAAACAGCTGTGGAAGGGCTGGACGGTGACTGCCACTGCTCCTGAAACTGCTGTATGAGGGCACCAGGGAGAAATCAGGGCCAAGCACAAAGGGGAAAACATTTCTAGGAAAAATCACCCCATGAAGATTTCCTTCCCAGCCTCTAAGGAGCAATGAGCCCAAACCACCTAACTCCAGACAGACAGTTTCTTTGCTTTTCCCCATGTGATGAATATTTGCCCCACCATCTTGAACTGACAAAATTAGATTTTGTTTATGCTGTTGAGAAGGTTTAAATTGAATGTGAAAAGTCCAATTATTTTTTACCAACAATGGCACAGTGTAAATGAAGTGGAATTTCTTGACTTTTCATCTAAAATTCTAGATCACAACTAGGTTGAAAAAGAACTTTGAGATCATCAAATCCGACCTATGACGGAACTACTAGACTGACTACTGTCAACTAGACCATGGCACTGAGTAACACTTCCAGTCTTTCCTTAAACACCTCCAGGATGTTGTCTCTACCACCATCCTGGGCAGCCCATTCCAAGGCCCAGTCACCCTTTCTGTGAAGAACTTCTTCCTAGTGTCCAACCTAAACCTCTCCTGGCAAAGTTTAAGGCTGTATTCTGTTCTCCTGTTACTGGTGGCCTGGGAGAAGAGTCTGACCCCCACCTGGCTGTAGCCTACTTTCAGGAAGTTGTAGAGAGGGATGAGGTCTCCCCTGAGTCTCCTTTTCTCCAGACTGAACACCCTGAGCTCCCTCAGCTGCTCCTCAATGCGTTTGTTCTCCAGACCCTTCACCAGCTCTGTTACCCTTCTCTGGACACACTCCAGCCTCTCAACATCCTTCCTAAATTGAGGGGCCCAGAACTAGACACCAAGGTGTGGCCTCACCAGTGCTGAGTGTGAGTGCAGGCGCACAATCCCTGCCCTGGTCCTGCTGGCCACACTATTGCTGACAGAGGCCAGGTGCCACTGGCCTTCTTGGCCACCTGGGCACACGCTGGCTCACGTTCAACTGTCTGTCAATCAACACCCTCATGTCCCTTTCTACCTGGCTGCCTTCCAGTCAGCCTGTCCCCAACCTGTACCAGTGCATGGGGTGGTTGTGGCAAGATGTCATAAAACCTGAGTGTCTTTGGAAAATTTTTCCAAAACCCTTTTTTTAAAAAAATGCTTCTCTTGTTATTATGCCTTTTTTCAAAAAAAAGAAAAGAAATAAGAACTCTTCTTTGGCATGCCTCAAGCTGTTCAATCGTCTTTACAGACCACAGTCCATCCGACACTGTGTTACATAAGCTGCAGACCACGGAGGGAAGAGGCACAGAAAGGGTATAACAATTTCTCTGCAATATTTTTCAGCATTGTTTGCCATTGTCAGAGCTTTACCTTTTTATTCTTGCTTCCCTGGAAAAACCCTTTTAAGAGGTTAGGCATTTTTCAAAAAACAGGAAAGACAATATATTACCCAGACACTTAGATATATCACAGCCAGTCAATTCAGATTGTATGTAAATGAAGTAGTTGCACAGTGAAGTAATAACCTTTTCAAATGGCTGATCATAACATAAATTCTTGGAACAACCCTGTTTTATGAAAAGAAGTAAGTAAAACTGCAAAACAAGACAGCAAGCATGACAAAGTGTCCAATCGATCAGAGTTCTTTCCTCATAAAAATACTTCCATTAATGCAAATGGAAGTATAATTTAATATTGAAAACTTCCAGAAGAGTAAAAAGTAAATATAGGACAAACTGTACTGGGAAAATATGACTGGCTGATTTGACAGCATTACAGAAATACTCAGATTAAGAGAACATTCCATTCAAAGGACCATTACTAAGACATGATCTGATTCATATTCTGTTTTTGTTTTGTTTTTGTTTCATAACAATTAGGTGAAAAGCGATCACTGGAAAATCCAGCTCATCCTCTTGTTTGCAGAGAGATTTTACATTTCACTCAAAAACTCACATGTAAAATCCCTTGCTTTTTCTTTTTTTTTTTTTTTTTTTTTTTTTTTTTTTTTTTTTTTTTGTTGTTGTCTTTTGTTTGATGGGTGTGTATTTAGAATTACATTTAGTCTTGAGCTCAAGAAACCCAGGAGGGTTATTCCATGATCCCCCTTGAGAGTTCATCGCAGTAGTATGTCATTTTCTCTCAAAAATATCTACATACATTTTTTTACTTTGACTTTCACTGATGTCATAATTAGATTTTTCTAAAGCATTTAATACTGGAATAATTTTTTTTAGAGAATCTGGATTAGAGCTCTTGATAAACTCTGATATTTTGATGTTTGTTAGACTTCTTTCTGCCTTCTGCGCAATTTTTTCTTTCCAAACGAATTTTCTCCAATCTTGTGCAACATGTCTTATTTTCACATGATGTTCTGAATCTTGAACTCAGATTATGATTCATCAGGTCTCACAAGCCATTTGCAAATTGCAAGTTTGTGGCAATACCTGTGCTCTGTGCTCTCATTTGCTAACAATTTATGAAAATAGTGAGATACTATATGCAAACTGGCAATCAGTCTTGTGGCATCTGAGAGATGAAATCCATGCTGTACTTCATTCTGCTGAGAAACAGAGTCAGACATCTTGTAGTTCAAACTTGCCTGCTCTAGTGATTGGTTTTTTATAAACCAGCTGCCTTGTTTCTGTCTTTTGGAGCAGTTTCAGTTTCCAAACATGATTTTAAGTAAGCCCTGATGTCAAGACTGGATCTTAGCTCTCCCACATGGCAGAGAAGTGCACCAGCTGAAGTGCACCAGCTGTCAGCACCTTGTTACTCCTTTTTTTGTAGCAAAAAATAGTCTTGGAGTACAGATGTTTCATCACATGCAATTAAATTATTTCACCTTAGTAAGTTATCCTCTTGCCAGAATGTGGCGTTGGAGTGCACCAGCTGCAAGTGAAAATGCAGTAGTTTAAATGACAGTGAAGATGAGATAGCCTCATGAATTTCACCTCACACCTAAGATATGCAAACAAGACAGTCCTGAAATGTCCTTGCAGTCAACTAGTACAAAGTTACCTCTCAAACCATTGGAACTGGAGCAGATTTGATCACATATCTATGGACCAGGTTTCAGCCCTACTAGAGAAAATAAAATTTTATGGAAGTGGAAAGGATTTAAGGACAGTGAATTTGCTTTCACATAGTCTTACCATATAATTTTTTTCTCTACTCAATTACATTTTCTCAAAGTTCTATTCATGCAAAATGACTGGCAAATGCCAGGTTTGAAACCAATTAAAAACCTTGTTTTAAAACTTTTGTACTTGATTTCTTACTTTCTAATGAAGGCATAGCCTTGGAAATAGCTTGGCCCATGTTGTGGAACTGTCAACTACAGACACCTGGTCCAAATTTAGATTGAATAAGAGTTAATCAGTAATTGAATAATTCTTTGTAGCAGCAAATATTTTTTGTATTCATTGCTTATTGACAGATCTGCCAGGTGCTATACTGAACAATGAGAGACTTGTTCTCTCTAACCATCCCACCCCCAGGTACAGTCTGAACCCAAATATTGGCTCCAGATACTGCCACACTTTTTCAGAAGGGGGGGGAAAAGTAGTTTTGGACTGAATCATTATTGTCAAAGCCAATCCCATGAGCAGTCCAGTATTCTTAGTAAAAGAGATGTTCTAGCTCATGTCAGAATTTCCGTGTGCTCACACATTGTGACAGATGGTGTAAAGGTTTGATCTGTGCTCAGCTGGCTGTATGCACACCATATGTTCTGGTGTACTAAAGACATGTTGTTGAGCAAGGTAGAAGCTGGCCTTATCCCATCTGCCCTGTTCTGGGTCAGGTAGAAACATGTGGCAGGAGGGGAGAAACATCTACACCTTGCTGGGGATCAGCCTGGTGTTTGCATGCAGAGAGAAGTGATGGGCTCAGCAGAGAGGGAGGTGGCAATGTGTTTCAGGGCAGGATGCAGCCCAACAACCAGGCTTCGGAGGCGCTTGGAAAAAATCACCCTGTGGCTCAGGTGAACATTGACATACAACATGAATACTGACACAGCTCAGGAAGGTGCTGAAAGTCTGGGGTGAAGGGCTGGTCCTGAATGTTGGAGTACATCCCACAGAGGGGAGACTTGTTTTCTAACCTTATTGCTTGCCCAGAGGAGATGAGGTTTCTCTGTTTCAAGTTGATTTAGAGAGTTGTAGGGCTTTAAGGTCATCTGGGTGCCTTGGTCATTACGAAAATAAAGCATGGAGGGTCTGCCTTAAAGCTCTGTTGGACACGTACATAGTCTGTACTTCATGTAGCCTACAGAATGTTAAAATAATTTTTAACAAATAATTTCTTCAGATAATCCTCACTGACTATAGCCTTAAGTAGGAGGGTGCAGCATCAAAGAAATCTTTGAGATTAAGAGATTAAGTTCCCCATCGTATTTCAACATGCCTAACTAGTTCAATTCAGTAATATTGCACCTTTTCTTTCCCCCCTCCACAGAAGAGCACCAAGTAGTAGGGCTGAATAAATAAATCAGGAAATACCCACGGCTTGTGTTACTCATATGGTCAGACTAAGTGATGGCAATGGTCCTCTTCCAGCTACTGAGTCTGCTGTCATGGAGTCTTGAAGCTATCCAAGGTGGGAACTTGTCTTAAACCTCCATTTAAAACAAGGAGAACATAAAAAAGGAAATGGCCTGGAGATATTTTGTTGTTCTTTGGTTTTTTGTATTATTCCATGGCAAATATTATTTCCAGCATTTTTGAATTAAGATGCATAATATGTGTTGTAACTCTTACATTCCAAAGAAGTTTCTTATGCTGATTCATTTTTGCTACGTAAGTTGCCAAATCTCTCATCTGATTGACAAACCCCTAGATTTTTGTACGTGCCAATATAAAATATTCTGTATACTGAAGATATATTCTCTGCCAATATAATATGTACTAATATAAAATATTCTATATACTGAAGAATGCTGAAGAGAAAGCTTTTGTTTTCAGTACGTTCTGTTTTTTCACTTTATGTCAAAAAATTATATTATAACTTATGAAATATAATAATCTAATTAGTACTTGCAATTGCAGTATTTCCTTCATCTGTGACTCATACCAGACTGTTTTTTCACTTCCTTTTATTGCATCAACTCCATTTTTGCCATTAAAAAATTGTAAAACTACTTGTTGATTTCTTTAGGGTTTTTTTGTTTGTTTATTTTATTTTAACTCCTTCACCTAAGCTGTAACATTTTTTTTTCCTCTGGAGATTATCTCTAAATGCTCTTTAAATCTTTTCTCTGCATCTGTATTCATTCCTCTCTTCTTATATTATAGCAAAATGTGCACTAGAGTTACAATCAGCAGCAACAGTAGCACCATCCCTTTTGAGGATGATATCCCTAGGGTTTCCATTCCAAACTAAATTTTGGGCTTTCTCTACCATTTAGAAAGGGCACTTTGGGCATCAAATACAATCTTCTGGAACATGACCAAGAGAAAATAGTCATTGTTTTCTTTGAAAAACAGATCCAAGTTACTTTTAAAATGCTAATTTTAAAAGGAAACATTACAGCTGCTCTGAACCATTTTTTTCCACATCCTACCTACAAAGTAATTTCCTAGCTACACTTCAAATGAAGCCTGTCTGAAAGATTATGGCAAGGTTAAATGTTTGAGATTAAATAGATAACATTTAAGTGAATGTGAAATACCAAGCTAGGAATGGTTGAAAGGCACCACTTTCATAAAGGTCATGGTTCCAGTAATGAGATTTACAAAACTGCTGAGATTAATAAAAGTTGCCAGACCTCCAGCTAGACTCCAGCTTTCCAAACTACCTAAAAAACACCCACACTTTACTGGAGAGCAGCACCTTGGAATAATTCCACTTGCGTCTCTGGGTAGCAGCTTAGACTTCATAAATTGCCCTTGTTTCAGCTGTTTCAGCGCTCCTGCCGAAGACCTTAGCTGATCCAGAGGAACATGCAAATTTCCTAACCTAAACACATGACATAACAGCACAGAAATGATCCCAAACTTGTCCTCCTACAAGAAACTATCTCTCCAGTTCATGACAGGGCTGACTTGGACACCTGTTTTGTGGCCTTATATCGGAAAGAGCAGCAGAAGAAAACGTGAGTCTGGCTCCTTAACTACTGCAGCCTGCACTCTGCCCTGGCTCAGGATGAAGGGCTCCCCGTTCCACCAGCTGGCCACAGGCTGTGGACTCCCATGTTGGTCCATTTCAGTGAATAATTTCTATCTTTTAGCATATGAATAATCACAGAATCATAGAGAGGACTGAGTTGGAAGGGACATTTAACGGCCTTCTAGTCTAACCCCCCTGCAACGGGCAGGGAAATTTTCAACTAGATCAAGATGCTCAGAGCCCTGTCTAAACTGTCCTTGAATTTTTCTAGGGATTGGACAGCCAACACCTCTCTGGGCAACCTGTAGTATGTTGTACTCTGCAGCTGAAGCTGTAAATTTATCCTACTGTGTGATAAACACTTTGTCACAGTAATTTCTTTCGATATCCATTGTGAATCAACTTTTTTTCTATGAACTATGTGATGCTCCTAAAGCCATTTTATTAGTATAGAAGTTCTCTAGGTATTTTTAATTGTTTGAATTGTTTTGTGGCATTAGTAATATGTGAAATTGTAGCCTTGCATGCCATTTGTTCTTAATTTTGAGCACACAGCCAAGGAATCAATATTCCTATCAAAATAGCTAGATGTAATTGCATGCATCACTCCTTGTGCTGCTTTGATCAAACATCTGATCAGTGTGGTAATATTTAAGTAATTTGATTACAGTTTCTAGAAGTAAGTAATTGAAATGGAAACAACTAAAAATACCCCACACTTTAACCAAAGACAAAAAAAAGCAGTTGCAAATCATGAAAGATTTTCCTAGTAAAAGTTGATTATTAAGTATGTTAGGTTAAGTCACATTCTTCATTTTTTTATTCCTCAAGACAAAATCACTCTGAAAAAAAAAAAAATTAACTTATTCTTATCCTGCATGATATAAGTTAATTAATGCTAGGAAAAGTATGAAAGCAACCAATTCAATGCAAGTTATTTTAAATAAATATATTCCTTTAAAATCTCCATTTAGTAAACATTTGAGCAAATTAATATATGTGTATGATAATAGGGTACAAACCTTTAGGAAAATCAGTGATAATGGATGCATGTAGAGAGGAAAAGTAGCCAAATGTATCTTAAATACCTAAACTAGCTACCTACATATACACACACACACACACACTCATGGATAATTCATAACATGCTCTGAATTAGATATTATTGTTCAGGAAAAATTCTCACAGATTTGTCATTCATATTTCTATGAATAATTCAGTAGCAGCTGTGGAAAGAGTCTGAGTAGTAGGAGTTAAAGGGGAGGGCAGAGAGTGAAAAAAGAGCCAGTTTCACTGTGTGACCAAGCCCACAGTGCAGCCCCATCTTGTCTGCAGGACACTGTCTTCTTCACGTCTCAGCAATGGTAAAACAGAATTGAAAAGGATTCAGAGGAAGGATTCAAGGGTGACAAAGACCTGGAAAGCTGCCATGGAATGACTGATCAATAAACCTTATTGATAACAAGGTCTCTTCAGCCACGAAAAGAGACAACAGGGGCAAGAATATGATAAATCCTTCAAATCTCAGAAAACACAGAAAGCATGACCAGAAAACAGTATGGTTTTTGTAATATGGGAACTAAAAGCCATCAAATCAGATTATCATCTGAAAAGGTGCACAATGGTCAACAGCAAGTATCAAAATTATGGCATTTATTTCCTCAAAACAATTTGCATGTCAAAAATTTATATTGCTTCAAAAATGCAACTGTACTGATTCATACACTGCATAAAACTCTAAAAGGTAAGCTGGAGGTCACCTAAACCCAAAAGGGGCAATTTAATTATTTCATAAATTATTAATTATAGATAGCCATAAATGGCTACAAGTTAATATATAATTGGTAAAAATATCTTCTACCCTTTGCTATGTATCTGTTGCTGTTGAAGATGGTGTCAAGCATGATGGACAGCCATTCTTGTGGAAAGCATGGCTATGTGGTAACATATCTATTTGAACAGGAACTTTGAATGAATTGGACACTTACATATAGATTGGACAGTATTGAGAGATGTATAAAGAAAATCCATTGAAATAATTTTCCCATTGAATTATGAATTGATTCTTTAAAAAATATTGAGATAAATATTTGCTAGCAATGCTCACACTCCTCAACTCTATATTTTCTGAAAACTCTCCAAGTTTTAATTTTTTTAAAATTTAAAATTTAATGAAAAATAAATTTTCTACTGCTCCTGCTGGAACCAGGACTTAAAATGAGCATTTTGTTAACAAATTGACTCATGTTCACCTAGTTAGAAATAACACTTTGTACCCACTCAGTCAAATTTAAGTCAAGAACTGAAACTGACATCTGAATATCAAGAGTCATCTGTTTAATCTCCTCTCAAAACATCTCTCAGTGATTTTTAAGCAGTCTTGGGAATCTGGAGAAGTCCTAGCTGACTGAAAGTTTTCAAACATTGTGTGAATTTTCAAGGAGGGTAAGAGGAAGGAGACTAAAGGCATGTCAGTCTTGCTTTAGTGCCCAGTAAATTATAGAGAAGATTATTCTGGGAGGCAGTGAAAAACACCTGAAAGACAACACAGTCACTGGTGACAGAGAGCATGGCTTCGTGAGAGGAAAGCCATGTTTGCCAAAACTGATTTATGACAAGATAATCCACCTAGCTGATCAAGGGAAGCCAGTTGATGTAATCTTTTTGGATTTCAGTAAAGATTTCAACTGTGTCTCACAGGATTCTTCTGGACAGTATGTTCAGCACACAGCTGGATAAACATATCATGGGATGGCTGACCAACTGGCTCACAGGTCAGGCACAAAGGGTTACAGTGAATGTGGTGACATCAGACCGGTGACCTGTCACTAGTAGGATCATTCCACAGGGCTCCTCAGCCCCTTGCTCTTCAACATCTTCATAAATGACTTGGGGACAGGACCTAGAAGGCCCTGCAGGGAGACCTCAGTAAATTAGAGGGCTGGGCAACCACCCTCTAATGAAGTTCAACAATGCAAAGTGCCCTGGATGTACGGACAGACTGGGGAATGAGATGTTGGAAAGCTGTGCCGTGGAAACGGACCAGGTTCATGGCAAGTTGAACATGAGCCAGCAGTGCCCTGGAGCCAGGAGAGCCAGCCCTGTCCTGGGGGCATCAGGCACAGCATCACCAGCCGGGCAAGGGAGGGGATTGTCCTGCTCTGCTCTGCTCTGGGGCAGCCTCACCTGGAGTGCTGGGGGCAGTTCTGGGTGCCACAATGTAAGAAAGACATTAAACTATTAGAGAGTGTCCAAGGAGGGCAACAAAGATGGTGAAGGGCCTTGAGGGGAAGCTGTGAGGAGAGGCTGAGGGCACTGGGTCTGTTCAGCCTGGGGAAGAGGGGACTGAGGAGAAACCTTATTTCAGCTACAACTTCCTCATGAGAGGAAGAGGAGGGGCAAGCACTGATCTCTGCTCTGTGGTGACCAGAGACAGGACCCAGAGAGGGAGTTGTGTCAGGGAAGGTTTAGGTTGGATATTAGAAAAACATTACTCACCCAGAGGGTGGTTGGGTCCTGGAACAGGCTCCCCAGGTCACAGCACCAAGCCTGAGAGATTTCACGAAGCATTTGCACAGTGCTCTTGGCACGTGGTGTGACTCTTGGGGATGGGTCTGTGCAGTGCCGGCAGATGGACTGGATGATCATTGTGGGTCCCGCCCAGCTCATATTCTGTGCTTCTATGGCTCTGTGAAGTACTTCACACGACAATAGAAGATTAAATACTCCTGTGTGGGAATGAAATTTCCAAAGGTAGGTAGATGGATCAGTTGATCAATGTGAATGGTATAGACTGTGAGGAATCAAAAAATCCCCAAATCTATACTAAAAAGCTGTAGCATTGTATGCCAGTAAATAGTAGTTGCCATTGCTTGCAACTTGCCACAGATTTTTGTAAATCTCTTAATGGCACAGGTATGTATTATTCTTATCTGATTTAATCTTCAGCTTCACAGAAACTAATTTTAAGCACATTTTTCATTAGTCACAGTAAGACTGTGACTATTTTCTTGTCCTGTCGAAAATGCCCCACTATTTGCAAAAATGATATTGCAACAAAATAACAGACCAAACTATTTTAGGTACTCATATTTTTAATCTTTATTATTTCTATTATGTTTATCATCATCTATAATCACTCCTTCTTTACAAAGGCCTTGAAATAGGAAGTAACTTTTGGCACTTTGACAGATTTTGTAGAAGAAAGTCAGTGTTGTCTTGTCATTCTTTTTCAAACATATGTACGTATGCTAGGTAGAATAAAAATGATCCATTTTGTGTTGTTTGTTTCTTTTACTTCTTGCTATTATTAAGAGAGTAAAATTTGGCAGCAGAATGAGGAGCTCTTGTTTCTTCTTCTATGGTGTAATGAGAGAAATAAAACCCTGGTGAAAGGGTAAGATGTTTTAATACTTTTGAAACTAAGAACCCTGCACTCAAGCCAACATTTCCTGAGCCCAGAAGATGCATACAAGTTTGGATAATGAAACCACTACAAAATAGCACAAAATTGATTGAATCAGTCTCAAACTCGGCCAAAATAAACAGCCTGGGATTAATGATTTTTTACAAAATAATGGTCAAAAGTATTCTTGAGAGACTCCTTCAGACAGAGAGGACAAGTGCTAGCATTAGGGTCCCATGTTAGCTTAAAAAAACTTCCTATGTCATATGTCTGTGTGTGTGTAAGAAGGGGCTACAATGGGGGGAATCTCTTTGTTTTTCCACTTAAGTAGAATACTTTCTCAGAATTGCAGATTTGGAGAGCAGCAACAGGACTTGGCTTGGAAACTTCACGCTTGCTTGAATTTCTCTGGAAACACTTATGCTACGCTTCTGAAAGAAAACCACGTACTTGGCCTACTGATTGACTTGGGCTAAGACTGGAAGCACCAGTGAGGTTGATTTTTGGGCTGCACAGTGGAGCCACTGCCCTCTCTTGCATTTCCTTGTAATGTTCTAATAAATCAATCTCTCCCAATATCTGATGCTGCTTAGAAGCCACAGAATGATGGTATTATGGAAGGTGCTTTAGTACGCTGAATTTTTAAAAATATTTTCACTATTTAGGACACCAAAAGAAATTGAGAGCTCTTCAGAGACGTTCCTTATCTCCTGAAGAGCTATTTTGGGGGGAAAATCCCCCAGAAACATTAGTCTCTTTCCTACCAATTGACACTAAATATAAAATTATTTTTAAGACATAAAGCAGTAATATCAATCTGTGATGTTAGAAGCTGAAAAATTATTTTATTCTTTCTGTAAATTGTGTATTAGAATTCTGAAAGGGTCCCATGTGAGTCTGCCACCTAGTTAAGTTTAAAGAACAACATTTCACACTTGCTTTTTATTCTGGCAGTTCTAAGGTGTTACAGAGGATGGCTGAATATTTCCATCACAGTAGCCAGAACATGTCTGATCCACAAGATTGGTTATCTCAGAAGATTATAATGATACTTATAAAAATGATCTCACACAGAATGATTAGTGTGGCTGTCCATTATGCATCACTTGCTCCATAAAAGTGGCCTTAAAAAATGTGCTTTTTAGGACCATTTAAACAAGATTTAAAGTTTCTTCATAAGATAATGTTGCCATTTTAGAGAAATTCTTTATCTTTCTTAAGATTCAGTCTTCATTAGTTGTATCAATTTTAAGGAAAAAGATTATGCGGATGTATTATAAGCTTAAATAACGACCAAAATAAAAATGCTCTGAAGAAAAATGTTAATGTCAAATAGAGGAAAGTAATGTAACTGAAATATATGTATAACTCTTAGTCCTCATTCTAGCTGGTCTTCCTTTTACATGAATCAAAAATTGCAATGTGACTTAAAGGTACTTCTCAGAAAGAAAAGTGACAAAAGAAGGGAAATAAAAAATATATGTCATTAATGGACTATAACTGCTGGGCACAGAATGCTTGTGCTTTCTGAAAGAACCAGACACAAACTGTCTCACCTGTTACTTTTATAGAAAGATGAGACTGCCTTCCAATTCCACAACAAAATGTTCTTGGAGCTTTGCCTATGCTTTATATTAGAGTTATGGGATGCTGTTACAGATAGAGGTATTTTCTATTCAGAATTAAGAGGACAATGTCTGGATGAGTGTGTTAAGGGTCAATAACTCTTAATGTAGGAGTTCATTATTATTCTAAACCATGTGTCATTAAAATTTCTAGCTACATTGAAATTTCAGCAATGAAAGCTGCACACATGTCCTAGGCAAGAGAAAAGAGATAATTCCCTAGCATAAGATGACATTTTAGAGCCCCATTTAAAAAAAGCTACAAATGTTGCATACTTATCCCAGTACCATTAAGGTGAAAATTTTCAAAGTTTGTTACATGAGCTGCAAGCAAATAATTCTTAAGGAGAAGTGATACATACATGCACTTAGTCCAACATAAATTAAACATTGCAGCTACTTACCTTTCCCAGGAGTAACCTGTACGATAATTTGCTTGACTTTACTTCAGAATTTATAACTGTATTGCAGGTGACTGAACATGCCACACAGAACAATCCAACGGAACTATGCAAGCAGTTTGCAATATGTAAAGTCATAGCCGGTATAATAGTATAATGATTTTACATCATTTTAGAAACCATAAAGGTTTCTAAATCATAAATGATTTTTTACATCATTTAGAAACCATAAAGGAATGGTTAATGACAAAATGAATGGAAAGAGAAGAAAAACCTACATTTTTGTTGTGTTGTTTTCAGTGGAAAGGACAAAGCGCTTCTATAGAGAGATAACAAAAGGCAGATTCCTAGAAAATGAAAATAAAAATCTGTGCAATGATGGAAACACTGTTATGCATAATGTGTAAACTATTTCTTCAATGTATAAAACTTCCAAATAAAAATTGGCCAGCTGCTTTCTTTCCACCCATGCACTGATGTTCATCTGTGTACATTGGTTTTCTTTTGGTACACTAAGAACTGCTTACTTGTACCAACAATCTTTCAAGCAATGCATTTGAAGAAGCATATAAAACCCCCCAGGTTGACATCAAATGTTCTCTATGTCTCATGCTTAGAACAAATACTTGTTTTCAAACAAATTTACTACCCCTGTTACTACCACAGGCATGGCTAGAAATACCATCTCCATACATTCACAGGACATGAATTCACACACTTTTTTCTGCTGCTGAAAACACTAACATAGATCCAAGTGCAGTCAGAATAGAGGATTTTCTCTAAGTTCCCTGCCAGTTTAAGTGGATTTTTATTTAAAGCTATCAAAACAATATGAATCTTTTTAGATTTAGAGCCCTCAATACTTGCAACCTGTTATTTAGCCTCCATGGCATGTCTAGTTTGATAAATGTGGATATAACAGCTCCAGACAATGACATCAGCACTATGCCTACCTCTGTTATTCCTGGCTGGGCTTCAGTGGGAAGAACAGTAGTAAGCTTTTATTCTATACACAACTTAGTGAAGATCACTGAAGTTTTAGGCTGTCCAGCCAAAGCACAGACCTTTTGCTCTGGCCAGTCACACAAACTTAATCCAGATTTAGCTACTTAGAAAAAACACGCAGCTATTTGAAGCTTATATTTGCATAATAACTAAAAATCTTAGTTTTGCAAAAATTCAGTTGCAGTCTTGATGTACTACTCATTAGAGACACTGATGCCTAGGCACTCATTAAAATATTTTTCTCATCACCCAACCACTGGATTTACACTTTCTTTATTTATAAGTGTTTGAAAACAATTGTCAACAGCTTCAGAAGTCCCTTCGTGAGTCTAATGGAATTAACTTGTTTTATTTTCTCCAGGCCAAATGCATGCTGGCTGAACACACTCTCATATAATCTTTCAGTATTATTCTGAATTGCCAGCTGCCTTCTTTTGCCTCCTGTATCCAATTCACCCAGACTAAGGAATCAGGATTTTTGATCTGGATGCTGGATTTGATCATTCTGACGCCATCACAGTGAGACTGAAAAAACTTCCACAGCTTTCAACACTCAAGTTAGACTTAATGCATGCTTCAAAGAGCATTCTAAGAATAATTGAGTGTGAGTTTGTATTCTACAAACAGAATCCTCTGGAAATGCCCTATTTCTCTCTAGCTTAGTCTACACTAATGACGTTCCCTCCTATTGTCTCCTCTTGGTCACTCTCAGGAAGGAAAAGAGTCTTTTCTATGTAAGTTTATCAGAAAGCCTATCACCCTAAGTGGCAGCTTCAGAAACTGTATAATTCAGCTCTGATGCCTCCCAAAGCTATTGAAGGATGGTGAAAATATCTAATATGCACAGACTCTCCACAAACATATCCGTGAATCAGAATTAAAACCTGCCTGCCTCCTGACCCCAGTTATTTTACCTTTCCAGCTGGTTTCAGGGACGTTTTGGCTCCCTATGTCCTAGTACTTTCAACACTCTGGAAAAACAACTAGACTAAGGCTGTGGGAGCCCCTTGAAGGTTGAAAATACATCTTACAAAACAGTTAGGAGGAGCAAGAACACAGGAAGCTAAGACCACAGCCTGGCTTGCTCATCCATGTTACAAAAAGAAGAGCATTAATAGAAAGGGATGAATTAATCAAAGTTGCTGCAGCACCTTTGCAAGATGGTAGATCAAACTCACTTAGATTTATGAAAGTTTGGTGTTCATAGCAGGCCCTCCATGTTGTGTGAATAACACGAGATCTTCAGAGGCAACATAGGTTCTCACCCTGAGATACAATGCAAAACCCAGAGCACACACTCATATCACTCAAATACTGCTGTTTTAGCTATTTTCAACCTCAAAAAGGCAAATCTTCTGCCAAAAGTGATGGCAAGAACAAAAAGTACTGTTATTATAAGCACTCATGAAAGGGCACAGCGTGCGGTTACCCACAACATCCCTTGCATACCTCTGTTTGGACCAGTGCTTTGAAAAGTAAAACTTTTCCATAGTTTAACTAAAACTGTTCACTTCAGCTTACAGAATAGTAGGGGAGGGTTGACTTTTGCAGCCAGCACTGTAAATAGGCCATTACTAACATTAGTTAAACTCTGCCTTCAGTTCATGTGGCATATTATTTTATTCACCACCAATTCTTGTGGACTGAATTGGGAGTCTGAAATAGAAAATGGAAACAGTGTGGGAAATGCTCTTTCAATTCTTAAAAAATAAAAATCATAGATGAGCTAGTATTTCAGCATACCATTTATCCTCTGCAATCTATGCCTAGATTCTTTCAGAAGTCATCAGGGCAAGGATGTACAGGCCAAATCCTGATCTCAGCTGCATGAAAAAATAAATGTAGAGGCATCTGCCCATATTGTAGGCCTGATGTTTTACTACCAAATAGCCAACTGCTGAAAACATTACAGATTGCTGATTTACTGTTAGATTGTTAGATGAACAAAATTCACATTCACAGGATATTTTTTCATGGTAATGATATTTGCGCTGTCTGTTTCCTTACTGTGATTCATCTCCATAATATCTGTATGTTGTAAAAACAGAGAACTGGGCTTTGCAGCATCTTGATAATATTGTCCTTTATTTGGGGAATAAGGAGGGAAATAATAACATGAAATTTGTATCAGAAGGTGCCTGTGACAGAATTGGGAAATGTGTTTACTGTGTACCAATCCACTGCATTAATGAAAAAACTACTCCTTTTACTCAAAATGTAGTCTAGTGCACAGGCTAATTAAGGGTACACAGACGCTAAAGGAACTTGTTAGCAGATCAGCTTAATGGCACAGCAAGTCAGTGTGCTTTGTTAGGGACTAAGCTCTAATATCTCTCTTAGGATTTAGAGATGGCCGTTTACAGCCCTTGTTTTTTTAATTCAATTTTTCCATTTAAGCTCAGTTTCTTTGCAGGGCCTGAGCCAGTCCCTGCCTAAAACCTTGGTGGTTTTGCTGACCACCACTTTCTGCTGGCTGCAGGGAGCAGCCAGTGAGAGCCAGGAACTAAAGATCTATACCCAGTCCTAGGATTTGGAGAAAGTCCTGTCAGCACCGTGATGAATGAGAACAACTGAACTTCTCCTGGAGTGTCCAGGATTTAGAAAACCATTACATTACCTCAGGGCTGGAGGGTAATAGGGAGGAACATTTCACGTTGAATTTTCTGGTTTAGATTATTTAGGCATGGAAAGCACACATAATCTTCTTGATCCGCACATTCCTAAATAATTCACACATTTCTGAATGTACACTATCAGAAGAATGCAGAGATGTTTGTCTCTTCAGAACTGATTTGGAAATCCTATAGAAAAGGACATTTAGTTAAACATAAATCAAATCTCAGGCTGGCTAAGAAGAAAATGTCCTAAAATGTACTAGTATGTGTTTTTATTAGAAATGAAGGAACATTCTATTACTATGCATATACAGACAATTCAAAACATATGCTCTGTACACAGTGTTTTGGGGCAAAGTTTCATCAGTAAAGCAAACTTATTCAACACTTAGTGACTTACTAAGGTGACTGACCAAAGGAAACCTGTATGGTTTTTGTGTAGTGTATAAGAAATAACTGAATATGGAAACATTTTTTTTGCTGGCAAATAGGAATCATTGGGTGATAAAGTTACAGGATTAAGTTGCTTATGTAAAAATTTTCACCCATGGATGAAACAAGATTTAGAAGTATTCAGTTATTTTCTGAGCATACATGGATCCGTTGAGGAATGTAAAATGGAAGGGACCAGGTTTCATAATACAATTGCTCATTCATATGATATAAATCCAAAATATTTCTGTCCATAGAAATCAACCAAAAATATCATATCAACTTTGGTTTTGAATAAGCATATACCTGAATAGGCCACCTGAGAAATATAGATTTTGAGAACTCTGACTAGAAATTGTGAGTAATTTTTAAGATGCATTCTGGTTCATTTACTTGCACTACAGAAGAAAGGAAAGAAAAATGCTCTTTCTAAGTAAGTGGGGATTGTTAAAACGTCCTTAAAAGTTCTTTTAAATGTTTTTAAATGCCTAAAGTCAATTCTATAGAATCATTTTTAGAGCTTAAACTAGTTTGTATTTGTGACAATTTGGCAAAGCAGAGAAGTCCAAAGGTCTGTTAGTCACAGTTTAATTTTTAATAACTGGGCATAGTGTACAAGTGAATGACATCCTGGAGACACAGCTTAATAATTCACGTCTTTAGCTTCAGTGGAGGCTGTATAAGTCCAATCCGCTTAAGAGAAATCAGAGATTTTTATGGCATTAATATTGTAACCATTTCCACTGCAATCATGGGGCGAGAAGTCTGGGTGAAGACTCTGACAGCTAGCTCTGTGATTGTCTGCAAGTTTCATGTAGGAATTTGGGGCTGCATCTTCTGTTGCTATTTGTCTTAGTCCAGGAGGGATGTTAAGGTAAAAAGGCCAAGATATGTGCCTGACCTCATTTCAGACACTGATAGTATAAACCAAAATGATGCTGCTTTTCACTTAGCTACCAGTTATGAACAACTCTGTCAGAAATCACTCACTACCATGACTCAATCATCACCTCATTCACCTTCACAGTAAATAAAGACCTTGAGTAAAACCCTTTCCTTTCCACTGCCTCTAGTTAAACAATGCTTTAAACTATTTTCTCATCTTCAAATAAGAGGTGTGGTTCTGATATTAGTCTGACATGAGGGCCAAATCACACCTGAATGTTTTACAGTAGAAAGTTAGGCTAAATATTGGTAAACATTAATATGCCTGAAGCAGCAGCCATACCTGAGATTGCCTGCTTGGAAACAACAGCAGAGAGCTGATATGTGTGAGAAGAATCTTTGATGTGTTAAGCTACTTCCTGCAAAGAAGAATCTCTTAGAAGATATTGTCCCTGATGTTTAGTTACATTATCACATTGTACTAGTGCAGCTTTATTTGTGTGCCTGTTTCTGCTGAGCTTTTCACTGGTATGGTCTGCCTTCAGACCTTACAAGATCCTGAGCCTAATAGCAGAGCTTGTGGGAGTGGAGCATTACTCACAGCAGAGAAAATCAAGTCTTAGAATGATAAGCTTACTGTAAAAACACAAGCCCATGCAGCAATATGCATCCAGTGGTGCTAAGTAAGCAGGGCAAGGAAATAGACTGGATTCTGTGGAAATACTGAATTTTAGTGTAAGATGAATGTGTTGTGAAACAGGCACTTACTACTTGCATTGTAAGAATGTAAAATTCATTAGGTTTAGATGGAAAGTTGATGGGTTGTTTTTTAACATATTTGTATGCTAAGGGCTGGGGAACGTCTAAGCTGCTTTTGTTTCTCTACAAAAAAGGAAAAGGAACTCAGATTTCCTCTTTGGTGCCTTAGCTCACAGATCAAGAAAGCTAGAAATTGCTTTGGCCATGTTTTTTAGGAATAACCTTCTTTGATTTAGATTGTCTACCTCAGGAGAGAGCCCTGTCTCAAGCGAATAACATGAGATCACAAGTAACCAAGTAAGACTCAAAGGAGGAGAGGCTTCAAATATAAAAACATAATTAACTTTTCCCAACATCTGACTCTGGACATCGCCTCAATGAACATATGAGAAAACAGAATAGTTCAGCGACATTTTCTAATCCAACCTTTTATTTTAGAATTTAAATCCTTCTCCATGAGTTGTTGCAATATGATGTTGATGACTACGCTTTGCAGGTGGTCAGTGCAGAAGACCTGGCAGTCCTTCAGCAATTCATAGTACATGATCTACGTTTTATATCCCATTGCAAACTTTTTCTCTCTGCAAGCTATCCATAAATCAATCAACATGCTTATTAATTTTCTTGCTATGCGTGATTGCACAAGAGATTGTATTTGTAACCATTCTTTGGACTTCAGGGATTTGGCAGCTACTACTTTAGGAACTCCTTTGATTATCAGCTTTAAGGATTTGATTGGTAGAATGATTGCTTAAATCTCACAGAGAAGCTTTTATTACAACTGAATGAGAGAAATGGTTTAATGCTTTTCTTGAATGAAAGATTGATAGGTATTCCTCTTTTGGAGAAAAGGGCCTGGAATATGCAGGCCAAGGCTTTTGGGGATCAATCACAATAAATTATCCCAAATAGCTGACTACATTTACAGCTGTTCTTAATCAAAAAAACAGAAAAAAATCTAAGTGTATTACTCCAATATCAGTGTTGTTGCCAGCATATCTGTTTATGTAGAGGTTGGTATACATATAAGTTTGAGCAGATGGATGTAATTCCCTTTGAAATGTATCTGCTGAGGGTGGAATCATATGTCTTAGCTTAGACACATAATTTTCCCTTTATGGGCAGTGGAGAAAAATAGGGAGCTCTGTAAAGTCACACTAAGAGACACTTCCTCCTAAGAGACTTTTCCTAAAACAGGTCCTAACAATATGTTTTTGTATTTTCACTTTATCTTAGGTTGACTTAAAGGGTTAGATGGTGCTAATGCTTCCTCACAGAAGCACACAATGGCAAATCAAACAATTGAATATATTAAGTGACCACCTTTCAAACACACTACCAATTCAAAATTCTCCATGCGAGCTGAACATTCCAATCTGTCTCTTGGCATTTCACAGATCAAGGGAGTAGGAAATTTAGTCCAGGGAGCAGGGGTAGCCAGGAAATGTGGCAATTTCTGATATGTTATGAGGTCATGGGATGTATGCCAGAAGCCCAAGTGCACCTAAGGTGTTTGTTACAGTGAGGCAAAAAGATATTTCTGTATCTTGCTTTCTATAAAGACATGAGATTTGCAAGTATTGGGGGTCTGGTTGAAGACAAGGATTGTAGATGTGTCAGAAGGACATTGAAGTAAGCTCCTGCAGTAGTACAAACCAAAACAGTAACAGAGGGAGATAAGCAAATATTTCAGATGTCCTTTCCAGCATTGGTTTTCCCAGTCTTAGCCTGCAAAACTTGCTCTGTATGACCACATTTTCATGGCTCTGAATGTAAATGATATTAAAAAGGAGCAGCTTGTAAAAACTTCTTGAAAGGACACATTTCAGCACTAATCTTTTACTTGATCAGCTAAAAATGGCAAGATACTGTCTTCAGGATTTCTGTCTTGTACTCATTTCTGAAATAGAAACAGGAACCGTAGCAACCAAATAGAACCTGGAAGCAATGCTAACAATTTAATTTGTTGTTTATCATGTTATGTCTGTAAGAAAACATTGCTAAAACCTTTCCAGTAAAAGAGATGTAAGTGAAGGGGTGAAGAAGAGAGAAATGTTATTTTCTGGGAAGAAGAGAGATTAATCTTGCTTGCAACTTACAGAACACAGCAGTGGATGGATCAAAGTTTATGTGTTTCACAATGCAGCAGCTTTGAGGATGTTTTTCCCCCACATTTTATCTGCCCCACATTTTATTCCCACACATTTTTGTGCTCAGAACCCAAAAATATCACCATATCCTGGGATACATAAATTGCAGTGTGGCCATCAGGTCAAGGGAGGTATTCTGCCCCTCTTGCTCTGATCTAGTCAGGCACCATTGGGGGTGCTGCTCCCAGCTCTTACACCTCCAACAAAAGAAGGACATGAACCTGCTGGAGCAGGTCCACAGGGGGGTCATAAAGATGACCTGAGTGATGGAGCACCTTTCCCAAGAAAACCAGGGGGACAATTGGGACTGTTCAGCCTGTAGAAAAGAAGGCTCTGGGAAGATTTTATTGTGGCCTTTCATTACTTTGAGAGGGCTTAAAAGAAAGATGGAGACTGACATTTTAACACGACCTATAGCAACAGGACAAGGGGCAGTGTTTTTAAACTAAAAGAGGGAAAATTTAGACTAGCCAGAAGGAAGAAATTTTTAATTATTAGGATATTGAAACACTGGAACAGGGAACAGTTTGCCTAAAGAGATGGTAGATGCCCTAACCCTAGAAACATTCCAGGTAAGGTTGGACATGAATTTGGGCAACCTAATGTAGTTGATGTTTGCCCTGCTTATCAGAGGAAGGTTGGGCTAGATGGCCTTTAAAAGTCCCTTCCAACACACAATCTATTCTATGAATGTATGGCTTTGGGTTTTGTTTTTGTTTTTTTTTTTTTTATTTTTTTATTTTTATTTTTATATATAAGGTGTTTTCTAGTCTCCTTTAAGGGCCAAATGTGAGATATCTATGATGGAGTAGTGGAAATTGTTCCCTTGCTGATAGCTGAGTTGCTTTGTCTTTTGGCAGTTCTGTCTGAAAAATCATTCTGCTGTATTGGGGTTATTTGCTTTCACTTTCATCACTACTGTGAGGGGGTTTAGTGTACAATAAGAAGACAGTGCAATTGCGAGATCCAGAGATAGTTTTGTTGGATTTCTTAGGTGCTTAAGTATAAGCTGAACTGTATGTTTCAGCTATCCATCTTTTGCAGTACATTATTTTGAGTTTTGTAGTCAGTTCAGCATGTCAATAAGTCAGAAGAATCAGCATGTGAGATTCAGCATTAGATCTGAAACAAAAATTGTAAGTAATAACTGAAAGGCTGCAACGGGAATCTTTCCGGGCTAGTATTTTAATATCTTGCTAATGTGGAAAACCTTGCTGTAAAAAAAAATCAAGCAACAGTACATTGTTATGCTAGATGAAAAGATATCTTTCAAAACATTTTCTTAAGGCCCTAATAGTCTGTCTTGACATTTAAAGCGTGTAATCTTTTAATATTTTGCTATTTCAAAATATCTCTACTTTTTTAACTATTCATACCACTAACAGCAAAAGTAAAATTTTCAATGGCTTTTCTGAATTGCAATATTGGATATGCAATCAGGGAAGGATTTTAGGTAAAACTGATCAATTTCATACTTTTTAACTAAATAGCAAATCTGTTACTAAACATCCCTATGAGGAATTTAAACCCATCTGCATGTTCTTTTCATGCAGACAATAGTGCAAACACATCCCGATTATGAAGGATTAATGCCAAGGACTGAAAAAAATTTCAAAAAATTATAAACTAGGCAGCTCTCAAGACAGTGCACAATTTTAACCTAAATCTGAACTGATTAAGGTCACTACACTGCTTACACATTCTAAATGGAAAACACAAATCAGACGGAAAATATTTTTTTACAAAGAGTTCATTCCAATTTTAAGGAAGACTTGAATGATCTGAAATTTCCAGTGGATGAGTCGCTGACATTGATAGAACAGCTGATGTAAATGTTAATTTTATACCAGAGTTCTGAGAACATTTGAGACCTATTATTTTGGAGAGTTCTGTACATTTATGATGATGTCAGATGGCGATCAGAACATAGGCCTACTTTTTTCCTGGCTATTTTTTAAAAAGTACATATTTAAATTAACTTTAGAATTTCCACTGATTTCAGTGGTACAGGAGCAGATAGCTAGGCTGAAAAAAATAAATTGGAATTGAAAAAAAATAGTCAGTAAAGCAAGAAAAGGATCATAGACAAATGGTCTATGATAGCAAGATTCCTTTATAGAAATCTGTCTAAAATAGTGCAGTGCATACATATGAAAAATAATTAAGAGGTAATCTACTTGTAAATAACAGGGACTGAGCTAGAAGACTGGAAGGGTCCAGAACTGAGTGGTGTATGAATATCCTACCCCTTCTTTACTACTGAGAAATGCTGCAGCACAGGGATGGGAAGATCAAAAAAACGACCACCTAATCCATGTTTTCCCAGATATTAGGTGCATGATCCCCACAAAGAGACTGATGTGTACAAGAAAGGTAAGGTAAATCTTTCACTTCTCAGTGTCCAGGAGCCTCAGGCACTGGCAGTGCAGCACTGGCTGAGGGCTGAGGGTAACTCCTTCCCACTGCCTCTGTCTGCCAGCTGTTTGTTATCCTTGCTGGAAGCTATCATTCCCACAGCAGGGTCAGTGGAAGGAATTGTCTCACTTGCTTCAACCAGATACAGAGTCAACTACTTTATTTTACAGGGCCTTCAGAAGAAAATTCAACTTAGAAAATGAGTTTTTCACTGACGTGGATGGGAACCGCTAAAAATGTCATCTCTGGGTTCATCTGCAAAGGGGCTTGTTTCCAGCAGAAATGTGATTTAAAAAAACTGCTTAAGGTTCAGACCGTGGGCATAACATAATGGGGCTTTTTCTGCAGTGACATTTGAGAGTTATCTTACTGGCAGCATCAGTCTCAGTGGG
This sequence comes from Pyrgilauda ruficollis, assembly GCF_017590135.1. Lineage (NCBI taxonomy): Eukaryota > Metazoa > Chordata > Aves > Passeriformes > Passeridae > Pyrgilauda > Pyrgilauda ruficollis. The sequence continues at coordinate 11,175,359 of NW_024525490.1, forward strand.
CATGTACTGTGAAAACCAGTGTAAAATGGCAAAAAAAAAAAAAAATCCTAAAAATCAAAGCCTTTTCTTTATGGCTTTTCCAAATCTTTTCAAATCTTATTTCTTTTGGCTTTTTTCCCTATTAGGAAAGGATAAATAATCTTTCAGAATATGTGAACCAAAAAAGGCACATAATGTAATAAAACCACGTCTTCAACTGAATAATACACAATCAGGCATCAAATAGTGCAGTGCTTGCACTAAGTTTCTTACTTCCATGATTAATTGTTTCTAGGAACATACTAGAACAATTATGAATTGTAACCTGCTATTTAGATTTATTAATCATTGCAATTTTCATGTTATTGTGCTACCAATATTCCTGATAATAAATATGTCTAGCATAATAAATTCCTGATCTTTAGAATGATCATTCAAGAGAAGACTCATGTCTAGAAGATTAATATTTTCATAAGGAGTAATACAATTTTATGCCTACAAAGACTAAATAGAAGAAAAAAAAAAAAGGAAATGAGCTGCTAGCAAAAACCCATTGTGTGTATAAACCATGGGAGCAATGTGTCTCACAGTTCCTCACTCCAGTATTTCCATGCTTTGACAGGTCATTTGTTTATACCTTTTTGAGTAGGTTTGGCCAATATTGTTGTAAATGTCTGGTGGTAAAAACATTCCCAGTCTTGGGGGATTTTAATTTTTTTTTCTCATTTCTGTTTTTAAAAGTCAAGTAGTTTTTCCTTTTGGTGATCTGCAAAGTAAGAATTATAATTTATAAATTTGAGACACTTTTTAATGTTATTTAAAGTGTACAGTATGTTGAAAGCATGGACATTTTCTAGGCAGCTTTCACTTTATTTCCAGAAAATCCCAGAATCCAAGCCCACCACAACACCTCAGTGATCAGGATCCTGCTGCTAAAAAAACATAAAAGAGGGTACTTGAAACACAATATATTTAAAAGGGTAGGAGAAAAGTTCTGGTGTGCAGCCTCTATTAAAGATTTATATTTTTTTCAGGTGTTCCTTGAGGACTGATGCAAAGCAGTGGTCTTAATCCATGCAGTAATCTGCATGGGATCTAGAGATCTGCACTAACAAGTGCTGTTATTGTATTTGCAAAGTTCATGATAATGCCTTTATAAAACAGGATTATTTTGTCCTTAAGTGAAATACTAGAAGCTTGTAAAACTACTGAATTTACCATGTAATTAAATTATTTCTCCAAACTTTATAAATGTAGCAACAAAATGATACCATGTAATAGGAATTACCAAACCCTAATTTTCTGTGCCCTCTTAAGTTTTGCTATCTTTAAAAGTTCATATCAGTGGAAAATGTGAATGACAAAGTGGAATTAGCATCAGAGTATGCCTAATTCATAATTACCTACTCTGTGCATGGCAACAATTTACAAGCCCTCTATTCACTGGCAGTCTGAAAAGAACTTTCAGATGAGATATTTGGTAAATTTCAATTACACTAGAAATGCCTTGGAGGGCCAGTTACATATTGTGGTATTTACACAGACATCAAAGATTTAGTTGTTTAGACAAGGAAAACTAAGGCCATCTGACTATTCAGAGTATTTAGGAAGAGTTCTGTTTATTCCAACCTAGAATTTTGCCAAGAATAGATGTCCCAGTTACAAAAAGCATAACCCCTTCTGATAATCCAGACTTCTACATTTATTATGTCCAAAAATTGAAGTTTTAAGAGATTTTTTCTTTTTCTTTTTTCTTTTTGTAACACACACTACATTATAGATAGAACAATATTGAAGAAAATCCGGCACTGTCATTTTTGCTGTAGCTTACAGGAACAGAAATTCATACGTATCAGTGGAGTTCAGAACAAATTCAGGTAGCGTAAACCTTGGAAAATAAATAGGCTTTAATATTTTTTGGACTGTTTTCATAATAATCTGATTTTATCCATTTTCTAAACTATGTGGATGAGTTGCATTTGAGTTTCAGAAGAGTGAGCAAACAGGCTTGGATTTGCCAGTAAATAAACTAAGTTAATAAGCTGTTAAATCAATGAAATTTTGCCAAAAAAAAAAAGAAAGAAAAAAGTGAACAAAAGTAAAAAAAGTAAAAAGTTAGTCAGCCAGGTGTTAATTATTAATACACAAATATTGCATTCAAAATAGAGATTTCCATTGCAAAGTTTTTTGGCAAAAAACCATACCTTGCCTTTATTAGATGTCACATGCTTTCATCATCAGTGTAGCTCAGTAAAGTGAAAATGGGTCATTACTACTTTCATAGTGACAGTCTGACCCTAAACCCTTAAAAATTGAGGAAAATACAATCTGAGCAGTAAAATAATCAAACCTTAGTCCTTCACAGGCATCTGTTTGTCCTTGCGATCACATGCTAGATTCCTCTGTGGGCCTGCTTTTCTAAGGAAAGCCTCCCTTCACAACTAATATGAGCATGGGTGACTTTAGTTGCATTGTTATAAAAATACTAAATAGAAATAAATAAGCCATATCCCATTGTAGGTTAAGGGAAGAGTGCTATGAATCACATGATCTGTGATATCCAGGCATTTTGGACTGTACAGATGCTGAGTGAATGTATTTCTTGATTCTTAGTAACTCATATATTAACATGTTCTTTTCTGTGTAATGAAGTAGGCAAGAACCACAAGTATCCACATGTCACACAGTACAGATTTTCTTCTTCAGCTGGAAGAATGTCTCTTAAGTTGATAAGTATATTTATTTTCTCAGAAGTCGCATCAAGAAGATACTTAATTTGAAATGTGCTGTTTCCATTAATATTTCTTTCAGAATAAATGTTTGCTAATATCAGGGATTAAACATTGAAAAGAATATAGAAGAATTTGATTCCTTGTGTTCCAGCAGCCTGTACTCCTCCATGAGGTTTTCTTATCTTTGGCAGGTACAGTGGGAGCTCCCCCTTCATAAATATAAAATTTCCCAGAAAAGGAGTAAGAAAGTGGGAGAAATACAGCCAAAATGAGCTAGTTTTATTTTAGCTAAGTATATTTGGAAAATATTTTGTGGTATTTTCTTGGCCTTATTAAATCATCCAATACATTTTATTGACACTGAATGTTATCCATTAGATCAGTATAGCTGCACTTTCAACAGAAATACTCTCAATTATTGCAGCTGAGGCTCAATGGTCGTGATCAATTAGCAGGGAATTAGCATACTAATTAGTACATTAACAGATGCTCTCAGTTGTACTGAACTAGGGGTTCATAACAAAATAAAAGGGTATGTAGACTGATACATGGTCTGTATTGTCCCTTTGGTTTTTTTTACTCCCACTGGTGTTTGCCCATAGCCACCTGTAGAGTCTTTGGCTTTTTTTCATGTAACTGTCATGTCCTTATTCACCTAGTGTGACTATTCCGTTGTTTTGCTCTTCCCTTTTAAATTCACTTTATCTTCATGCACTTTTCTCTGAACTGTTTTCCTGTATATTCTTCTTGATCAGCAATGAAAACACCATATATAAAAACACAAAAACAGCCATATCAAGTTTTTGATATACGCTCCACTTAGGAGCAACACTCCATCTCTCAGGTTTGCAAAACTGGCAAAGATTTGATTTTTTGCAGACCAATGAACAGAGAAAGGTGTCACTGGGATCTGCATAACCAAGTAGATTCTTGGATAGATGAAGACCATGAAAATTTACCAGAAATAAGTACGTTATAGCTCCCTCTTCCATCAGTGATATTTCTGGCAGTCATTTCACCATTCTGCACTGTGGTATCTTTACAAACATGGTGAAATAAAGACTTAGTCTTTGAAGAACTCTGTGGTCAATGGGGTTGGCAAACTAAATCTTCAGAAAGACTTAATATCAATTTAATAAAAAAAATTGTGAGATAACATTAGCACTATCTTTTCATGTCACTATTCAGAAATGTTGGTACTTGAAATCACAAGGCAAATTCTACAGCACAAACTCCAAATGAGGAAACAGCTAGTCATGAGGAGTTCCAGACTGCCTCAGTATTCTTTCTGTTCATCACTTTCCCGTCTATTGTATAGAGGAATGAAGAAAGCAGATTTCAGAATCATGGAATAATTAAGGTTAGAAAAGATCTCCAAAATCATGGAGACCAAACAGTGCCATGTCAACTAAACTATAGCATTAAGAGCCACATCCAGCAGTTTCTTGAATATGTCCAGGAGTGGTTACTCCACCACTTCCATGGTCCATTTATTATGATGCTTGACTACCCTTCAGTGAAGAAATTCTTCCTGATGTCCAACCTAAACCTCCCCTGGTACAGCTCAAGCCCATTTCCTCTCATTCTTTTACTTCTTGCCTGAGAGGAGAGGCTGACCCCCACCTGGCTACAGCCTCCTTTCAGAGAGCTGTAGAGAGTGATAAGATGTCCCTGGAGCCTCCTTTTATTCAGCATAAACATCCCCAGCTCCCTCAGCTGCTCCTCACAGGACTTGTACTCCAGACCCTTCACCAGCTCTGTTGCCCTTCTCTGGACTCACTCCAGCACCTCAGTGTCCTTCTTGTAGTGAGGGGTCCAGAACTGGGCACAGCTCTCAAGGTGTGGCCTCACCAGTGCCAAGTACAGGGCTACAATCACTGCCCTGGTCCTGCTGGCCACATTATTGCTGACACAGGCCAGGATGCCATTTGCCTTCTTGGCCACCTGGGCACACTCTGGCTCATGTTCAACCATCTGTCAAACAACACCCCCATCCTGTTCTGCCTGGCTGCTGTCCAGCCACTCTGTCCCCAACCTGTAGCTCTCCATGGGCATCTTTGACCAAAGTGCAGGACCCGGCACCTGGCCTTGCTGAACCTCATACAAATGGCCTTGGCCCATGGATCCAGCCTGCCCAGATGCCTCTGCAGAGCCTTCCTGTCCTGCAAGAGATCAACACTCCCTCCTAACTAGGTGTTGTCTGTGAGCTTACAGAGGGTGCACTTGGTCCCCTCATCCAGATCATCAAAAAGAAATTAAATAGGACTGATCCCAGTAGTGCTGAGCCCTGGAAAATCCCACTAGTGACTGGCTGCCAGCTGGATGCAGCACCATTCACCACCATGAATTGTGTACCCATCTGTTCCTAAACTAATCCTAGTAGTTGTAGAATTTCACCCTAAGATAAAGAAATATGGCCTCTTCTATATTAATAGATTTTTAAGGCAATAAAACCAATGAAAGAATTCTTCCTGGTGTTTTTGTATTAAGACCATAAATTCTGTTTGAACTAAAAGTGCAGCTTGCAGTTACTCTTGTAACTCTGTCCATATTTAAACAGCTCATATAATAAAGAAATCCCTATGTCCTGACATATATCTCATAAGTCAGAGTTCCAGAGGGGCAAGGACTCAGTAAGGAGTAAGAAAGTTAAGAAACTTAAGAAACAAATATATGGGTAAGATCTAATTGCAAAAGTATTACAGTAATGAAGCTTTCAAATTCTGTCTTCTGAGATAGGAGCAGAGTTGAATTCATCTGCTAAATGACCTAAAAAGAACTGTGAAATTCTTCATGTCATAAATTTGTAAGGGTCTACACAATTTCATTATCTCACCCACTTCCTGTCAGTCTATGTGCAGTCTTTCTGATTTTCCTATTACACATCTTGGAAACTTTTTAGAACTTAAGATAAACAGTTAAGAACCTTGAGGAATTAATATAGGGTCACTGATAAAAAATAGGATGAAATTCCAGCTTTCAGCATAATTGAAAACCACTGAAAGTGCTCTGAGATTTTAAAGTGTCTCATTATTCTGCTGTGTCATTTTTGTTTGTTTTTCCTCTTCTGAGCTTTGGCCAGGTCCTGAAGCAGAACAAGCTTTTGTGGAACATAGCTAATGTTTATGACATATTTTATAAGGTGTAGTGAAGTGCATTACAATTATATGATTTGTCAAGTGAAAACTTTCAAAGCATGTAATTCTTGCTTGCTATTTCAAGTTCTGCAATTTAGACCATATGTGACCTAATAGCAGGGATTTAAGCATAAATATCCAGTTACTGTAGCCTATTTCTAATTAGTTTTGAGATGTGTTGAAATGTTAAAGAACATCACCCTGCCCTGAAGAGATATAAAACAAGAAGCATTGCTTGCAATAGAAAATATCCAGCTTGCAAAAAAACCCAAAACCCCTCAAACAAACAAAAAAAACACCCCCAAACAAACAAACAAACAAACAAGCAATAACCGAACTAAAAAACAACCAAAGAAACCCCTCAAAAAACGATGGAGATTCCACCTCTCCCAGCAACAGCTCTCCTTTCAAAATATAGATATGGTGAAGAATTTTCCAAAAGATGAGTCTTCCATGTCTATAGGAATGGCATTTAAAAGCTAGAGGAAAAGAATTTTCTAAAAACAATGTTGATCAACAGCACATGAACAGTGCCAGAAAATTATTTTTAAGCCCATGGGTTTGCATAACTGGAGACCTATTAAAAATACCAATACTCTGAGCACAGATGAATATATGCTCTGAAAGAGAACCCTTGCTCTCTAGTATGATTGTTTTATACTACTTTGTGATTGGAATGCTCTCTATTAAGCACATCTCTAGGGCATACATAAAGTGTTTGGGTTTTTTCAGCTGAATTTGGGACAGAAAAATAATTCTTAGATTGGCATGAGCACCTTAGGCTGTAGCAGTATTATGTTCCCTGGCAATCTTCTTGCATGACTCTGCACATCTATGAACATTTCAATCTTTATTTTGTTTGCTTTCATCCTTTGGAATGAATATGCTTCCTATTGAAAACCTGAAGAATTAAAGATAAAGCAAAATGGAAATGTCACAGTTTTACAATAAACCATTGGTAGGTTTTGCTATTGAAGGGAGATGGCAATTAGATATGAGGTATGATGGTACATGATAGTAATTAGATATCAGTTGTGGCTCTCAGACATCTCTCCTGACCTAATTCTCTAGTGGTGCACTAGTTTGTTTGGAATTAGATTTTCTCAGAGAAATCTTGGGGGTTTCCAGGCAAGTAAAATTTTTTGTAATATTCCCTTACCAAAGACAAGATTAAAATGGCTTCTTCAAGACTGCTACAAGGCTTGAAGAAAAAACAAACCATAAATATCATATTTATGGATATGCAGCCTAATTACTAGGATATTATGGAAGAAAAATAATCTGATTGATAACATGCCATCATTAATTACAAAAATGAGACTCACAAATTAGTTAAAATCACTGATGATAAATAGGAGCTCTGAGTGCAGGAAAGTCCAGTGTAACACTGAATCAGATGGATAGGCTGTGCCAAGGAGTGGAATTCCAGAGATTTCTGGAATTAATATTTCTTATCAGGCAGCTCTAGGCACCTTGCAGTTCACAGTGAATTTGTCTTTTTGAGGCAGGTTTGTGGGATGGAGATATCCCATATTGGAACATCCCCTGGTGTTCTTTGGTGTGAGTTTCTGACATGGACTTGTGAAAAAAAGTTTTGAAGTGATCACAAGTATTAGTGATACAGATTATGCTATTAGTGTTGCTTCTTCTCTCTCTTGAGATACTATCTAGAATTTGTTTAAGTAATATGTAGCATCAGTAGGTCAAAAGATGAAGCAAGAATATTTCCATTAAGTTTTTCTGAAATAATGGATTCAACCAGGTTTTCTCAGGAGACATTTGTATTTCTTTAATGTAATATTATATCTTACAAATATTTTATAAAGTACAGGTTCTATAAATTCAGTAGGAACTGAAAAACAAGAAGCAGCGTCTGTTCTCAAAATTCCAAGCTTTTTTTTTCATACAACACTTGATTCAGAATACCTTTCATTGAGCTTTTTTAATGACTAAATTTCCAGTATTTATTACAGTGATCCTTTGCATTTTCTGCAACTCTTTCTTTTTTTAATTCCTACCTTTCTCAAAACCACATAGAGCAGGAGACAAGCAATTTTATGCTACTATGGTAATTTAGTTGACATTCTTTCTTAAATCAAACTACAGCAATCATAATGGATATACTACTATGATTATTCAAATAAATTTTATGTTGTTAACTCAGCAATCAAAGCCACTTTTGCGTCTTAAGGTTAATAAGAATGACCATGCAAGAACGCAGCTCACGGGAGTCTGTGCAATGTCTTATGACAGTATGTTCTTTCTCTTGTTTAATCGTTTGGTTTCTTGTTATTTTTCCCTGCAAGACTGGCAGCAAATGTGGTGGAATTACACTGCAACACAAAACTAGTGGTGAAGTGTGAAACAACAGTTTTTCAGGTAAAAAAAAATCTAGTTAAACTGGTAGATTTCTCACAGAAAAAATTATATTTTTTATCTTGATTTTTCAGTCAACTTTTTTGAGGTAAAAGTAATTACACTGCATGACCTGATATACAGAAGAGTTAATGCAGTAAACAACACAGCAAAACAAGCCTTTCTAAAAACTCTTAACAAGTTTTTAGAAAGTTAACAAGTTAACAATAACTCTTTTATTGGCTTATGGGTAGTAATAACTTTACTGTGGAAACAGCTGACTTAGCAATTGCAAAATACATTCACACATTCTTTTGCTTGAAATGAGCGAGGTGGCCAGAATGCTTTTTGTATGTTTCTCTTAAGCTTGCCCAATGTCTGGCCTCAGCCTCATAAAACAGGGAAAAACAATAGTGAAAACAGGAATGAAACATGGGGTGATTGAATTAGCAGATGGAGAGTCTCAGAACTTCCTCTATGTAGCATGAAGTAGGGAAATAAAAAGTTAAATGCAAAATGGAAACAAAAGAGCACTGGAAAAAATTCTGCCCATTTAATGAAGGAATGAAGATTTTCCTTTAAAATATTGCACAAGACTTTTGAGCAGATGAGTTACTTTTGCTCTCTGGAGACTATTCTGAAGTGGAATCTCATGAAATTTTATTTGGATGCATGAATTTCTCAAAATTCAAAGGCTTTTTTGTTTTTAATTTCTAAATTTTAAACAAAACTATCATCACAGTTCATAAGGCAATGGCCCTCTACTTTAAAAATGTTATGCTAAAATACTGAAGTGCTACACTGGCTATTATTTGTAATTGTGTAGGTCACTGAAATCTTTTGTAATAAAATTATGATGGTTTTATCTGTTCAGTTGAATAAACAGTGCCAGGAAACACTCACAGTTACTGATTGTCTATATAACTAAATTATGAGGAAGGTTCATGGCGCATTTTTGATCCACAATAGCTAGTTCACTTTCTGACAGCTCCTGGTGAGGCTCAGGGACTAGACAGACCAAGGATCATTCCAAACAGGTTGTTTGTGTCCAGCTGCATAATTTCTCATAGGCAGTTTTGGACACAATGAGGCTAGCTGGCCTCGTTGCCAAAAGAACAATCCCAAGCATCTTCAATTTACTGCTATTGACAGAGCAATTCTGTCTATCCAATACTTTTTTGCCTATGAGATGAGTCCAAGACCAGCTGTTACCACAGGGATGATAGAAAGTGGCAGTTTTACAGGTTTGCATTCTTGCCTTCATCCAGGTCTCTCTAAGAAGTGGAGTTTTCTGCCCCTACTCACACCAGTCCTGAGGTTTCACAGCTTTCCCACTTCAGGACTTGAGTTTGATTAAAAACTGTTTAAAATTGCTTATTTGTAACTAGTAGTACAAAGCAATGTTACAACAATTTCCTTCTTGGAGAATGTGCTATTGCACCAGCTATGTCCTTTAAATAAAAAGAATTTCTGTTAAGAAATGGGCAAAATGTTCAAATGTATCATACCCTCACAAAACAACAGTGTACACCTTTGTTGACAATCAGTCAGTTTTGCATGTTCAGACACAAACCAAATGAAAAAAGCCACATCATCTTTTCAGAGCAGCAGTAACAGCAGAGGTGCAGGATGTCTTCTTTTAGCAAGCAGCATTGGAACCCTTTGTTGTTTCTGGTTTGCCCTCCTCCTTCCTCAAGTCTGCAGTTTCTTACTCAAGGAAAACTGCTTTTTTTCATAAGCCTCAGGCTTCTGAGTTCCCTTGCCACGAACCTTCTACAAGCAGGGGTAGGTGCTCAGCATTCTTTTATCAGTTACTTAGCCAGGACAAAATTACCTATTTGAGCAGCCTTAGTGGGTTGTAATCATGAGCTTTGTGTCTATAGAAAAATGCTCTGAGATCTTCTCTCCTGCTCCCAGCTAACCATGGAGAAAACACATTTGGGCATATGGATGGATATTTATCACCTAATATTCCTCTATTTCATGGCCATAAGGTTGTCTGCTGAGTTCAGTCCAAATGTCTCTGCAAGCAAATCTTCTCAAAACAAAGAAAAACCCAAACATACTCAAGTAATGCTTCCTTAAAGTATTTTGTAAATGCTTCGCAAAGTGAAAGATTGGAGAATTTTATATTATTTTCAGCACTCTGTTGCCCAAAGGAAGAGGTGAAAACTCTATTTTTCATCATCTTTATACTGGAATAAAGTGCCAAGAGATTATGTGTAGAGAACAGTTTAACTTTGAGAGTAGGATAAAGTACATGAGCTTCTCCATTTCCTATATCTAAAATTTTTGGCATAATTATTGACAAAAGTGATTTTTTTAGTAGAATATTAAAGTATTATTTTAAAAGATTCATTATTGCTTAGAGACTCCTGGAGTACTCAAGATAGGAATCCTGAAAATCATATGAAAAATAAAATTTAATTTGGAGCAAGAAAGAAAATCAATATATCTTACAGAAAGTTTAAAAAAAGTTGGTTTTGGTGCTCTCATAGGTATTCATGTCTGCTAAGAACTGTATTTCTTTCAAATAAGTTTTGAGGGTATAGGATGAGAAAGATGATGGAAGAATGATTTCTCAGATATTTTGTTGCTTGTAATTCATTCTAGGCTAAAATAAGATATTTTTTGTGGTTTATGTGCAGGTTTTGTTATGAAAAAAATGCAAAACATGTACCTAGTTTTGTGTGCTAAAGGAATCTGGGCTGTGGCAGAAATCTTCTCTTGTAGTTGAAAGAGGTTAACTTGCACTTCAAGATAGCAGCTATGCCTAGGAAAAAATACAGACTGAAAACGAAACAGAAATACTGAAAGATCTGTAGCTATCAACAAGGAATACATTAAAAAAAAACCCCAAACACCTCATAGAAAATTAGTTCTAGAAGATCTATAATGCAGTAATGTAAGGTAAACTATATGAAGTCAATGAAAGGGAAGTTGTATTATTACTTTTAAAAAATTGGAATAAAGGCTATATGGTTAGTCAAGAGGTTTTCAAACAGCACCTTGTGTACATCATAGTTACAATTTCAGACACTGAGGCTGCTTTCATCTGTAAATAGGATAATGAAAGCAAACTCCAGTAGGAAAAAATTATAATACTGTCTGTCACCAGGTCCCTGAAATTACTTGGCTTGTATAGTGATGATGGTGTTACTCTGAATGTCATAGATTATTTTAGCTAGGGTTCTTGCTGCTATTTCATTATCATATATGTGTGTGTGAGTATGCCCAGCTGTTTTTTTGAGAGAACACTTGCACAGCTGAAGTAAACACATGAGCCAGCTCAAGGGAGCATCACCTTAGCCCCTGTCCTTTATGTATTTCTGTTTGTACACATGAGTGTAGTTCCTCACTCTGCCTGTCACAAGTCAACATAAACAATCAAAGACAGAAATGTCTGTTTTATAAGGTACACTGAATCTAGTGTGAAAGTCTTTCTTGCTCCCAGTCTTCTCATTTCACTTGCAGACTGAAGTTGAATACAATTTGAAGTATCTGTTTCTCTTCCTGCAAGCTGTGATGCATTATTTTTGCAAGGCAAATTAATGGTGATAGTATAACTACCTCTTCTATACCTTCTTAATGCAATATAGAGGAATGAACCAAGTCACCTGAAGGCCAGTGGATGTGACATAGAGGCCACACATTGACCTACTTATAATTTTGTAAATTATGAAAGAACACAACATGAAATGAATAAGAATGTCAAAAAATAAGTAATATAAAGTGATACTGATTGGATTACAAACTTTAAATATGTCTGCATATAGTTGCTTATGAGAAGTAGGTTCATTTCATACGTTTTGTGGATATAGTCTATTTGGACTTCAGCAGAACCTATGACACTGTGTCCCACAGCATACTCCTGGAAAAGCTGAAAGGCCATGGCTCAGACAGGTCCATTCTTTGCTGGGTTAAGAAACGGCTGGATGGCCAGGCCCAGAGAGTTGTGTTGTACCCAGTGGCCAGACACTAGTGGTGCCCCCCAGGGATCGGTGCTGAGTCCAGTTCTGTTTAATATCTTTTTGATAATCTGGATGAGGGGATTGAGTTTATCGTTAGCAATTTTGCAAATGACAGCAAATTGCGGGGGGAGTGTTGATCTGCTGGAGGGTAGCAGGGCTCTGCAGAGGGACCTGGACAGGCTGCATGGACATGAGCCACACATGAGGTTTAACAAAAACAATTGCCAGGTCCTGCGTGTTGGCCACAACAACGCCCTGAAGCACGACAGGCTGGGGACAGAGTGGCTAAACAACAGGCAGGCAGAAAGGGACCTGGAGGTCCTGGTTGACAGCAGCTGAACATGAGCCAGTGTGTGCCCAGGTGGCCAAGAAGGCCAATGGCATCCTGGCCTCTGCCAGCAATAGTGTGGCCAGCAATAGTGTGACTGGGGCAGTGATTGTACCCCTGTACTCAGCGCTGGTGAGGCTGCACCTCAAATCCTGTGTCCAATTCTGGGTCCTGCAAATCAAGAAGGATATGGAGATGATGGAGATGCTCTGAGTGTGTCCAGAGAAAGGCAACAATGTTGCTGAAGGGTCTGGAGCAGCTGAGGGAGGTGGCGGTGTTTAGTCTGGAGAAAAGAAGGCTCTGCGGAGACCTTATCCCTCTCTACAACTGCCTGATGGGAGGCTGAAGCCAGGTGGGAGTCACTCTCTTCTCCCAGTACAACCAGCAAGGACAAGAGGACACAGTCCTAAGCTGTGCCAGAGAAGGTTTAGGTTTGACATAAGAAAGAAGTTTTTCACAGAAAGGGTGATTGGGCATTGGAATGGGCTGTCCAGGAAGGCAGTGGAGCCGCTATCCCTGAAGGTGTTTAAGAAAAATTGAATGTGGCACTCAGTGCCATGGTCTAGTTGACAAGGTGCTGTTAGGTCATAGGTTGGGCTTGATGGTCTCAAAGGTCTTTTCTGACCTAGTTGATTCTGTGATTCATCAATATGTACACTCAGCACTTGAAAACAGGATTGAAAGTCTAAAACCTTGACTGGGAAAGACAATAAAGTGAGACACAGATTTCTGCCTGGCACTGCAAGGTTAGGGGAGGGGGCCAATACGTACAATAATTGCTGAGGTTTTGATTAAATTAATGAAGAAAAAAATATGTCTGACACAGTAGTGAGTGATGCCAGAAGAACTAGGATGTTGCTAACAAAAAAAACCCATCAATAAATGTACCTGGATTTCTGAACAGCTGACCTTGTTTCCAAACAACGACCACACCACTGTTCGTGTTTCTGATGGAACTGGTGACTGCAGACAAGGAAGCTCTCAGAGGCAGGGTTTAGTTTAAATTCTAGGCTTATGTTTTATTCATGCTGTCTTGCCCTTCGTTCATTTCTAGATCAGGTCCTTGCCATGAACATGTCATGATCCTCTCTGAGCCACTCATTTTCACTTCCTCAGTAGAGAAACTGAGATATGGGGGAAAGAGGGAGAAGAACCTCCCATAAAGTAGTACCTTAGATGATCAAAAAAGTAGGAGGAAGTTAAGGCACGCACACCTGAACCCAGGTTTCCCAGATGGGAAGCATTATTGGAAGGAAGATGCAGATATCTTACCTTGCAAACAAAAGGTCAGAGAATCTGATTATAGTCTGGATTACCCTGACTCATCTGGCCATTTTTGAGTCCAGAAAAAAGTCCACTACAAATATCCATAATCTAGGAAGGACTTAAACCTAGCAACAACCACTATTTTTGCACTATAATTGACTTTTTTCCTTAGAATACCTAGTTACATTTAAAGGGAAATTAATATTGAAACTGAGCATTCTTAACACAGGACATACCTACAGCTTCAGACTAAAAACTGATTATTTTAAGTCCCCAGAAAAAGTTTCTAAAATTATTAATGGATGCGATTGCAAGGAGGAGAGAGTAAAATTTTTGTTAGTGAGAACCTCCATTCACACCCAACTTAGAAGATTGTCTGGCTTGGTATGTTTGGCTTTACTGCTTGTTTCAACAAATTAATGAAAGGGCTGACTTCATTACTGTGGTTCTTTTAATCTGGCCACCTTTGTTATGCTGAAATTCTGCTTAGGAAATATTACCAGCTTGTTAAAGCTGGCCATGCAGTCACATGGATCAGACTGCAAACAGAGTAATCACTGAGGCTGTGCTTTGGTTAGCCTGTCTACTGCTGTTGAGTCAAGTCTAGCAGTAAATTCACAGATTCTCTACTTGCTTCTTGGGCCTTCTACAACTGAAGAACATTTTATTAGACAGTTTTTGAATAAGAAGTCAGGAAGTGATCTAACAAAATGTTTAAGTATAGTTTTTGTTTCTGACACCTGATTGTTTGTCCTTAGAAGTGATACTCATCCATAAAAAGGCAAGCATGTGCTGAAGGGTTTTATTCAGGACTCCCTACCCATGCTGTACATGATGAGTTTTAACCTGACACTTCTCTCCACAGAAGAGGATCCAGGAGCCAGGATGTGGTAACCTGGAGAGGAGACACCCTGAATCCTCCTTTTCACTGCTTCTGTTGGACTCATTAGTGTAATTGCTTTGAGACTCTGTAAAAAATGGCATTTTAGTGGAATTGTTGATGTATTACACAAGTGTCTTGATCAACTCAGTAGGAGAGTTGATGCATTATAATCTGCCAGTGTGAAAGGAAAAGCTTTAAATATATTTGCAAATATGCTTTAATTATGTGTCATATCTTCCATCTTTTCCTTTTCTAGTTAGCTCGTGCCTGTTTGTGTTGGCAATCCAATTGTGTAAATCTCATTACATGAACTAAATTACTCCAACACTCTGAAGCTCAAGCTGTTGATAGGTCTAAAGAGAAAAATTCTGGCAGCGAACAGCAAAATGTCTCCTTCTTTTCCATAGCAGAAACAAAAAGCACCTGCATTACCCGAGATCTTTTTCCTTCATGCTGGTAATTCTTCCCTGTAAGAGTTGCAAGTGTTATCTCAGTGCATATCAGAGCAGGCTTTTGCAGATGCCTTTCAGACCATTTCTCCATTAAAGCGTGTTCCAGCCTCTCCATGGAAGCAGCACCTTCAGTGACAAATGGGCTGGGAGTTGATGCTGAGTTCTTACATTAGTCTGGCTCCTGCACAACTGAAAATAAAATGATCCGAGTCTACAGAGTCTGCCAGGCCCTTTTACATATTAAAATGTACTGCCCATCTATCAGTTTCATCATACAACTGTGGACCCCTTGGGTATACCAAAACAAAATTCCTGCTGGAGTGATACTGGGATATTTTCAGCT
This sequence comes from Pyrgilauda ruficollis, assembly GCF_017590135.1. Classification (NCBI taxonomy): domain Eukaryota; kingdom Metazoa; phylum Chordata; class Aves; order Passeriformes; family Passeridae; genus Pyrgilauda; species Pyrgilauda ruficollis. The sequence goes on from NW_024525490.1 coordinate 11,190,805, forward strand.
CCCATGGCAATATACTCAGATCAGAGACCATATAAGAAAAGTTTGTTGTCTTTTCATTTTGTTCTCTTAGCTTTTACTTACACATATGTTTGTTTCTCCTGCTTCTTTTATTTTGTTCACCTGCTGTTTCTCACAGTTATGACAAAGAGCAGGAGAAGGCATGACTCCCAGGGGTAGAGGACAACCAGCCGTCTGGAGGACAGTCGGGGACATGGAAAAGGAGTCCTTGAGATGACAGCAAGGACCTCTTAATGCAATAAGATATTTTGGACACTAAGTGCCCTGTTAGGGTGTTTAAACAGTACGCAGCATTTATATCCAGTCTTGGCCTTCACTTTTGCATGTATAGATTGGATCAGGAAACTTGTCTCAAAGTGGAATCCCCTAGAAGTTTGAAAGGTCTCAGGCTTGGGTTTTGGAAAAGACTAAATGGAAGATTAAAATCCAGCTTGGATTTCCTGAATGTCCATACTCAGGGAAGTACTTGGATGCAGCAATATTTTTTCAGTGCAAATAAAACATATTATAATTGTGGAAGCTCCAGTCTCAGGTACATTTGGGTAGGGACTTCTCAGTATAAATAAAGAGCCCTGTTCTGTTTCAATATTTAAGCTGGAACAAGACTAATTATTATATTATTGTCTCTATTACACATCATATTAATAAATTTTTGAAAGCGATGGGAACCTGAGAAAGTCCTCCAGGAAGGAATTTTTTGCATCATGACTAAATGATGTGAGAAAATTTTAGAGATGCCAAGAGGCCCTTCTTTTTTTTGTACATATGAATGCTCAGTGGTAGACACATACGCTGCCAAACTAAATGACCTTTAAGTAAACTAAAAAAACAACATTAGCAAGGGACCTAAAGTCTTGCAGACACCTGAAATCTATGAAGATACACACAGAAAAGTCTTCATTTTATTTTTTTAAAAACACATTCTTTGGCTGAGAAATGTCCACAAGGATCTGTGTGTGTAAAACATCTGTATAAGCTGAGCAGAAATGAATTCTTTATTTATGAAAATGTTTTTTTTGATGAACACTTAAATGTGAGAGGGTTTTGTAGAAGTTCCTTTCTGCTTGAAAAAGATACCACAAGGTGGAACCCTCTGAGGAAGGTACCTAGCATCTATATTAAAAAAATATATTGTCATTTAATAAAGGTGCCTGTTATGGAGCATGTAGTTGATATGAATGAAAAAAGCAAAATGATCTAATCAATAAGATGGGGAAGCATAATGTTATCTTTGGCATTTATAAATATGCAATCCATGAGTGAAAACATCTATATATTTTCATTTGTGGCAAGCACTCTAGGAAAAAGCATATATAGATATATAAATGATTAATGGAAGCAGGGACAAACAGAGAAATAGAGAAAAGCAAGAGCCACAACCTTGAAGTGAAATGTGGGAGAAAATATCCAGTATAATCTCAGGTTCCTATCAGTCACACTGACTCCTTCACAAACTCCTAAATTATGTCAACCTTTAAAAATTGATTGTTTCACTTTCTAATATGTTACTTCACTGAACACAATACCTTTATAAGACCCATTAATTTTCATGGAAAAGAATACTCTATGTGCTCTGGAATGCACTGCATTCATTTTCCTCCAAAAAACTCATCTTTTTTCCTAGTGATTGCCATCTGTTTCTAATTTCTGACATTTTGTGTCGGTGGCAAAGACTATTTGAGCTTCTGTACACAATACGAGCTAAGATAGTTAATATATATTTTATATAGTTAGGCCATTTTTCTAAAAGCAATAAATAAAATTTAACTTTTAAAGTAGATTATAGTGTATTTCTGCTGAAATTCTGCCAGTTGAAACGAAAGTAGGAACTGGAGATCATTTACAGGTCTTGCTGGGAGCAGTCTGTACATTCTGCTCGCATGTATGCCAAAATTACAAAAAGTCCTTACAATGTCAACCTTTGTTGTAAGAACAAAAGAAGAAAAAATGCCTAAATCAATATGCTTTTCAAGAATGGGCAATTTTTAAAAAGTTAATAGCTTGCATGACTAAAGGGGTCAAATTATATTTTGCTCCAGCAAGAAAAGATTGGACTCTTATTGATAAAACTCCAAGATTTTACTCTTTGTTCTTTGAATCCACTTACGCAATTTTGGAATCTCTACTTTAACATAAATCAGATTTTTAAAGAATCACACTGTAGCAGTTTTGGGGTAGAGGCTTCTTTCTTCCCCGGCTTTGATTTTAACTGTTACAAAAATCACAAATTTCTGGGTTATTTAGAAGGATGAAATAGTTTGTCCAGCAGGTGTTTTCTATCCCAGGGTTCCTTGTCCCACTGAAAGGTTTTGTTTTAATGCTAAATGGCAAAAAAATAATAAGCCCTTATAACCCACATGCCATCAACCTAAAAGTAATGACATCCCTACTGACTGACATATTGAGCCAAGCTTTGAGGAAAGCAACCCCCCTCCCAAAGAGCTGTTTTCATGTCTGCAGACTCTATAAGAGATTCTAACAGCTAAAGAGTACATTTCAAGCATATGAATGCTGTTGTTTTGGAGGAGTAGGTGAAAGGATTTCTCTCTTGAAGAAAGGTGGTCAATACTTCAAAAAAATCCTGCCTGTTCCTCTGTCGAATGAACCAATAACTTGTGTCTCTTTGGGATGTCAGATATTCAAAATGCACTGAAATAAATGGAAACAATCCAATGATGAATTTCCAGATTGGCTCAGTAGAGCCTGTTTAATACAGGTATCTCACAACACCTATAATCTCTTCTTGACACATACACATGAAAAGTAAAAAAAAAAGGAAAAAAAGAAAGGACAGAACAATGCCATGCCTTCAACTGAAAACATTTGACTTGTTCTTACAGGTATATTAATTTTACACAGGCCTAGAATGCCACAGCTGCCCTATTTTGATGTGCTGATGGACCTCAATGCACCTCTGCCTCCCATAACGAAAAGAATTCCAAGGGCCTTCTGCAGGATCTTCTCTGGCAGCTCTTCCCGCTGTTCCCAGTGATACTAAAATATTGCTCTTTGGATGAGGGCAACAACGAGCAGGATGGATAATATGCATGGGTTAGGAGATAATAGGTGCTTGCCAGCACACATATTTCACTTATTTGCCCCAGCTTGACAATGAGAATATTTTCTTAACCTGATGCCAAGATATCAGCTTATCTTGGGTTTCCTTTGTATTGGGATCTGTATAATATATCTTTGGAGAAATACAATTGTAGATAAAAGAGTTTGTTTTTTCCTTTTAATTACCGACTATGAGTACATCAAGAGATTTAATAATGTGGAAAGGGAAGGGATATCTAAGTTAAAGAACAATGTTGGCACAAGAACTATTATGCATAATCCAGCCAGGAATTTGTTCTGGAAACCATAATAATTCAAATAATCAAAGCAATCCTGTTCTGTAATTACTTTCCTGGGGCTGTAGCATGCACTAGAAATCTAACCAATTTTAAGATACATTTATGAGCAGGATTAGATGAAGTGGTTTAGGTATCAGGGGACTTGAATCAATGACGCAAGAAGTACTTTCCAGTGCTGGATCATATGATCGTAAATTAAACTACTGTTGCTCTACCTCTCTCCTTCAAGTAGCAGCATGGAGCAAGGAATTTTTATCTCTCTATGGTCACTCCTCTGTTATTCAATATGTTGTGAGATTGAGTTATCCTGGATAATGGTAGTGGAACATGCTGGCCAGACCAGACCAAGGCTGAATCTGGCACAAACTTCTGTGTTGAATCTCCTGTATCCATATTCCAAGCAAATAAATTCTGACAGACCAGAACCAAGCCCTGGAGCTCCTGGCTGCTGGTGTTGGGCTCTTGACTATTCCAGGTTGCACGTAAAATTGATGTGGGCAAAACATTTAATGGTGTGAAACCACTACCCCATTTGGTGCACTATCATGTTCGAAAGCACTCCGGAGCTGGGTGCAGAGACTGAGGTAGCTCTGCAGGGCTGACCTCCTTAGCTTTGGCTTAATGCCCACCATGCCAGATCCTGGTAACTCAATGAACAACAACCCAGCTGTGCCTGTCTTTCCCTCTTGCAGCTCTGAATTTCAGGAGCTGGTTTTGGCCTGAAGCAGAGCCCGAACTCACCTGCTATGTGCAGCTACTTGGTTCTAATGAACCCTCTCAAAACAGAGTTTGTCGCAAAAATGGAACACAGACCCTAGTGCTGTCTTTTAGGTGCTAGAAGACCCCTGGGTCCTTCACAGATTTTCCTGGTGTGCAGTGAATCATGCAGGGAACAGATAACTTCATGGTCTACAGGTAATTATGTGGTTCCCACAACTGTGATATATTGATGATGCAGGATACATATATTATGCACCACACTGCACACAGTATTTTAAAACTGATTTTAAATGACATTCAGCTCCTAGGGAACATCTTAAATTAGGTTCTGACCAATGACAGAGTCTTTCTTTCTCTGCTCCAAGTTACTTTATTTTGATCCTTTCCATTTAGTAACACAGGATGGATGGGTACAAACATGGGAGAAGTACAACCATCATGCATAAACACCCAATATATTTATTCATTTTCTCTCCTAAGGAAACGAAAATGAGAGCTTTTAAAGCTATTTTTCATCCCGATTTTTTTTATTAGTGATAAATAAATCAGTATTTTCTCTACCTAGGTTTTGAGCAAGAGCAGAAATATTTTGTGGGATATTTTATAAGCCTATTCAGCCAAAGGAAGACACCTGGCATATGTGGTTTACATTTGTAAAATTATAAATCTTTGCCTATTAGAACATGGAATGTACCAGAAAATCGGACAGTCCTCCCATATCCATTTTTCCCTAGCTGCTCCCTCAGTTATTATTGCTCAAAACTTCAAGAGAATGTCCTTCTCTCAGGAAACCATTTTAGTGTTCTTAAAGGTCTTCTCTATAATACAGTAAGAAAACTTAATTTTTAAAGTATTTCTCTGGAAAGAACATTTCCTTTCTACAGTCAGTTCTTCCTCATGGATGAAGGTGCCTGGCATCCTTGAGTGCCCTGGCCCTAGGACCAGGAGAGAGATACTGGAAACCCAGGAATTCCCAGCCCTTCCATATGGTAGAATTGCTTGTGAAACCTGAATCTTGGAAATTCAGAGTTCCTGAACATGATTTGACAAAAGAAATACTTTTGCTGGCAGAAATCCTAGCTGGCCCTACTTTTACTGGCAATTCAAGGCACTAGTCTGAACTGTCCAGGACAGCAGGTGACTGGAGTTTATCCCTCCTGTCAAGACACACAAAGCTGGTTATTCAGGACATTCAAACTGAAGAGTAAGGCTGTATTTCCCTGCCTGGGAAAGCAGGAACTTAAAAGTATTTGACTAAAAATATTAGGCAAAGGTGGTAGATGGACACACTCCTTCCTGGAGCTGATCATCCTTTTCTGAAGTGAGTGCTAATTTCAGCCAATAGCCTCTTGGTTCTAGGTCACAGACCTAATTTCTTTCTGAGTCTCAAGGAATTCAGCCTCAGATCTCCTAGCTCCCAGAGGAGTGCCTCTAGGCTGTACTCAGGAATGCAGAGCAAGGGCAGCCTCCAGGGACTGACATAAAAGTTAAAAACAGTCAGGTGAGAAAGGATTGGCTCAATGAATGGCTGTAAATCCCTGGTGATACTCTCCTCCTGCCATTCCATTATTTGATGCAGTTGCTTTCAGATGGGGCAGGTCAGAAAGCCTTGAGTGTGTCTCCAAGATTGACTAATGCCTGATACAAACCAATGGTTGGTGCATTCTCACAGAGGTAAACTTTAGAGAATCACAAAATCAATCAGTTGGGTTGGAAAAGACTTCTGAGATCATCAAGTGCAATGTGTAATCTAACACCACCATGTCAATTAGATCATGACACTAAGTGTCACAACCAGTCTCTCCTTAAAAACCTCCAGGGGCAGCGACTCCACCATCCCGTGGGCAGTCCATTCCAATGTCTAATATCCCTATCATCCTTCTAATCACTCTAATCACCCAATGTCAAATCTTTCTAATGTCCAATCTAAACCTCCCCTGCCATGTTGACACCTGCCTGAGAGAAGGTGTTCCTTCCAGGTGGTTGTAGAGTGATAAGGTCACCCCTGATCCTCCTTTTCTCCAGCATAAACACCCTCAACTCCTTCATAAGACTTGTGTTCCAGACCCTCCACCAGCTCTACTGCCCTTCTCTGGACTCACTCCAGCACCTCAATGTCCTTCCTGAACTGAGGGGTCCAGAACTGGACACAGGATTTGAGGTGCAGCCTCACCAGTGCTGAGTGTGGGGGGGGAACAATCCCTGTCCTGGTCCTGCTGGCCACACTATTGCTGACACAGGCCAGGATGCCACTGACATTCTTGGCCACCTGGGCACACTCTAGCTCATGTTCAGCTGCTGTCGACCAGCACGCCCAGGTCCCTTTCTGCCAGGCAGTTTTCCAGCCTCCAGTGCCTCCAGCTTCTACTGCTGCAGGAAGTTGCTGGGACAAAAATGCAGTTCTTGTGACAAAAAAACCTTTAGCCAAATCAAGTCCCTAAATCAGACTTCAGCGATGCAATAGGAAAAGAGTTGCATAAGATACCTTCAGTTTTTCATCTGTCTAGGGTTCTCTCTTTGGTAAACAATAGGTTAGTAAAGCAAAAATTCTCTAAGCAAACCTGACAGGTTTTTATACATTTCCAAAAGGGGAAACTTTAGCATGTGTGTCTAAGTGGCTTCATCTTTGGTAACTCATGAAAAATTATAGGTAGATGGTTAGCAGCTAGTGCCAGAATCAACATTCTTTCTTTTCCTAGAACCTGAAGATTTAAAGATTTTCCCATCAGAAGGATTTATGCAAGGATTTATGGATCCTGAAAAAGTTGGCTTGACCTGTATTATTCCTCTGTCTTTTGGACATTTTGATTTTAAATAAATGGGTTTCTTACATATAAAAATAGTGAGCACTTCTCCATGAAGTCCATGAGACGACAATGTAAGCCTTCGAGTTATCTTTTCCTTTATTTAACACTTTTGCATGCTTGGTATAGTACTTATCACTGGAAAAGTTGCTAAATGACACAAATTGCATACAGCAGTAATAATACTTTGATCAGTATTGAAACCCAGTTGCACTAAATCCTACTTGTTAACTAGAAATGGTTAGTAACAAGAAATTGTTATTCAAACTAGTTTCCTTTCTCTGGCAGCTGTTCATGTTTTCCCTCCCCTGAACAACCGTGAGCAGCCCTTGGTCCATTTTGGTACCAATTACATATGAATTATGTCTTAATCTATTTATTTGTAAAATGATTGCTTTCTTATCTCTTTTGAAACATTTGAAAAAGAAATAAAACTGCTAAAAATCTTACAAATGATGGCAACAAGAAACTGAGTCCATGAGGGGAGTGGTTTCTATGCACAGATTAACGGTGGTTAGAAGTTTATCACAATTAATATCAGTAATAGAAAGAGAAGAATTGCTGATAAACTAGGAAAATCCACTCATTTTCATGAATAACTATCCAACTGGGATGTTGTCAAATCAGATGACCCTGTTGTAACTCTTCTGATTAAAAAAACTGACTGAAATAATTTCCAGGCTTCTAACTGTTTTTGAGAGTAGACTAGGGAATAGTGAAGTTCAAGAGGATGAATTTTAGCAAATATAGAGCCTGTGTTCAGAAATCGGAAAAAGAAAGTGTCAGGGGTTTGAAGAGGAATAATCTTAACTTCAGTTCCTGGAAAAGTGCTGGAACAATAATCAGCTAAACTATTTGTAAGCACTTGGAAGATAACAGGGAGGCAAGTAACAGCCAACATGGATTTGTTGAGAATAAACCTCTCCCAGCTTTGTTTCTTCTTATGATGCAGTAGTAGGATTTGTGGATAAAAGAGTCAATAGATGCCAGACACCTCTTGACTTTAGTCACAATTTTGACAGTTTCTCACATAACATTCTCATCAGCAATGTTAAGTAATTTGGTCTTAGCAAACTATAGTAACATCAGTGCAAAACCAAAGAATAATGTGTGATGGAGGTTAAAATTATTATTTTTATGGATAGCACCAAGTTTGGATGACCCTCAATCACAGTAAAAGGAGTAGCACACACAATCCTTACAAAATGGAAACATAGTCAAAAAGCTACGATGTAAGTGAATAAACATATTCAGACATACAGAATAGCCTGTGTAAATAATCTGATCAACAGATTGGGTGACAGTTCTTCATGAAAGGCTCAGAAGGTTATAATACATCACAAAAACTGCATGAAACAGCAATTTCGTATAGTGGGAGAAAGAGGAAAATATCATGTATCATATACATCATTCTGAGATGTATAAACACAAGTTTCATCTGGAAGGCATGTCTACTCAATATCATAAGACCAGAGCAGGAGCCAATGCTATGATTTCAAGGTCTTTATTAAAGGGATGTATAGAGTCTTTGGAAAAAGTACAAAGTGGAAGAATGATCAGAGGTCTAGAAAGTATGATCTATGGAAAAAAATATGCCGAAGGAATTTGGAATGTTTAGACTGGAGAAGGAGTGGCTGGAGGGGGTGATAACACTCTTTAAATATGTAAAAAGTCATAAATAGAACAAACTGTTCTGTCTTTAGCAGTCTGAGATTGTAGGCACTGCAGCTCAGTCCCAAGTGGCAAAACACTATCCATGAGCAGAGTGAGGACTGGAACAGGCTGTCTGAGGACATTGTGGACTCTCTGACACTGGAAACTTAGGAGACCAGCATAAGACAATCACCTGCCAAGAAGACTTTGGATATAGTCAGTATTCTTGTGGAGAAAGATGTGGTGACTGTGAGGTTTCTTTCACTCTCTTTTCCATGGGCTATGATAAATATAAGCTAACAATAAAACACTGTATTTTTGCCCTTTAACTTCAGTATCTGGAAAATTTTTCTGAAACAAGATTTTCATAGTATCTTGTTGCTAAAGAGACCACATTTCAGGCAAGGAAAATGGAGCTGTTGAAAACATCCAAAATGTCTTCAGTGCTTGCTGTGCTACACTAAGAAATAAAACAAAATGTTCTCAAACTATGGAGTATAGAACATTGGTTATTTGGATGTGGCTTTCAACAACCACATACTTAGTGGAAGTTTCTTATAAGCTCCAGGGGATTTACTAGCCATCAATGATAACTGGACTTTCTTATTGAAAGAGATGGGATCTAACTGGCTAAGCTTTCACTAAGTGAAAGCCCTGGGCTGTCACTTGGGTGAGGAGATCTCTAAATTAAGAGTGATGGGGGAAGGAGAGGATGATCAACCATGAAGTGAGGAAGTGGTGGATTGTTAGGCAAGCAAAGGTTATGGTGTGATATGAAGCAATCCGGGAGGTTTCTGAAGGGCATTGATCACGTGGTTAATCAATATGAGTATATTGCAAGTACTGTACTTGCAAACCAAGACCTTCTTGGGAATGTGGAAACTGGGAGCAGCTTCCACAGCAGCAACCGTGAAACATCAGAGTTCACAGTACTGAGAGGAGGGATAAGGAAAAAAGCAGGGTCACTGTCCTGAACTTCAGGAGAAAAACTTTGACCTATTCAGATACCCAATGGGAAGAATCCTCTTCTTTGAAGAAAAGAGGGGTTCAAGAATTACCTTCTTCAAGCTCAAGACACTGCCACCTCCAGTATTGGAATTTAGGCAAAGACAGCAGCTGGACTGCATGGCTGAGCAAGATCTTCATAAAACTCAAACACAAAAAGGGAGATGTGGAAGCAAGGGCAGGAAGGAATATGGAGACAAGTCAATTGTGTAAGGAAAGATCTAGACAAACCAAAATCCATCTGAAGTTGTAAATTTAGAGCTTTTTAAAAAGTACATTGTCTACTAGACACAATCATTCAGCTCTGAAGAGACATATCTAATATCAAGGATTATGTCAACTAATTTGTGAGAAATGTGAAAAAAAATCTCAAAATCTATGAAGCATTACTTCAGAACAAGATGATACTGAGTTTTAACTTCATGACTATGAGTACATTCCCTTTGGATGTCTCCACAGAAATTAGTTATTCTGAAAACATATTTCCTTTAATATATGGGTACAATTCTTGCTCCACAATTCAGCTAATCCGTGGTACTCATATTCAGTAGGAAATGCAGTTTATTTTCTTATGACCCATGAAATTTTTCCTCTTTCTCAGTATCTTAATCCACAACACACTAAACATTTTAGAGATTTCGTGGTATTAAATCAGCTTTCAGCAACAAGTAGTAAGTTGTTTGTTTTTAAAGAATGTTCTTTAAAAAGGTTCACAAAGACAAGAACCTTTATTCTGCTTAGAAAAAGTATGGTAGAAGCCCAACTTACAAGTATAACAGACAAGTACAACAGAAGACGAAATTTAGAACGTAAAGGCAGAATAACTGAGGCAGGAGTACTGTACTATGTTAACAGGGGAATATTACTGACAACGTGAACAAGTTTTAGTGGTGGGAAGAACTTGCTACCATAAACACATCTAAATTAAGACTGAATGACTTTCTAGGACAGGTTGCAGATACGATGAAGCAATCTGTAGGTGCATAAATTAGGAAATTAATATGCTGAACAGTTTGTATTTTATGCACATTTTCTTTTGGGCTCAATCTCAAAAAACAAACAGTTTTCCTCATGGTGAAAAGCATGCAACAGTGTTCCAACAGGGCCACCCCAAATGCAGTGTGAATACAAGGTCCTCCAGCACATGTGTGGTACAGACCTAAGACCACTATCTTTTGACTGTCAGAAAAATTGTTGGAATAAGATCCAGGAACCATAACAGAGCGCAGTAAACCAAGCGCTTTTTGGTTTTTTTTTTCTTTCTGCATAAGAAGTACACAGTAATTAAAATCTTATAATGTATGGAGCAAAGACCAGCTGGACTCACTACGTGCTGAGCTGTCTAATAACCTTCAGGAACAGATTTCCTAAAAGAGGAGTATAAAGTTTTCGTGTCTTCCTTTGACAATTAATATATTTGTGAACTAGAATGTCATGCAAGTTCTGTAATTTATCTCTCATGGTGACTTGTGGTGATTTCTGTACATCAGCAGCATTAGATTTTATTACGTCATCAGTAAGTCATTGTTCTACTACTTATTGTGTTCAGTTTGCTAAATATGATTCACTAAATCATCAGTCACAACTCAGGATTTGCAAACAGTGTTTCTTATGAGATCAGAAAGCTTTTTCTGTGCCATCACAGGAGCATTATTTTAAACTCATGGGTGGTCAGAAACAGTTTTTTTTCCCAGTCATTTGCAAAGCAGATTTTTTGAAGATTTTAAAGTTTGAAATCTTATGAGAGTATATGAATGTTAATTTAATAGTTTTTGGTTTTTTTCTTGATTTTGAAGTCATTACTACACAAGTGAAGTCAACAGAGCATTTTTCACTGATCTTTCTCATGTGGCATCAACAAATGATTAAAAAAGCCTGTTTGGAGCTGAATTATGCAGAATAGATATTTTTTGCATACTTCTTCATGGTGTTACAACATGTCATTTGTCTTAGTCACCTTCAGTATTCTGAAGTGACTCTTTAGATGACAGTTACTGAAGACATGTGTGAGTGGAATATGGAAAAGCATGTAAATTTTCCAGGAATCTTTCTAGCTTTAGTAGTATTGTTTCTGAAGTACTGTTATTTGTGTTAATCCCTACATTGTCATTTACTCAGATGAAGACATTCTTCAGTTAACTTGTACTGTGTTAGTCACAGTGTATGTAACTTGCAGTCTTGCCAGAACAATATTTTCCTTTTTTATTTTCTTGCCATAGTTTGAGAACTGTTCAATATGCTCCCCCTGTTATTCAGAGCCATAAACCAAGTCTGTAATTTCTCTATGGAACACTTCTGCTTCATCTGAGATACCACCAGAAATGAAGGTTTTATTCATAATATCCAACCTTACTTAGCTCATTTGGTCAAAGCATTGGTTGATGCTAATAACACTGCGGTCCTGGGTTAGATCCCTTTACAGGCCATTCACTAAAGAGTTGCACCCAATGATCCTTGTGGGTCCCTTCCAACACAGAACATTCCGTGGTTCTATGAATAGATCAGATTTACTCATTAATGATGTGTAAATATCTAAACGTAAAAAATTTGAAATGCATTGTTTTAAAAATAATAAGGGTCAGATTCTTCTGAAAAGAAGAGAATGAACTGAAGCACATGAGCAGAACATTCTCCCTAGTGAGTGGAAAACATTTAACTGTATGAGTCCCTCATTGATAAACACAAGGACTAGCTTCTTCTGTTCCTTAGAAGGGCTATGAAGGGATATAAGGCAAAAATAGACCACAAATCCTGTACGAACACTGGTATCTTTTGGCAAGGGCTAAAAAAGTCCCACAAGAATGTTTTTGATGCGCATTTAAATAGGAGAGCAGTCAACAAATGCAGAGGACCCAGCAGATATGGTCACTGAAGAAAAGCAGTTGGTAAGGAAACTGCTGAGATACAATGTACTAGCACCATATGTGGCAGATACCAGGAAGACTTGTTGTGTAGTCAGGATAGTTAAGAATTAGGTTACTTAACCTTGGTATCAAAATCAAAACTTAAATCTTGATCTGTACTATTCAAAATCTTCTCCTTATGCACAAAGATCTACATCAATATTGTTTGTTTTCTTGTAGTCTGTACTGTGTTCAGTATTAAAACCAGATCCTCATCTGCTGAAAGCACTGTAAAATGAATCACCACACCTCATTAAATTACAAATGAGAATCTAGGCAATAACATTCAAGAAAATAAAACAGTTATCACATTTTTCACACACACATGCCGTAGACATAATGTCCCTTTCTTTCCTTTTATTTTTTTAAAAAATATAAATATTATTAAAACATCTTTTACAGTTTTCCCTCTTAGTTAACTAGCAATATTTGTAATTGTGTGCCATTAAATTATGGTTTGACTGGTGATCTTGCCAGCGACTGGCATCATCTTTAATTTTATAGCACTAGAGGGTCATACTTGTCCTTGCCAGTACTATTATGCAGATGCACTGGGAACATTTGCTGTACTGATGTGCTGAAACACTCTGATTCTTTTCCAGGGAAGAGTAGGGAGTTGTTCTGCCCTGGAAGTTCTGGGGAAATGCTGGAGTTGTAGAATTTTCATTTTTTAGTGCATTCACATTAAAATGAGGAAGTATTACCCGTCTTACTAGAACAATAGCACTTGCCTTGAACATTTAGCCTGATCTGAAGGATAATTTAATTGAGAGATTTTTTTTTGTACAGCAAAAGCAAATCTGAGGAGTAGCACTACAGAAAGAATATAGGCTACATCTGCCACAGAGGCATAAGAGAATATCCAAGGGAATAGAAACTTGTAAAATTATTTCAGGCAGTTTTATTTCTATATCCAAACTCTAGAAAAACTTCATTTCAGCCTAGAAAATGCAACATGGCATTATTTAAGCTGTGTTGGATTCCTTTGGACTACCATAACCACATATATTAACAAGTAGTATGGCCAGGAGGTTTCTTTCTGCCTTTACCTACTATTGGGACATCACTTTGAAAGCAAGTTGTCATTGAGGCTGAGACAGTCTGTGAGGATGGTTTTCTTTCTCCTGTCTTTGAACATGAACTACAGCTGGCTAAATGTATACACATGGTACAAGTAGAATAAAAAAAATTCAGTTTCACCAGTCTGAAGTAACTATATTGTTATCTAGGGAATAAGCAGGTAAACCCCAGCCAATAATAACTGTAATTGACCATAATTCATTAACCACTCCATAGACTAATGCATGCACAATCACTGTGGTTGCTTTTCTTTGTCTCCTAGACACAGAAATCCAGCCAGCCACAGAATCAGTGAAATGCTGAGGAATGTGTCCATTTGCAATCACTCCTGACTGCCTAAGACTAGAAGGATAACCTTGTATGTAGCCTATGAGGATCAGAGCAAAAAGGTAAGCAAAGGAAATGCTTGGCAATTATTTCAAACTAACAATATTTTGGGAAACAGCATGTCTGGATAAGTAGGTGATTTTCATGGAGGAATCCATATATAACAATTTTGCTGCTGACCTACTGGTTAGTTTTCAGGAGGTCCTTTCAGTTCTCTGTGATATATTTACACCATCTGTACATGAGGATTAAAATGTCTCTCCAGAGCGTTTTAAGATTGATGAGAGCTGTAAAGATGATTTTCACAGTGCTTATGCACAAAAGATACACTTCAGGCAAAGAAAGATGCCTCAAGCCTCCAGTGATTCCATGCTAATCAAGGGTTTATTCCAGGCACAACTTGTTCCATGCGTTCATAAAAAAATCAGTCTACCAGACAGCTGAATGTATGAACCATGTGCAAATAGGCACCCTTTCTTCTCCCTTATGGTGTCATTGCTTGAGATTTCTTGAATAACAAAGTTATATTTTTATAAAATCATATCCTAGCAATTTTTCTCAACAAGACCACAAGCTAGGGCTAAGATGACTAGGATGACTAAGATGACTAAGATTGTAGCACCATCTTCATTTCAAATTATGGCATGAACATCATCATCAAAAGACAGAGGCACACAGCTTAGCAGGTTTTAATATCTGCTACATACCATGAGTTTTCAAAAATTACTAGGCAGAAATTTGGTGGGTGTCAACTTGAAAGCACAATATTTCACAAAGAAGAAATACCTTGATACTCTTTAGAAGCATTCCTTGAGCAGAAAGAAACTTTATTTAGAAGTCACAGAAAAACTATTTATTAATACCACAGAAATAGCCCAGAAAAATATAGTACTTAAATGTGGTACTGAGGACCAGGCACAGATTTATTCTAAGCACTAAAAAAAACCTCATCCATTAACGTCAGCCAGTGCACTCACAGACTGGATGACTGGACAGGAGAGCAGCTGCAGAGTTTTCCTGTTTATACACAGCTGCATCCAACCCTTCTGGATAACTGCTCTAATTTATAAAGTGCAGCTCTTTATTAATTTAATGCTAGGTTGTGTTATTTCAGTCAGTTTGCTTTTTCAGTTCTACTAGTGCAGAAGTGACACAATGTACTTAAAATGTCAGTAGCAACTAGGTAACTCAGCAGGTTTTGCTTTAGACTAAAAAAATAATGAAGCATTTAGGATGTTCCCAGTTAAGTGAATACAGGATATTATTCTAAAGTGGTCATTCATCATAAGAGAAGACAAAAGTCAATGCCCTAACAAGCCCCATCCTCTTCAAGGTTATTATGAGACTAGACCAAAAATTTTAGCAAATAGGTAAAATGAATGTTGTCAAAATTCTAAAAGTATTTCTCAAACTAAGCATTTCACATACCCTTGTTTCATAATTAATTCCAAAGAAAATGAATATTTATGACATTTAAGTCTTACCAATTACTGTTCTAATTTCTCTGTAATTTCAATAGGGGTGAGTTTTCACCCCTTATTCTTCATATGTTGTAACTAAATCCGAGGTATATCATAGAGCTGTCACTTAAAAAAATAAAAAGAGGAATTGTCTACTGTTCTGCATTAATGTGTTTCTAATTTTTAAATTTTCCCATGATAAGTAGAATATTTTTGCCCATATTTGCTGAAGTACACATAAAACTGATTATTAGAAAGAGTGGTTATTTTAAAAAATCTAGCTCTAATTTGAAGATCCCACTTCATATTATTTGACTGAGATTTTTGCAGCAAATAGCGAAGTTTAATGGAGAAAGACTGTAAAATATGTGCTTTGTAGATCTGTCAGCAAAAGTTATTTTACTAATCATAATATGATCAGACAATAATCTGATCTACAATTTGGGTATAATCTACAAATCTACATTTGGGTATAATGTTCACAAGTGTCCAGTTTCTTGGTCTCTCATTTAGGACACTCAGGCCTTTAGAAGGCCATGAAAAACTTGAGAGCATTAGAACTAGATAAGGAAAATTCAAACTGAGGACATTTTCCAGGTATTCCAGGCCATTTGTAGGCCACTGCTATGGAGCAATAAAGATTTTACCAGAAAGACATGATAGATCTAAATGCTCTAATGCATGTAACATACAGAGGCATCAACCTGAATGACAGAAGTTTTTAAATTGTGTTAGGTGGCACTGAAATAACAATCTGGTTGGGCACAGCACAGCACCAACCCAGCCTGGCTGATTTGTCCTAGAGCTGACATATCACCGCTTTTTTACACACAACAGAACCACAGTTTGAGACTGGACGATACCTTTGGAGGCATCTACTTCAATCTGGGTTAGCTACAGCATCTTGCAGAGGGTTATATCTAAATGGGTTTTAAATTACTCTAATGATGGAGATGGCACACCCTCTCTGGAAAGCCTGTTCCTGTGATCAGTCAGCTTCACATTAAAAAGAAAAGGCATTTTCTACACTTAAATAGAATTTCCTCTATTTCAATTAGCTCCCAGTGCCTCTTGTCCTGTCATTTGAAATCCTTGAGAAGATTCTGACTCCATCTTTTTTACTACTCTTTGACATCACATTCAGAAGACCCACCTGAGCTTTCTCTTCTCTAGGTACAACAGCCACAGCTCTCTCCTCCTCTCCTTATATAACACATTACTGCACAGCACTGCCCTGTACACCATAGCGTAGCTGTGCCCTGAAGGATATCTTTTTTAAATTGCATCTTACAAGATTCTTAATTTTGCAGCCGTATTTTGAAGCCCTGATTGCTAGGATCCATGTACAAAAGTATTGTAAATCCATTTTCTTAAAATATCAGGAGAGTATTATGTGAAGAGGAAATACAAGTTCAGGGCTCTTCTATCTAACAGATGAATTTCAGGAGCTGCACTGGAAGTTAGTGATTTCCTGAGAAATGCATGCCTGAAGCTGAGGATGTTTCATCCTGTGCACATCTGTAGACTCCTCAGTCCATATGTAAGCAAGGCTATTTTTTTTCTTAACTGATGTCCTGAAAACTCCTTTTCTCTCCATCTTCTCTCATTTTCTTTATTATGGGCTCTTTCTTCAAGCCATGTCTGGCTGTGTCTTCTGGATAGAGTTCAGAGTCTGGGAAATGAACCAGCTATGCTGGTTGGTTAAATCTTTATTGTTCTCTCTTTTGGTTTCAAGTCCATGTTACAGAGGCCTCAAAATGCATTATAAACATATGTACTGTATGTGAATGAATGAGGCTGGGCAGGCAGTTATCCAACAATGACTGTGCCTAAATGCAATTCTGACCCTAACCACTTCACTGCAATGCTGTAACAGAGCCGTTTCCTGTTGGCAAAGTGCCATGACTTAAAAAAAAATGAGTGTGGTTTCAACTCTTTGGGGATTTACTGTTCCTACCAGCCTTTAGTCGCTAGATGTCAGGGCTTTATCTGGCAGTACCCATGTTAACTAAAATATTGTACTTCTGTAGTTCAGTATACTGCAGGCATTTCTTATCAGCTCTGGGCACCAAATGAAAGCATTGGTTTGTTGATAAACATTACCAATGTACAGCTAAAGTAATGATTTTTAATTATGTGAAAAAAAATTGAGAGTTTTCACACACACACAAAACCCCATAATTTTCAAGTGCAGTGCTTAATGAACTGACTAAAGAAAATAATTGAAAATATTGATCTCTTTGCCAGCAGTGTGCCTCAGTAATTGTAGGGGGTCCAGTACTTATCTGAAGAGCACAGTGTGTGCTCTGAGCCAAACATCCAGAATCTGACATATTGAAGACCTGCACTCTGTAACACTGAATTCTCTCAAAATTTAGAAAGACAACAGGTGCCTTGTGGGGAGTGTACTCTGATCAGATGAGTAGAGTTAGAAAGAAGGAGAGCAAGGACTATTCTCCAGCTGCAAGAGCAATAGCCCCTGTCACCTGTCACCTGTGCCCAAATCATAGCCTTTCCCCTCTCCTGAACTAAGAACTCCACGATCCAAATACCCTGGGAATTGAGCCTGGCAGGGGAGATACCCCTGGCTGGCAGCCGTCTGAGAGAGGGATGGTGACAATGACCAGGCATTGTGCGGGGTGTTATGTTGTAGGGCCAGCCATGTTCTGGGATGTGAGCCTGTGCCTTTATTTTACCCAGTTAGCTATGTAGAGGGGTAATGACAGACCTGGTGTAACAGCCTGGCCAGGACAGTCTGGTGGCTGATGTCAGGGATGTGTCTTGGTGGCCTTGCCAATTTCAGGCTGCCCTTCAGAGACAGATGTGCCCACTGGGTGTTAACTCACCTGGTAAATGCAGGAAGGACTGGACATGCCTCTTAATTTGAATAATGGAACTGGGTGTCCTCCTGGTCTTTGCACTGACAGCCTGTGTTTATGCTTCCATCCTGGCTCAAGTGTGCACAGCCTGTTCCACGGTACCTCAGGCACTGCGCCATCCCTCAATAATCCTGTTTTCTGCTGTGTCTGTGTCACTGAGCAAGGCTGAGTTTTTCTTTGAAAAATATGTATTTCATCTGTTAAGGTCACTGAGCTCTCTGTATGTCAGCACCCTTTAATCCTATTTTGGAATGTTGATCCTTCTGTCCCTTGATTACTGCTATCACTTTATGACAGTTTGCTGTTAAATTTATGTTTTAATCAGAGTCACAACCAAGATATATATACTTACCATTATGGATGTAATTGCTCAAATTACTAATAAACTCTATAGCAGTAGTATAGCTTGAATTTCATATCTATCCAGACTTGCAATTCCTTTTGCAAAACACATTATTAAGATCCAATTACTCTAGCATGATTTGTACATTTGTTGAGAAGAGAGCATAACCCCAAATTAATTTCATGCAGGCTGCTAAGCAAGTGACAAAATCCTCCATGAAGCAAATTCCTTGACTGAGGTGTAGAAGCTTCCGAAGGCTGGTGCCAGTCCCAGGAGTCATTTATAGTCTAAATACTTGAAGTTTAATATTCTTGTATATTTTTTCACATACACCCACATATACACATATTCCTATCTATATGAATACAAGCTGTATACATGCTCAACATTATCTGTGTTCTTTTCTATGATTAGTTCTTGCATTAAATAATTTAAAAACTTACTCTTTTTCTGACATAATAAGATATAAATACAATAGTCAAAGAAGAGATGCATAATTATATAGAAAGGAGTATTGTGGGCTTTAAAAACACAATCCAAAAACTTTCTAATAGGCAGATATGTTTTTAAAAGCCTCTGAAATTTGGGAATGGAAAGGCAGCCATCAGGCCTTATGGGACTGTCATCACTATGCATGGGTTTCCCTTCCCTCTCTAGCACATGTGGTACTAATTGCTGTGTTGGCGAGACCGTGGAGCTGGATTCTTCATGAACTGGCTGTAACATTGGCAGACATTTACTCATCTACTGCTAGCAGTTTTTAATGGAAAATCTGCATCCATTCATGCTAGAAAAATGCTTATGTTAAAACAGAGGAAAACTAAACAGAGAAAACCAGATATCAGTAGCTTTTCTAGCTGCCAATAGTGGATACTCTACTACTTCATTAGCATTTAGTGTATTAAATTTGAGGACAAACCGGTGAATGTGATCAAACATTAAAAAATATTTTGCAGAACTGCACATTTTTTAACCATATTTCTGAACCTGCCTATGTCACAAATTGAAAATTATACAGCATGTGATAATAAACTGACAACTTGTTTATACCTGACTCAAACTTGTAAGCAAGACTCACTAAAAGTTGCAAAATTGCAGTTGCCATATAGGCTGATTAAGGCACATTTCCTTAGAGAGAAATAAGCACTTCACTCATGGTTGTACATAACATACAGCTGTTTGACCAGGGGAATAATAATTCTCAGTTAGAGGCCCCACTTTCCTCCAACTTTTCAGGAGTTTCTCTTCACTTACCGTGAGTCTTCCTGTGCTTCACAGCTCCAAACACTCCCTTGATATTAAACAACTCTTATATTGACTGTGTTTAGAAAGATATTTATTCAACCATAAGAAAATGGGAATTTTGAAGTATTCTTTCAGGTCTGTCACTCACTGTGGTATGAGAGATCACATTCAAATTTCAGACACATTAAGTTGGAGCAGAAGCTCAAGTCATGTAACAGGAGCAGAGGTTGAGTCTAGAGCTGAAAATAACAGAATAAGAAAGAGTAATTTCCCTGGTGCAGAAAACTCTGTGTGCGTGACAGGAAACATGAGTAGCATGTGTTAAAAAGGGCAGATTGGGCTGAAAAGGATTAACAGCTGGAACCTCTAAAGAATCAGACTCCAGGACAATTTATTTCAATGTTTTTTCACATTTTCAATACTGAACTTGGCACAGCTATTAAAAATCTTCTAACAAAATTTGTTGGTGAAACAAGCCTCATCAAATACAGATACATAGATAGGTAGATGGGTATATAGATAGGTAGATAGATCGATTTTCCATACTGGGAAAAGTTGAGGGATCCTGGAGTCCGTGGAGCAAAGTATTACCAGAAAAAGATGGGGAAATGTGCTCTGTGATGAAGAAAATTCACACTAGAAGGTGTCCAAAGAAGGTCAACAAATCTGGTAAAGGGTCTGGAGCACAAAGAAGCAGATGAGAGAACTGGGGTTGTTTAGCCTTGAAAAAAGGAAGGTCAGGGGAGACGTTATTGCTCTTCTACAAATATCTGAAAGGAGGGTGTAGCCAGGTGATAGTTGGTCTCTTCTCCTGCATAAAAAGCCACATGATGAGAGGAAATGGCCTCAAGTTGTCCCAGTTGAGGTTTAGATTAGATATTAGGAAAAATGTCTTTACTGAAAGGGTGGTCAGGCGTTGGAACAGGCTGCTCAAGGAAGTAGTGGATTCCCCATCCCTGGAAATCTTCAAAAGGTGTGTGGAAGTGGTGCTTGGGGATATGGTCTAATGGAGAACATGGTGGTGCTGTGTTGATAGTTGGACTTACTGATCTTGGAGGTCTTTCCCAAGCTAAATGATTCTAAGATTATTTGTGTGGAGGAGGGCTACCAGACTTTGCAACTGAGATAAACTTTATTTACAAAGGGATAGTAAAAGAGATTTGTTGTCTAACCTAAAAAACAGAATTTAGAATGGCTATGATTGTTAGCTCTAGGTAACCAGGTACACAAATTCCAGTGAAGAAAGAAACAATATAAGTCAAAGGGCATCATTGTCAATGAGTGTAAAATGGCAAATTAATATTTTTCAATTAATGGATAAAAAAGCTGTTTGGCAGTCAAAGCAATGTGGTTCTGAAGCTTTCCCAGTCATACAGTCTCTTGGATAAAATAGCTGTAAAATGCAGCTTGATTGATCTGTAAAACAGATCAGAAGACAGAACTTCCATCTATGTCAAGGTTCAATTCAATGTTCTAAATTCTGCAGCTTTGGGAGCAGAGTGTGAACTTGGAACTTGACTGCCCACTTTTCAACATCCTTTGCCACCAGTACTCAATCACAATGTATTTGTTCCCACCACCTCTAAATGTCAAAGCTGTTATCTTATCCAGTGATGGTCTGTAGCTGGTGTTCCCATATCTTGTTCTAACATGTACTCTGGCCTCTTTGTAAGATTAAACCATGCAGTTAAACTGGAAAAAATGTGCATACATAGTGGGTTTAGACATTCAATTCCTTTAAACAATCTGGTCCAAAGCAACTTGTCCAAGATAACGTGGGAAGCCTGTCTCAGAGTAGGAAGTCAAGTCTTATCCTAATGGCCATTTTTCTGTGAGAAATCACTGGGGAATTGGAAGAATAAAGTTAAAATCCCTTTGCAAGGTCATTCTTAGAACTTAAATGAGAAATGTTGCTTTAGGTGTAAAAATTCTTTTAACAATATAGTGATAAACAGATTTGTTTCCCATTTTAACAAACCACTGTTTCCCAACAAAATACAATTTATTGAAAGTCTTCCAAACAGATTTTACTCCAGCATCCTAACCACTGGGGTGTAGGCTGTTTTGTATTTTAAATTAAATATTTGAAAGGATGTTACTTTTATTCTATTTTAAAATGAAACCAAATGTTCAAACTTTAACATTTTTCTTAAAACAGTGTTCTGATTTTCCATCCAGGAACATTCCAGCTGCCGTTTGATTCACTAGGCCATGTTTCTTATGAGTAAATGAAATGAGGTGAATTTCAAAATTCTCTGCAAAGCTTGTATCAGTATTTCTACAGCATTTTTATGACCAAGGCTCAGCAGTAGCTTCTCAGTGAAAATGAATTGTTCACTTGAAGTAAATAGATTGCAGTATTTGGTACTGATTTTTCTTTTTAAATTCTGTTATTCTTTTTACACAATCACTTTTGCACAATCACTTTTAAATGATAAAATATACATATGTAAAAATGGAAACGTAAAAATGGAAACATAATAAAAGTTTAGAAAATAGAAATACCTTCTCGTGTCTCTTCATTTTGTCTCCTTATAAATTTACTGCTAATCATCAGCTCTTCTTTTGCCAAAGATGAAATGAAAACATATTTAGTAATGAAAGAAGTCCAACAATACTTCATAAGAAAGTTGTAGCTCTCTTCTTGTACAAATTAAACATCAATGTCTGCTAAGTTGCCAGCAGGTAAAACTCCACTTGGACAAAGGGAAACAAGAAAAATATATTCTGCTTTTGCATTAGCAGTTTTTGCATTGAATCCTGGGATACCGAATGCTCATTTTCAGTACTAATTTCTTTAGTTGTGAGGATTTAATCTTTCATTTCCAATGCCAGATCTAGCCTTCATATGAAATAAGTAATTCTTGTTGCTCAATGCTTTCTTAGATAGTAAACTTCATTAAAGGTTGTGGCTTTTTTTCTTTAACATAGTGTACCTATCTTTCAACTGATTCCTTGGAAATTACACACTCACAATAATGCGTTCTTGTCACCTGTAATAATATCTTTTTTGCCTTAACCACAACCACATATGTGCTATGTCTATATGGAAGCTGATAGGTAATTTGTCTATACAATAATTAATTTCTGTGATTTTGAAATATTTAGGGTGGTTAAATTTCTTTTCATTTTTTTATTTTCATTCTTAAGGCCCTGACTTTTCAACAGTATGCTTTATTTTTGCATATTTCCTTGTGAATCTTACCCTCTAATATTTGTGTAGAGGGCTGACTGTGGCTGGACACTGGCTTCCCACCAGTTCTACACTCACTCCCCTCCTCAGCTGGAGAGCTGAAGAGAAGATAAAACAAAAGGCTCAAGGGTCAAGATAAGGGCAGGGAGTGATTACTGACCAGTTACAGTCAATTTGACGAAATTAGTTTGGTTTGTTACTAGTCAAGCCAGACTCCCTGGGCTCAACATCATTTCCATTTCTCTACCTTCTCCCACCAAGCGGTGCAGGGGAACTGAGAAGGCCAGTTGTGATCAGTTTATTATATGTTGTCTCTGTTGCTCCTTCATCCTCAGGGGAAGGATTCCTCACACTTTTCCTCTGCTCCAGTGTGTGCTCCTCCAGGAGCTATAGTTGGATCTTTCTTCCCCCTTAGTCCTCCACTGCCTGCAGGACACAGCTGCCTCACCATAGTCTCTACTACAGGCTGCAGGGGAATCTCTGCAGCCTGTAGTAGAGACTATGCTCTGCTACATACTATGCTATGCTCTGCTCTGGCACCTGGAGCACCTTCTCCTTGTACTTTTTCATTGACCTTGATGTCTGCAGAATGGTTCCTCTTGTTTATTCTCACTCCTCTCTTCTCTGGCTGCAATTCACTCCTGCACAGTAAATTTGAGGAACTACAACTGCCACTCAGTATTCATCAGTGGCGGGTCCGTCTTGGAGCTGGCTGACATTGGCTTTATGAGCACAGAGGAAGCTCCTAGCATCTTCTCACAGAAGTCAGCCCTGTAGGCCTCTTGCTCCAAAAACCTTTCTATGCAAACCTAATACAATATATGTTTTTACCCTCAGCTTTTCTTTTTGAGCAGCTGGCTGGGACGCAGCACAGCAAAGCTAGATAAGAGGTGGTATCCCCCTAGGAAGGGATGTTGTGCTAGTGAAATGATCTGCATGACCACCTTCAATTCAAGAGGTGTCTGCTACCTCCTGCCTCCTGCAAGCATTCCTTTCAGTGGGCCTGGTGACAGTGGTGGGTCATAGGTATGTGTTATCTCTGTTGGTATGTGTCACTCTGTTTTGGAAACTTAATGCTTCAACAGAACCAGAAAGAAAGCAGTTCTTGCACTTCAAGTCCAAGGATGAGTTTGAAATTTGAAAGACTGTTACTCTTATGCCTCATTACACTGAAATTATCAGCTCAGAGAAAGAAAAGGTTTCCCAGAAAAACACACCCCTCTTACATGTTTCCGGGTCTGAACCAGTAGAAAAATAGATGTGCACTAGTAACATGGCTGAAAAATTCCAGGAGAAAGGCTTTTCCAGCCCTATTATAGATGGCAGGGTTTTTTCTACATACAGTGATACTGAAAAATTATTCTGGAGTACAGAAGGCAAAAGCAAAGTCCCTTAGCAGCTAAGGTCACTGCCCATCAAATGGAAAAGATAGTAAGGCCTGTATATAACCCACATTTTGCAGTCTTGGCATCATGCTTCAGGAGTATTCAGTGGTATGCAATGCTCATGTATCATATATCATCATCATATTTGATGATGTGGATCCTATATCTGGTGATGTTGATAAACTCATGTTCCAAGAGGACAGCCATAGATGGGCAGAGTGTCTTCATGGAAGAGTAAAAAAGGTTAGAAAACTACTCAAAAAACTTAGTCTTAAAGGCTTTGATAGAAACTGTGCAAGCCATCATTCTCTTCATTTTGTTGAAATCATCATGAGAGTAAAAACTTAGTGAAAAACTTTAAAAATTATGGTGTAGCTGTAGAATATAAACAGCTATGCTGCAAAAAAATGGACAAAATTTTTGGTTAAAAGAGAATAATCAACACTTGTCAGCATTAACTGGGAGCTACGGCTCATTCCTTCCAAGTTCACAGCTTGGCCTTGCAAGGTGCTGAATATCTTTGTCAGTGCAGAAGGGTGGTGCTGAGTAAATTATATACTGAACTGGTAGCACTGCTTAGTATTAAGGCTACAAACATTTCCTGTTATAAGACCTAGCTGCTTATACTTTTGCCAGACTAACTGTTTAGGTTTAAATTTTCCATGTGTGGCATTTGCCTTGTGAAGAAATCTTTTGGAAAATTTCAGCCAAAATGTTTCTGCTGTGAAGCAAGAGAAAAACATGCTATTTTTTGCAGTTAAGAAAACAGTCCCGTAACCTTTACTTTGGCGGCTCTTGTGCCCTCCTCATATGTTAAGCAGGAAATTGACATCTGGCAAAAGGGTGGTCTGTGTGTCACTGATGCGCTGTTTACTATCCATACCAGAAGTCACTTATAATGTAAATCTTGGAAAAGTCCAATTTGAATGAACTCACTAGAGGTTGGCTAAAACTTGACCACAAAAATGCCAGAAACTTCTGTTCTTATGGAGCGCACAGACATTTCAGGCTGTTTAATTTTTTTGTTGATGATCTGGATGAGGGGATCAAATGCACCCCTCAGTAAGTTCCAGATGACACCAAGCTGGGTGACCCTCCTGATCTGCTGGAGGGTGGGAAGACTCTGCAGCAGGATCTGGACAGGCTGCATTGATGGATCAAAGCCAACAGAGAGGTCCAACCAGGCCAAGTGCTGGGTCCTGCCCTTGGATCACAACAACCCCAGGCTGTGCTACAGGCTGAGGGAGGAATGCCTGGAAAGCTGCCTGTGAAAAAGGACCAGGGAGTGCTGGTTGACAGCAGCTGAGCATGAGGCAGTGTGTGCCCAGGTGGCCCAGAATGCCAATGGCAGCAATGGTGTGGCCAGCAGGAGCAGGGCAGCGATCGCAGCCCTGTGCTCGGCACTGGTGGGACCTTGCATCCTGTGTCCAGTTCCGGGCCTTCGATTCAGGAAGGACTTTGAGGTGCTGGAACGGGTCCTGAGTAGGGTCATGGAGCTGGTGAAGGGTCTGGAGCACAAGTCCTGTGAGGAGCAGCTGAGGGATTTCATGGTGTTTATAGTGGAGATAGGAGGCTTAAGGGAGACCTTATAAATCTCTACAGCTGCCTGAAAGGAGGTTGCAGCTGGGTGCAGTTCAGCCTCTACTCCCAGGTAACAAGTGACAGGATGAGAGGAAATGCTCTCGTGTTGCACCAGGAGAGGTTTAGGTTGGATATCAGGATAAATTTCTTCACTGAAAGGGTGATTTACCACTGGAACTTGCTGCCCAGGGAAGTGGTGGAGCCATCATACCTGGGAGTGTTTAAGAAATGACTGGATGTGGCACTTAGTACTAAGATTTAGTTGGCATGGCTGTGTTTGATCCAAGGCTGAACTCTGATCTTGAAGATCTTTTCAACCTTAATGATTCTATGAGTCTATTTTTCACATTATTTTGCAGGCTGGGCTGAGGCCGGACATCAAAAGGAAAAGAAAGAAATTCTCTTCTGCGCTATGAAGTCATGTGTCAAAGAAAATATGCCCTACACAAAGATACACAGGACAGGCAGTGAACACAGGGTGCCTCTGAAATGAAAGTGGAACAAGCAAGAGAGGTGGATGCTACTGCAGGGCAGAGAGTAGTAGAGGAAGGGAACTGAGACTGATCAAAAATCTGTGGCTTGAAAGGAAGGAAGGAAAGGCAGAGTCAAAACAAAATCCATATGAAATGTAGATTAAAAGAGACTGGATGGCAGGGTTGCATTTCTCAACACTAAAAATCAGCAAGAAAAATCAAATGATGTTTGTGTTACAAACCAAAAGCCTATGAAAGTGAAGCCTAGGCAAAAGTCTTATAAAAGACTTTTATGGGTCATAGGTATGTGTTATCTC
Source organism: Pyrgilauda ruficollis (assembly GCF_017590135.1). Classification (NCBI taxonomy): domain Eukaryota; kingdom Metazoa; phylum Chordata; class Aves; order Passeriformes; family Passeridae; genus Pyrgilauda; species Pyrgilauda ruficollis. Next base: position 11,217,547 of record NW_024525490.1, read on the forward strand.
TGCTGGTATGTGTCACTCTGTTTTGGAAACTTAATGCTTCAACAGACAGGAACAACAACAGAGGAACATTCAACAGAGGAAATTAGTGTTTTTGATAAGAAAACAACTTTAGTACAAGTCTTCTTTACAGCATGAGGTAAGAGGTTCTACAGTGATCTGTCAAGGCCACTGCCATTGCATGTCATGCTTCCATACAGTTGGTCTACATATTCATTTATTTCTAACACTGAAATTCATTGTTTAGAGGTGTAACAAAACTTCTACCACAGATTTAGTTGGATGAACCTTTTCTTGTCCTGTAGTTTCATAGTTTTGTGTATTTGTAAACTGCATTTTTTCTGCAATCTTTGAAGATGAAAGAACTGTCAGAATAGTGAGGAATAAAAAGAAACATCACTTGTGAATGTTATCTAAATCCTGTATGAAATTTATGTTAATAAGTATACCATTAAATATTGTAATAATAACAAAACCTTTTGAAAAGTATTATGAAAAAGTTAGGGGGGACTTATAGCAATAAGAATAGCGATTTTTGCAGTGGTTTCCAATAAGAAATTTCACTCTGTTGCAAATTAATGTTAATTTTGACTCATTTAAAACTCAAAAAAAGTTTCCCGGTGTCAATATGAGACATGTGATAGATGACTATATTATATGAATCAATAATATACCTTCTTAGACTACTTATGACTGAATATTTATCACAGAACCACAAAATGGTTTTGAAGGGACCTCTGGAGCTCATCTGTTCCAAACATCCTGCTAAACATCATAGCCACTACAGCCAGTTGTTCAAGCTTGTATCCAGACAACTTTTGAATATCTCCATGACCTCTCTAGGCAGCCTGTACCAGTGCTCAGGCACCCTCATTTAGTGTTTCCAGGTGTTCAGAGGGAATCTCCTGTGTTTCAGTTTCTGCCCATTGACTGCAGTCCTATCACTGGGCACCACTGGGAAGAGGCTGGCTCCATCTTTTGTACACCCTTCCATCCCATAATATATTTAGATACATTAATAAGGTCCCCTTCATACATATGGAAGGAAGTGTTCTCATTCATTAATGTATGAATTAAATTATAAATTAAATATATGTATATAGCTTGCCTTATATGTTCTCCCTTTCAAATGCTTTGACAATTTAAGCCATTTAAGTGAATGAATTTCAAATGCTAATAACAATATGATACTTCTGGTCACTTTTTTAAAGCAAAAAATAACCAAACCAAAGAGCCAAACCTAGTTATATTTTTTTTCTTCTAAAAATTATTCAGTGTTTGCTCCTGCATTTTTAATAAATGTATTGCATACTAGCTTTCTGCCTACATTTTTTTTAAATAGCCAAGTGAGCAAAGTTATGAATAGTATGGAGCAAAAAGAAAATGTTACTCCATCCAAAAAAATGGTATTCTGTTACATGTCTGCTTTCTAGAACAGCATGAGTTGCCACATAAGAACTTAAATATGATTTTCCTAAATTTTGTACTGAAGTGTTTTAAATTACACTTGCACATGACCACTACTATGTAGACCCAGGAAAACCATTTCTAACTGAAATGAAAATACTTTAACACTTTATTTTTCTCATGAAAGACACTTTAAACAGGGGTGGTCACAAAGCATCCTGGACAAAAAAGAGACATTGCTCTAGCATCTGCTGCCACCCTCAGATTTGTTTTCTGTGATACCTTAAAATAACATCAGTAAATCATACCTGGCGGCCTAAATTTTCCTATGAACTTCTCTTTTTCTCTTTTCTATTAACCTCTCTTTTCCTGAGAATGTTGTGTCATGCTCTTTAAACATGACCTTGTTTTCCATTTTCTTCTGAGACAATAAATTCTTTTACTTTCCAGAATCAAACCTTGTATTATTTTTCTGGTCTGTATGACAGTCAGTCACATCACAAACTTAGCTCTTCTATGGCATTTCCTGGGCCATGATTGGATTTGCCATTAAGAGGACAAACAAACTCAATCCTAGTACAAATGGTGAGCTTTTCTCACATGGATATGGAGACTGAGAACCTGCATCTGATACACACGATCACCACCAGGCTCTTAGTGGAGAGTAGAGCTGACAGTGGACTGGAAGCCATTCATACACAATAACACAGGACTGTTTTTGTTGACCAAGCTCTCCCTCTTGAGGGGAAGCATATATAAGTACAATCACCAGTCACAGGTCAGTGTGTCTGAACGGCTTCTGGGTCAAAGCTGGCTTGGAAGTACCAGTACAGATTGGTGGAGCTTGGTCTGTCCCTCTCTGTACCTAAGTATAGATGCACCTTAACTCCATCTTCAGTAAAGCTGGATTTTGAATAACTGGAGAAATAGTGATATTTTCTCCAGTAAATTTCCCTTTTTTCTGTCAATCTTCTGAGATTACTTCTGAGTCAATCAGGCTAACTTGCTGTTCCAGGCCTCCATCTCAATAGGCACCAGCAACCAGATGTAGAGCACGCATCTTTGAGTCAATAGAAAGAGATGTTTCAGTTGTCAACAAGCAGTCATAACAATAATTGAAGTTTAAACCCTTTTATTGAAGTTCTATCCTAAGAGTAGTCCAACACATGTTCTTCATAGTGGCTTTGGAATTTTATTTTTCTTAGGCACTTGAAGTTTCAAATTAAATTTATTTATACTTAATTTACATGTGGCATTTGATGGCAAAGCCATGTAGAAGCTCTTTGAGTTCATTAAAGCACAAAACAATCTCCACTCTAAGGAAATGAAGGGCAGCATGTTAGCTTAGCTAGAGAAAGGGCTACTCTGAATGGGTGTTGCCTGGCGGTAGCCAGGATAGCATAATAACTGATGTACCCTGTACTTTTTACCCCCTTTAATTTCCAAAAGATCTGTTTCCAGGTGTGAGCACACTTTGTGTTCAAGGGCATTGATAGATGTGCCAGTAAATCAGATATTGTGTCATACATTGGACTGGAGGTTGGATACTAAACAATGGAACATTATCCCTCATTCAGTCTGCTAAATGGGAAAAGGATCATGATGAAAAATTAGCATATGATCATAGAATCAAAAGCTGCATCCATAAGCAAGCATAATTCTCCTTTTCTCACTGCTTGGCTTTGCAATAATATTCTTTTGAAGTTTGAATATGTGAGTAGTGCACATGTGGGATATGCATATTTACCATGAGTCATCACAAATACATATCTTTTAAACCATTAAAATAATTATGAGGAAATAAATGTAACTGTATTATGTTCAGTATAGATACCAATGCATACGTGTGGTTTTACATTATTTACAAAGGAGATGCCTTTGATGTCACGTAAACAAGAAACAGTTTGCATCTGTAATGTCACTTGTATACATTTAATGCAACCTGGGGCTTAGTGAGGCTGTCTGTGGAAACAACCCTATATTGAACCCATCTTTTTACATTCTGGAAAGTATTAAAATTATTTATACAGAAGAATGGAGTGAAACTGCTCTGTGGCTTATGAGGAACAAATATTGCCAGCTGAAATGCTTGGCAACCCAGCTAAATTTGGAATACCAATACCAACCACAGGTATGCATTTCATCTTCCACAGGACTCTTTGCTGAAGAGGAAAGATTGAGAAGTTCTCATGAGACTAACTTTATATAATACTTCTTTTAAAAAACAAATCAATATCAAGCTATCTCATTGCCACAACCTGAAAAAATTATGATTAATCAGTTTGGGATCATCATGGTCTTCACTACAGATTTTGAAGTGCCAATATTATTAAATATTGTGAGAATTTTGTTTTATCTAAGGGGAAGTGGCTGGCATTAAGATTTTTTCATTGTTTTCAAGTAGAAAGGATTTAAATTGTAAGAACATCACCACACTGCTATGGAGATTTTTTTTCCATAGTAAAACTCTCCAGGCATGTATATTATATTTTCCTATCAATATGAACAAAACAAAAGTAACACTCATGATGAGTATAATAATTAGTGCAGTGACATCCTTCAGACAAAGAATTACCCAGAGCTATTGCTTCTTTAGTAACACTTAAATCATGAGTAAAACTCCCCTTATCCTCTGCTTCCTCTCAAGAGGGGAAGATGGTGATTCTGACTATAACACAAATGGATTGGATATAACATCATTTTCTCAGGTTTAGAATGAAGCTAGTTTAGCACACCTGAAAGAAAACACTCTACTCTTCATATTATTTGACCTAATACATGTTTTTATTTTGGAAATGGATTAGGGACTGATTGCCTGTGCTATTTCCCTGAAAGATTTAGTGTGGTATTTGGTGATGGGAAAATTGTGTTCAGCAAGAAAAAATAGTCTAGAAGCAGGATCAGACATCAAACATCAACCCAAATGCAGACAAAAGAGAACATCTGACTGGCATCTGATACCAATCATTGCCTATACTCTTTTCTCACCCTTCCCCCTTACAGTGTGATTCATACAGCGCTGGCAAATACAGGCTACCTCATTTGATATGTTTTACTTACTGTTGTAATTGCAGTGTTTGTTGTTCACAGAAATACACTGTTTCCTTTTTATACTGATTTCTCTAAACAAAGATAATACTGTCTTCAACTTTCTGACATTTGCAGTACATGATGGCTAATTATTCTTTCAACTCCACAGAAAATGAAAATCATAGAATTTTCCTTTACCTTTTGAGCTGTGATTCCTTGCAGTCATCCTACTGTGCCTAGAACAGAAAATGGCAACATTTCCTTAAAAATTGGTCTATTATTCTTTATAGGCAAATTACTTTTGACTAGAGAGGTTCTTATGGCAGAGTATTGACCACACTTTTCCACTATCCTTTTCTTCCACTACGAAATGTAGCATACCAGGGCAGATTTTCGATCTTTGAAATGATGAATGTGGTACTAAATATATAAAAATTATAAGGCTCATCTCAGTGGATACGCGTGTATTACTTTTTTCCATTACACTCTAAAATTAGAAGTCAGTAAAAACTTCTACATTTTTGAAAGAGAATATATATATTTTAAGGAAAAACAAAACCAATGTATAATTAGAACGGCCAGAATATGCATAAAAACATAGTTTTTGTGTTTATGTTTTTGGCAAATTGTTCAATGAAAAAGAGGTTTGATTTCATTTTAATAAGTATGCTGACAGCAAACTATGTGACTCATCTGCAAGGGTATCCACCTTTAAAAGTAGAAAAGGTGTTTCTGAAGTGGCACAAAAGATGAATCTACAACAAATTTGGAAACAAATTATTTTCTTTTTTTTCCCAGCTGTGCTGGAAATGCAAAGAAGTATATGAAAAATTGATACTCCTGTGCTCTGCTCTGTACAGTACTGAGTAACAGAGGAACCTTGGTCTGAGCAGATTATGCTTTGAAAAGACTTGACAGACACAACAGTAGGAAATTGCTTACATCTGAGCCATGCTGTGTGACGTTGGAAAATGTCTCATCAGTCTCATGTTGCACAAGTGGGTTTCAACAGGAGTGAGTACTGGTAAGATGATAAAGCACTTTCTGTAAGGAAGTTCTGCTAAATGAAGAAAATAGAGGTATTTGTGGTAATACTGGGTACACTTCAAATCCATGGTGCAGACCTGCAGGAAATTGTTACAACCATTCTATTACTCTATTTTATAAGTGTCTGGCTGACCGCTCACAATCAATTACCCTTGCCCTTGGGGGAGACATCAACTGGTCAGATGCTAGCTGGAAACAACACAGTGAAGAAGATGGAGTCTAGGAGGTTGCTAGAGTGTGTGGAAGATAAATTCCTGACATAACTGTTAAGTCAGCCTGCCAGGAGCAGTGCCCTGCTAGACCTGCTGTTTACAGAGAAGGGCTGGTAGGACATGTGGTGTTTGGAGATTGTCTTGGGCATGGTGATACTCAGTATTGGGCCAGTCTTGTTTAATAACTTTATCGATGATCTGGATAAGGGGATCAAGGGTGTGCTCAGTAAGTTTGCAGATAACATTAAGTTGGGTGGGAATGTTGGTCTTCGGGAGGATTGGAAAGCTCTGCAGGAGAATCTGGACAGGCTGCATTGATGGGTCAAGGCCAGTAGTGTGAAGTTGAACAAGGCCAACTGCTGGGTCCTGCCCTTGGATCACAACAACCCCAGGCTGTGCTACAGACTGGGGGAAGAGTGCCTAGAAAGCTGCCCAGTGGAAAACAGTCTGGAAATGCTGACAGCAGAAGAACATGAGGCAGCCTGTACCCAGATGGCCAAGAAGGCCAATGGCATCCTGGCCTATGTCAGCAATAGTGTGACCTGCAGGACCAGGGCAGTGACTGCCCTCTGTACTCAGCACTAGTGGGATTGCACCTCAAATCTTGCATCCAGTTCTGGGCTTCTCACTGCAAGAAAGACATTGAGGTTCTGGAGTCCAGAGAAGAGAAACGGAGATGGTGAATGGTCTGGAGCATAAGTCCTGTGAGGAGCAGCTGAGGGAACTGGGGTTGTTTATGTTGGAGAAAAGGAGGCTCAAGTGACACATTTTGCTCTCTAGAACTTGCCTGAAAAGAGGCTGTAGCAAGGCGGGGGTCACTGTCTTCTCCCAGGCAGCCAGTGACAGGCCAAGGGGAAATGGCCTCAAGTTGCACCAGAGGATGTTCAGGTTGGACATCAGGATAAATTTCTTCACTGAGAGGGTGGTTAAGAATTGGAAGGAACTGCCCATGGAAGTGGTGGATTGACCATCCTTAGAAGTGTTCAAGAAATGACAGGACGTGTCGTGAGGCTCCTAGTACTGGAGCTTAATTGATGTGGTGGTGTTCAGTCAAAAGTTGGACTAATCAACATACTGGGGTGTCTTCAGTAGAGATGCACAGATAGCAAAATAGTAATGGCATTAGAGTACATGAAAGGAAAGGAGAGCTTGAGGAAGCTGATTTTTTTCATTCCATAGTGGAGACTTTGGAGGAAATCTTATTGGTGTATACAGCTATCTGGAAAGATGGTGCAAAGAGGATGAACCCATGTTCTTCTTATGGGTACACAGACAGAACGAGAAGAAAAACTCAGAAGATGGAAATTTTGCACTGAATATAAGGGGGAAGAAAAATATCCATGAGAATTTTCAGACTCTGGACCAGGCTTCCCAGAGAAAATGTTGTTCCTTGAAGATATTCAAAACCCAAATGGACAGGGCACTCAGAAGCCTGATGTGGATGAGCCTGCCCTGACCATGTTGTTAGACAAGATGATCTTCATAGATCCCTTCCAACCTCATTGATTTTATGGTTCTCTGGAAAAGAAATTACACTAGAATTGAGAAAAAAATCTGATGAAAAAATGTTTCACTGAAGTATCCCTGCTCCTCCAATTGAGATATTAAAAATATGGAAGAGAGAGATGTGTTTTATAAATTGAATAAACCTTTCTTTCCACAATATTAATTCAGTCAGGATTTAAAAAAACATTTAAATAAAATTAGTAATTCTTGCTGGAAACACTATCTTATTTGTTTTTTCAGATGAATGTGAAATTAAGTAATGAAATATAGAGTTCTTAGCCAAAAATTCTGAAATAATTGCACATTAATTTGGCATTTCAGATCAGGTTTATGCCTTAACATTTAATGTCTATCTTAGTATGTTTACTCTCTTGCTATGTCTAAGAACTGTGTCATTCTATGATATATACCACATATGCTTCATGTGTGTAACTTGTTTTTGTTCAGGTTTTAATGTATTTTTCTCTGTAACAAGCACAAAATAATGAAATATAGATAAAACTAATGAAAATGAAATGCCTAGGCCAAAGCTTTCATCAAGTGTCAGCAATTTATGGAGACCAAGTTGAAAGTGAACATAGGCAGAATTATGAAAAAGTAGCATTTTTATTGGAGCATTTAAAACTACTGAAGCCAACATTCCTTCACTTGGTGGAAGTGGATTAATTCCCAACTCTTATTTTAGTAACAGATTTTTCATCCAGCAATATTAAAATAATTCCACACCTCACAAATCCTCTGCAGCAGAATTCTTGCCCTCCTCCTCTTTCCTGGCATCAGCAGTGGACTTTTTTCTCTACTGAGATTGTGATCTACTTAGAGAAAAAGAAAGGGAGATTTCATTCACTCCCTGAATTTTCATTTGAGTGATCGCAAATTCTTATCCAAGTGCTGATTTACACAAGCTGGGATGGGGGAAAGAGATACAACAATTTATAGAATTAGAGAATGCCTTTAAAATATGTGCACAGCATAAGAAATCAGCACTACGTTACACGGCAGACCTTCTCCGTTGCCAGGTAACAGAAGCAGGGGGACATTTATATTCTTACTGAGGTCAGGGATGTGATCATCATTTAATGTTGAGCTATCTAATCTACCTGTAAATCCTGTAGGCTGCTGAGGGATTTAAGGGTGATGTAATGCAAAGACAGGACAGCAGTTCAGTGCATAAGTTTTGAGAGCTTCTGAATGCATCTCAGACTTATTGTGCTTAAAGCTATTTTTTAAAGTGTTGGATGTCTTTAAATCTAAATATGCTTTCATTCTTGCAACATTTCCAAATTTAGTCTGAATTTACTGATTAGTTGTAGATAAATTTGTTTTTTATGTCTACATCCACATAAATCTGTGGGGGGGGGGGGGCAAAATGTTAGATTGGGTACTACTGTATCTGCATACAGATTTTCTTTTCTCCTTCAACCAATAGATTTCAATTGTATCTTTGACATGTCTGACTACATTTTGGCATTTGAAGAAAAGGATTGCTTTACCAGTTTTTGCTCTTCTAATGTGGAAAAATGAAGTAGAATAGGTCTGACATGATGGCTTTAGAGGCTTCACTTTTAGTGTTTATATATCCGCATGTCTACATAAGCCATCTGAAAGGCAGGACCTTCAAGTCCTGGTGCACTCTAAACATTTAACTCAGTGTCTTCCCCCTCTCCTGAGTGCCATCAAGTTGGAAGGTTTTGTGAGGTGGTATGTTAGGACACTTCTGTTTTAACTGCTCTGCTATGCATGAACTACTTTACATTTCCATGTTACACTTGTGCCTTTTGTAAGTACCCATTCCGTAGTCAGAAAAAAGAAGTAGAATTCTGAGTTTAAATCACCTGGACTGTTGTTACAATTCATCTAAGAGGAAGACAGAGTCTTCAACCCTGTGGTTATTCCAAAGTGGAATAGAGCATATAGGCCATTATCTGGCTCTAGCTGAGACTCAGGAACAAGTTCCATTTAGATGCTTAGATTATACAAGTAAGTAGAATAAATGATATTTGCATTTCATTTTCTTGCTTCTGTCTCTCAAATAGACCTGCAGTTTTCTATGCTAAATGTTATGAATTACTGACTGCAATTGCATTTTATTTGCCCTGTCTTAAGTCTAACTGGAAAGCAGCAAAAGCATTCCTCAGACAAAAGTGTGAGGAATATATAAACTTGATATCTTGGACACTAGAAAAAAAATCCATACATGCTCATCTCATCATCCATTGGTTTTGCACAGTAACAGAGTGTCTCTGTGATCTGTGCACATCATGAGAGCTGGCATTGTAGAGGACAGTGTAGACAGAATTGTCCTCTGTGACATTAAAAGTTATCTGGCATACAGTAAGAGAGCTTGGTGGCATAAGGCAGGAATTCACATTTAGAGCTTGAAGGTCAAAGAAAAATGTCATGCTTATTTTAGCCCTTAAGGTAATAAAACTTTAAAGTACTTATTTCTTGCTATTGTTTAAAGGAAACTGGGTATATCTAGATGTGAACATCTGAATTTGATCAGATGAATTTGACCTGTGTGCTGCGATGAATGCTATTTAAAGTGGGTGTAAAAACATCACAGAAGAGGAGAGCACTTTTTGTCTTAGAACGGTATACAGCTTGGTTGTTAAGGTATTGTCTTGAAATGAGTTCAAAAATGCAGTATTTGGACCTATTTTTCCAAGTATGAGTGAAAAGTCTAACCTTGAACTAGTGACTAAAAGGGAGAGAAAGAGAACAGCAGCAGCTTAAGGAATTTTTATTTTCTAAATCCTCCCTTTTTTGTTTTACTTAGAATATATGAAACTTTCATCTCAGGCCAATATGTTGTATTGTATTAAACTATTTTTACTACATTTTCATTTCAGCAAGGATGAGAAGCAAAAAATATTCGTAGTTTGATCCAAACTTTTTTCATCTTGGCTATTAAACAGAGAAAGCATCTATTCAAACAACATTAAAGTCCCGATACTGGTCTCATACCAGACTAAATCAGGAATCTCTCCAATACAGTTATTTGGGTATGCTGGTATAAAATGGTGCTATATAAATGAAATCAGAATCAGGCCTTGACAGCATCCTCATGTAGAAGAAACATGCTGAAAACTCATCCAGTCAGAATAAAATGAGCAGCATACCTTGTACCAAGAAGGTATTCCAACAGAATTTAAATATTCCACATATTTTCCCATGTAAAAACATTCTTTCCCTCCCCCTCCCCCCCCCAAAAAAAAAAGAAGAAAAAGACAGTTTTGTTTCAGGCTAAAGCTAAATCAGCTAAGCTGATTTTAGTTTTATTTGCAAATTAATTCTTTGGGGTTAAAGTATTTTTCAAATAGTATCACAGACTGGTTTGGGGACAAAAGGACCGTCATCCAGTTCCAACTTCCCTGCTGTGGACAGGGACACCTTCCAGATCACCTTCTAGATCAGGTTGCTCAAAGCTCCAACCTGGCCTTGGACACTTCCAGGAATGGGGGATCCACAACTTCTCTGGACAACTTGTTCCAGTGCTTCACCACCCTCATAGATAAGAATTTATTTTGGATATCTAATATGTAATCTACTTTCTTTCAGCTTAAAGCCATTACCCCTTGTCTCATCACTGCATGCCCTTGTATAAGTGCCTCTTGGCTTGCATGTGGGCCCCCTTTAGGTACTGAAAGGCTTCTACAAGGTCTCCTTGGAGCCCTCTCTGCACCAGGCTGAATAACCCCAACTCTCTCAGTCTTCACGGGAGAGCTGCTCTCACTCTCTGACCATCTTCATGACCCTCCTCTGCATGTGCTTCAACAGGTTCATGTCTTTCTTGTTTTGAGGGCCCAAAAGATGGACATATTCCAAGTGGGTTTTATGAAAGCAGAGTAGAGGAGCAGAATATCCTCCCTTGACCTGGTAGCCACACTGATTTTGATCTAGCCAGGATATGTTTGGGCTGCAAGGACCAATTGGATCTATTGCTGGGTCATGCTGAGTTTCTCCACCAAAAGCCCAAACTCCTTTTCCTCAGGACTACTCTCAGTTGGAGTAGGACTGGCCTCTATTTGTGCTTGGAATTTCCCCAAGCCATGTGCAGGACTTTGCACTTGACCTCATGAGGTTCACACAGGCACCTCTCCAGCCTGTCTCTGTATGGCAGCCCCTTTCTTCCAGGGTGTTGACTGCACCACACAGTTTGGTGCTGTCATTTGAGGGTGACAGACCACTGCAACAGGCTTTGCGGAGAGGCTGTGGAATCTCCTTCCCCAGAGACAGTCAAAAGCTGCCTGGATAAAATCCTGTACAACATGCTCTTAGTGAACCTGCTTTACAGGGAGTTGGACTAGGTGAACTGCAGATGTTCCTTCCAAACCCCTACTATTCCATGATTCTGTGGACAACTTGCTGAGACTGCTCTCAATCCTGTTCACGTCACCAGCAAAGATGTTAAACAGTGCCGTTGCCAATACCAGCCCCTGATGGATGCCACTCATCACTGCTTTCTCTTTGGACATTGAGCCATTAACCACAAGTCTCAAAGTGCGACCACCCAGCCCATTCCTTATCCACCAAGCCCTCTAGTCAGAAAATCCATGCCTTTCTAGTTTAGAGACAAGGAAGACATGCAGGACAGTGTCAAATGCTTTGCACAAGTCCAGGTAGATTATGCCAGTTTCTCCTCTTCTATCCACCAGTTCTGTAACCATGTCATGGAAGGCCACTAAATTTGTTAGGCACAATTTGCCCTCAGTGAAACCATAATGACTGCCACCTATCATCTCCTTATTTTTCATGTGTCTTAGAATAGTTTCCAGGAAGAGCTACTCCATGACCTTGCCAAGTACCAAAATCAGACTGACTGGCCTTTAGGTAATTTTTTCCTTTTTTAAAAATTATAGCTGTTACCACCTTTCCAGATGGTAAGAACTTCACCAGACTGCTTATTCTATCTTATTCTCCAATAGGATGGATAGTGGCTTAGTCACTTCACCTGCCATTTCCCTTGGGACACACAGTTGCATCTCATCAGGTCCCATGGACTTGTGCACCTTTAGGTTCCTTCAATGGCCCTAGAATTATCTTCTCCTGATTGGGTGGTGCTTCATTCTCCCAGTCCCTGCCTTGCCTTCTGTGACTTGGGTGGTGTGGCTGGTGCATTTGTCTGTGAAGACTAAGGGAGAAAAGTAATTCAGTACCTCAGCGTTCTCCACCTGGGTAACCAGGCCTCCTGTTTCCTTCCAGAGGGAGACCACATTTTCCCTAGTCTTCCTTTTAACACTGACATGCCTATAGAAACTTTAGTTATTGTCATTGGCATCCCTGGTGAGATCTAATTCTCTCAGGGCTTTAGCTTTCCTAACCAAATCCCTGGCTGCTTTGAGCAACTTTTTCTGCATTCCTCCCAGGCTACCTGTCTCTGCTTCCATCTTTTGTGAGCTTCCTTTGTGTGCTGAATTTGTCACAAACTTATTGTTTGTCCATATGGCAGCCCTTTTAACATTTTTGCTTGCCTTCCTCTTAATTGGGATTCATTGTTCCTGAGTTTAGAGAAGGTGAGCCCTGAATATTAACCAGATTTCTTGGGCCTCTCTTCCCCCAAGGTCTTTATCCCATGGTAATTTACCAAGCAGATTCCTGAAGAGGCCAAAGTCTGTTCTCTAAGTTCAGAGAAGTGAATGTGCTGTGCACCTTCCTTACTGCCCTAAGGACCTTGAACTCCTCCATTTCATGTCCTCACAGGACACATTAAGTCTTCACATTAAGTGAAGACGTAGTTATTTCATTTATTGTGAAGTAGTTGTTTCAGACAGCTACCAGTCTGACAGATACCAAAGCAATCCTTGTCCTGTGCACATTCCTTTCCTTTTCCATCTCAGCTTCTGTCTGTTCTCTTTTCTTCCTTTTAGCAATTTCCCCCCTTCCTTACTTTTTTTTAGGTTACTTTTCCCTCATCAGCTTCTTCTATGCCTTAATTGTAGAAAGAATTCTACAAGATTTTTATTTCACATTCAAGGTACCTTGCAAAACCAAAAGAAAAAAAAATCTGTGAGAACAGGCAAATAAAAAACCAAAGATATTACTTAGCTAGCTTAATGACCTGTGATGTCACTGCCAAAAATATGAGGAGAAGTGATTTGTCTAGCTAGACAAATCAATGCCCTGTTTTGAAGGTTTGGTCTGACATATGATACTTCAGAAAAAAAAAATAAAAATGATTTAATCAGAAAATAAACTTGAGATAACACAGATGGGTCATAAATCACAATACATTGTTTCTTTCTATTTTGGACAGTTGATCTCATAGTTACATCTTCCCAATAACAGGTAAAACATGGAAAATTACCATGATCGTGTATTCCTCATTGACTTTGAAACCATTTTGGAAGGAGTCGTGGGAACATAGAACTGTAAGAGTCTGAAAACAAGACATGAATGAATGATTAACAGCTGAATAGAAACATGAGAAAAGCTATATGAATTCAGATTAAAGGTCTGTTTTTCTTACTAACCCTTCCCTACCAGTGGCCTTTTGAATGGGCTTCCTCTCTCCCAAATGTCTCTGTTCATGTTCCACAACCACCTCTGCCATCTTTTGATCCTGATGGTGAGCCCTGAGCTCTTTTTCTGGAACAGCAGTCAGTTTGCCCTCAATGCCATTTATGATCCCGTAGACCTTTCTTATATCACCAGCGACTTGTAACCACAGACTGGCAGTCTGCATGGCAAAACCAATCAGCAGAAACCCCATATAGCTACAAAGATAATGTTTTCTTCTTTGTGTTTAAGTTGGCCTCAGACATCCCTTCGGGGGCAGGAGGGAAAGCTGCTGTCATTGTGTGAAGTCAGACAATGAAGAAAAAATCACTCTCCAGAACTTGAAGTTTCCTGAGTTTTTTAGTACTTCTTGCACCTGGAGTGTTTCACACCATTGCTTCTTTGCCTTTCATGTGGTTCATGTTGTGTAATACACCTTTCCTTTTCCACACTAGAAGACACTTCTTTCTCACAGCTTCTTTTGTTACTGACTCTGAAACAATTCATTCCGAGCATGAATGTTACTTTTAATAATATGGTTTGGGACACTGGTCACCCTACACTTCCTGATCACAGCCCTAAAGGACGAAGTTAATAAAGAAAAAGCATTCATTTACAAGAAGCAGATTTTACAGAATGAAGTAGAGTAAACAAAAAATAGCAAAAGAAAACAGCATTGGGGGCCTCTTTCACAAAAAAAGCTTAAAAAACTGTAACAGGATAAGGAAAAAAACACTGATTCAACTTAATTGAGAACAACTAGAAGGGTACATATGCTAAACTTTTTTATGTTCCTGAAGTTTGTAAGAAACAGATGTTTTCTTACACAGTGATGGTGTAAAGAATGGTTCAGTGTCTCAGCACTGAACCTCTACACAAGTTTATAATTTCCTGAAGAGCAAATTATCTGTAACATTGTATCAAATTATCCACTTTCTAACAAATTTTTGTATTTTCACTTAATTATAAAATATATAACAAACTTTTGAAAAGGTTTGGACATTAACACAGCTTTCTTTGTTCAAGAAGTAAAAAAACTCAGAAATGTTTTCAGGCACATCACTTAAGATTTCTTGAGACACAGAAAGTAAAATCTCAGATAACTTTTACACATTTTAATTTTAATCTAAAAAGAAACAGTTAAAAGCATTCTTATAAGTTTGGGTTCTTTATATTTTATTTCACAGAGCTATCTGATGGTGCTAGCATACATTCTTGAAGTATGCTCAAATCACACTAATTCACACCAGCTGACAAGATGATCCAGTGTTCTGGAAATCTCATTCAACTTTTTCATATCCACAGCACAGATTTTTCCACAAAAATACATTTTCTTGACATTTTCTAGGCCTTCAATATACCTAAAAATAGAAGCAAAATCACACATTCAGACTTTGTGATAATATCTGTTCTGGTAATTTTAAGAAAAATAAGTACGTATTAATTGTTTCCTTTAGTTGCCAACTTGAGATTTCATGAACAAATTACCATACAAATATACCTTATTTAGCACCTCATTCTTTCCCTGGTATGAAGATTTATGGATGTCATCAAAGCTAGGATTGTTGTGGTTACATTTTTCTGAAACTGACTTTATACAACAATTTCAATTCTGGAGCTCTCCCATATTAGCTGGGCCTCAAAACTTTAATGCACAGAGTAATCAGTGGAAAAGAAGCTAAAGATGTATTTTGGCTTTCCTAGCTCTTATGAACCTGGTATTTATAAAAGGCCTTTGTTTTTCAGCAAGAGATGCCTTCCCAGAAGTCAATCTATCCTCATACTGGAAAACAAAAAAACCACAATCCAAATGCATTTGTGCTGTCATCTCCCTTCAACTATTAAATAGGGTGTGTTGCTTAAAAAGTCTGTTAAATTGATAGAATTGATAAAGGCCAGTGTTTTCTTAATAAACATTACCAGTTTCTGTTTCAGACTGTCAGCAGGTAGCTCTGTAAAAGTTATCTCATTCCAGTAGAAATAGTGCATGGTAGGGGCAAGTGGCCAGGGCAGCTACATGATCTTTTGTCACTTCATAGAATAGAGAAGTGAATAAAAAAAGTTTATTTAAGGGCTACATTTGTCACTTCAGTTCTCAGCAACTCCTGCCATCATTGTCAACAATTTCTTATCCAAATTTAATCTTCTCAGTGCCTTAAAGTGCTTTTTAAAAGCCTATGGGCATTTTGGTGCAAGTATGTCTGTAGCACAGTAAAATTAGTGTCAGTAGTGCTGGAAAACTGGAAATGAATTGAACTCTCGTATGAATGGATGCAGGGTTTCTCAGTGAAATGAAGCAACCTATTTTCCTCATTCCTAATAAATGTAAATAAATTCTCTTTGTATTGTACAATTTCTATTTTGTCAAGTGCCTGTTAATGAACAGTGTGGTTTTCATTGAGTCATGAATTGGAAGAGTGCTTTTTTGCTTTTAAATTTTCTTTTTCCAGAGTCAGTCACAGACTAGTTTCGATTTGAACTTTCTCTAGAGTTTACCAGATGTTCTGTTTGGATTCCATGTTACTGTATTGTGTTCACTGAAGTTCACAGATGGGCTTTTCACTGAACTAATGAAAACTTAATGAAATCCATATATCTATTTAGCATTTGAGAATACAGCATAATATGATGCTTTCTGTTGCTGTTTGTCATTCATGCTTAAATTGGCAGGACAAATGCAAGCCTTTAAGAGACTGAGTTTGCAAGCAGCCAGAAGGTTTTGCTTCTCTTCTTTCCTACTATCTGCCCCTTGCTATCTTGTGGCAGCAGATAACTCCACTTCAGATGGTGCCAAGGTTTTGGTTCTGTTTCAGCCAGTAAAATAGGAAAGCAGAGGGTCAGATAAGAGGTGTGTTCAAAAGCATGTGTCAACAGAGTCGGTTAAACTGAAGGGTTCCTGATTTCAGGAACAGAAATCAGTGAGGAAATGAAAAAAGAAAAACAAACAAAACAAAACAAAAACAAAAACAAAAGAAAAACAAAACCAAAACAAAAAACACAAAACAAAACAAAAAACCCCCAAACAAACAAACAAAAAAACCCCATCCAAACCCCAAACATTTTAACCAGTTTCTGTTGAATAGCAGTAGTGGACAGATATCCCCAAACACTATAGTTCCTGCTGTTGGGTGTGTGAGTACGTCACAGGCATAGAGGGTTTTGAAATATGAAGTCTAACCAGAAACCAGTTCCAAATGGTGTTCCCCAGAAGCTGATAGTGTTCAATGCATGCAAGGACAGAGCACACCCAAGTACTCCAAGTTTGCAGGCAATACTATATGATGGGGAGCAGCTAGCGTGGAGGAGCTGAAGACAGACAGATCTAGACAGGCTAAAGAAATGGGCAGAGAAGAACCTCATGTAGTTAAAAAGAAATTGACACAAAATCCTCCGTCTGGGATAGAATAACCCCAGCAGTGCAGGCTGGGATCTATGTGGGGAAAAAAGCAGCACTGTAGATGTCCTGAGCTCCCAGTGGTCAGCAACTCGAGCACTAACCAGCACTCAAAATTGGCAACTACAAAAGTTAATTAACACTGAACTATGTTAGCAAGAGTGTAGCTAGCACGTGGGAGAAATAATTTGCTTATTTCACTCTAGTCAGCCCTTGTGAGCTACTTGTAGAAGTGTCTGGGTTTGGACTCCTCAGAGCAAAAAAGACATTGACAAACTGGAGGCTCCCAGCCAAGGCAACAGTGCAGATTAGGAGGTGTGACACGCACCGAGGGATTGAAACAGCTGGGTTTGTGCTTCGTTGCAGAAGACAAGGTTAAAGGAGAAATCTTAACACTGACCTCATCTGTCCAAGAGATTTATAGAGAAGATAAAGCCAGACTCCTCTTGAAAGTACACAGCAAAATAATGTGGGACAATGGCCACAAGTTGCTAATTCCGGTTAGCTATTGGTAAATAATTTTTACAATATAGTCTAGAGCTAAAATGCATCATCCACAGAGGTTGTAGGACCTCCATCCTTAAAGACAATTGCAATGCAATTGGAGGTGACTGGGAAACCTGGTCCAATTAAGTGGATCCAACGTCAAATCTGGACCTATTTCAGAACTCTTTTTTGGATCCTATCACAATGATTCTGTGGTTAAATTTAGGCATTTTTAACTCCTTATAGTGACATTTTCCTGTAAAAAAAAAACATTTTGAGAAAATAATGATTAAAATAATTACAAGTAATTTTGCTCTATCTCCAAAGGTACTTTGAATCCTCCTTGTGGAGGAAGGCAGTGTTTGAAAGCAGACTAATGACTTTAAGTTTGAACAGGAAGATTCTTTCCTAATGAGAGTCTTTGGAAAATTCTGGAATAGAATGTTCACAAACTATCCAAGTAATGAAAATGGAGGGTCCAGTAATCATACCGAATAGAACACATCACTTCTTTTCTAAAATACTCACATATCAATTGTATTATTTTCACTAAAGGCAATAGAAATTGCTGCATATAATCTTGGGATTGTGACCCTGTAACATAGAGCTGCAGCTGTTTTGCTTTGCTCTATTACTGAAGATGGACTCTGGGCAGGAAAAAACCGCTGTAGCACTTTCTTGCCTCAGCATAAAAAAAAGAAAATATTTACTTCCAGGAAGGTATACTTGAGGAAATTTTGCAGCAGATTGTTTTCCCACAGGAAAATGGGGATTTATGAGCACCTGACTTCACAGCTTCTTGGCTGCTCATATGACAGAGTCTTACAATGCAGGTCCTTGTAGGTCCCTGGTCCCATGACATCCTCAGGCAGATGCAGGCAGCCACGGCCCAGGGCACTTCCCAGCTTCCAGGCTCCAGTGCTCCCCAGCATGCTGTCAGAGAGCAAGGGAGCCTGGAGAGCACAATGGATTTCAGAAACATGGACATGTTCCTGTAGTGGAAACAGAGTTTGACTTTTCATCCCCTCCCCAACACTTTTCAAAGCATAAAATCTTTTGCAGAAATTAAGTTAAGCTTCCCAGCCAGCTGCATGTCTGTGCTGAAGATACATCCAGTCTTGACTAAGCTTTTCAGTCTGGTCACAGAGACTGTAGTAGTGGCTGTGTAACATAGGAACACTCTCCTAAGACAGAACTGTCTTCAGATTTTCCAAAGAAATGGACAATGAGTATCCCAAAGATGGTACAGGTGTCAGAAAACTGCTTTCTCTTATTTTTTAAAAATGCTAATGACTTCATAATACGTTCATCCAGCACTGACTCATGGAAATACAAGACAACCTGAGAAAAATCGTGAAAGTAAATGAATATTACAGTTGTGTTACATTCCCTGAAGAAAACACATGTTCTCTGTGTTCTCTGCTCATGGAAATGTGGCTGGGGGAAGTGAGCACATTTGACTCCATCCATATATTAGTGTCTGAACCCATTCTTTAAAATGTTTGCTACTTTACATTGTACCAAGAGTAGCTTTTGGAAATCATTCGGCAGCATAATACATAGTGCAGATGATACTAAATATGATGAACGTTTGAATTGTTGCAGTCTGACAAGAAGAATTGCCATAATGAAGAGATAAAGATATGTAATACATAAATCAAGTTCAAACATCAAAATTTTTAGATCTTGGCCAGGTCTAGAGAACATGTGTTATTCATACATCTTTGAATTATAGACATGTGTTTGCACACCTCTGAGAAAACAGATGACATTCCCATATCCAGTTTGAATAATGGTATATCTTTTTGTCTTTGAGCAGAGCTTTACTTCAATTTGCCCACAGCATTTTCCCTCTTTCTTTGCATTTGTTTTCCATGTTTGGTAGGTAAGTTATTAGGGCCCATGCAGGAAAAGGACCCAGACAGGTACTGGACAAGTGGAGACACGAGCTTCTTCCCTGAAAAGCTAATTTTCTAAAAAGATGAAATACAAAAATCCGTTATTCGATAAAGATATGGCTGAGCAACAGAACATGTCAGCAGATCAGATTCAAGCACACAATTTCAATGCATTAACTAATTTGCTCTGGTTTTGTACTTTACATTATTAAATGTAAAGTACATTTAATAATGGAAGATGGTAGAAAGGTGTTGGAGGTGAAAGAAGATGGGAAAAAGAAAAGGGCACAAGAGCTGGCATGCTGAATGGGAAACCTACAGGGGTAGCAGTGCCTGAAGGTCCCTGCTGAAGATGACTGCCTCTTTGCCTATTCCAGTTTATTTCCTGAGAATTGTCTGATTGCAAAGGAGAGGAACTGTATGAGACATAGCTCAGTAGAATTTGTTCTCAAGATCTGCATTCAGGCCAGAGAAGATATTTTTAATTTCAGGAACTGCTAATGCAGTGACAGTGGATGCTCTGGCTTCCAGGGCATGCACAATAGAGAACAGCCAACTTTATGTGCTCCCCTTCTGCCAGAAACAGAGTGGTTCCTTCATGGGTCACTGGTTTGTCCCTGTCAGGCATTTGTTAGGTTCCTGAGAAGGTAGAGAGGGATAGCACATCCACTCCAGAAACTCCTGCAAATCCCAAAGAACCTTATGTCAAAGTGGCTGATGGCTGATGTCTCATCTATGTCACTTGTGCCACCTGGCACTGCGGATTCAGGAGTGAGGATTCAGCCACTCTCATTTGCTGTACCTCTACTTCCCATGCTGACATTATTCCTGGAGAAGTGCATCACAGTGGGTCCCTGGCCTGAAGAGAACCATGTCATTCCCTTAATCTCCTGGCTGATGTTAGTGCCAGCTCTCTCTTTCTCTTTACCATGCAAACTATCAACTTGAAGGACCAGAAAAAGAAAATCCTCCATTACTGTACTTTTCCTCTCAGAAAAGAAACAAAATCTAAGCATGCTATGGGGCGTGCTTACATACACTATCTGCCCATCAAAAGCATTTCAGAGAACCCCATAAGTCCTTAAGTCACATAGAAAATGTGGCCACTTTGATGTTATCTCCACTTTAAATTTTTTCTCCACTGCAAATTTTTTCTGTACATATAATTTGATCATGGCAATTACATGAACATGAAAACAGAGACAATCATCATAAGATAAGATTTAAAATGTTATCATTAATCACCTCCTCTTTCTGGCCATTTAAAAGCATAGAGACTGCCTTTTCTCTTTTGATTTATTCTTATTTCCTTCAAAAATCAGCGGTGGTATTTTCACTTAAAACAGTGGCAGACTGGAAGTGCTGCTCATGGTTAATCTCCTATTCTTGGTCATCATGTTTGCTGGCTCCCTGCTCAGTTGGAGCCAGCTTACTGGCTGGTCTAATGGGATTCCCAGACCTGCATCCTCTCCTTATGGTGGCTGTTCCTCACACACCCTCAGAGCTCCCAGAATGCATGGCAAAGAAGGGGTTGTCCTTCAAAAAATCTTATCAAAAATGGATTTTAGGGAGGAAGATAAATATGTACTTCTCTGGTCTTAAAGTAAGGGAGTGACCTCTCTGTCTCCAGCGACCTCTCTGTTTCTCACCTCAAGCACAAATCAGTGATCTCAGTTTCAGCACTGAAGCTGTCATTTGAGAGTGGCTTGTACACTGCAATCATATAAACCCTAAAACATATTTTCCTGTGCCAGATTTGGACTTTGAAAATATGCATATTGAGAAATTAGGCTGACTGTGTGCCAATTCACCATTATACAGAGACACATCCAGAAACTCAAAATTATGAGTCTGTGAGGATTTGTGAGATTATGAGAAACAGGCAGCAACAAAGGAGGCACTGATTTTCCATATTGCCTTCAAAACCTTTCATAACAAGTTTTGAAAGGAAATAGAAATTCTTAAATTAATGTACCTTTTACCTAACTAACTAACCTATTCCTGGGATTTAAAGACAGGCATCATTTGTCATTAAATGACAATCAAAATAAATTCAAAAATCTGAAGAACCTGTACTTACACTGAACTCAAAGGACACTTCAGATTTTTACCAGTGGCACAAACACATGTCTTAGGTTTTATTGCTTTATTCCTCCTAAAGATTTTATGTGGATTTAACAGACTTCACTAACCACGCAACCTTACAAAAGATGACATCTTGATGTCTGGTGGTTTACTTCAACAACTATGAACTCTTAAATCACAGCTGAATGTGACCCAGCACAAAGGAAGGCAATAAATCCCTGCAGCCATTTTAGTCAACATTATTAATATTGACTCATGATTGTCCAGAAACACAAACTACATATTTCCAGAAATAGTAAGCTGAGATTCAAACTCATGAATTATCTAGTCAATGAGAGAGTCACGGAAGACCCAGTGCATCAAGAACATGTTACTTTCATTCACATGTAGCAAAACAGACTTGTAGCAAAAAAAAAGTATATTTTTAACCTGCAAAGGTCTTTCTTAATTTGCTGAATGTCTATTTCCATATTCTTCATATTTACAGCACTACAAATTAAAACTGACGCTTTTGCAGCAACCTATTCTGTTTTTTCCTGTATATGTGAAATAGTAACAAAATATCATTAAGACCCATATTTTCTTTCTATGTAATGGCTGTGCTCAACTGCAGCTTTTCAATAAAGAATTGTTAACTCTACAGAGCTTCATCTCTCTAATTTTCCAGTGACTAATTCAAAGAAAGAAATCTGCTCTCAGTTCTTCTCATTGTTACTAGTTTAGATTATTAGAACTAAGTTATTAGCATATTTTTAAAAATGTTTGAGAAAAAGTGTGAGAACACAGTATCCATCAGCAACATGAAATAAAAAAGGCACTAATGAGAGACATCTTATGGAGTTAAAATTTACTTGCCTTTTTAGAGCTTTTTGGTCTTTTAAGGATTATTTCCCTTTCTAAAAGCTATAGTTATCTGATAACAGCTCTAATATCAAAGTTTGACAGAAGAATGATAGGCAGAATGATAGGTTCCTAGGAACAAATGAGGGAACATTTTTGCCCATGAACAAATTCACACAATTAATTTTCCTCCGCATAAGCTATGGCCACAGCAAAGTTTTTGGAGAATGTAGGGAAAAGTACTTGACAAAATTTTCTAGAAGGTCTTAGAAATTTTATGAGTCTTACAGTCATTCAGGGGGAGCTCATTTTCAGTGGCTGCTCCACACTATTATGTATAGACCTATACATGAATTTGTAAAGAAACCTTTTTTTTTTTTTTTTTTTTTTTTTGTCTTCTCAGCATTCCTTTCACATATCTGCATCTCTTCTGGGGTCTTACTCTCTAAGACTGAAAATTGTTTTCCAACAAATGTCATGCCAACCCTGATAGTAGTGAAGTATTAATTCTTTTATCTTATATATGGTAGTCTTACATTTGCCCTGTTTTGAGATGAATCACAGTTTTGATGTGTTGAACTCAAATATATGTATGTGTGTGTGTGTAGGTGGGTCTCAAATTACATTTTTTAACCTCATGTTAGACAGGAAAGGTGAATTTCCTGTTGTGTGGTGCTGCTGACAGCATTGCTACAGCAAAAAGGGCTGTCCTTTGTAGAGTATAGATAGTCTTGTTGGTCTGGACATTTTTATCTGCAGACCCAGTGGGCAGCCAAGTAAGTGAATCAGACCATAAGTGACATTTCCTTCAACAGACACTTTCCAGAGTGAAAACATCAGAAGTAAGGTGGCCATGTTTGACACTACCATGGAGAATGAGACTGGAAATGACAAACACGGAACTTTCTTCATTTCTCTCTTGCGATTTGGCCAAAAAGGATATATAATTTAGATTTGTCACTTCTCATTCATTTCATTTGCCTTTTCTAATATAACTGGGGCCACATTGCCTTCCTGCTACTCTGAGGGAGATGAAGTTTAGACAAGAAAAGCTGAATCACAAAGAAAATAGGAGCACAAGCCTCTACAAGGCAACATAGCACAGTAATGAAATGCGATGCCATGTTGAAAGTACTTTTGAGTTTTTCTTAAAAATATGTCAATATGGTTCAAAAGTTACAAACACAAGGGTAGCACTGAATAAAACAGATATAATTTAGTTTTGTAGGTGTAGCTGATTTCAGCTGAGGATCTCCTAGTGCCCTCAGAAAGGATGTCAAGATATACTCCAGCATCTACCACATGAGCTACTTTGATTTTGGCCTTTTACATATATAGCAAAAATAAACCTGCTATATTTACATCTGTTTAAAGAACATGATGTTCTGTTAAATCTTTTCAGTACAGGGAAGCTGGACTGCATGAGATAGTTTTAACCTGAGAATCAAGAGTAGGATTGAAATGACCTTGCAGTTCTAAGAGCAAGATGTAGGCATCTAGCTCCCCGTAGAATCAATGGAAAGCCATAAGCACGTCTACATTATTTTGTGAGTCTTTGCTTAAATATCTACCATAATTACAATTGAGAGCATGAACACCCCTTCTGAAAGGAGGGCAAATGTGTAGCATGACAAAAGCTCATACGGGAAGGATTTTGGAAGCTAAACCGAACCAACAGAACAATTCAAGAGATGGTTTCATAGAAGCTCGCAAAAACAGTCACCATTCCATTAAAATAGCTGATTTAGAAAGAACATGTTTGTACCCTTGTAATAGATTTCCCACGTCCTGCTGTGAATGTCATTCCTTTGAGAAAGGAGCCCTCCAGCCCGTATCATCGGAATCAAACACTCAAGAAATGTGATGGGGGGAGGTAGAGGCGTCAGCGGATGGCAGCTCGCTTAACCCAACCACTAGATGAAAAGCAAATGTATAAAGTGCTCTGACGTCAAATGACAGGCATCTTTCCAAGAGAAATCTTGTCAGAACTTCATATAAATCAAAAGACAGATTGCAAAGCTTTTTATTGGCAATTGCACTTGTTCGTGAGGTAAGATAAATGAATAGGCAGAAGAAGGTAAGCCAAAAGGCGTCTTCATTTTGCAGACCTTGCCTTGCAGCTCTGGAATTTCCTGAACTGACAATTGTTAAGAAAATCCAGAGATGGTGTGTTCACATCCACGATTAGTTGCATAGTAAAATAAATTGCAATCAAGAGAAGGGCTCCCTAACTGGATATGTAGATGGAATTCCAGACAAAGAAAGCAATGGAGAACGTTTTAGCCAGGATTTTTGCCAGCTTTGCTCTTTGCCAGCCAGGACCTTAAAGCCAGGGAAATTCAGAGTTGTTCTAGACTACTTGTGTCTTTGGATGTATTATTCTGAGTTTTATAGTGGCATATAGTTCAGCCAGGAACGCAAATTGTGACCTTGGGTTCAAAAACTCTCTGGAGAGTTTTCCAAACTGTTGCTGCTATGATGGTTGGAGAACAGACAAATGTTTCAGTAATAGTCCAAGGGACAGTCTGTCCTCAAAATCCCTGCTGCCAATGTGACTTTGTTTGCCCAAGACTTGATTTCTTCTCCAAGAGAGATAACAGAACTCAGAGACAGAAGAAAAACACCACAGTCTATACATCTACAATTACCTTGAAGATCACAAAATTTATTGGGTTTTGAATATCTAGTCAAGCCTGACAGGTTTAAAATACTGAAAAAAATATCTTTACAGAGTACACTGAATAAATATTCTCGCATATTTTTCTATTCAAAATTATATCAGCAAACAAAATCTAGTAAAGAACTAACAGGCAGACACTGCCAAGGAGTGATTTATCTTTTCCTCACAGAGACATCCACTCAAGGTGCCTGTGTCTCTCCTTTGACTAAAAGAAATCTGTGGAAAAAACCTGAATTTAGGCAATGAACTTCAGGTCTGAGGTGTGTCTTTCCACTATGCTCAAAGGTGCTGATGTAAAAGTATCAGAACACTACCTTCATGCTCACGTCTTGCATATGTCTGTGCTTGCACATTTGTCAGTGTCTTTGTTGCTTCTGTCAGGTTCTGTGAATGAACTTTGTTTTCTTCATCTATTCTAAACAAAGAGAAACAATTGCATAATTTTTTTACCTTCACCTAGGTGTTTTCCCAGGTATTTTGTTTTTGTCCTAAATTGCAACTAAATCCCGAGTATTGAGGCATAAACCAGCAGTCCTATCCAAATAATCAATGTTTGTGAAAAAATCCCAAAAGTAGAGAAAAGTGTAGAAAAGCTTTATATAACCATTCAATATATAATTTATTATCTAAAAATTATAATTTTTATTGTTATATTATCCCTATATTTGTTATTATTTTATGAGCAATAAATATGTGTTAAACTTCTCAGAGAAATTGCATCAGTTCAGAAAATTATTCTTGATTTAATATAATTTTAAATAATAATTCGCTGGATGGACTTTAAAAATCTCTGGTGTTTTAAAACACTATTAAATGCAGAAAAAAAAAGATTTGCAAAGATTTCAGAATATGCATCATTCTTATGGGAAGGGAATATGCAAAGGAATAAAACGTGTATTCTAATATTGCACACTTTCAACTGGAAGATTACTATAGTTTAGGTGCATAACATAAAGATGTAATTAAAAATAAAAATTAAAAAAAAACCATTTTGGTCAACTACTCAAACACCAAAACAAGGTGTTTTCTACAAAATAGTCTCTATGTCCATGGTATGCCTCTTATATTAGCTCATCTGTAGTCCTTAATGTAGGCATGAAAACTTTCTTACCAACCTCTCCAACAACATGAGGAACTGGAATGCCTTAGCTGTGCCAACAATACAAGACTTGACTCACTCAGTGGTGTAGTTTTTGGACTTGCTTGTTGAGGAATTATGAAGTTCACAGTATCAGCATCTGAACTCTGATCAAGAACCCTTGCTGAGAGGAATAGGCAATTTGTATTTTTGGAACACTTCCCTGGAGCATTTACATTCTTCACAGTTTCTTAGACATTTTTACGTTAGTTGTAAAATATGTTCAACACATATGTTTGGTAGCTTTGTACCTTTTCACTTTAGCACCTGTGATACTAATCTGGCTCAGGAACATAAAACATGATTTTCTGGTGTAGATAATTTCCACCAGGAAGGGTGAGATATTTCTAGTCAGCCACAAAGCTCTTGTGCGCCAATGCTGAGACAAAGGCAGCCACGGGGAAGAAAGCTTTGGCTTGGATGGTATGCTGGGTGATAAGGGAGACTCAGTCTTTAGGATGTAGGATGCAAGTAAATTAACTTGTCTGAATTTCTGTTTGTTTGGTATTAACTTGCACTTTTGAATTGTATTCAGAGGTGTTTGAGTTGATGTGGTACTTCAGACTCCACCTCTTGGCTATTCAAATCCAGAATATGCTGAAATGCATAGTGATTCCCTTCCAGTCTGCTCAGAGTGATGCAAACATGCAATGGGCATAAACAGAAGCCCAGAAGCCACAGCACAGAAAAGGCACAGACTCATTTTCCTTGGGCCCAGATATCAGCTTCTAGATCTAAACAGTTTTCCAGACCTCCAGACATCGAGTACAGCCATGCTGACATACCTATTTCCATTTGAGGCCACAGCCTCAATAGCCCACTCTCTCCTGGGATTTACAAAAAGTACAGCTAATGTTCCAATTTCACAGTTAGGGAAGTGAGGGAAAGAACTAAGGCTGTTCTCTAAACTTTTCAAATATTAACTTTCCACTGTTACTCACAAGCAAAATTTACAGATTGTTATATCTTAACTGCAGTGCCATGTTCTAGCCTGCATGTCCATTTCTTTTTCCTAGACCATGTTTTCTCAGCCATGAGAGACTGGTTTTAGCCCGTTTGTGGCCATTGACTTTGAATCAGGTTTATGAATGCAAAGAAGCAGCCTGAAACCTCTCAAAACTTACAGAAGGTTCTGCTCTGAGTAAAACACCTTGATTCTGAGATGCAAATAGAGCTTTCTACAGTGATCAGTACAGTTCATTTTGGAATTGTTTATTTAATTAATTGGATGAGCATAGTTTACCATTTCTTACAAAATCACATTTTCATGTTTACCACCTCAATGCAACCAACATGCTACAAACATAGAAATGCTCCAGCATCTTTATTATATTTATTTATTGTACATACTCCATACTAACTGTGTTCTCCTATTTTTTTTTCACAGACAAGGAGTAAAAGCTGCTGGCATGTAAAATTATTAGAAAAAATAATTCAAACCAACTGAAGCATGAGAAAAACTAAATAAATTGGCCTTTGTTTCATGATGAAAGCCCAGCTCCTTGAGATGAGTTAATAAAGATAGGAGGGTCAAGAAGGATGTAATAGTCTTATCTTGGATGTACTGACATTTGAATAACCACCCACGAGAAAATTTCAGTAATAAAGATCCATCACTATATTCAGCATCTGAGTGTAAGAAACTGTAGACTGGGCTAGAAACCTCCCAGGAACCTTTCCTGTCTGAATTACTCCATAGTCCTTCATCCTAGTAATTAAGTAAATTACAAAGAGTAGCATAAAGGAAATGTGATCATCTGACAGTTATGCTGGTATGACTCACACTGTGAATGCACGCAGTGATAAGTCCTGTTCCCACTGACGTCAGTGGGATTCCTGCTTTTAGGTTGATTTCCAATAGTCTCTTACGTAGCATGAGAATGAGGAAATGCAAAATGTTGACTCCTAAAAAATGTAGAAATGGAAAAATATGTGGCACAGGAGATTAAGTAGTGATAAAATATGTCCAGTCCAAAACATCTTTCGGGTCCTATAAAAACCTTTTCCATTATTACAAAATAATATTATTTCCCAAATTAAGGAATATACTTAAAACATTTACCTCACTCACCAACTTACTCTGTTTTGAGTAATGTCTTGTCTTTTTTGAGCTGTATCTCTGTAGAATCAAAGATTCTACCTTTGGAAGAAACATTGAAATCTTGTAACAGAAATTGTAGGTTGATGCCAAATATTCTGTCTGTATACTCCTGCTACATGTTTTTTCTACAAATGAAATTAAATAACCTATTTTATTTCTTCCTCCTGTGAATAGTTTTAAGCTATTTTTAAGACCAGTTCAGCTATAGTACTTCCAGGTTTTTCTTAGGTAGTTATGCTGCACTGTCTTTGAAGTTATTTTCCCCTTATTCTTGGTCTGAATATTAAAATCTTATTATGAGCTTTGAAATGTAGATATAAACTTTTGCATACCAATACCCAAGCCTTCCTTTTCCTTATATGGTTCATTGCAGCCTGAACTGGGCTTTAAGAAATCAGATGTTTTTTCTCTCATGGCATTACAGAGTCCATAAGCTCTTCACCCTCTATGCAGGAAGAGCTGGAAGTGGCAACACTGCAAAATGTGCCTTTGAAATTACATATCATGTTGTACCCCACAACGTGATCTATTTTGAGAGGAAATAGGACTCCTATCCCTATTGCATGCCATTAACAGGCAATTGCCAGAGCCATCCTTTGTCAGTACCAGAATAATGACAGTCCCACACTCCTGCTCCTTCATGCCTGGGTATAAATACGTGTCATCCACAAGTGTCTCATGGTATGTCCTAGGAAGTCTGTGCTTTCAGCACCTGTAAGCAGTCAAATACCACTGTATGGAAGGATTACTTTTCAATAATATATGTGTCATATTATTTATGATGTAGAAATTGGATTTAAATGTGATCTAAGATTTATGAATAGTTGTTAAAGCAAGAATGTTGCTGGGGTGTTTTTATGACTGTAACACTCACTGTTCACATATTAAAGATAACTACAATAAAAAGATACAATGAAGAATTTATTTCTCAAGGTGCAGCAGTTCATTGTGGTTTCCATTTCTACTCCCAGAAATACTTGAGGCTAACAAATGTTCCGTTCCTGGCATTTGTGAGATAATCTACTTCAGAAAAAGTCAGCATGGTTTTTCAGCTTGTCTTGTGCTCTGGCACAAAGAATACACTTTCCTATTGCAAGGATTTCCAGTTTTAAGAACACAAGGAATGCTTGTGGTTCTAACAGAATTATTATGTTTGCAACAGTGCATCTGTCTTAGAGAGATTAACAGTGAGTTCTGTAAAATGGGATTCACTGAGTTTCGTGACCATATACAGAATCTTTTGCCTTTCAAACTCTTTGTTAGAAGATTATAAATTTTTTCACAGAAATATATTTCTGATTGCATCAAGATTCCTACAAATATCACACATAAGATCCATTTAGGATAAACTGCATCATCTTTCAGGAGCACTGACGTTGGAAGCTACGTAAGCTCTGCATTTGACAGTCCTGTCATTGAAAGCTGCTTTAACTGATGTCACTTCAGAGGAATACTTTAAGTATGAAATTGCACATCTGGACACAGTCAGAACACCTGGAAGATATTCCCAAAGATCTGAAATAAGTTTGAAGGATTTTTGATAGACAGTGTGTAAATGAAATCTGAACTATGACTTATCCATGTCACAAAAAATAGAAGTTCACCATAGTTAAGCCTTGATGACCAAGACAAACCTTTTCCCTGTTCCAGTTCTTCTTTCTGGAAACATTTTTGTTCCTACTAGAAACATTTTTGTTTAATTATTTTCTTTTTACCTGGCACTCTTTTTCCTGTCCAATTGTCCTACTTTCCTAAAGGATGGAAGTAGCAACTATCACTCCCCTACAAAAACCTCTCAAGCTTTTCTCTCCAGAACTTTTATGCCCATCTCGAGCCTACTGGAGGAAACTAATTTAATAAATGGTGTTTGGCTAAAAAACAACAGCAAAGATAAGATAAATCTCTTTTTGCAAAATGATGCTACACAAAGACTGAAAAATGAAGCAGCGGTGCCTCAACCAGACTGAAGGTCAGCTTTTCCTTTGCTGCTCGACTTTTCTATCACTGAATACAAATAGCAGTGTTGGATGCCTAAGTATTTTCCACAAAGAACATATGCAATTTTAAGTACATTTGAAAGAAACAGTATATTCTGGCTCGAAGAAAGCACAGTACTGCCAGCATTCTTTTTTCCTCTCTGAGGCAAGTCGTGTTCCTGGAAGTACAGAAGTATCAATTTAGCAAAGGTCACCATGACACACATTTTTGATGTCTTCGGTGATATTCTTGCTCATCACCAGCTGAGACACAAGTGTTTGTCATCATGAAAAGCTAAAAGATCAACCTTAGCACAAGATAACAAACTTGAGAAAGTCCTTGACCTGAAAAAGATTTCTGCTTTTTCACTTTATCTAAAAAATATTAATGTGAAAAACCTATCAAAGTTAAATACATTTCAACAAAATGCTTGTTTTGGGCTTAAATTTCATTTCTCATATTTATTACACCATTATTTACAATTTCTTTTAAACATTCTCAGCTAGGAAGGTATTTAATGCCCTCCATCATTCTGTGACTAATTGTTCTTTTTCCTGGCAATTTTCCTTTTTTCATTTGTTTCACTTTCCCTGAGGTACATATGGCAAATATATTCAAATCAGTTTCCTAAAGTCCGCTAAGTATTCAGTGAAATGAGAATATTTAGGTGATTCTGTGTGCTCTTTCAAAATGTCAGCATCTGCTTTCTTTAACCAGAATAAATAAAAAATAAATAAACACCCTTATGGAATCTAGAAAGTTTGTTGTATCGGGTCTTCTAATCTGTATCTCAACTGCAGCCAGAAGCATTTATACCTTCATCAGTCCTGAAAACTTTGTTTCAATTACTGTTCAGGAGTTCCACAACTGCAGGCATTCCCCAGTTTCCCAAGCTCTCCAAGATATACTTCTCCCTGTGGCAAGAAAATACCCTGATATTTAAACTGATCTTTCCCACTGCAGTGTGTCTTATCCACTGGGCAAGTTGGTACATGCAAACAGACTTTTCAGAAATTTTATATTTATAAAGTTTTTATGAAATTCTTCCTTCTCTCCTTTGTCTTTCACCCCTTGCAGGTCAAGTTCTCTAGATGTTTTTCCCTTTTTTGTCTACACCACTTCTAGTTGGTCTGTACTAATGCATACTGAAAAAGATCTGCTTAAAATTAGATAAAGCTGAGGCCTTAACTTCTGGTGATAAAGCAGAAGTTTATTTCATGCCTATTGAAAACTATGTTATAAAATATCCTAGAACATTCTTATCTGGCATAGCTCATTCATGTTCTGATTGAGATCTATTCCAGCTGTCAAACTTGCTGAAGAACAGCTACTTAAATCATTGTTCCCCTGTCATATTAATATTTTGTTGCCTAAGTTATTGCCTTACACTTTTCATAGACAATTTCATATCTAATAAATCTCATTATGTTATTTTAGAGTCCTCATTTTGCATTTCCTTTTTAAGGGTGTATTTGAGAATAAAGCAAGTATGACTCTCAGTTATTAATGAAAGAGTGACTTCTATAACTGGCTGAGAAGACCTCAAGGACTGAAATATTTATTACTAAATCTTAGAGTTTCAGATATTAATTAGATTTTAGCTTATTCAAAAATGACAGAATAATAACTTGCCTTAATTAATGTCTTTTTGCCTATAGTAAAGAGCAGTGCTCTCATAGTTAAATATTGCCCTTCTAACCCTTTCTGCTGATTATTCTGCAGTAAAATACTGCTCTGAGCTTTCTGAATGGTTGCACTTAAGTTCTGTTTACAATACTAAAGTAGGCCAAACTTTTGTTAAGTAGAGTCTCTGATCTTGGGGCCTTGGCATGAGGACCTCTGACTTCCACTAACTGTTTTTTGGCTTCTAACAGAGAATTATGATAGATGGGGAAAATTACTAGAAATTAACAGCAAGACAAAAAAACTGGTCTTTTTTCCCAAAAATATTTAATTTTAGATACATTTCAATGTTTTGCTAAAAAAAAAAAAAAAGTGAGGAAACTCCCTTCCCTTAATTTTAGATACATTTCAACGTTTTGCTAAAAAAAAAGTGAGGAAACTCCCTTCCCTTTTTGCATAATTTTAATAAAATATTTTTATACTTCACTAGTTCGTTCCCAATTTTTCCAAGATTAGCCAATTTTTCTACTATGGGAAATACCCAGTTAAAACACTGTCTTGTAAAAGAGAAGCCTGTTTTCAGATGATCTTCTTCTAGAGACTCCAATTTAAATTCACTTCCTCCCATTAGTTTCTTTGTACTAAACATTTACAGCACCCTGAATGTGACCTCTTTTGTGGTAGGAAAGGATTCAGCTTTAGGAGCTATCTTAGAGATAAGTAACTGTCAATTCCCACAGCTGCCAGAACAGACCAGAACAACTTTTCGTCAGCAAACTACGTGCTGGAGATCTGATAAGAGCTCAAGTTCTCAGCTTTTAGCCACTGTTTTCTCCTTGTTTACCCTCATCCTTGAGTAATCGCTGAGATGCAAAGCTGACAGTGGAATGAGGACAGCTAATGCACCAGAGCTGGAATAAGCATGGAAATCATCAGGGCCAGGTCAAATTTTGGATGACAGTACCATACATCTTGCTAGTATAGTAGTTTTCATAGCAAAATTTTGATGTAGAGCTGTAGTTCATTTCCTCCACACATCTGATCGTGTCCAACATATTTGAACTGTTTAGTTCAAGCAGCTCCTCCAGAAAAGGAAGAAGAAAGGACTCAGTAAGTTGGCTGAGTCCCAGCATGATGAAGACCATGTAGAAGAAAGGTTAGGATGTTCAAGGAATACCTTAACCTTGTATATTCATGAATTGTGACAAAAATATCTAATTGTGCCTTATTTTGACTAAGGGTTCTTAACTGTACATTAAGCCCATTATGTACCTGTGTCATGTTTTGGCTGCAGAAGGAAATATAATACTTCCAGTTAATTGCTGTGGGAAGAATATTTGTTTTGTCCTAATCCTTTTAATGTTTAAATGGTCTAGTTATTTTTAATAAAATATTGTCCATTTTTACAATCTTGGAAGATTAGTATGGAACTTCTTATGAAAATGCATATTTGCCTGCAGCCTAGATTAGAAGCATTATGGTTACATTTTATAAAGATATATTCATACATTCAAAGCCAGAAGGAATATCTTTTAATGAACTAGAACAGTACATTAGTAGCCTTCTTTTTTGTTTTATTTAACTACAGAAAAATGTAAAAATGTCTTGAAAAATTATATTTATTTACTTCCAAATTAATAACTTCTTCTGGAATAATATGCAGTGTTGTACATAATACTGCTTCTAGAAAAGAGTAATATTCGGTGGTTTATTTCTTTCATACTCACATTCCCACTTAATTTGTGTGAGCTACAAAATGAAGCATTATTCAGTATGTAATAATCTGTGGTCCATTAGTTAGGTTATGGATCCCCATTCCAGTTTTTTTCCTAGTTTGTAATCTTTATCAAAAAGCTGGACAGTGGTGAAATGAGTGTGGCGAAATGAGAAAAACTGCAATAACTTCTTGCTCTAGAATTCGGATGGACCCCAAAATCTTAAGGGTTTTCATCAGAACTTATGTTTATCAAGCTTGTATTTCTTTGTTCTGGGTTTATTATTTTTCATTTGTTCACAAAATAAATATGTCTACGTCGCCCTCCAAATCAACCTAGAATTAACCTAACATACTTGATACTCCCTTTTGTTGTGAAATACTTAAGATTCTTATGCATACTACAGCAAAGACAAAATAAATCAGTCACAGACAGTCTTGCTTCCAGATTGTTACAAGGACCAGCAAAGGGAGCTGCAAAACCACATGGCCATAAGGCAACTCCAACTAAAGTTGGTCTGGGTGTTTATGTATAATTCATCATGAACAGGATGCAGCGGCAACAGCAGCAACAGCCCTGTCCTAGCTAGACTGAACCGCACACAAAACCTCACTTGCTGTTTTCCTAGCAGAATCCAATGTCTCATGTTCTCCAGAATGAAAGAAATCAATAAAGGGGTCTCATCTGCAGCTGGTAAGAGCATTCTTTGCAGCAAATAATGAGCAAGAGCATAGCAGATTCTCTTTCCAAAAGGAACATATTTGCCTTTTCCAGAAAATACTTTGTGAGATTCATAATGTGATCTTTTGCTTTTGTATGAAAGACCAGTCTGCTGAACAAATGTGTTCTGCTTATTTGACCAAAAATTAACTGAGATCCTAAAGAAGAAATAGCAGAAACAAAGTCTCAATTTCAGGAAAAGGGTAGGGGGAAGAGACTTTCCATTTTTTCCTCTTTTGCTCTGGTATGAGGCTGCTAAGTGCTCAGCTGCAGGAAGTATGTGTACAGGTTGGCAAAAAACTTGGGAATATTCTGAGGAGGTTTTCAGTGTGTCCATATGACGGACGCCATCACTGACTCCATCACTGGAACAAGCTTTTAAAAGTGGAACCATATCAAAGGGAAAACTACAAGTACAGCTGATGCTGCCTGTGCCTAGTGAAGAGCCAAGATGAAATTTCATATGGTTTGTTTATCTCCACCTATTTGGCATTACAAACCTCTATCATTTGGACAGATATTTTCCACCATGGCACAGATGTTGGAGGCCATTCCATGTGTATGTGGTTTTTCAGCAAAACTCTCCTTCTAGCATGTCTTTCAGTATAACATCTTGCTCATATACACAAAACATTATACTAGGTGCTGGTTAAATGGGGATTATTCATAATCACACAGAAGGGGGAAGAAAATCAGCGAACAAAATATAAAATTCTGCATTTCAGTCCAAGCACATGTCAAAGTTGGACCAGCTACTGGGAGTGTTAATAAACTGGAGTGAGATGAAATTCCTGTAAACAGTATATGTACTTCCTATATGTTTCAAGGCCTGTGAAGGAAAGCTATTAATGCAGGTCTTTCCATTCAGTACAAGACCTTTGGAGAATTCCTCTTTCTATATGGGCAATTTAATATGCTTTTACTCATTAAAAGGTTGGAAATTTCTATTGCTTGCCAGACAAAACTTTTGGAGAAGGTACTGGAAATTAGTTTGGAAGGTATTTTGTGGCCTGGAAATAACTACTGATGTTAATTGCCAGGTATATATATATATATATATAAAGTAAAATAGGAAGAAAAGACCTACCTCCAAACTATACAGGATTCATTAATAAAAGAACAGTTGTTTTAGGAGGTTATTTACATTTTTTTTTTTTTAGCTGTCTAGAAGACAGAAGCCCAGATAAAGAGATGGGGCTTCATCTGTGGTCAACATAATGATGACTACCAGAGTCTGTTACAACCCAACTTTGCTGCTCTGATTTGTCCTCTTCAGGCACTGTTCTTTGTCCATTGGCAATGGAGACAGATGTTTTTGGGGGTTTAGCAGTTTCTTCCCACCTCTGTTGGACTGCAGCAAAGAGCAGTGTTGTCCTGAACAGAACATCAGCTATATGATAGCAATGAGACGCCTTACAGAAATGGATCCATCAGGCATAAATAAACCACCTTGTACCTCTACCACTTTGTTTCTTATCCTCCAAGACTGTGCTATTGTCCATATGTAGAGATCCTGCAAAGAAACTAGGGAAAAATCAAACATCACATACTTGGCTTCTCTAAAAATTTGAGTATTTGAAAAACAGATATTGATTAATAGTGTTTCCAGATATTTTCTGATTCATATTATTACCACTTCTTTTTGAAATTTAGTAGTATTCCCTGCAGAAATTACAAAAACCAAATATTTAAAAACCCAACTGCATATTAAGTAGGTTGGCAAAGAGCAATTTTGATGGTGGAAACAAGTAAAGAATGATTTCCAGTTGAGGGGGCGGGGGGGGAGGTATCATTAAGAAAGCCCAACAAGATCTATTGCCACAGGTAGTGGAAAGTGACTGTACCACACAAGGCCTGGCTACTCAAGTCAAGGTCCTGTTTGAGCTTTGCATTTAGAAATGCAGCTCTAGATTTCTAGTAGTATTACAGAGTAGTGAAATTATCATACAGTTATCTGTAATACTACTTTAACACAGGCCTGAAAAACAAATTGTTTAATATGTTAGAAGTGTGATCTGAAAGTTGTATCACACTTGTAGGAAAGGACATAGATATCACCCTTGCGTACCCCATTTTTAAAAAAAAAGAGTCATAAACTATCTTGATGCATTGTGCTGATGGCACCTTGCTGCCCAGATTGGTCATGGAATCTTGACTTTAAATCACTGAAGTAAAAAAAAGGAGTTTACATTTTCTAAAGATTATACCTCTCCAAAAGTTAGACAACTGTATTACAGCTTGATCCCATAGATCCTTCTGCCCCTTGTTTTTCTTCCTGACCCATATTCTGACCTGTTTAGGCTTTGGTTTAATATCTAGAGGAATTCCACAAAGGCTTCCTAAAATAAAGGAGCATTTAAAAGCAATACACATTAAAACTGAAAAAGATGACAAAATGTGACCCAGTAATTTGCAAAACTATTCTGGTATGGAAACAACTGGTTTTTCTGAGTAAAATGTGAGGGAATAAAACAATTGCTACAAATCCTTTTTCTCTGTAGTTTCTCATGGGAGAAAATTCATTTATCATATTCAGGACAAATAAAACTATAAGCACTAAAAATGAATTTAAGGTTATTTCCTACAACTTATTAAATCTGCAGGTTTTAGTATATGAATATGGTGTTTCTGTTAGATTTGTCTATCCCTGAATTAAAGAAAGGAAAAAAAAAGGCTGAAACATTGCAAGGCAATCTTTATCTGGAACCAAAATGAGTTACATAGCAGAGAAAAAATGTGTAGACACCAGAGGTCAGTGAAACCTATCTTGTCAGCAGGGACTGCGTCAAAGAGTAGGACAAAGGTGCAACTTCAACCAGCATCTGAAATTCATTAGATTTCCAAATGTAATTTCCAACACACATAGGGAATTTGAGCTCTGAGTCTCTATGATATTCTGTACTTATATCACACCCCCCCCAACTCATCTATAATTTTGGAATGCTTTATTTGCTTTATTTTGACTTTTTCAGTTACCTAGAAATTAACAATATATCTTCTAATTAAACTGTAAAGAAACACAATGTTGCATCTTAGCCCAAATCTGCAGACACCCTTAAAAGCAGATAATTAAACACAGGATGTACATTTTTCTTCCTTAGTATAGGAGGCAATATACAAATTTTGTAGTGTTCTTTCTCACACAGCCATATTTCCTAAGGAGTTATACCCCATCTGGTTGAAAGTGGCTACAAAACAGATCAAAGACACAGAGAGAT
Source organism: Pyrgilauda ruficollis (assembly GCF_017590135.1). Classification (NCBI taxonomy): domain Eukaryota; kingdom Metazoa; phylum Chordata; class Aves; order Passeriformes; family Passeridae; genus Pyrgilauda; species Pyrgilauda ruficollis. The sequence goes on from NW_024525490.1 coordinate 11,255,119, forward strand.
CATGGCTGGAATGTCACTCTGGCCCAGAACAGCAAAAAATAGCTTTTCAGAAGTATTATGAAAAGTTCTTAATGCCCTGCTCTTTCTTCCCCAGCTGTCATCTCCCTTTTTACTGGATCTTTTCCCCCTGCATTTCTTTCCTACTCCTCTTTTTACAAGTTTTCTTATGGGAAAAACAAATCAAAGAGCTCTTAATTTGAATCTAGCTTTAAAAGCTCCAAAGCATGAGTGAATCCAAGATCAGATACAGTTAATAAACCCCAGCTCTAATAGGAATCATCTATGATAGTCCTCATTTAAATTCCTCCATGATTTTCTGCTTAGGGATACAGCTGTCATCTTTCATCTTCTCTTTTTTCTCTAGACTCTTCTTTCACTTATCTTTGATGATACAAATCACTGTAGCTCCAATGAAACCAACTCAATTGTACCAAATTTAGAGCAGCTGCAATATTTTTCTGTCCTCTGCTCTGTACTTTTTTGGCAACAAGAATCTTTATGTTACCACTTTATCATTTGGGTGCTCAGCCATTTGTTCTACATTAATTTTGGCAAATTGATTTTTTTTCATTCAAAATTGCTTATAACTTTCTACAGTTTGAAAATATACCTTTCCTCTTCTGCTTTTCTCTGATGAACATTTTATTTCAGAACATCCTGTAATTCTATAATGAAACCTCTTCCTTTGGGAGAAACCAGAGTTCTGTAATAACTATTATGACCTCACTTCCATTTGTCATGCTTGCGTCCATCACTGAGCTTTTTTCTCTGTTTGCCTTTAATAAGAAGCACTTAATTTATTTTCCAGTTTTGTCAAAAAATAATAATGAGTTTCTGTGTTTTTCCTTTCTTTAATTCTGCATATTTTTATGTAGTCCTATGTAATTGAAATATTAGAAGTGTTTATTCAAAACAAATATGTCCATCTCTCTCTATGTTAAAATAGAAATGTTTTCCTCTCTCTTCATCAGAAAGAATGAATTCTTCCTTAACTTGTTAAATTTTCTTTATCATTCTTGGTATCTTGTCATGTTGGAGCAGTGGGCCTGTGGGAACCCCATGAATCTCAACAAGGCCAAAGGCAAGGTCCTGCAGGTGGGACAGGACAATCCCAGACACTTACAAAATCTGGGCAGGAATAGACTCAGGGCAGCCCTGAGGAGAAGGACTTGAGGCACTTGCTGTATGAGAAGCTCAGCATGACCCAGCAATGTGCACAGAAAGCTGAACACATCCTGGGCTGTGTCAAAAGCAGCATGGCCAGCAGGGCAAGGGAGGGGATCCCCCGCTTCTGCTTCACTCTTATGAGCACCTGGGGTGATACATCCTGCTCTGGGACCCCATCATAAGAAGGATGGGGACTTCTTGGAGCAAGTCCAGTAGAGGTCCACAAAGATGATTAGCAGGCTGGAGTGCCGCTCCTATGATGACAGGCTGAGAGGCTCGGACTTGTTGAGATGAGAAGAGAAGGTTCCAGAGAGACCTCACTGCAGCCTTCCAGTAGGCAAGGGGGGCCAAGAAGAGAGCTGGAGAGGGGCTTTTTCAAGGGCATGTAATGATATGACATGAAGTGATGACTTTGAAATAAAAGTGGGTATTTTCAGATTATATATTAAGAAGAAATTCTGAGAGGGTGGTGAGGCACAGGAACAGGTTGGCCAGAGAAGTTGTGGATGCCCCATCCATGGAAGTATTTAAGGCCAGGTTGGGCAAGGATCTCAGCAACCTGATCTAGTGGGAGATTTACTTGCCCATGGTAGAGGGGTTGGAATTAGAGGTCCATCTTTAAAGGTCCATTCCAGTCTGAAGGTTTCTGTGATTCTTTTTTTCTCACTGTACCATGTTTAAGCAGGCACATTAGGTTGAATCTCTGCTGTTTTCCTCTTACTCTTGTTATGGCAAAAATGAAACATAGTCTAGATGAGGAGCTATGAATTTATTACAAGTATAACTAATTCTACAGTCAGATAATCAAAATTCCTAATTAATATGAGAATCCTTTTAGCAAAGTAGTTTAAATTTCTGGCCAAAACCATCCCAGAATCTACCCTTTTCTTATGGTATTATATTCAACCTGCCAGTATGCCTCTGATTCCTAAGCTTGACAATTTCTTGACAAATTCTTGAAAAAAAGAAAAAAAGGTAAAATGATCTGGTGCTTAAATAAGTTAACAGCATCTCAGTCTTCACCAGAAGGAGCAAGATCTTAATATGAGGGTTTCTTTCTCCTCAGGAGGTGAATGATGTCCATAGCAATCCTTTTTTCCTCTTTTCACTTGGGGTTCACTTCTGTTTATTTTCCTATTTTTAAGACGGCCTACTCACATATTCTTTATTTTTATTGGATCCCAATTAGATAGTGCTTGTGTTCTCATTATTTCTACCATCTGTACCTCTTTTCCGACTCCCAAGTTTGCACTCCTGCCTATAGATGGATAAGTCTGACTTGCACTACTAGTCTGAGACATCTGCAACCGTCTTGAGCCTGTGCACTTCTGTACAGCATTTTATGCTAGTCCAATACAGTTTGTTTCATATGGAATAACTACTTGTAATTAGTATAAACTGAATCTGAACTACAACAAACTTGGACAATGGTTAACTGATTGCTAGACAGCTGCTGGCACAACTGAAACAAGATAACATCATATCAGCCCAAGAAAAGCCTAGGTAAATTCAGAGATCTGTGTTGTCAGACAAAAGCAGGAGGAACGACACTGAATTTTGACTTCTAACAAAAAAAAAAAATCTTTTTTTAAAAAAGAATATTTTATTCAGCAATTGTCTAAAATTATAAGTAAAAATTAATACAGTCATAGCACAACCTAATCAAGGGCAGCCATAGACAAAAATTATATAAATGCTGCCTCTTTGCATCATCATCATACAGGAACATCTGCTCAGACTGTGTTTCCCCTAAGGAATAAAGCTACATGCGCAAAGGCCTCTTTGTGATAGTGTGGATTAGAAGATGGAAAAAAAAACCCAGTACTTTCCCCTTATAAAACCAGAATTTAGCCCTTCTAAGATGCCAAGAAAATGGCTCATGAAACCAGAAAACCTTGCAAAGGGTATGAAGGACTTGAATAGCTCCAGTGTTTTTGATATATTGGCACCAAAATTCTGTTTCCACCACAATTTCTGCCACAGATCACCACACTTCTTAAGAAATATGGGCCACTTGAAGCCACATTAAAGCAGGTTTGAGTTCCAGTGGAGAACTTTAAGTGACAGAGAACAAATGAAGCAACAATAAGTTATTATTGTCATGTGAAAAGGCAGGAAGTATGGGTGAAGGGAATCACTCTCTTCTCTGCTGTAATAACCACAAATCAATTTCCTGGCACTACTCAATGAAGAATCATAATTACACTCTTCAGAAATGGTTGTCCTGGTCCATAACCAATTACCACACTCATTCCAAGTGAGATTTATATTCTTTACTGGTGACTCTTTCTACATCTCACAACAATGAGGCAGGAAGTTCTGGAAGGCCTGCAATATACCAGATCCACTCTGCAACAGACCCGTATCTTCTTTTGATGACAGAAAGTTACCCAGAAATTACAAGTAGCCTTAAAATAAAAATGCTGTGTTGAAGGAAATCATCTTCACATTGTCAGAAATCCATTAAGGGAATTAATATAAATTTAGCTGCTGAAGCAGTGAATCTCACTAAATCTTCACTGTTTGTTTCTCGTTCCTTCCAGGGCTATTAGCAGCAAAATTGAAGTCTAATTTCAATTTTGGCTACTCTAGTATGCTTGATCTGAAACCTCTATGGAGTCTACAGAAAAACAAAGGCAATCGGAACACTGGGATTAGATTTTATGTTTATATTACTATAAAGAAGGTTTGGTTTCAACTTCAAGAAAACAGCTGCCTTATTATGGGTGACATTTCCATACCTTGGCTGAAATGGGTTTGAGTGTCTGGTATATTAAGCCAGCCATTTTCAAGCAGAAACCCACAGAAGACAGGGTGGAAAAATAATTTCTGACTGATATTTTTGTAGTGATACTGCCATTGGACTGCAAAAGTGGTAAGCAAAAGGGGTCAAATACCTCCAGGTTTCATTTGCTACTGCTGTCTAGGAAAAAGTGAAAGCTCCAAGGTGGGGAAGCAGAGGGGAAACAGCACCAGAAGAAAGGAAGCTGGTGTTACCTCACTTATTTTGGGTCAGTATGTCTGGTCATTTTTAATTTAGTTCACAGACTCTTAAGCAGGATACATGCAACTTGAAAGTGAAATGTAATTGATTATCACAACAATAACAAAAAAATTAGTAACTTTAACAAGTTGACCCAAAACTCCCCAACAAACACAAGCAGAGCCTCTTTTTATATATACATATATATATATATATATATGCATTTTTTTTTCCACTAGTATTGTATCTTTTCAAGTTGATATTTCTCCTCTAGTCTTTACCTGGGATCCTGGGCTGGCAAAGGGGAAAGGTTGCAGTAGAACTTAAAGAAACACCAAGGACAGATAAAGGTGTAGGAGCAGAATGTATATTGGGCCTCAAATACATTTTGTCAGGTCTACATGGATTCTGTGCAAATTTGAAATCATTCTCAAAAGCAAATTAAAACCAAAAAAGTGTAAATAAAGAAGTTAATCATTGGTTCTGCCAAGAAGTCACATTAAGTGCTTCATGTTATGCTGAGAGACTGAGTAGGTTGCAACAAGGTGTGCACAATAGGATCTATATTAGTTGAAGCATTTCCCAAGTATGACAAACTTACATATTTTTAACATCTTCTTGATTAAAGATATAAATGATAAGGTTCATTTCAATCACCTCAGGGTAGCATATATACACTTGAAATACTAATGTTTGGTACAGAAGTCAGGAAGTATTCTTGTTAATTTATTTAGAAAATTGTGACTGTCCTGATTGTAACTTGGGTGTTGCTTGTCAAATAGCAAGCCCGATCATCTACACGTTGAGAATAGTTTGACTGATGTGTATCTTCTTCTCAGACTCAAGTAGATGGATGTCATGAGAGTCATGTTCTCTTTTTTTTTATTTTTCAAAATTATTTGCAAGAAACAACATATTTAATTTTATTTGTAAGGTGTTTATCTGTACATTTATACTTCCAGGTTGTTATAGAATGGGGATACCTTAGATTTGGATAGCTTTATGTAGCTGTTTGCTGTTACCTGAAGTTTTCTGCTGCATGACACAATTCCTAAATAACAGAAGGATTTTGAAGGATGAACAAGCTAGAGATTCATACAAGGTTCTAATTTCTTATGAAAAGGAAGAAGTGAGAGGATACTTTATGTTCTGTGAAACTCTTTCTCAAGAGTCAAAATTAGTGTTTAAATTTTTTATTATCTTTCACATGAGAAAGTAATTACCCTTTATCATGGATATTCATATTCTACACCATAAAGCACCTAGACTTACTGATGGAAGGATCATGACATCCATGAGGCTGTAGCCTTGCTAAGCAGAATTTGCATTTAATTTTATGTAGCCAAATTCCATGAAGCCCATGTACCTGTAGGGAAATTCAGTTCCATTTGCCGAGCCATAAGTAACTGTTTCTTATTTAGTTGTGCACTACCTTAAAGCCCTTTGAAATCAGTAGCTTCCATTTTGGCATACAGCTGTGCTCACTAGTGTCTATCTTTCTCTATCATCTCATTTACCAAAAAAGGAGACAGTATCACTTCCCTCCAGCTCTTCCCAACAGCATTTTGAAATAGGAGAAGAATAAGTAGTTCACAAGAAAATATTTCTCATTCCAGTAGAATCATACATAATTTGCCCGAAAAGACTGCGGTCATTGCAGTGATTTTAATTAGAGAAAGATGCTCTCTAAAAATACCTTTGAACAGTGCTTCATTCTTTATTTGCTGAACAAAACAAAGTTATTTCTCACCAAGTCTCAGACCCAAAGAATTAAGTCCATATTATTTCTGTTTATAAATCATTACTCATAATGGTTTACAGCCAGTAAACCTCCTGATGTTAAGGGGCAGAAACACGAACACATTAGTCTGCTCCAGATACCACTGCTCTCTGTTAGCTCAACAGCTTCTGACTACTCAATATACAATTTTATTGCAAAATTTGGAGTGCTTTCTATTGAAAAACTAATCAAGTACTACGAATATGTAATTTTTCAATTATGATAACATTCTGCGTCAGAATTAGTATCTGTTCTTTTTTCAGTAGCTTTCTTATCTTCCCACATTGCAAAATAAATCTGTTCTTTCTTAATATTCTTTAGAATTACACAAATGTTGATGGGATGGTTACAAAATTTAAGCTTACACTACTTCCCAGGTAAATCCAAGATTTTTTGATCAGTGATAATTAAGAAATGTCACAAATTTATGATATTGCAGTAACGTTTCCAGAATGTTAATGAACCCATTGTAATTTCTACATAGTTTCTAATTCAACTTTGCACAATAGTTTGCTTTACTCCTTAAATCATTAAGTTGCTTGCTTTCAGTCTTGCTTGCTGTGAGCTTTATTATTCTCTCTAGGGCATTACTAGGAAATTTTTGGTCCTGGTAAGCTGAACAAGCTGATAAAATCCCAACCAATTCTCATATCACCTGCTAAAATCCTACTTCCCATCTGCTTTGGTTCCTGCTGCTGCTGTTTCCTCTTGTTGGACAAGACAGGTATTCTTAGCTGAGGAGGCAGAGCTGTTTGTTGGGAAGAGGAGATTCCTCCCTGCCAGCTTCTCACCACAGCCCTTACATCTTCTTTTCAGTTTCACCATTATCACCCACATTTAGTAATAATTGGTACCAGATAGGAGTGTGTCTGGCTTTCTATTGATGATTTGCATAATAAATAAAAGCACATTCATAACTTGTAGGGATCCTTTTGGACTGTCAGTTGTTTGTGTTACTGTATTCATTTCATATAGTAAAATTCAAATAATATTAATTAATTTTAATTCTAGAAATCTAAAAAACACTGTTAAATCTCATTTAGGAAGGACTGTAGACAACTGACTGTCACATAGATGGTAAGCAATGGGACTCTTACCCAGAGGCTGTATCCAAGGCAGGGAGTACTACAAGTGAGGGAAACAGTCTGTGGCCTTGAATGCCTTTATTGAAATTTCTGTGGCCAATACATTTCAGGACATTTATTTTTATTGTAATTATGATATTACTTATCTTTTGTATATCCATTGCAGTCCTTAGATAATCAACATAGTATCATAGAATGACTTCGTTTGGAAGGGATCTTAAAGATCATCTCATTCCAACACCCCTGCCATGGGCTGGGACACCTTCCACAAGATCATGTTGCTCCAGGTCCAATCCATCCTGGCCTTAAACACTTTCAGGAATGGGGCATTCACAACTTCTCTGGCCAGCTTGTTCCTGAGCCTCACCACCCTCACATAAAGAATTACCCTCAGGTAAAGAATTTCTTCCTAATATCTAATCTAAACCTACTCTCCCCCAGTTTGAAGCCATTTCTATCATGTGTATAGTAAGTATAAATATGCTAAGAATAATTTAAGTAGAATTCATTATATACTATTATATTCTGTTAGTACTATGTAGTCACATGTTATTGCTACAATCGTTTCTTCATCTCTGATTCCAAGTATGGTAGCTGAAAATGGCATATTTCTCATATAAATCACTTCTGTTACTCATGAGGTCTCTTGAATCTGTGTATTTAAATAGTTCAAATAGGGAAAACAGTGATGTTTTGACATTTTAGTTTTTTGAATATGCTTTGATAATAACTAGTAGCAGAAAGCTTCCTGTGTTAGGCAATAAAACAAAGAATTTTTTTCCATAAGCGGAATGTCATGTATTATCAAACTGAGTCCTCTCTGTTTCTAATAGTTTTCCCATGTGTTTATTTAAAGGGCCTTACTGAATCACAGCTTGAATATTTTGATCCCAATTTAGTTTGGGACTTTTATTAGATTTGGGTGAGCTGTCAATTTGTATAATTGTTATTTATTACTATGCTGCTCCTGAGGTATGCATGTGGAAGAGAATATTAAATTTTTTAATTGTTTAGATGACATTTACTAGAATATTCATCATAATTTAGTTATTGAAGACTAGAGATCTCATGATATTTTGTTAACGAAAACATGGAATAAATCTCTCAGAAGCAAAACTTTGATATTTATTTTTATTCTTTGTTTATATGCTATAATTTAACTATGTAATTTAATATTCATATGTCTTCATATATTGTGAAATAGTTGCATTAAAATCCATGTTCATGTTACATTTTACACAAATACAGCTTAAGGCACAACATTTAAATTCTGTACTCTTTAGGAAGGGTTTACTTGTTCTCCATGCAAACAGTGTTATACATCAGGCCCAGGACTTATGTCTCAGACTCTGATGTTTTATAATGGAGACATTTTTTTTTAATGCTATGGGATCTGTGTGTTTTCCAATAAATCCTTAAAAATCTTCACCTCAGATCAGAAAAGTTTTAATTTTTTTAAATACAATTAAGGATTTCTCTATATTAAAGTTTCCAATTATATTTAATTCTTGTTGACCAATGCAGTGTCGCTGCAATTCCATAATATATTTGGAAGGATTATCTCCTAGTTTTGAAACAGTGTGGATGCATGTGCTGCTCCCTTGACAGCTTATACATACATTTTGCACATAGTTTTAGTACAGTCTTGGATAAAAATGGAGAAGACCTTCAGAAAATACATAAACAATTACACATCTGTGTCAAAGCTTGCAGGGATCCTTGAAAAACTGCTATACCTAAATGATTTTTCAATCTTAATAAAATTAAATTGGAAATGGGAGAGGAATTAAAAGACAAGAAGATTGACACATATTGAGACAGAACAATATAGACACTGTAATTCTCTGTACTCTTAAAGGAATTACATGTCCCAGCCATATCCTATCTTGTGAATTGTCTTCAAAGGTCACCACTGTTTCTCAGTTTATTTGAAATCTTTTTTCACTAGGGTGTCTTTCTTCTTTGTTTCAGATACAAGTATTCAGTTTGTCAGGAAAAACATGAATTAGTATCAGACAGAATATTCATGAGGCTTAATCTCTTTCCCAGCATCTTTAGGCAAAAAGAGAGTAAAGATGAGACAAAACCACAGACAGACAGATTATCCTTTCGAGAATGATTCAAAAAAGGAGTTTAATTTAGATTTGTATTTAAAAATAGCCATTGTGAATAAGCCTTTTTTATCCACCCCTACTACTTCTAAGATAACATTGACAAAATTTAAGGTCCCTTTAGATGAACTTTAAATACTCCTTCTAACCCAAACCATTCAATGGTTCTATTAAAAAATTAAAACACTAAAAGAAAGGAGCCAAACACTAGCCCCAAAGAGGTATACAAAACTAAGTACTTAAATAATAGTGTAAGCATGGATGTAAGTAGAAAACAAACATGCACAATGAAGTAATTTTTCATAAAATAGGAATTTTGTTTTTACTGTGATTCCCCCTTTAAACAAATCAGGCCTGATCATTCTTTGCAGGATTCTGAAACTTCAGTCAGATTGATATGCTGTATTAGCCAAAGATATATAAGTTTTCTTTAAACCCCATGGACTCATGGAGCTAAATCTCTACCTCACTCTTTGTTCAGTTTACAGCAGTACATCTGCTTATTGGTGTGTGACATAGACTGTTTTAATAGAGGCAAGAATTAATTCAATATGTTTAGAAAAGGATTTAATTTCCCCATTAACATTAAAAACTAAGGAATATTTTTTCAATAGTTAAGGTTTTACAAAGAGACAAATTTATTAAATTCAACAAATAAATCCACAAAAAGAAAGAACTTTGGATCAGCCAACCATTTGTACTTCAATAATCATGATGAGACCTTTTATTATAGTATCCTTAGCTCATGAGAGGATGATATGTGTTCATTTTCCTTTCTTTTAATTTCCCATGAACATGAAACACGGCCAATTTTCCCACTGGCAATCATGTTACATTGTAAAAGGGCTAATTGGTGATTGTGGGATAAAAATAAATCTTTGATTATTTACCTTTACTTCTCACTGATTTTCATGTACTTTCTTTTCATACAACTCAAACTTGCACTTCATGAAGTCACCTCTCCATACCAGTAATCTAGTTAGCAGAAGCACTACCGGACAGGTACTGCTCATTAGATACTAAAGTTGACTCTCCTCCATCCTTTTTGTTGAGTTTTGAGGATTTGTGTTTGACCCTTCCCAATGCCTTCAGGATGAGTCCTGTTCAAGCTTGTGATGTTACCCATTGTTGTACTGGGAGAATTAAGTACCTGTAAGATAAGCAGTTTTACTCAGCAATTGGACTAATGGAACCTCCTGAAATATGAAAAATTATTGTTGGTAGTGGATTTCTTTTAATTGTCTACTTCAGGTGTCCTGTTTTTCCTTCTGATACACTCAGCACCACTTACTACTCTGGCTTGGGACATAACAGTGCAAAGGATGTTTATTTTAACCTGATCCTCTTGTTGCAGAGAAAATGCAGCCCACATCTGTCATGGCTCAGATCCTGAAGCACTGGGATGAGGTTATCACAAAGAGGTGTTTCAGGGAGAGAAGTTAGCTTCCAAGGGATGTTTGCTGAGAGCCACGACAGGCAGTAACCAGCTAGTAGAAAGGAACATAAAGTTCTAAGTAGGAACTAAGTCTTGGAACAGGGTGATGCTGTCACTGTCAATAGAGCTTTATGGAGTTCTTGTGAAACACAACAGGCACAAAGCACCAGGGCACAGACAAAAGACCCAAAAAAACCCCAAATCAGTGGAGTACTTAAGAAAACAGCTGGCCAAACCCAGCATAGACAGATATGTCATCAGGGAATAAAATATTTTAAAAATCTTGGTATGTTTCCCTCTTTTTCATGAAGAATTCATAACACATTTTGCAAAAGCTATTTTACACAACGTTTCATAGAGAGACTGTACTCAGGTCAGCCCCATTTCTCTTCCATGCAGTTGTTTGATAATCATCTGCTACAAATGCTTCACAGCATATGGTATTCCCAAAAATGTTGCTTCAGATCCAATAAAGAAAGCCACTTGCTGTTCTTGAAATGCCATTCCAGACAATGAAAGTCCAACTCAGCAGTTCATAAGGCATCAAAGACTGATTATTTGCAAAAAAATCACTAGGAACTAGTATTTACTTCCTTGTCTGTAACCATTATGAAAGTTGGAATAATATTATCCCAGTTTGCAAAAGGACTGCACTGAGATGATTTTGAGAGCTGTGTATCTTCCCCTGCTAGAAATGTCAGTGGATCCCAGGACTAGGACTGGGACAAGTCACTTTAAAGCTTTCATTCCTGTTCTGATACCTTTGGGATTCTTCAGTAATCAAATACTTTTTTGACTGGAGGGACACTGGGTATCCATTCTAATTTTGTATTTCAAATGTGAGATGTTTGTATTTTTTTCCATGTGCAGAGGATTGCACAGATTCCTCGTGGATTTAAAGAAAGGACTATAACATCTGCTTGTATTGTGAAGAGATCCAACAACCAAAGTGACTACCAGATGCTGAGCTAAGCTCTACAGTTTCCACAAGTCATCTGTTTCCAGTAAGCATCTTCATCTTTGTGGCACTTATTTTTTCAGGAAAGGAAATCTTCCCACTGCCTTTCCTCAGAAGTCTGTGTTTTGACAATGTTAGAGGCTTAGTTAGTTTGAAAGCTTAAACATATTTTTCCTTGTTTATCTTATATTTAAGTAAACTTGGATCTAAAACCACAACCCAATCAGATCATTACCCTCCACTGAGTTGTATCCCCTGGGAAGCAACCATTTTTGTATGTCAGAAATGCAAACTGCTATTTTGTTTAATACAGCCTATTTTTCAAAAAATGTTTCACACTAGAAAATTCTTCCTACTTCACAATCATAGAAGGAAGGTGTGGGATATTCAGAAGCCACCTAGAGCATCAGGATGTCAAATTTCCATTAATTTTAATGGAAATTGGCACCCTCACACTTCACGTATGTTTGAACACTTTCTCTTTACAACATAAACTGCAGACAGCTTTTGGGTTATTTTTCTTAAATCACAATAATTTTAGTATTTCTCACCTTACTGATGTCACTTAGAAAGCAAAGAATATCTTTGCTCACACTGCAAACATAAAATTGCATGGAGAAGCATATTTATTGGAAATTACTGTGGAAAAGATATGGATGCTTCCTAGACACACTCTCCTTGCTTTGAAAGTGTCTTTAGTCTTAGAAAAGAAGACAACAGATGTGTAAAAGCAGTCCAGGCTACCACCACTCTTCTCTCATCCAGATGTTTCCACATGGCCTATGAGCACTGTACTATTCACAATGGAAGACTCTGATTTAAAGCAGGACCCACTGATATCCCAGATCCCAAACTTGTATCTCATCCTTTCTCTTCTCAATATTTGACTTTTCTCACTGATAAAAAAAAATTCTTCTCTGAGCAAGTTTAACTGATTGAAGTTAACATTATTGCACTAAAAATTTTTGGCTGTGATGAATCATGTATTTTTAGAGATATAGAAATATCTCAGCAATTCGTGTCACTTTGGTGAGGTTTCTTAGAATCCCATGCATGGCTCATAAATACAGGAGGAAGTACATTAGAGGCAGTAAAACTTGCTCAGCCCACATAGAGACATAGAGATGTCCATGACAAACATGCATTGCAGTGGGCTTGCTCCTTCCTTCGTTCTTTAGCAGAGGGGTATGAGTCCTCTGGATGGAAAATGAGGTGTGGAATGGACCTTGTACCAAGCAAAATGAACCTTTACTCATGCCTGGATTTGAGGGCAGCTGTTCTGGTTTTCCTCTGTTTTAGGTATGAGTACCATGTATGTCAGATCTTACAAAGGCTGAAGCAAAAGCTTGGAAAGCTGCCAGTAAAATGAAGTTAACTTTTCTCAGGGTGATGCTGCTGGCCTGACCTACTCAACTCACAGCTCTTCTTTGCCTCTCGGTGTGATTTCAATATTGCACCTTGATGGAACAAATTTAGTGTTTCCTGTCACTGCATTCCCATGCTTCCACACTTGGATGAATATCAGAACTCTGGATTTCATACCATAAATATCTCTTAGTTCATTACCAGTGATTACACTCACATTGCTGTGCTGAGTCAGTGCACATAGGGGAAACATTTGAACATCTCTTTCAATATGATACATGCAAGGTGGGAACATTTTCACCTCACAGATTTAAGAGAGGAAAAGGCTCCATCAGCCAGAACCCTGTGCAACAGAAGCATTGCATTGCTGGCCATTTAGCCATCAGTCTTCATTCAGTTAAAACCCTTGGCCACACCTAGAATCTTAGAAATAAAGCTGTATACATTCTTTTGATTCATTGAAATCTTCTATCAAGAATTCAATTACACCAGAGCCATGCTCCTTCTTGCTACTTTACACATGATTTCATACAAGGTCAAGCTGACACATACTTTGGACATACAAATATCTTACACTATTTCTAACCTTTTTTACCATGTGTCACTGGCCATTGTGTTAATTCTCCATTGGCCTCTGCAGCTTTCATCAAATACCTTTAGGAAGAGACTGCAACAAATCAAAAGATCAATGGCTGGGTCAAGCTGCCTGCACACTGTTACCAATTTACTGGCTATAATTGCAGCTCTAGTCTAAAGGATGTTGGGTTGGGCCCAGATTCCAGTTATGAATGGAAAGTCAATGGAATGATTCCCCTTGACTTGAAAGTGAATTTTCAATCAAGCCAATAACCACAAAATAAAATGTTCCTTTTGTACAGGCACAACAAGGACTTACTGTTGCTTGGCTGGTTTGTTTCTTATGTATCATATTTTTATGTTTACTCTTAACAAGGTTTTCTAATACTTCAGGCATGAAAACATTGTTTCAAAACATTTCTACTACTGAAAATGTATCTTTCCATAGAAAGATTGCATGATATGGAGCTGCATTGCTTGTTTTGAGAAGATTTATAAGGCATACAACCTAAGACTAATGAGTACCTGCAAGAGGCACCAATGTGCAGATCTTCCAGTTGCCATTTTCCTTTGTTCACAGTTATTTCTTTCTAAATATACAAGCCTGAATATTGACTATTCTTATCAAACATTGAGAACTAGACCTGCAAAAAACAGAGAGGAAAACTTGTTTTCCTGCAGATGCTGATCCACGTCTTTTACATGCAATTCAGAAGGGAAATAAACTATTCAGTGTTTGTTTTCTCCTTTTTGCTTGCTCAGATGATGCACTCCCTCCACTTGTATAAATCCTATTTTAATCCTTCAAATAGTCTCTGACTGTCCCTGACCACTTTTTTTTTCTGCCAAAATATGAGTTATGCATTAAGTAAAAAAAAAATCAATGGCTTTGAGCTTATAAGAAGACCAGCTAACTGCAGAATTAAAAAGAAATTAAAAAAAAAATCACACTATCTGAATGAGTCCATGCTCTGGGGTCCTGCCAGATTCACATGGCATCCTTTACATTGATGACATTGTATGTATTGTCTGTTTATCAGCAAACCTATGAGAAGTGCAGGAGCAGTCAGGGATCAGGATACGTTTTTAGTAGAAAGTAAAATGGTAAATTGAAATTGATTTCTGTCAGGCTGCAAGAGGATGAAGCAGATGGGTTAAAAGTTGTGGACACAGAAATAAACTGATGAGGAAGTACAAATTAAGATCCTTGCAAATAATCTCCTTGATCAAAATGATAACAAACTTGCTTTCAACATGACCTTTCTCTCTTCTCCCCATACTGAAACTTCATTGTTCTTTTTTCCCCAGAGCACAATTCTCCTGGAGAAGTCCAAACTCAGCAAATGAGAATGTTCCCTGACTGCCAGGCGTGGGTGAGCACTTGAACAGTGCCCTGGATGGATGCACGTCAGGGAGAAATGTGGGAGTAGAGCATCCACCCTGTACATGCCAGAGTCTGCTAGGAAGAAATGTTCATAGCAGGGGACTTGTGATGAACTTCTACAAGTCTGCCAGGTGGGATAACAAGGAATTGCAGACCACACTGTATTTTGCTCAGAATAAGAGAATAAGATTAAAATTAAAGTAGGAATCCTTATAATGATACTATATTGTCAAAGGTGAGAAATTATGTTGAGTAGTCAATTGCTTGAGTAATTCATCATTTTATTGTTTGTGGACAGCTATTTTAGTCTTCTAGTGAAAATGCTGAATAAAAGAACAATATGTTGTGGGAAACTAAAATGCAAGGAGGTTGTGGCCTAGGAACAGTCACAGAATGAGGGGCAGATAGGGGTGGTCATTGTTGTCATGACTTCACTGAACTTCACAGAGATATCAGCATTTCATGAAGACTTGCTCAAACCATTAATTAAATGAGTGAAAAAAAAAAAATCTAGCATTTACCGGTAATAAAGTAATATTATAGAAAAGTGTAAATCCAGTACAATTATGACTTACTGATAAACTTAATAATGGTGAGAATTTTAAGGTTGTCTGATTTATTGACATAATGATGACAACTATTACCCTCTAAGGAAAGTAAGGCTTGTGAGACAAAATATGCAAAATCAAAATGAACATCTTGAGTAGAAAGATAATGTTTTCTATCTGCAGCATAAGCAGACAAAGTGAATGTGAATTTGAAGAGGTTGCACATGTCAGAATGACAGAAGACTGATGCAAAAGCATATGTAGAAGTTAGAAATAAGCACAGAAAAAATTTTATTTATTCCCCATTCTACATTAACACTATGAGAAAAATATACAATTAAGTACAGGAGAAACGCATTAAACACTTCATTCCAACTCAATATGCCTTTGCTTGCTTTTACTGCCCCGAATACTGTTCCTCAGCCTGTTTTCAATCAGATCTAAGTTAGTTTGAATTGGAAATGAAATGTAACAAGATATAGAACTATTTCTACAAATATTCATTCTCAGACACAGGCACAGTGGCCACAGACCCTAAGGTGAACTATGAATCTGAGGCAAATACTGAGTTTATTCTCCTAATTAAAAATTTTGTTTTTAAACAATGAAGTACCATCAGCTGTGTCACTTATTTTTATTCTGTTCATTTCTCAGGATTTGGCTTCCTGGAAGTGCTTCTGACTATTTCATTTTCCTTATTCAAGACATTTCTCAGACGACATATTTCTTCAGTGCAATCCCTGGCTTGCACTCTGTCTTCCCTCTCAAAAGCTAACACAGCAGGCCCTTCCATGTCTGGCCAGGGACTAAAAAGAAAAACATCTTCTCTGAAATAAATGCCTTCTTGATTTACTTAAAGGATTTCCACAATTTTAAAATAAATTTTTAAATACACTTTTAAATGGAACTTACTACCTACATCAGTATATCCTAAACCTTTTCTTCTCTTACACATTAGGACACCCTTCATTTAAAATTGCTGTCTTTCACCGGACAGCAAGTACTTACAGAAGCACTGCAGTTTCCACTTCTACTGGCACCTTCCTCTCAAAGGTTAGCAAACATAGCTAAGAATGAGACTTTTTTTTGTTATCTAAACATTCTGAATTGTATCAAAAAGTTGCTGGGTTTCACTTGGAAGTTACCTCGTCATTACTTTGAAATGGGGCTTTGAGCAACCTGGTCAAGTGGAAGGTGTCCTGCCTGACAGTGGGGTTGGAACTAGATGATCTTTAAGGTCCCTTTCCACTCAAGCCATTCTAAGGTTCTACAGTAATTCTATGGCTCCAGGGCATGCTCCCTTAAGCACTTTCTGGACTATGCCTCATGTGTATAGTGTGATCCTTTTTATTTTTGAGATTATTATTAAAAGACATGACTATTCTTATTGTTCTGGAAATTGTATTCTGGAATAAGTAGGCATACCTTAGAATGTCCATCCTTATAAACAATTCATGTATGTACAAAGAAAGTTACACTTTAAACCTGCAGTCTCCTAATTTTTGCTTCTGCAGGCCTGATATTTGTAAAGATTTAGCCACACATTTAGCATCAGCAATTAGGAGCCAGAATGCACTATAATGCACTTCTACAATATTTTTAAAAATAGCAAAAATATTAAAACACTTTCACAGGCTTTTGCTGTATGCTACATGCGATTTAGAAATAAAGGTACTCAATTTTCGTTGGCTCTGAGGGAAGCCACAAATAACAGCTTCAAGTGCCATTGCAGTATTGTGCCTAGAATTCATTTTTTGATATTTGTGCCAATTTTTAGTATTGAAGCTAGGGATTAAGGGAAGCTGAGAAATCCTCTTTACAAAATAGATGTAAAAAAAAAAATCTCAGCTGACAAGGGCTCCTCTGCACAGACTAGGAACCATTGATCAGCTCAGTCACAAATTACATTTGATGAGCTGTGCTGAACTGACTACTAGAAATTTTGAAAAGTTGGATGAACTCTATGGAGAAGTGGTTCCTCTTTCCAAATAAGTTTCCCATATCCACGAATGGCTTGAATCCATTGAAAATCAATCCAAATGCCAAATCATTGACATCACTTCTCTGCCAAAACCTCATAAAGTATTTTTGGCTTGATATAGTCATATACACTAAGGAAGATTTTGACCTAGAAAATGATTGCCTTGAAGTGAACTGAAAACACAAAAGTTTTTCAAATTGTCCTCATCTTCTGCAACCTCACCTGAAAAGTGTTACAAAAATCCTAAATAAGAGGAGAGGGAAAAAAGCTAGGAAATCTGAAATATAAGAGTAATTTCTTCAGCAAAAAATATTACCTTGGTATCTCAGTCCAAGATCCAACTTTCAATAAATAAATAACATACAGAAACACACGTGTTAAATATTAATTTGAATTCTTAGCAGAATTCTCATTAACATCTATTAGTTCTATCCAAACTGTTCAGCTAAACACATTTGCATTTACATAGCAAAAAGTTGCAAGAATTTCAGGAAACTTAACATGTTACAAGAAGTTGTAGAAATGATGCAGGCATTTTTTTCTCTGAAAAAAAATACATAAATTCACTGCCTCAGTGTGTTCTACTGCACCTTCAGCTTCCAATCTGTGTACAAAAAGTTAACAATATGTTGAAGTTCCCAAAGAATTTATGGGATTTTCTGTATGAGAAGGCATAACAGATATAGGATGAGAAGCAGTGTGTGGAGCTAACTAGTTCCTGATGAGAACTCCAAGAATGTTTTGGAAGTGTATGTGCAGATGTGCTCTAAAAATGAAAAAAACCCCTTAAAGATACTGTCAACATACTACAGTTTGACATGCCACCATCTGAAGGAATTAATAACAGGATTTTAAAATTTAGAGTCTCCCAATCACTTGATCAACAGGCAAAAGTCAAAGGGTGCCTAACCAGGCAAGGTACTGAAAAGAATCCAAGTCTAAGCTGGAAGCACATTGTAAGAAATACAGATGGTCAGAGCACAACATTACATTAACACAGATTCTCCAAATTCACCAGCTCTCTAAATTTAGTCCAGTGTTTCATGGCAATATCAAAATTCTCTTTGTCTCAAGACAATAAAATATTTAAAACATTGCCTTCAGATTTTAAGTGGTTTCATTTGTTGATTATATAACTTAATACATGTAAAAATTCTATTGTTAATTTTTCCCAGTCTTTTAATTATTATATATGAGAGTAGTTGCCAACTAAGTCGTAACTGTCAATGTTGTTTGTGAAACCTACTACGTATTTTTATTATTTCTTTCCCATTTGTGTTTCATATACTGCTAAAATTTGAAATCATCATTAAAGATATAAACTTTGAAAGATAACTGATATATTCCTTGAAAAATCCAGAAGAAACCAGTAAGGTCTTCTTTAATAAATTCAGTAAATCCAGCATCAAATATCAAGAGAGCAGTATCTTTTATCGTAGTAGGACCACAAAGAATTTTTGATCATTTTAAAACCAATTGAACAGCTGCTGTCTTCAGCCTTTTATTCTGAATGTAACATGCACTCAGTTTTAATCCAGCACAATATTTCAGAGCGATGCACAAACAAATGTCTCTTTCCTCTTTCTGAGGGTACCTTGTCATGTATTTTTTTTTTTCCATTGTCACATGGAGATCTGAGATGGTTTAAAGCACCACATGAACCAAAGTAATCAAAAAAGACTTTATGGTATCTGCCAGCTAGTTATTATTTCATTACTATCATAACACAGTGTATACTACTTTTGTTTCTCTCTCCCTATTGATGAAACTGTAGAAAAATTAAGAATGAACTGTTGCAATACATATAAAAACTTTTTGATACAGAGAAAAGCACTCAGACAAATTCATCACAAGTTCAAGAAAAGAAACAGTACTAATTATTGTAAAGTCACAATGTTAACAAAGGACATTGTCATGTAGATTCAAAATCAGTTTGCAAGCCAAAAAGAAAGTTTGAGCAGAAATTTACCAAATGTTCCAGTGAGCAGATTTAATAAGCATGCCTCATGTTCTTGGAATTTAGCTTCTTGGGAATTTCCTCCATTTTTCAGGCATATTGCTTTTTACCCATCTTCACAGAAATGTGAAATTTGCTAAAAAGTAAAGGTTTCTGCTAATTCGTGTCAACCAGGAAACAGAAACAACTTTCTTGTACTAGTCTTGCATATTTTTGGTCCACAGCACAGTGTATAACATTGTGAATTCTTAGGACCTTTTTGAAATCTGAGATAACACTAATATTATTCAGTGTGTGAAAGTGGCATAATAATGATGGACTTAATACTTCTTGCCCACTTGTATGCAAGAATTCTTCCATATTAATGGCAGTAGTCCTTTAACCCAGAAGTCTTGCCATGCAACAGTTTGTCTGTGCCTGGGTTGCCCAGCAGATCTGAGGAACTGTTTTTGAAAAGGAAAACATCTATAATTGATACTTGCATTTGTAAAAATAAGGGAGCCTCTTGCTACTTGTGCCTTTCTTTAGTCAGGTGGCATTGACTATAAGAACGGCAAATGATTTTATGAGCTTCTGGCTATTCCAGGAACTGGAGAGACCTTATAAATCTGCAGGGTCTCACAAAATATTCTGAGAACTGTTCATTGGCCCAGAGGGGAAATGAATGAGGAAACTCCATGACGCAAGTCTGTAAGGACCTCCTTTCTCTTGGCCTTGTCTGGGCTTTCTCCCCAGGGAAGGGTGTTGATTGTGTCCCTGATTTAGGGCATAAGGGTTTGGCTCTCCAACAAGTGACTGAATATAACCAACATTCTTAAAGATGGAACTGTACTGAAAAGATGCCAAGTAGTCAGAAGTGCACGTCCAAAAAAGTCAGCTTTATTTGCCATTTGCCTTCTTGTCCCAAAAAGATTTCTTTATAGTATGCTCATCTGTGAACTCAAATCTTTCTGCTTCTCAGACTTTGGAAACATCATACTGCTAGGTCACATTTTAGTGCAGTGTCATCTAAAATGGCACATGCAAGCTCTAACTGAAAATAAGACAAATTTCATTCAAAAGCACCAGAATTACCACGCTTTTGCTGAGCACTGGGGGGAATTCAAGTGTTAAGTACTCCCATAGCATCAGAGATACAGCTTTGTTGAGAGTGTAATGGCCACTGGTCATGCCAAACACTGCCTTAAGGCAGCAGGATATCTTTATGATTTATTTAATCACACATACCTTTAAGCTTAGTTTTAAGGAAATCTTTCTAAAACTTACCCTGGATGTAAACGTACCTAAACACACCTTAGTACTCTTTTACTTAAACTTTTTGAAGGGTCCTTAATTTCAGAAAAGGATCTTTTAAGATCTCTGTAAGGATTCCAGTGCGTTCTGATATAAAAATTTTTTCATATTTTCAAAGAAAAATTTTAAATCCAAGAAAAAACAAGTGTTTCACAAAATATCCTGGAAATATGTCCCCTTTCTAAACTGACCTTCCTTTCAGTAATGTTTTCATGAGTGAAGTAACAAATAATCTTGTGAAAATGTCTTTGCTGTCACACAAAAAGGTTTTGTCTGACATACCCCCATAAATTTTCTATTTTTTGTTAAACTTTACAAAGGTAATTGTTATGCCTAGAATAAGATTACAGAATAAGAAATAGAATAGGTAAGAACCCTATTTTTTTTTCCTCTCTGGTGAGCAATCTACTGCTTATGAGAAGCTTTTCTCATTGGAAAATACTTCTAATGCTGTCCAAGGTCAAAAAGAGACTGCCATTTGCTGGGTGTTTTGTAGGCTGTGTGAAAGGGATCTGCAAGCTCGGTTTAGTTCCCAGTCAACAAACGTCCAACACAGCTGTCATTAATCGGCATTCCTGCTGGCAGCCTCTGCAAAGAGGGCAAAGGCTAATGTACATGGAAGCTGACCTATTTTATGACTTTATTAGTAATTCTTCGGAACAGGCTTCTCAGTGTGAGGAAGTGAGCACTGGTTCTTACTGCTGTTGCTAGGGCTGTAGGCTTCCTTTGGATAAATAAACTCGGTTTCCAAAGCTCCCAGTCTGGCTAAAACCCATTATTAAAGAAATATTCATACAAGTAGCACTGTTTGAAACAAAGCATATTAGCACGCATGCTGAGAAGGCTAGATCTGTTAAGTTTCTTTCCAGAAAGCTATTTGTTAATTAGGTATTCCTGTTTCTTTTTCCAATAATATTGTCACACAGATACAGACATCTTCTGCCAGAACTAATTCTCATTCTGTTATTTAGCAGTTTTAATTTCTAACTCTTAAACAAGCTGATTTTCCAGGCAACAGCTTGATGAACACCAGGCAACATCTTTGTGGGCTAACCCATAGTAAAGTACTACCTCCTATCTACAAAACCACATATGTCTATTCATTTTTCTACATTCACACTTCTGTAACAAAGTATTCAGTGTCAGTGATGAGCTTGTTTATAGACAAAAACCTGCTCCTACAACAAACAGTTTGCTAGCTATGCCACAACAGCATAACATTTAGGGGAATACAAGAGAGAGAAGAGATGTTAACTTTTGGGGTTGTAAATACAGTTTGCAATCATGATATTACAGAATATTGATCTTTGTCTTATGAACTGAGCTAGCTTAACATGGAAGAAAGAGGATTATGGAAACTGGAGGAAATTAATTACAAAACACGGTGATGTAATTCCTTCCATGCATAATTGCACTTCAAACTGTGATTCAAACATTGTTCTGCTTATAACATAAATCTTAAACTGATCACAAAACACTATTTATTTACCAAGCAGATACAGATATTACAGTTTAGAAATAAAATTAATTCAGTGAATATAAACAACTATAGTTATTTATTATATTTCTATCTGTTTGATGACCCTGAAGGATTCACATTTCTTGATCAGGAAGCATAAAAAGCAATGAAAAAGACAGACATTGTGCAAAAGAATGATTTATGGTTTTCTAATCCAATTTTCTCACTTCACAAATACTTTTTGAACTTAAAACAATTTGTTTCCATTTTCTTTTACAAAATGTTTATACCTAGCTTTATAAGCTTTAATTTTATAAGAATCTTTTGCCTTAAATCAGCTTCTGAATTGGACATATCCATTTTCTTTTTGCTCACCAAGGAAAGCAGACAAGTAGAAAATGCTCCAAGTTTTTATTAAAAGCATTTTTTTCTGTTTTTAGCATAGTTGTACAGCTTTTAACATTCATGTATGCTTTGGGTCATCAAGACTGTTTTTCATTGCTCTAAATGCACTTGTTTATTTACCCTTCAAATAGTTTGACATTTGATGTGTTGAATTTTCTCCACGGAAAAACATTAAAGGGAAATTACTCACAGTACCTTTCACTTGCATATTTTTCCCTCATAAAGCAGATTTTCATACATTGCAGACCTTTTGGCAAGTTGAGATCCATTAGGAGCAGCACACAGACCTTTTTAACCATTTTCATACCACATGGCAATATTCAAGGACAGAGTAACTGACTGGTCACCTACTCCAATCTGTCATAAATTTCTCTTTTAGGACTGTTGTATTTGAATGCCACTGAAGCACGTATTTTTGACTTGCAATTAATCACCAGTCAGGACTGGTGATATCGGTCTTATATCACATCAAACACCGTATCAAAGCAGTTAAAATAAGCTTGATAACCTTTTCCAGCTGTAATGAATGAGTGACATATATGCCAAATCACAGCTCCTGTGATGTTTTCTCCCTGATAAAATCAGAAGTTTTAAAATTATTTTATCAGGTTGCATGAAAGTTGTGCAAACAACCAAAGAAAAAGTGAGCCATTCTTTATTGTATGAATAGCTATGAAACAACTGAGCATCGCATGTGAACACTCAATGCAAAAGATTTTATGTCCATTATAAGACCTTACATGTCACAAACTTGTCATCTTTCCTATAATGTATCTATTCAGAAAGGTTCACAAATATATCATTCAGAGTAACTGAGAATTTGCATACATGATTCCTGTCTTTCTGTGTCTATGTCTCACATTTTCCTTCAAAGTTTAGAGGTTATGCAGACCTCCATGGCAACATCAAGTTGTCATAATTATAGACAAATGTTTCACAGGAGACAGTGACACAATTAGACAGGAAAGGGACGGCACCAACATTTTCAAAGAAAAAATTCCATGTACCACATCTGTCATGTAATGTTCATGTTGGAAGGAATTGCTTGAGAGGGTTTTTTTTCATATTTTCCTCAAGTTTTCTGGTTGCTTTAATTTCACTGGTTGCAGCTTCAGCAGCATATTTTCATCACATCCATACTTCTGCTCAAAATACAGTGTTCAAGGAAGAAAAAAGGCTCTAACCTGTTCTCTCAAGTTCCTGTTTTCCAGGGATGATCAATGCAAAATCTCTTCCCATTGCAGAGGTGCAGAGCAGGACCCTCTTCCTTTCTATTGTTTATATACTAACTGAAATATTCTTATTGCATTCAATGCCTGTCATTTTCTTTTGATTGCCAGAATTTTCCAGAATTTTAAATGCATAATCACTTCTTCTTAAAAATGTGACCTATACTTGAAGCTACCAGAGATCTTGTCTACACAATAATTTGCACAGCCTAATCTGCAGTATTAGTTGAAATATTTCTCATATTCATGTACTTGCAAGCGAGACTCAGCTTCCTCCTACTTATCTTTCCAATTCTTGCATATGCTGAATCACCCTCTGGTGATGCTGATTTTGCCCCAGTGCTTGAAGATGACAATTAGATATTTATCTATTTAGATATTTCTATTAATCCAAAAAAGCAAGACAGGATGAGCTCAAACGTATTATGAGTTTGAGACCAGAATATTTTCATTGAATTTACATCAGGTTCTAAACTCAGTTTTGGACTTCTTACCAAGGGGTTTGTACCTGATTTATAAAAATATTATTAAAAATTAATGCACATTACTGTAGCTTTACAGACCAACAAAGCCAACCTGAAAATACTTCTTACCACATTTAAGACAAAAAAAAATTAGGGAATAAGGACAAAGTTATTTCTGTCATTCTGTCCCAACACATTGATTGCACTCTAGAAATTTGAATACTGTAGTAGAAAACACAAGTATTTTCTAAGGTTTTGAAAGATGTCCTCACCAAAAGAACAATGCATGATTTGACAAAATGGACATCAGCCTATTTGCAACATTGCTCTCATTTAAAAGCAAAGCTGCCCCAGTTTTTTAAAGAATGTTTATTAATGTTCAGGTTACAGAGGAAATATCCAAGTCTCTCACTGATATTATCAGAGCTGATGAAATGACTGATGGTAGTACTATGTGAATTTGAGATCTAGGCATTCTTTGTGAGTCACCAGCAGTAGAGTTATCCTACCTGCATGGCTCAGTGGACCAGGTAAGCCAAGCTGAATTTTATGAATTTTATACATTTTATTAAAAGGAAGGCATAAAATTCTTCATTCACTTCCATGAGAATTCAGAGAGCAATTCAACATCTTGTTACAAATAAGTAGTTACGTAGCATCATAACACTGAAGACTAATGGTGATCCAGCTCAATCAAAACCCCAGTGGCAGACAGAATATGGCACCATGGTCTGAATGCACTTTGGTGAGGATTCATAAAAAAAAGTTCTTGTTTCAGATTTAGGAGCAAAATATCCACATGACTTACTGGAAACTGTATGAAATAGGTAACACAGTGGAATAAGTAGAAATTGGACACATTAATTTCCTGACATTTATAGTAGTAACTTGCAGATATGCCACTCAAACAACGTTTCTGTCAGATCTTATAAATTCAGAAGGGCTGGGTCTGGCTAGCAACAGAAACAGAAATCTCAAAGGAATATCATGCATACAGCTTGAAGCAATGCTGACAAGTCAGACAATGATTCCTTTCCCTTCTACTCTACAATGACACAAGCTCCCAGAGTGTGAAATGTGCCATCATGCTGAGTTGGTAACATCTGAAGGATAGGGATTCAAATAAGTAATTTCTGTTTTCTTGGCTCAGTTTCAACTGGATATAACATTTTTCTTCACATGCTGCTCTCCAAAGAACTGTAAAATGCTGGAGTGTATTCTGAAGTGGTTGCAGTGCTGCATCCCAGAGGTGACCTGAACATCTGCAGGCACTCTGCATTTGGTAGATCACCTATATTTTCCAAAAATGAACCAGATAAAACTGCATTTTACTGATACAATTTTATATTGATTATATATTTATATTCCAGACGTGAATTTTTGCCATTAAATTAGTTACCTACACAGTGCTCCTTTAACAATTGCATTGCTCAGATTAATTTTTTTCTCCACTGCTATCTTAGCAAAATTTGTTTGATATCTACATATACTATTTTGTACTACAACCTATCTATTGGTCACAAAATTTCTTTAAAAAATGGCTGTGCTTTAAAGGACAGGACCTCCTTTTTTGTAGATTAATGTAGGTCATAAAGTTTTTGGTGGTCAGGCCATAAACAGGCCATAAACTCAAAACATGAGATCATCCTTCACATTTCCATAGCAACAAATGTGAGCCATATCCTACAGAAATGTAACCGGATATTTTCTAAAAATGACCTTTTTTTATTCAATGAGAAGGAAACAGAGTACATCAGAAAGGTAAGAGCAAGCACATGAAAAGCCAAAACTCATACATAATATCTTTTTGTGCTTCACAAAATTTGCTACATTGGAATTGTTGTTTCAGGTCTCAGTGGTGTTTCAGCAGAATGGCTACCTTGCATCCACATCTGGCACAGGTATTTGTCCAGTTGGAATATTATGGAGAGTTGGATATCCACCTTTTTAACCCCTACAGACAGCTAAATTGCTCACTCACTCCCTCTTCGATGGGGTAGAGAAGAGAATAGAAAGGTAAATAAAAGCATGAAAACTTGTGGTTTGAGATAAAGACAGTTTAATAAAGCAAAAGTGACAGAAAAGCAAAATAAGGATTTAATTCACTGCTTTTCACAGGCAGACAGGCGTTCATCTCCTGGAGAGCAGAGCCCCACCACTTGTGACAGTTACTGGCCAGAACTCCAAATATCCCCTTTCCTCCTCGCCCTCTTCCTGAGCTTTTACTTTGAACAGGACAGCACATGGTATGGGATATCCCTTTGGTCAGCTGGTGTGGCCCCTCCCAGCTGTTTGCTCACCCCAGCCCACTCGCTGGTGGGGTGTGGTGACAAGCAGAAAAGTCCTCAGCTCTGTGTAAGCCCTGCTCACCAATAATGAAAATATATCTATGTTATCAACATTGTTTTCCGCACATATCTGCAACATAGCCCAGTACCTGCTATTATGCAGAAAATTATCTCAGCCCAAATCAGTTCATACATTTTTAGAAAGATGTTGATATGTATAAGTATTCAGGGACAAGCTAGAAGACAGCCTGGATGATTGAAAACAATATTTTACAATTAAAAATTTAAATAGACCAATATAAATATTTCAAGAGTAAGCTAGCATCCCAGCTGCAGCCATAAAAGAATTGACATGGAACAACATTTTTCAATACAGAGTTATTTGTCAGAGAAATCTGCAGCACCAGAACAGTCTTGAGATGGTAAAGTTGTACAAATTCAGCCTAGGAAAGAATTGAAGGCTTGTTTGATGAACATCTTTCCTTTGAAACTAATTTATCAGAGTAATATTTTTCTAACAATTATAAGAATCCCTGTGAAGAAGCTATATCTTTGAAAGCCATGTTCTAGTTCAAAGTGGAGAAGGCATATGGCTTAAGTGATGTTGGAGGTCAAGTTAAATTATCAAAGTGATCCCTTCTGGCTTTCTGGAAATGGCATCTTAGATTCAATCTTTTTGCAGCTGGTGTTTTAAAAGTGTCTAATATAAACATTAAGAAGATAATATGAAAATATAAGTTGTATTTATCTGTAACTTTACGATCCAGAGCCAAAGAACATCTCTGTGACCTCCCTATGCTTTGTTCATAAGCCAGAGGCAGACATGAGCACCAGCGCAACACATAGTTTTAGGAGTTTATTTATTTATTAATGTGTGGTAATAAAAAGACCTTCATGTAGATGCTACTACCTATGAGGAAATCAACAGTATTTCCACTTATTTTAAAAGGAATTCAAAATAGAAACCACAAGTTACCATGCCAAACCAGATCTTTTTGAGAAAGCCTATTTTTGCAGACAGATTTGTCTATCATTTCCTTTATGGTGGTAACACAAGATGGAAAGAAAACAGAAAGGAAATAACATGTTCTAAATGCAATAACAAAAGTCATGTTCCACACAACATGTTCCACGTGTTCCATGTTCTGATTTGCTTAGTCTGCATGGTAAAACCAAAAGGAATATGAAGCTTCCAAAACCATTACATTCTGCACTGGAGGTTTGTATCTAAAAACATGCAGCTTTTTATAGCAGAAGTGACAGCAGTAAAAATGCATAATTAAATAATAGTTTAAGTGCCCTTATTTTTAAAGTGATATAAGCTATGTCCCATCTCAAGACATAAATGTAATCCCAAACCTATCTCTGAACGAAAGCATATTCAGTCATAGCTTCTTTTCTATGATTCACCTTAAAGATGTGAGTCTGAGCTCCAGATCTCCTACATGTAGGTGTCTGTGTTAGAGGTGTTCCAGGACTCTAGAAATTCCCATGTTGAGTTTACTGACTTATATCTGTCTGCTCCACATCTCTCATAGATTTGCATCTGGCCTTGTGGACATATCAGATATGCACAGCTCACATGGGTTCTAGCTGGCAGGCTGGATGGACTCAGTTGCATTATGGATCCTCTGGATTGTCTCACAATATGAGATGGACAACACAAACAGAGCAAGGCTTGGGGTTTTGTGTAGCTGAACCAGACACAGAAATTTCTTTTAAGGTGATCTGAATGCAAACTAATACAAATTTCTGTCTTCTTAGAGTACCTGAACCACAAAAGAATGAAAGAAATTCCAGAATTCTGTGCTCCCTGAAGAATTTACAAGTTCAGGACAAAACGATTCACAAAGTTTATTTGATTTCAATAAAATTCTGACTAGAATCAGATCAAACAGATTTAATTATTCTTGATTTTCTGTCATCAGGCTCTACTTCAAGGATTCATCATGCACTCTCTCAGCACAAGGTGAAGAGCCTATCCTCTTCACAAGAGTGTTGATATCTTCTGCTTTCATGAAAAAAATCAAATTGAAACCAAGGTTAAAATGATGGAACACCTTTCAGGGAAAACAATTACCTTTTTCCATGCATTTGTCCTCACCACCCTGTAGAAATGTGTCACAGTAACAGATAGAGTGTATGTGAGTTCTGCTATTTACTGTCCATCTTTGGTTACAGTCATAAAAGAAATTATAGACAAATCTGTCTGCAAAAGTAGGCTGGAAATAGGGTTTCTCAAGGGATTTCTAACATCTTTGGATTCCCTTCAGGCTGGAAATACCACAAAAGCAAGCTTTTCATGGTGTTTGTATTTCAGCACATCTGTTTTTATGGCCAGCTGAAACCAGGAAGTTTAGAGCACATACAAATGAAAAATCACCTCAAGTAAGCTAAGCAAAGAGTCAGAGGTCCAATTCAAATTTAAAGAAATATTAAATTCCACTGTTATTTTAACTTATGGGCTCACCCACCCCTAACTGTTGAAATACTTGTTTTAAACCTCTGGTAACTAAGTATGTAAAGGCATAGTACAAAAGTGAAGGTGTCAAAATAATTCTCATATTCTATTTTTCACTAATGTTTGACAGGACGCCATCAACTTCTATTTACAGATGGAAGAAGTTATCAAAAATAATGAATGGCACTCCTAAATCAGTGATAGGAGCAACAGCAGTGATGGTATTAAAACCCAGATGCTTTTTTTCTAAACAATAACCATTGCCCTACTAATCCTTAACTATATTCTTTCTGCTATCAGCCATCATTCAGCTTCTCTTCTGTCATATTATCTTTCCCTTTCATTTTCTACTCACATTTTTCAGTAGGAAAAAGTTTCCTGAGTGTTGTAATGTAAAAGAAACTGTAGATAGAAGCAAAAGTCCTTTAAGGAAATCTTACACTCTTATAAAATGCCTGGTGAAGGAAAAAGTTCCTTTTACAGATAACTCCAAGCATTTACTAGAGCTTTTCATTGGCACAGATAGGTAGAAAGTTTAACCATATATATGAGTGTCTATTATTTTTTAATTGAAATAATTGCTTTGAAAATTCAGCATTTTTGTATTTTCAGATGCTTGTAGAAATCTCTATACAGTATAAGATACAGTCATTTGTATTAGTAGA
The DNA here is from genome assembly GCF_017590135.1 of Pyrgilauda ruficollis. Classification (NCBI taxonomy): domain Eukaryota; kingdom Metazoa; phylum Chordata; class Aves; order Passeriformes; family Passeridae; genus Pyrgilauda; species Pyrgilauda ruficollis. The sequence goes on from NW_024525490.1 coordinate 11,284,713, forward strand.
TGTAGAAAAGGGACTCAGAAGAGAAAACTTGAAAGAAGAAAAGTTTTTCTGGTAAATTTGTGCCATTTTTAACCATACTTATGTTTTCTTACCAAAGAATTTTGATGCATTTTTCAGTCACATATGGACACATTTGGAAAAAGATTTTTCAGAGCAGAGGACCCCAAAAGCCTTTGATAACTTCTTTTTAAGTCTATTGTCTAGAAATTTTAAGGCATGGTCAAAAGACCTTTAGGACTAAATGAGTTCTTCTCCCATGGCCAGCAAGCCAAAAGATATAAGCCAGGTCACCCCTTCTGTTTCCCTTGGATAATGGAGAATGCACAAAATTGCTGATACTCTTTTTTAAAAAGTAAGTATTCTAAAATGCCAGCAGTGATTTCTGTCCCCTTTGTTCTAGCTATGCCAGATGATATAAGGAATTTTTTTCTTCCATTTTGAAGAACAATGTCATCTGCAGTCTGTTAGATGTGGTTATGCATAATCACAAAATAATCCAACTTTCTCAGTGAAGGAATCTTTAAATAGAAACTTCCATGTTAGTTTTATGGATATTTTTACTACTTATTTTCAGATTAAATTTCTGCATCACTGTCACTGGTATTTTTGCATGGAAATACATTCAAACACCTAAGCTTGGGTTTTGCTGTACATTACATAAAATATGACTGACTGGCACCCATATTCTGTCAAGCCAGAATATTCACCTATGCTAAAACCATGAATTGGGAAATTTTCTAGTGCCAGAACAAAATATGTCTCCTTGGCATGCAGACAAATTCTACTATCTCATCCTGACTTCTTCCACCCAACAGACATTTTACAAGGCACTGAAATATCAACTTGATGTGAATCAAAAATTTGACTCCTCCATTGCCACGCCGGTCTGCAGTTGCCGTACTGTGAGACCGAAGCTGTACTTTTGCAGGCAGGCTCTAATCCTCTTCAGGCATTGCAAGATTTCTCTGTCACTGAAGAAACGTGACAGATATTCTAGCTTCTGTGGGACAGTTCTTGGTAGTGTTTATGCAGTAAATATGCAATTTATTCTGTTTGTGGGATCAGAAAACCCAAAGGCCTCAGAAATCTTCCAGGTCAGTGAAGGTTGACAGAGGACAGGAAAAAAGCTGGTGAAGGAGAAGGATATGTGCTAGAGTTGAGCTGGGAGTATTCTCCATGCCCTCCCCCTGGAACTCAGGGACAAACTGCTCCTCATTTTAAGACAGCTGGTGGCAGTATGTGGAGTTACAGTCCCGGAAGCAGCTCATAAATACTGGCTGAGGGATAACATTGTCAAATTGCATAAGTATCTGAGAAGCCACAGACATCTGAATTCATTAACAGTTCATTTTCAATTTGAGGTTTATTTTCAATGTTGTTTTGAAAAATGATAAACTTTCTGTTAGGAGAAAGACTTTAAAACACAAATGTTTTAATTTGCAGAGCACTAAATTTTGTACAGTACTAAATACCTAAGCCTTTATTTGTATCTTGCCTTCTCTCTCCAGCTTTTGCTAGCTCCCTTCCTTTCTTTCCATCCTTCTTCTCCCCCATAATTAGAAAGGTATTGGATAGAAAAAATTAAAACAACAACGTTCATGGAATGATTCTTTTTCCATTGAAGACACAAATTAGCAAAGTTTCGGCAAGTGTTTGAAGAGATTAACATAGATGGTCACTTAATGTTGTTTCAATGAAATAGTATGGATGAAAATTTTACAGAATTTCTACTCTTTCAAGAGGAGAATGAGTGCTAGCTTCCCACAGAAGAAGAGTTGTAGTGATAGGATAACAAAAAAAGTAAGCAATATTCAATCGTTCACATTTAAAAAAGGGAAATATAATCTGTTTACACAGATGTCATCCTCAGGTCTGTCTCCTTCCTGCTAAAAGTCCTGAAGAGGATGGTTGTGAAGCAATACTGAGGTTCCTCACCAGAGATGGCCATTTTCTGATTGGGACTTAGATTTAAGGACAAAATTACCTTATTTAAAACAGTCACTGTTTTCATCTTGATTAACAGTATTATTTTATTATTCCTGTTTAGAAACACATGCATTTAGAGGTAAACATGCAGATACCAAATGAGGTTAAAGTAACTGTTTTGAAGTCCTGTCTATCTTTCCAAATATTTTGGAGTTCAATACCTAGAAATGGTTGATCTGTGTACCCAGAGCAAGTTTCTCTCCTCTCTTTGTTGTAAGTTCAGAAAGACAGGTTGGATATGCATTCACTGCGTTGTATCCCTACCTCATTTTACCCATTGACAGCAGATAATTAATTTTTAGACAGAGAATAAGCTTCATTAATTTTGGTATTACATCAGTATTTCTGAGAGAATGTGCTTAATTATTCAGATTTTAGGATTGAAGTTAGTGTAGGTGAAGCTGTACCAACAGAGCACTGAGGGATTGTTATACTGGTGTGGGCGAGTCACAGTGAAGGAGCTGTGTTTTTTCCCAAAAATACCCTACATTGTTTACACCTGAAAGCTTAAAGGTAGCATGTTTCTAGATTTACTGGACAAGCAGGAGCCATGAGGTCATCATTTTAAATAATAATGCTGTTGGATGGATGTTCTTTATGAGATAGTCTATATGAATTTTCTGAAGGATAGTGAAATAAAAAGGAGAACTGAAAAAAAAATCAGTTTTCATGTGAATTGCAGTGGGAAGATAAATTGCCTCTAAAAGTCCCCAGCTCTGTCCCACCCTTTCTTGGAAAGATGAGGGCAGAGTAGGCCTAAGGAGCTGAAAAGTTGGCAATTTGAATAAACAGTACTAAACTGGCATAAGAAAGCCTTGCAATTTGCATGTTGTTATGTGCCAAGTAGCAAGGCACGTCTCTGCTTTTTAGTCTCTTGTAAGAATGAAACAGTCATAAAGCAATTTCCTTTTCACACTTGAAATTCAGTGCAAATTTGCAACTTTAATTTACAAATTCTTCAGACCCCTTACAAGGTCTGTTCATTCATTCTCCCTCCATCCAAGCAGTGGGCTTCACCTCGAATTTGCTTTCTTTTCATATTTTGATGCTTCTACTCTTCCTCTTAAGCCAATTAGAAAAACATAACTTTAACTGAAAATGCTAAAATATTTCTTTTGCTTTTTTAAATCTAGCTACTGCTTTTCATTTTAAATATTCTCTTCTCTGTCTGTTTCTAAACATTGGAAGGAGTAGCCAAAGAGAAACTTGTGAAGGTCAAAATATTAAAGAAAATAAATTGCATTTTTAAGTCAGTGATTCATTCCAACTTGGCCTGCAGAACGGTAACACAAGTCCATTAACACAAAAGAATTAGAATTTCCCTATAGCCTTTCCCAAGTACATGAAGAAGGAAAATGTGGATTTTTGGTGGTATTAATATGGGAAATAAATTACTATAAGTAATGTAATGTAAATGAGAGCAGAATATAAAATGGACCCGCTATTTTTGGTTCACCTGCAATATAAGTGAGATTGCTTGAAGCAGAGTCAGGAAAATGTATAAAACTCACATTAAGGCTTGAATAGCTGAATTGTATATTGCCTGAGGGTGAAAGCAAGCAAGAATGGAAAGCCTATCCCAAATCTTGATGTAATGAGATAGAATGCTCTCCAACTCTTTGTTACTTTACCAGCTATAGGTAAGAGTAATATCTCAGAGGTGAGCAAAAAGCTGAAAGTTGGAAGTATAACTTTGTAGTTTTTTCTATGTCCTTAGCTCAACTACTCTTGGCATCCAGTGCCAATTTCACATAGGCAGAAGACTTCTGTGGAACTTGTAATGACTCTCTGCGCAATGACATTCATCTTTTACATCAGTAACAAAAAGCACAGTTTTGTGCAATGACATATCCATCACCAAGTACCATACTTCTGGGTGAAACCAGGTCATGGCACAAGACTGGTTTTGCATAGAACTGTGTGCTTCTCTGCTGATTTAGCAATCATCTGAGCCTGGTTTAATACTTCAGGTTTTAGCAAGTATTTTGGTCCCTCTTGAACTGTCTGTAAAGAGCTTAAGAGGAAATGCCTTGAGCAAGTTCAAACAGCCAAAATATAACCTCGCATCTGCTGGCAATTCAGCACAGCAAAGCACAAACAGTCCAGGAGGTTCCTGGAAAGTCCTGGTGACAACTTCCTGCACGGGTAGTGGAGGATCCTCCAAGGAATTGTGTGCTGTTACTGCACTAGCAAAGGGAGGCCTCGTTGAAGATGTGAATGTTGGCCACAGCCTTGGCTGCACTGACAGTGAGATCGGGTGAGGAGGGAACAAGCAACAAGTAAGATGACAACCATGGACTTCAGAGAGATCACTTTAGCCTCTTCAGGGTTCTCCTTGGAAGAATCCCTTGGGGATGGGTCTTGCAGGGAAGACGGATCCAAGAGAGATGGTTGATATTCACAGATCACTTCCTCCAGGCTCAAGAAAGATGCCTCCAGATGAGCAAGTAATCGAGCAAAGGGAGCAAGACAACTGCAAGGATGAATAAAGAAGTCCTGTCATTACTGAAGTGTAAGCAGGAAAAACACAGGAGATGGAAACAGGGTCAGGCCATTTGGAATGAATAGAAAGAGGTTGTCAGAGGAGAAATGAGACAAGGAAGGCCAAGGCCCATCTGGAATTAAAACTGGTCAAAGATGTCAAGGACAGAGAACAAGAAAGGCTTTTACAAATACATCAAAAACAAAAGGAAAACTAAGAAAAATGTGGGCCTGTTACTTTGTGGAGAGGGGACCCAGACAACAGAGGATACAAAGAGGTAGGTTTATTGAATGCCCTCTTTGCACTGGTCTGCACTGACAAGATCAGCCCTTGGGAATATCTGACCCAGAAGACCAGGGTAAAGCAGAGCAGTCTTGGAAGGATTTCCCCTGCATCAAGCAGAATTAATTTAGAGGATATTTAGGCAAACTTGACATCCACAACTCCATGGACCTCTGATGAGCCCATGGGCATCCACCAGTCCTGAGAGAGCTGGTGAGCACCATAGAGAGGCCACTCACATCCATCTTCTAAAGGTCATGGAGATCAGGAGGGGTGCCTGGTGGTTGGAAGATAGCAAATGACACCTTGGTCTTCAAAAGGACAAGAAGGAAGACCCAGAGAACTACCAGCTGGTCAGTCTCGCCTTTATACTTACCATGTGTTAACTAATCTATCTGGGATGACATGTTAAAAAATTATGTTCCCATTAGTACCTGAACAACCTTTGATCTCCAAAGTGATGTATCAGGACATGTGCTTCTCTGCTGTAACCTGGCTCATTATAACCTCTACTACTGGGTGGCATCCCTGTCCATGGCACTGGGTGATTGGAACCAGACAATCCTTAAAATCTATTCCCATTCAAGGCGTTCTGTGATTCTATTAATGACACCATCTTTCTTCTCATGCATCCCTCTGTTCCAACTACAGAGGTCAAAATAAATGTCAATGTTTACCCTGTTGGTTCATTTTCTCAGCAGAAGGCCTACTGCACTGCATTAAGTATTAGGGATGGGGTTTAGTGATGGACTTGGCAGTTGGACTTGACGATCTTAAACATATTTTCCAACCTAAATGATTCTATAATTCTCTACATCCCCTGGGGCCATAGTACAAAACCATTTTGTTCCCAAGATGATTAGAATGGAGTAATTTGAGATATATAACTTTCTTTGCTAAGAAACAGAATAAAAATGGAAATGCATAGCTCTGATAATTAGGAAATTTGTTCTGAAATATAAATAGCAAGCATATTTTAAATGTGAAATTATAGTCCAATATGTCAAAAACTGTAGATGCTTGTTTGCTATAAACAGAATTTCAGTGCATTGTGTAAGACAAAATCTCCACCAATCTTCACAATAAAAATAAAAACAACTTAGGCAATCAAAATTTTACTCTTTCATTTGTTTAATTTGTTACTATAGTTGCCTTGGATTCAGAAGATGCCAGCTCAAATGATGGAAAGAAGACCCTTTGTCAAAAGTTCAATCAAAATATTGATATATATTTGAAATATTTTTGGTTTTAATTAAGGAATTTGTTTATACTCTGTTTTGTCAGAAACACATATTTTGACTAATTAGGTTTTTTTCAGAGACTGAAGATTCTTGAAAATGCCTCAGCTGACTGAATAGCTAATGAAGGTATAAAACCTTCATATAAGTCCTTTTACAGTCTTGATATAAAACTTTTCCATGCTGTCAGTACAGAGTAATTTGAGCTTTCTCCTACTCTGCATTTTATAAAGAGTGACTTTAATTAGATATTCAATACTTTCTGGTCTTCTCTCTCACATAATGAGAAAAGAGAAAGCTGTTAGCTGTTTTCTATTACTAGATTCCACATGACATGCATGGCAAAGTATTCATGTTTTTTATTTCCTCCCAGGATTGTCCACCATTTTCCAGTTCCTTTAGTCCTATTTTGCATTTTCATTATTTGAATAAAGTCTTTGGTTTTCTTCTGTCCTGAAATGACATACATTATAAACAAATGATCTTACAAGCCCAGCTGCATAGCTCTGTCTCATTTTCTATAAATAAATGTGTTTAGGCTTTTATATACTTTATCTGAAACATCAATAAGTGTTTTGAATAAATCTCTAAAGTTAAGTAGGCTAACAGTTGGTTTTTTTTCTGACGCCATGCTCCTTTATTAATGATAACAAGTAGCTGCCTTTTCATGTAATATGTTCCATTAATTACCAAAAAGTCTAGATTTTAAAAAATAATGGATAATCATAGACAGATTGCTGCAGAAAAATATACAAAAATTTTAAAAAGTAAGTGATAAACCTTTCTTTTGTACCGTTCCTTTTCTGCAGACTTAACATAAAGCAGATAGATTGCTAATTTAAATTGTAATACAATCCAAACCTGCCTACAATTCTGTAGAGGAATTGTATTCTTCTCAGAAAAATCAATAATTACAAAAAATATGTTTGCAATTATGAAAGCACACAAGGATTTCTAACAGAGAAAAGCTACAGTAGTTATTTATATTGACATTTAACATTATGAATAAAATGGGCTTGTTCTGACTTCCAGATTCCAGATTCCAGTCCAGTGAATCCAACTGGTGCATGGTGGATAAATCTCATTACCCAAGAGAAAAATAACACTTTGTTTTATTCCTCGCTGATATATATTTACATGCTTTCCCCCTTGCTGTGGTTTTAGAGTTTTTGTGCCAAAGACCCCCTTTTAACCCTATCAGAGACTTGAGCTCCCCACAAGGCCTTTCCACAGATGTCCTGGGAGGTCCATGGACTAGGGTGAAACCCATCATGATGAATCTAGTCGAGAAGTTTTCTGATTCTCCTCACTGCTTACTCCCACACACACCCAAACATGGGACTCATGGGCTCCTCAGTACAGGAGAAACATGGAGCTCCTGGAACAGGCCCAGTGGAGGGGGAAAAATATGAGTAAGGGACTGGAGCATCTCTCTTTCAAGGAGAGGCTGGTGGAGCTGGGCCTGTTCAGTCTAGAGAAGAGACTGAGAGGAGAACTCATCAATGTCTATCAGTATCTGAAGGGAGGGAGTCAAGAGGATGTTTCTGAGCTCTTCTCAGCTGTGACAAGAAATAGAACAAGAGGCAATGGGCAGGAAATGATGCACAGGAAGTTCCACCTGAACATGAGGAAGAACTTCTTTACTGTACATGTAACTGAGCACCGAAACAGACTGCCCAGAGAAATTTTGGAGTCTCCCTCACTGGATATATTCAAGAACTGTCTGGACACATTCCTGTGCCATGAGCTCTAGGATCACTCTGGGCAGGGAGGATGACCCACTGTGGTCCCTTCCAGTCGTACCCATTCTGGGATTCTGTGATTATTGGCGCAAAAGAGAATCTTGGGATCCTATGAGGCTTATTATGGCATGTTTACGGGAAGAACAAAAGATGGAGAAAGGGAAGGATCCAGGTAGTTTGTGTAGCAACAAACAGGGATGGGAGAGTAAATATGGGGCTTAAGGGGGACTGTCACTTGTAAACAGGACCTGTTCAGGACATTGTCTGACCTTATGTTTGAACAGATGGGGCTGATCAGATCAGTCTACCACGTTTTATCAAACTTTGTTGGTTTTCCTGGAAAGAAGGACTCTGTATCGTGCACGCATGCATGAGATTTGGGGGACAGCTACTGAAGCAGCCATAAGACTGTGTTGGAGACACCAAGGGACCTGAGAGTTGGCTACTGCAGGGACCTAGAAATCCAAGACAAGGGCTGATGAAATGGTGTGTCTGAATTGTTTGGTTGAGGCCCACCCATTTGCTTGAGTTTGTCTGTGTGAGGCAGGTGGGCCAAGAGGTTCCAAGGGACAGAACTTGGGTAAACTGAATCTGAGGCTGGTTATGCTCAAGGCTGCTATGCTTTATTACATGGTTTCTGTACAATAGCAAATTTCCTTCTATTTGCCATTGCATTTTTGCAATGTGTGAAAGATATTCCATCCACAGTCTGACCACTGCCATTAATACAAATACTGCTAAAGCTATGACATAGAAAATTTCCTTCCTCTGTTTTGCTTTATATTCCTACATTATAATGCCAGTTTTTATTTTTATGAAAATTTCTAATTCATTAAAATAAAGTGGCCACATTTCTTTCTTTTTCCTTAATCTGTATTAGAGTTGATACAATTTTGCTCTCACAGAATGTATTTCTCAGTTGTACTGTACTTTTCTTCTCTGTACTTATTCTGCTGTCTCCCAGACTTTTCTGATAGCTGCAAATCTGAGGTTGCTACACACCTCCATTTAAAAGCTCTGTAAGGCTGGTTTTTTGCTGTTGCATTCAAGCCTCCAAACAACCTAATTCTTGATCACACCTCTGTTTTATCATCTGCCCAGTGCAAGTTTCATCTGCTCTTCAGCTGTCACACACACCCTATGAAATAGTTTTCCTAAAGTCAAATTGCCCATAGTTGGTCATTTTCCCTGTAGCTATTTTGAGCTTAATCATATAGAGAGCCATGTCCCCAGCTCGCCAACCCCATCAATGAATGCAGTGTTCTCTTACAAACTGCACTTAGAGGTAAGCTATTCCTCAGAAGTTTCATCTAAGTGTGTCTTTCTGTGGAGTTATTTTTTCCACATCCTGACATCAAAAGTGTCAAGTAACCTGTCTAGAATTTGTTTTCTATGGGTTTCTTCAAACATTTCTTCTTTGAAAGTACTTGACTTTGCAACTGTTTCAGGCTCTGCAAAGAGGAATTTTTTAAAGTTTATTCACCAGTCTCATTCTGTGCACTGTTTCTAGTATTTAATTCCATGGACTGACCATTTCTGGTGTCAATCTGAATATCAGATGTGCCACAATAGCCTGTCTTGTACTAAACTGGTGGCAGGAATGGGGACCCCCAGAGGAAAAAGTAAACTAAATAGAATCTGATTAAGATCCTTTTAAAGTTGTGTTAATCTCAGAAGTTCAGCTAAGCAAGGAAATATCTGAGATTTGACTCCTTCATTGTTTTTTAAAGGCATAGATCATTACTTACCTCACCCTTCACGACACTATACAAATAGTACATAATTGACAGTTTGGACACATTTCCCAGATAATTATAATCTAAATATTTATTCTCAAGTCATACTCATTTTCCAGCACTGTTGAGAATGTCACTCATTTTGATTTCTTTATGTGATGCAGTTAAAGGAAACTTCCACCTCTTACATCTCAATGTATATGTTCCAATGATATTGCTTCATTTATATGGAATTTAAAGCTTCGTAAACTGTGCAGACTTTCATGTTCTAGAAAGATATCTGGGAAATTGAATTTTATATGGTTAGAGATTTTGTGTGATTAATAGTCCATGACTATCTCCTTTCAAGAATATTCCAGTGAAAATTCAAAATAATGTCTGTATATTACAAGATATTAATACTTTTTTTCTTTTTGATTTCTTGGTTGTTTGAATCTTAATTGCACATACTACCATTTATATCAAAAGTACACTGATATCTCTGTGAGGAAAAAGTAGTTTTACATTTATTTAATAAAAATGTAACTCAGACTCTAAAGCCACATAACTGCTGTCAGTTCAGTATTAAATGAAGTCAAATGTTTTGTCTGTTCACTTCTTCTCAGAATTCCCTCAAACAACATTTTTGTATATGCTTCAGGTAGATTCTATGAACTGAATCTAATTCTGTACCACGAACTCTGGTCAGCTGGTGAAAATTAAAGACTAGGTGTCTTTTCCCCCAGCTGAAATATAAATTTCCCTAATTCATACCAATTCCTTTTGATTAAAATTGCACATTTAATCTTGCCAAAACTCTACTGGAAAGGGGAAAATAAAAAGGGACATGAAAATTTTGAACATTATAACAAACATGAAGCTGACATTTGCAGACATGAGCAAACATAAGGAGGATTACACTTTTTTGCCAGTTTAGATAAAGATTTTCACTGGAGAAATAACACAAGGAATTTAAAAACCTTTAGTAGGTCTGAGAAGTCATGAGTACATTTGACAGAATTGCAAATCACATAATTAATTTTATCTCAGTAAGGATATTGATAGCCACCCTTTGGCCCTGTTCAAGCAATCTTTATTGTTTCACTCTCCAGTTTCCACCTGGCAAATGAATGAATAATTAATGAATAATTATTCCTTTTGTCATTCTATTACTGTGCTGATTTCAGTCTCCCTTGTATTTTACCTTCACTCAGTGCCTCCCCTTGCTGCCCTCACTCCCTTTCACCCTCACCCTCCCCTTTCTGTACTATATTTCCTCTTTCTGTTCTAGTCTCATCAACCTATGATCTTCACAAGTCTTTGCTAGGGACATAAATGCAAAACAAAATTTCCTTTTTTTTGAGTCTGGTAGAATATCCAATCATTCTGTCATAGAGTTCAGGTGGAAGAGGGTACAAAAATGAGATTTTAAGAAAAATTTATAAAGAAAAGTCTTCTTTCAAAGAGCTGTGTCCTCTAAGTTACCATGTGTGTGGTCTGGTGCTGTTTAAATAACTGTGATTCTGGTTGTAAATAGGAATAGTCAGCCTCCTTACAGATGTCAGTTACTGCATTGATAACATCAAATCAGAGTGTTACTTGCAGGATGACCTGAGAGTAATGCTGAACTGAAAAACAAGTAGGACAGAACACTGCAAAACTTTCAAACTTGAGTGGTTTTCATTCACTGATAATATGGTTTATCTAGTAAAGGAGGAGGGGAAACACAAACTGCCATTATTTTTTGCTTTTAAGAACATTTTTCAAGTTAATTCCAAATATTTGCAATTTGAAATCATTAAAAACTAGGAAGTCATGATACCGTTACATAAACCTTTTTTCCAGTCAAACCAGTCAAAATTGACTTGAAACTGAAAATTGAATTATACTTCTTCACATCATTTTTAAAACATTTCTAAAGTCTGTGTTAGATTTATTTTGATGAAAACAGAACACCTTTAGTTTTACAGTTTTTCCATCTCATGATGGAAATGTTAGTCCAGGTTACAAAATGAACAAGCTTTATGGTTTGATTAATTCATGTTTCCTTGTGATGACCCTAAGAACCTGCCACACTATTCATAATACTCAATCAAGGAGAACTGTGTGTCTGAATTAACTCTATGGTTATTGTTTATCAGATTGCTTTGATAAATCACACTGCACTTTATCAGCAGGAGCGCACAATCCCATCTACGAGGAAAAAATAAAACCATAATTGTTACGTTATTAATCAAAAATGCACTATATATTTGGCAAAACAGTTGTTTGTGTTTGGTTTAATCAGCTGCATTTGTCTGTCTAGTTTACATACATATGTAAGTCAAAGACACTTTTTACTGCCTTAAAGGAAAACTGTACCTGACCTAATGAATACTTTTGATGATATTCAGAAAAGAAATCATCTGCACCACTGAACAGAGCCCATAGCAAGTATGGTACATGGCATTTCAAAAGAGAATTATGAACAGCTCCCATTTATACAATAACGTCCAGTTTCTCATCCAAGCGAGCCTAAAACAAATGCCTGGGTTCTGCTTCTTCCATATACCTCCCTGGTACACACAACCCTGTCCAAGAATGTGTGAAAAGTGACATGTTGGATCACAGTCACAAAAGGCCCTCCTCACTTGTGCTGGAGCACCTCATTAAACATGAGTTTTCATTTTTAACACTCATTCTGCCCAGGTAATCCTGCTGTTATATTTCAAGCCTGGTTTATATCAATACAGTCATAATCAAAATTATTGCTCAAATCTGAAAGTTTAAAGCATTTGTTAAATATAGCTGTTGATGCATGACTGCATGAAAGCTGAATTCTTCATGTTATATTTCAGGTAGAGAATCTGAAAACCTATTTCAGTAACAGTCCTAATGCCAACACACACATAATAAAATCTTTCTACTTACTGCTAACAGCAGTGGTTTTACAGAGCAATCTTTCTCTCAATAATTTATTGAATAAAAATATTTTTGCCTTCAGTGATCATGGTGATTCCAGTTCCTAAATAAAAATGTCCTTCTTTGGACTTAAATAAGACAGAGAGAGTGAAAACAATTTCTGAATTCCCATCCCCTAGTGTGCTGCTGGGAAGGTAAATTCCCCTGAGACTGGACAAGACCATGTGGGAACTGGTGAAGAAGAGGTCCATCCTAGAAATACAATCACACTTGAAATCAATTAATTCTAAACAATCAATCCTTGGCAAACAACCACAAACACAAACTATGGCAAAAAGTTTTTTTTCCCCCAAAATCCTTCATAAAAGTAAGTGGCAAGTACCTCTTAGTGTATAAATAACCTTTTGCATGTTTAGAAATCTTTGCGAGCATGTACAAAGATTTGTAGCCGAGTCAAGGAGCTTACAGAAGAGAACAGTGTACTGAGCAGCTGATGGGTCCAGGGACTTGCCTAAATCCTTGTTTCCTCTTTGAAGTGCAGCCTTCTGTTTGCACTGGTTGCTGGGTATTCCTGTTCAGTGGATAGACACAGTCATCTTCAAATGGCAGCGTGTCCTGTCGTGAGACAGAAGCCAAGATTCCGCGCGCTGTGCTGTCCTGGGGCAGCCTTGTCTCTGCACTCACAGCAGGCAGAGCCCAGGCAGCCATCTAAGAGTGCCTTAGCTTTTAGATGGCTCAAGTTTAATGAGATGAATCTCAGCCCTATTCACAATTTTCAAGACTCCAAAAGAACAAAATCTTGCTGAGTTATTTTTTAAAGTCTAATTTGAACCCTTTACTACCAATATCTTGTTCCATACCTGACTTTCAATCTGTAAAGCTTCACCATATCTGTCAATCAGACAAGAATATGATTTTAAGACCACTGCAGCTGATGTTAATCAGATATTTTGATTGTATGTTGGATATTTGACTAGTACAGGGAATAAAATACATGGTATGGCACAAAAGAGAAACTGTAATGCTCAGCTTAAAGGTTTGTTGGAAGTTTGAAATTCTTCTCAGGTTCATAAAATTTTTCAAGTAAACATGAACAAGAGATAGCTCAGGTTTAAGAAACACACATCCAGTGCTGTAAGCAGAAACAAAATGCTGCACAACATGGAAGATCATATGGTATGCACCACTGCTTTTGAAATAAGTATTCTATTTAGCTTCAAGTTTGAAGAGTTTATTATTAATATCAATGTCTGACAACAAAGACAAAAAGCATACTCCCAAACAAAATTTTCCCATCCCTATCTTCTCTAAGAAAAAAATCCAGAGAAGAAAAAATTAAAATATAAATCTAGAATTCTTTGGGCTTTATTTTCATAGAAATGCTAAGAAAAAAATCTTTTGATATTATCTCAAAGACAATTCATAAAATTTTTGTCCTACCCATGATGGTAAGTTTGTTTTAAGCTGAAGTAGCAGCTATAAAGTGACCAAAAAACCCCATAAAGGTAAGCTTTACTTATATCTGTCATAAGAACACTGTAAAGAAGAAAAACTATTACAATAATTTTATAATGATCACAAATCAAACTAAAGATAAAAGAAAAAAATGCTTTTTTTCTTCTTTCCACTTAATTTTCAGTTTCATTTCACCCAGGACACAGCCAACAACAAGTTATCTATCTCTTCTGGCATATTAGAGTGGTTTGTGCAGCCATCCATTTGGTCTCTGAAGAAAAAGAGGTTTAGTTAGTTTTCCATACTTGGATAAATTTATTTGTGAGAGCCTAGTTGAGAATGGGAGCTGTCTAGCACTATTTCTACCACTCTGGGAAACTACATCCAGTTCCAGATTTCTTATGGATGAAATAGAAGAATCATTTAGTGTTTTTCTGTATCACTCAGGTCCAAACTGTATCACAGTTCTGTGTCAACCTCACATCCAGGATACATGGAATGAACATTACTGGAGTACAAGATGGACAACTCCATGCTCTAACCTAATTCTAATCTATTTTAACATCACTCATTACCTTTTACTCGATGGTAAATAATTACACTTTTTATTAACATAGTTACACATGAAAATTTTATACAAAAAATTTCAGATGCTAACTGTGTACTCTGCATAAGGGACAAGGTTTACAGAAAAACAACAGTGAAGTTCAAAGTTAAATGTACTGTTTTTCACATGATTTGTGTTTTCAAAAACATGTCTCATAGTCTATTTTTTTATGCTCTCTTGCATACAATCCTAATTTTGATATGTAACACAATCACTCACCAACACATTTAATGACATAATGAGATTTAATATTTCCAAACTTTGTGTTTTAATCTTTGCCCAGCTTTTTCAAATAAAAGCTGTTTTGTATAATTTAAACTGAATGCATAATTAGCCTTTTGCTCAATTCTTCATGAAGTTTGCTTATAGGAAGTCTTCTGCAAGCAAAGTCTGAAGAAGGAATTGGTGGAAACTAAAGATGAGGTACTAATTTTTTGTGTGCACCAAAAAAAAAAAAAAAGAATTAGTCATTATATTAACACCAGCTCCTTCTTTATGGTGTTTAAAGAATGCAATGTCAGAGAGATTCCCTATCCCACTTACTGTAGGCAGTTAGACCATCTAATCCCCTTCAAAGGCTGATGAAGTTGTAGCCTAAGGCCATGATTCTGCTCCTGCTTTCTCAGTTTTATTCCTACTGCAGCAGACACAGGAGTATAGTGAATGCATAACAAGTGGAGTAAAATAAACATCACTTATTTCAACTGGTCTTTAAAAAAGAGCATAATCATGAGTTCCTAGGACGTAGGAGATGTTTTATTTCTGTAAAATGCACAGTCTCACATAAAATTTTACATTAAAATGTGGCTTTGCATTAAATTTTTGTTCTGAAAGATGGCTATTTTGCTCTGATTTGCTGCATCCCACTTGCCTTCCAGCACAAACATGGACACTGCAACTAAAAATATTTTTTCCAGTTGCTAGGATGGCAAAGAGTACAGGAACTGAAAACTCAGGCAATTGCAGACATACTGTGACTAGCATGATGAAAAGACTCATTTTATTTCCTTTTTCCAAAATTTTTTACCTCCTGCTTAAGAGTTCAGTTGTGGTCACTGAACACTGGATCTTACAGTTTTGAAAAGGTTGTTATGATAAAACCTGCATCGAGACATACATTAATGAAGGGCATAAGACAGGACAAAGTGTCAGTACAAAATAAATACAAATGGTCATGTAAAGAATAGGAAGAGTTGTCTCTGACAAAAACCCGTTCTGTCCTTTCTAATTATGCAGCAGCCAGTTTTCCAGCTCTCTCAAATTAGCAAGGTCTCATGCAATCCTTCAGGAATGCAAGAAGCTCTCTTCTTTAGCTTACATTCTTCTACAGAGGGAGAATCTCTCAGTAATTTTTACATTCAGATGATATTATGTCTCATTAAAGATAGCATTTATTCATGATCCATCCGTTGATATAATAATTTATAGCTGAGGTTAAACAAGGAGACAGAACAAAGTTCATTCTAAGACAGAATTCCAGATCTTTTATGGGTTTTGAAATTTTCTGGCCCATATATCAGTCTGTATCTTCTGGTATCATCTGGATGAGAGGAAGCATTTGAGGTAACAGACTTTGTCCTATTCCCCCAATGTTAGGGGAATTCAGGCTAGTTTTTTGAGGAATTCAACAATGTACCAATAAAAAAATACATGGCAATAAGCATTTAGGAGGAGAAAAAATAATGTTTTTATTTCTGTCATGCATACTATTTACCACACTTCCTTGTCTAAGCACAATTTTGTCTCCTCAAAATCACCCTAGACTTCTGACATATCTATGCAGTTTCTTTTTAATTAATCAATCACTACAGAAGTGATTAATCTGAAAATATAATGAAGTGGGGATAATGCCTTCACAAGGTCTGTTGTACAGATTTTGTTAATAGTGTTTTTACCCCTACACACTGATCTCACCAAAAATCTGCTGGTACTGCATTAAAACTGCTGGAAAGCAGATCCTACTGAGAGTGATCAGACAGAGCTATTTCTACAGTTTTGCCTCTGATGTTTCCCATACCTTAGTTCACATGAGATTTTTCTTGTCTTTATGACAAATATAGCCCTTCAAGTAAACAAAAAATTGCTGCCATGGTCTTAACCTGAGTTTCTTTATGCCTTACGTTAATCAAATATCTGCAAAGTTATTGTGCTCCTGAATTTCTGCAGTGCTTCTCTTTGGGGAAGTTGTGTTCTGATATCAGGCTTTCCATTATCTTGCTGCTTACTCTGAGCAAGTTTATACATTTTATTAGCAGGGCTTGCTTGTCTGCTTGTCCTTCTCCTTTTAAATTTTTGGCAGTATTTTTTTCTATTTATTGGATTTTTATTCAAATGAAATTTTTAAATACCTGAGATTACCTCAGATTAGCTCAGATGAAATAACCAAAAACATTAAAAAGGGATGGATAAGTATATCCAGGCTCAAAGAAATATGATTTTTATTACACTCTTGCCTTTTCATTGTGTGTCCTATGTCATTCTTATTACATATCCTGTCACATTGTAAGTATATCCAGGCTCAAAGAAATATTATTACACTCTTGCCCTTTCATTGTGTGTCCTATGTCATTCTTATTACATATCCTGTCACATTAAATAATGACTCTGAGCAGTCACTCCTACTATCTCCAAAACAAATGTGTTCCTCATTTCTGTTTCATGAAGCCAGAGCAAAGATCCATCAGGATGTATTATGTCAGTAGACTTTACGTACCAGCCATTACTTTCAAATACTGTCTTTTCTTAAGATTTTGTGACACTTTGTTCTGAATGAGCTCCACAAGAAGAATGTGGCCCTTTGAGAACTTAGTAGGTTTTTTGGTGTAGTAAACATTATAGAGGAACCCAGTAAAATTTCCAAATACTTATATGAGTAAGTATTAAACACTGGGTTTTGTCATTCAGAAAAAAAAATGCAAGCTACATATAACAGGTAAATGTCGAATACTGTCATTTTAAAATAAAGCATGCTTTCTATGGAAGGCTTTCATTTTCCTAATATATTACAGTGATACTTTGTGTGATTCATAATGTAAATGTTTGTGTTTCACATCAGCAACATTGGTGTGAAACATGTACTGCAAAGAAAATACTTAGTTTCTCAAAGTCCTCCACTTGACAGCTTTTGTAAGCAAAACCATATTTTTTTTCTTATATGTACAACACCAGTGACTATCCCCATATAAAAACAATCTGTGTAATTCTTAACAGAATAAACTTTGAGTTTCATTTTATTTTTTTACCTCCAAAATTATATAAACCATAAATATCTCCAGTCTCTTTCAGAGGCTAATAAAACTCTGAAATTCCTTCTCACATTTGTTTCTTCTTCTCTTTCTTCTGGTGTATTGGTGATCAGTGCTTCTCAGCACGAGATATGTAATAGGAATTGAAGGAGGAGCACCCCAATTTGCAAACAGCAAATGTTTCTTGTTCCTCAGAACCATAAAATTTCAATTGGAGAAATGTGATGACAAAAATATTTCCTATTCATTCTGACAGCAATATTTGTAATATTTCACAAGTTGCAAAATAAAAAGAAAATCTCAGCACTGGATAAAGCATCAGCATGTGCTCCCAAGAGGTGTTCTCTCTTGATTGTGTTGTATCTTAAAAGAAAATACACAAATCATATGGGATTGAAAACATTTTCCTGGAAACAGTCCTATCAGAAGAGCAGAGCAGTTGTGGAGACATATTATCAGGAGTAGACAGTGGAGCATCGCACCACTTTCAACCACACTTTTCAACAAGACCCACAGACTGATGGAGGATAATTGGTCCACTTCCTATAATGTCTTTTTTTTCTGCATGGGTCTTTCCTGTTAAGGCTGATGTTGAGAAAAAACATGGTTTTCACAATCAATAAAAATGGGGTGAAAGGCAAGTTTGTATTTTTCTTCCAGATGCAGACAGTACCACCACAAAGATACTCCAGTATCTTTGAGTAGATATGTCTACCTAAATAAACAACTTCCTGTTCCTTGCTAAACCAGACAAGACTGAAGACATTTTGTACTTTGTATAAAAAGCACAATACTCAAGGAGGTTGCCAAGAAACCTCTTTTTCCATCTTAAAGCATCAATAGGTTATTGCCAATGCAGAGAATAGGATTGCTTTAAATTGGATACCATAAAAAGCCCACAGATCTATCTCAAAAGATCATTTTAGAAGAGATTTTTTTTCTGTTCAAGCAGAATACAAAATGAAATTTCAATAGCACTGACTATGAAATATATCCTATTTCATAAGTACCTACTCATCTTCAGAAAGATTCAAGATTTATTCAGTCTTACATGAAGGGTAAATTCATATCTGTTCTTTCTTAGATTCATTAAAAAGAAGTAAAAATTAATTCATTTTACTGAAGTAAGACAAACTGAGTTCAAATAATAGAACAAACTTTTAGGAATGACCTGAGAAAATTACATGGTGATGTGAAAATATTTGTTTAACCTCCTTTGAATCTGTTTTCTCTTAACCTCTAAACCACACCAGCAGACTGTGCATGGCATTCCCATCAGAAAATCAACATGTTTTCTTTAAGGGACAAAGGAATGTGACACAAATATGCAAATAACAGAAGGCAAAACATGGCTTGATATATTATTTTAATAACAAGACATTCCAGTGATGAGAAGAAAGAAACAATGACTAATTGATAGTGCTCTTTTCATTTGCTGCACTCAACAAAGGAGTTGAGATGTGGACAAGAAGCAATAGTCAAAGCACAGAAGAAAACAGGAAATTTTACCAAGTAAATAAGCAACAGAGATGGCTCTGGAATTCAGACCTTCTAGGAGAAGGGTTTATGCACATGCAAGGAGGGCATCTGCTCTTTAAAAATACCACAGATCCATCAGTTATAATTTTTATTATGCATTTTTGGTGGCATTTTTTTTCATCTGGTTTATGTCTTGTATAACCAGTACTAGTGGGCAAACCAGAATATTTAAAATAGAAATACTCCAAGAACACCAATGACAAACTTAGGGAAGGGAATGCAGTTTGTAGAAAGGGGACATTAGATCTGTGTGCAACAGAATTTTAATCTTCAGTAACACTGAAGACATCATTCTACAATTTCATTTTTTAATAAATAAAAGAAAGCCAGCACTTCTTTGATTTAGGCACTAAATGCTCAGCTATGCCCCAAAAAGGAATCCTGATGTCTATTTTACAGGACTTCTTGCCTTTCAGACCAGCTAACATTTTTTATCATGGTCAGACAGTTTCCTCCCGGGTTAAACCTCTTGTCTTGCTCATATTCAGGAAAGCTTTGTTTTGTGGAATAAATGAGTGGGTGTCTCTGCAGTCTTAGTTTAGGTATCTCTCTAATAGAGCTCTAGGAAGCCTGAAAAATTAGTTCTGATCCCAACCAACACTTACTTTCTGCTCCATTATTAAGCTAAATAAAGCACTTCAAATAAGACTTATTAGCTTCTTCTCAACCTGAAGAACTTAAATAATTTTCCACCAAGTAATCTAGAAACAGTCTTCTCTGCTCATATAAAAGCAGGGCAAACACACAGTAAAACTCACAGTCAGACTCTAGTCAAAAACAAAGTGCCATGGTGACAAAGATCCTTGGTTTAACATAGAGATCAGTGTGCTGGACAGTACTCTGTTTGTCTCCAAATAATGTTTAGGAGGATGTTTAGTGTTCTGAAATGAAAGTAATTGTGCAAATAGTTAAAGACTATTCGTTCACTGGGGGCTTGTTCAATGTTTTACAACTTGGGCTCCCAGCATCTACAGGGAAGTAGGATTTCTTCATTGTGTTATCTCTAACAAATTGCATTTTAAATGACGTTTCACAGAATTTGAACACCTTTCACACTGAGGCTGATAACAAATCAGCACCTCCTGGTCAAAGCAACCAACATGGAAGTATGGTGGAAAAGGGATTGGTGAAGCAAGATGCTGGTGAAGTAACTGTGTAAGGGAAGAAAATCAGCAGTGAGGTGAGTAGGTGAGCAGGAGATGGGAAAGGAAAAAAAGACAAAAGCTCAGAGAATCAATCTGCTGCAGCCACCATAAACATAAAGGAACTGGTAAATGAAATGAGGTTGAATTATGTGCAACTTGCAGTCTGATGCAGTAACAAGCATGTTGTGAGCTAGTTTATCAAACGTAGTTTTAGGAAATGGTTTTAAAATTTAAATCATAAACTCAAATATATTCCAAAATGTCCAGGATTAATGCCAAGAAGGAGATTATTTTCTAGTAGGTGTCTAAAATCCAGACAGGAAGTCAAAATACCTTCCAGAAGACTTCCAGGCCGAAAGGCAAAGTGCCAGCATGAAAATCAGGTCAATACTGGTTTTTCACATAGATCCTCATCTGTCCTACTCCCACTCCTCCCTCTGATGTGCTCATATCATTCCAGAAAGGAATACAATTTCAAAATCCAGTGTAAAACTGCAAGTAAAAAAATACTTATTTTTTATATTGAAGACTAAGTAGATCACATACCATTGGTATGGTATTAGTTGCCTTTAGAGTCCCAGTGTTAAAATACACCATTCAGATAATCAAGATAAGCATAAACAAGCTTTTTTGCATAAACAAGTAACTCAAGAACATTGTTTAAAAAGGAGAAAATGTTTGTATGCAGTTTGAAAAAATTACTATTTAGAACTCCGGAGTAAATTTCCAGCTAAGTTAGGTAAAAGCAGTAGAGACTTTAGTTCCAGAAAACTGCTAGAATGTCTCAGGTCTTTCCTGAGGCAACATCATGCTGTTGTCCCGTCCCTCTCACTCCCCTACCCTATCGAGGTCATGGACATTCTGCCATGCAAAGCAACCAAGGACCAGTCAGCTCCAGTTGAGCCCTCTGTTTAAAGTGAAGGTTATGTGGAAGGGTGTACTGAGGAGGGAATTAAGGTTAATTGGCCAAGATCGCTGGTGCCAGTAGCAGCCAAGAGAGGTTATCCCATCAGAGAAGGAGGCAGCCACAGGAGGGGTTTTGCCCTCCAGTGCCTGACTTTATCCTTGTGGGTTACAGCTCTGGGACTGGCAACATTTATACTGGCACAAGTGGAAAGACAGTGACACTGAGCAGCACCAAAATGGATTTCTCAGTCTTTTTGCCTGTGCTGGATGCCTGGCAGCAACAACTGCCAATAGGCAGACTGGAGTGTATACAGCAGTCTTGGAATAGCAACAGCATCTGTCTCCCTTCACTCTTGCCTGTCTTTTACTCTTCTCCACCACCCACTAAGCAGCAGGGTCTCAGCCGAAACATGATGGTAGAATTTAAATTTTGTTTCCAGGGCTGAGGAGGTCAGAGCTGCTCTGAGCAGCTCTGCTGGCAGGACAGCTTTCTGTGGGACCGCCTGGTGACTACAGGCCAAATGATGCTATTGCTTTTATTGCATTTGCCAAACACAAAGTGAAAACTAAGAAAATTCTTTTTTAAGGGGATTTACTGCAATTATAACACCACAACGAGTTTGGCTGGGAAATGACATTTTAATACTGCAGAAGGGCTTTAAACTCTGTAAAACCATGGTAATAATGGAAACAATGAAGGCTTTGAGAAATGTGGTCTAGCGGAAGGTGTTCCTGCCCCCGGCAGGTTGGAACTAGATGATCCTGAAAGTCCTTTCCAACCCAAACCATTCTGATTCTATGAATATTGCCATTCTCTTTAGAATTGAAACTTACTCTTAAAGAGTCTCAGAGTTCAGCCATAGTGACCTTGACATGGATAGGTCATTCCAGGCAGGACTCCTGTAAAGTGTGTGACTTCTAGGTGTCTGTTTCAAATTTATTTTTATTTTTCTGAGCAGTCTGAGACAGTGTCTTTTCATATTAAAATAGCAGCTAAAGCATGTTTTACCTATATACTTAAGCTTATATTTCTGAGAGCTTAAACCCCTGCAGTTCTGGAGGTTTTTTGAACTGGTTTACTTTGGAAGACTGAGAAAAAGTAACCTATCTGAAATTAGGAAATGATCATCAGAAATTATTACAGGAAGCATACTTATAAAATTATTTCCTCTTAATTGACAAAAAACCCCAAAAACTAAACAGCACAATCTAAATATTAATTACTTTATCCTATAAAAATTTTTCCAAGTACACAAATTTCCACTGTCTGTTCCTGTAACTTTGTGTCTCATTGTGCAATTATTTGAAGGCAGTTTTTTTTTAATTTTAGCTTGCATAAAACTACACATTATTTTCCTCAGAAAGAACTCTTCAAAATAAGATGTTATGTTTTCAAATTTGAACATCACAATTTCTTTAATGCTGAAGTCAATTTTACTCAATCATCCTTAATTTATTCCTGTTGTATATGTATGCAGTGTCTTCTGTCTAGTCCCCATTACCAACAACTTGCCCAAAGTCTCCTAAGAGCTTTGCAGCAGGAAGGTTGTGAGGAAGCCAGCTGGATCAAGAAGACACTGTGAAGATGGAAGAATGGAAGGAATCCTTTACCTGGTCTTCTGGAGGTCAGCACATGGACAGTGTTGCCCTGAAAAAAGTTGTTGTACTTGAGGCAAAAAGATGTTTCTGATTCATAGTGTCTCTTTCAGATCTCATTAGATCCTACACATTTGCGCTGCCTGTTACAATCTAAGAGCTGCTTCCTTAAAGAAGGGTAGGAACAACATGGACCCTTTTACAAGGTGA
The DNA here is from genome assembly GCF_017590135.1 of Pyrgilauda ruficollis. Lineage (NCBI taxonomy): Eukaryota > Metazoa > Chordata > Aves > Passeriformes > Passeridae > Pyrgilauda > Pyrgilauda ruficollis. Next base: position 11,307,762 of record NW_024525490.1, read on the forward strand.
ACACATCTTACATTGTCAATGGCTGATCTTTGGGTTTATGTGTGCCTGTGAATGCAAACTGATTAGAAACAGTCCTTTGGTCTGTTTGCGGGGACACACACTGCCATAGACACACAGCCTTCAAGTGAGACTGGAATTAGGAGTTATGGTCCTTTACACTGCACACCTCTTTCCTGAATCTGCTTGCCTGCTTGAAGCAAGTCTATATCAGCATGCTGAAGGGTTTTAAATAAATATTCAGAGATAGTTTTAATTGCCAACAATGCAAAGTAGGAAGATCTATTAAATCCCAGGATGTTCCTGAATATGTTTCCATCTTCCTAGTGAGCAGAGCAGAAAGAGTGTTTCCAAGAATTAGGCCCCATTCTGTCCCACATATTAATGCAGTGCTCCAGAATTAAAATAATGGGGTTTTTTCAGTTGACTTATTGTACCAACCCAAATTTTTCTTTATCCGTAGGCTACAGCTTTTACAATCTTTGTATGACACCTGTTTCAAACTCAACCAGTTGGTATCTAACAATTTTCCCTAGTAACCACATGCACATTGTTTATTTTTCCAAATACTGGTCCACAATATTTAAATTACTTTGAGATCTTCAGTCTATGTTTTCAGAGCTAGGATATTGGTTTTTTCCTAGATGAACTAAGAAACACCAAGCACACCTTTTTTCTCCATCCCTCAATTTCTCTGCTCCTGGCTGGAAATGGAAACACAGACCAGGTGTTTCTACAAAGTGCTGCCTGAAGATTCAGAAGGTGACAGGCCATGCAGCTCAGTTCCTGTAGTTTAACAGGTTAAGTATCCCTTTCTTGATTATTTATGGTAAAAGCCATAAATGAATAGTAAGAAATAAAGAGTTTCTGAACTAGTTGTTTAGTCCCTGAAAATAAGCCCAGCATTCAGCTGGCATGTGGGCTATGTTTACTAGGAGCCTCTAATGTACACATTTTCTCCACTGGGCTTAGGAAGACCCTGGCATTTTAAATGTTGGCACACAACTTGCCACAATCACTAATATGCCAGAAGCAATTAGAGGATCCCTTAACACAAGGAAAAGAAAAAAAACCCCTGAATGTTGTCAGATTCTGACCATGTCAATAACCACAGCTATTCTTTTTTTTTGTGTTAGAACAGTTTTTTCCATTCTTTCCTTACCTGTTTCTAACACAGACCACAATCCAGATTTTTCCAAAGGAGTATCCAGTCTAGCCTTTTTCTATAAAATCTGGCTGTAATTTATTTATTCCTCTCCTAAGTCCTCATTTCCTCCCTTTTCCCACTACTGCATTGTGCAAAAGATGATGTAACATGTCTATTCTTAACCTCAGCTATGTCTGTGACACAGTTCTTTTTTCATGCTAGGGGACTAAGCTATGTATGTTAGCTTTTTCCAGACATAAGTCTATTTCCTTTCCTTCTTCTGCCCCTCCGTATTTTCTCAGAAACTAGGAATGTGACCTAAATGTCTTTTTTCTTGTCCTTACTGAACTGTTGCCACATTAAACTATTTGGTATTATAGGTCTTACAGTAAGCCACAGCAGCTCACTGAGAAATAGCTTTGTTCAGTACAAATGCAGCTCTTTCTCCAAGAGGCTTTAACTGCTGAATAGACAAGAGACAGGGGGCAAGAAAAAAGACAGAACATGCAGAAGACTGAGCTCAGTGATGGTGTGCAAAAGGCTGTTAGCTCCTTTTCTTTGCTAAATCAAGATGTGTCTTCATTAGCAGGGGAATTGGTTACAAGAAAAAGGAAGACAAGATAAGACAAGACAAGGCAAAGATGAGGCAAGGCAAGACAAGGAAGATATCTTCAGGTGAAAAGTGTATGTTGGGAATTTTATTCCAAGGAATTTGATGGGATTATACAGATACTGATTCTGGGAATAGGTACAACAGTCCCTTTCAAGACTAAAAATAACTTCTGTGCTGTAGTTTGCAGTTTCAGACATGTATGCTGTTTATACTGCTTCCATGCTGATGTAATGGTGGTAATCTTTTCTCAAGAAGGATTTGATCCATAAGGGAAGCAAAGTTCAGCTGAATTTTACATTAGAAACTTTGCATGCTTATAAATTGCAGTCTGCCTTCTAGTAGCAGTGCTGGTGTCCAGTACGGGGTGGTAACAGGAGTGGTTTAGGAGATGATAATGGCTGCAAAGGGGTTGTGAAGTAGCCACAGCAGCACTGTTTGCTAGTAAATCAAGCATACTGGCCTCACACACTTACTGAAGTCTCTACAGGTAGTTTCTTCTACCTGTATAAATCTTCACCAAATTTACCAGACCAAAATCATCAATGGACTTTACAAAAGTGCATTAACAAATTGCTATTGAAACGTTCATGACGGATTGCCAATCAACATTACCTGTTTTCTTTCTTCTCCAAGGGTTCCCTTCAAATGCCTGAGCGCTCCTTGCATGTGAACATCTCAGAGCACCTAAATGAGGGGAAAAGCACAGATTCCTTCCCGGGCCAAGCACAGCCCTCCCTTCTTGGTTACAGACTCGAGGGAAGTGCAGAAGGGCATGCTTCTTCAAAGGATATGATCAGTCCCATGAAAAACAATGCTACTTATAGATAATCATAGTTTCAGGTTCTTTGCTGAACCAAGTGCTAAGCCAAGGATTTGTCAGTGCAACTATCTAAGATAATCTCCAATGCCACAGTGTCTCAGGAAATAAGAAATGATTTCTCATCAAAGACAGTGATTGAACACACAAAATCAAATTTCAAATGTAGTCAAGAGAGTGCAAGAAGGCAACACACAGAAGAAAGTGACCTGGTATAGATGAAGTTAAAACAAGTTTTGAAGTCATATATGAACAAAAACATAATTTCATTTTTTTCTAAAGCTCTACTTTGATACTCCATTGTAATACAAAATTCACTGATCTTTCATAAAATTGCTATAACTTTTAGAGTGAAATGCTATTTTTGCTAGTTTGTAACTTTGTGTGTGCCAAAACCAAACTATATAATACATGAAATAGAAGCCTTCTGCAACAGCAAATAAACAAAATTAAGTAAAAATAATTAATCAAATAAATAAAAGCAACAATGACAATTAAATGAGCAATCTGAAGCCATTCCAATTATTAATCATACTAACATTTTACCAAATACAAATGCTTAAAGAGTAGACCCATTTTATAAAGAAACCCAACTGCCAAAGCTGACTACAGAAATGAAACAAATAAAGTTGGAATGAAATAGTGTGCATTTAATCTTTCCAAGAGAAAAATCATCTAATGTACAGTTGGCATTTCCCCAGACATGATCTATGCTGTTCTCAGTCCAATAGAGTAATTTTCCCAACAATAAATACAGCATCTAAGTAAACATGTTCTTATAAACTGAACCTTCAACTTCAGTATTTCATTATCATTATCAGGAAAGTTCAAGATGACTATGATTAATATGGAATAGTTTAACTCAACCAGTATAACAAAACTGGGGTCTGCTGTTGGGAATACATGGAGGGAAGATGAGGCAAAAGTTGAATGATCCACAACATCTGATGATGTTGTTGTTGATGGAACATTATCAGCCTCTGTGAGGTTTACCCTGTAGACAAATAGACATACTCCAACATAACATACCTATCTGTTTGCCCCAAGCCAGACAATGAAAACATAAAGAGTGCATGGAACTAAAGAAGGAACAGGGGATATATTTCTAAATTTATGTATGGATCTGAAAACAAAGTTCCTCAAGGTTAAACCATCTTTTCTGATGGGATTTCAATGACTGGATATAGCTTCCTGGAGGACTTTCTCCACAACTTTACTTTTTACAGGGTTAAGCTGACCTGATTTCTCCATTGAGGATGATTTACTCATGTTGGAAGGTGGGTGCAATGCCTTCCTTGCTGCTGTTCTGTGGCAATGGAGTGTAGCTTTGTAAGTAGCTCAGCCATTGCACTATGCTGCACTCCACATGGTCCCACGGACTTACACGTGTTCAGTTTATTCAAGCTGTGCCAGCAGTAATCACCTTTACCATGGGTAGTGTTTCTCTCTCCCCAGTTTACCTGCCAGGCACAGAGGTCTGGCAGGTCCAAGATGAGCTCCAGTGTCTATCATTCAGTCCTGTAGCTGTGTTGCCTTTCCAGTCCTCAGTGGCAGAGCAGCCTTTGTCAGCGTATATAAACGACGTCTTCCTGTCTAGAGGTCATAGGGTTCTCTCTTCCCTTTGTCTCCTACATATCTTCTCTCTCCCTCCTATTGTATCTTTAGATTATGGGAACTATTCTGCCAAAAGATCTAGTTTGTGTTAGATGTGATATATGAGTACCACCTTCAGTGTCAGTAACTGGAAATCTATTCAAAATACAGTAAATACCTCACAGTGGGGATGTCTCATGCATTGTTGCTGGACAGTAATTTATTTTGAATGTTATATTCTGACCCATTTAAATTAATATTCAGCTGTTAAAGTAACATCTTGTATTCATTCTCTAAGTAGTACTTTGCCTACTCATTTTTAAGAAGTTATTTTTCAGTTCTTCTGAGAATAAAATTTGTAGCTCAATATGAAAAACCAAGGGAAAAAAATCTGTAGTTATTTAACGCAGAAATTAAATTAAATGTTTTCAATAATCATCTAAAATTTTCTGGTGCTCATAACACTGCAGAAAACTATCTTTAACTGGGGATGGCTGTGATTATGTCAAACTGCCCATTCTGAAAAAGTGAAGGCATACTAAGGCCATTACGTGAGTCTCAGGATATTATTGTAATAACATATTTTTGAAAAATTAATTTAAAAAAAAATTTCATTCCCCATTACACCCCCAAGTTGGAAGCAAAAAAAAAACCAAAAAAACCCCACAAAAACCCCCACCAACCAAAAAAAAAAAAAAAAAGAAAAAATCAAACAAAAAGAGTTTACACTTCTACTAACTATACTAACTATATTGTGTGTGGTTACATACCCGAATAAATGTGGATTTAGTTCATGCTATTCATGATCTTCATATGTGCACTCTTAAAGTGAACTTCTGGCTGTAAAGAGATAAATTTTTACCATAACTTTCTTCATATTTGTCATGCAGTGAGAAGCACTATTAATGCTTACAATGAGTTTAATGAGTCAGAGTTTTTTTGCCTACACCTCCACTGAACCTGCTGAGATGCAGAGGTCCCTCCTTCATATTGGACAATGTCCTGGAATGAACCAACAGACTTACAAAAGTTCTAGAATTAAAACAGTTTTGTTGCTTTAGAGTATCTTTACTTACTTACACAGGCAAAGTGAGATCGTAGAAGCCCAACATTTTAGAAGCTACCTGTGGTAGGTTTTTTGAATCATAAATTCAACATCTTACCAGAGTCATCATCCAAATTTGAAAATGACCTGTGTTATCACCTGGACAAGAAACTGGGCAGGAATCTGAGGAAAAAAAAGGCAATATCTGCTACAAATAAAAACTTGTTTTATGTGAATGGAGAGAAAAACTTATAACTTGGGTAGGATGATATCATTTGCCATAAGAGGACACCGTATGAATGATGTGTTTCTTTTCTTTGCAGCAAATATTAGCCAGAAGGGTTTTATAGCTATCTAAATAGAGAAGAATAATAATAGCATTGTTCTTATAGGGTAAGATATGTACACAAAATTTGTGACCTCATAGTAGCCTAAGCACAAGAAGGAAGACATCATTCTTTAGTGTCCATAAAACAGCACTGGGAGTCTGGGCTGTGCCCATGGTGAGTGGCATGCAGATGCTCATGTGTAAGAACTACAGAGCAGGTAATGCTGCAAAAGGGCAAGGTGAATCTTACTGCATGACTATTGCAACTAATCCTGCAATTTGCCTTTAGAAAAATCGAACAATCAAGTGAGGATGAGGGAGAGGAGGAATTAATTCACATAATAAACACTGCAGCCACAAAAGGTTCCAAATACTGTACTATGAAAGTTTATGGACAGAAGTTTTGGTTAATGAAACTAAGGAGAGTACCTTTCTGTTGCAGTCTTAAACTTTCATGCTCAGTAAATACTGCTCCTTAACCATAGCTGAGATGCAATAGCATGAAAGCCAGTGTTGACAAGAGCAGCTTCAAGTCAAGGGGTCTTTGCTGGACATGTCAAGTAGCCAAGAGCAGGTAGTGTGGGATAACTCAATACCTGGGCACTGTTACTCCTGGATGAAGTGCAGCAATGACTTACCTAAAAAACATGGCAGTGTTCTTAATTTAGTTAGATTTCAGTCATGAGAACAGAACACAGCACTAACCCATTATCAGCATACCTGAATGCAGAAGTGGTCACTTTTAGCAATTGTGAAGCAATTCTTGATAATAGGCAAAGCACATGTGTTTAATGAGAAATGTTTTTTTTTTTAAAAAGGCAGGAATGGTTCATGCATCTCCCATGGGGTAACCCATAAACCACAATTCAAAGAACAGGAAAAAAGGTTATTCTGGGTAGGAGGCCAGTGTAATGAAAAGGAGATTTTGAAAGCCTGTTGAAAGAGAATGAAAGCTAATATTAAGAGGACTGGAGCACAGGTACATGTCGATCTAGATATCTCTGGCAAAAAAAAAAAAAAAAAAAAAAAAAAAAAAGGAGGAAAAAACCAAAACACAGTGCAAAAATGTCTAACAGATATTTGACACTGTATGTGGAAAGAGGCATGAGGGTGTATGTATCCCAAATGCTGCTGCTGCTGTAACAGCAAGTTTGTCATGTGCAGCAAGAAAAGATGTAAAGGAACATCTGTTGAAATTATACATTTGCAAATCAACAGGCCCAGATAACTGACACCCAAGAGCCCCAAGAAAACCAGCTGGGAGCTTTCAGAGCCCTGTATGGGAAACTGAAGAAATTCCAAATGATTGGATAACTCCAGATGTAATTCCAAGATTTAAACAGAATAAAATAGATAATCCTGCAAATTACAAGTCAGTTAGCTTAACTTGTAGAAGTGCTAAAATGAAGAAATTTAAATAGATGCATAGATACATGCAAATAAAGATAAATCCTGGAGTTTAAATAAGCCAATTTTGTCCAAAGACAAAGGTATTGCAAGAAATAAATTTGTGGTCTTTATCAACAGCAGTAGAAATCTGGTTTCCAAAAGAACTGACACAGTATATTTAGAAGACAGCACATTCCAAAGGTTTTCAGTCAGTACTTGACTTATTACTTTATGACATTTTCAATATTGCATTATACACTAACAGCGGGATAAAAATTAAATTACTTGAAAACTGTCTTGTTGACAGAGCTCAACATACAATTTTAAAAGCTAATATGTAAAAGAAAAATGATTAATAATAGGAAAAGTTTTTGGATCAGTGCTGGCAAGTATTTTTAGTTTATAAAATCTTTCTGGTAAAAATAAAAATTTATAAAAAAACTTCATGACGGTAAGTAATGAGAACAAGGAACTGAGATAAAGCATCTAGATAATTTTCTGAAATTGTTAGTATGCAACCAGATGGGTTCAATAAAACTAAACAAAAAGTATTACCTCTGGGACCATACCACGTGAGCTATGGAGCGGGGTGCATTGATTTCAGAGCAGGAAACAATGATGTAAAGTGAGATCTATGGGACCACTGCATGGGAAGTGCTCAGTTCACCTCCTACCAATAAATCAGCATGGAGCCATTTGCTGATTTGCTAATCATTCATAAATAACCAGGCACCAGTGACCTATATTTCAGTGTCGCTTATGCAGCACAAGCCACAGAGCCTCATGTGGCGGTGTCCCTGCTCCAGCGGTGCTGGAACCCTTGCTGCTGCCAGCACCCACTGGGGCAGCTCTGTGGGCAGGTGCCCCATACCCACCCCAAGGAGGGGTTCCCCCACGCCACCCCCATGTCACCACCCCTGTGCTGGGATTCCTTGGCTGGGTGAAGGCTGTCTCTGCCCACTGGCCACAGGCAGGACTGGGGATGCTGTGGGACAGCGCTTGGTTAAGCTCCCAGATGTGGAGGAGCATCGCTGCTTCTCCTCCCACTCCAAAGCCTCTGCCAACACCCCCTTCCAGGCTTTAATGTTCCTGTTTGGTTCATCATGCCTTCATTTCTATTCAAAATCACTAGAATTCACTGAATACTCTCTCATTGGCTTGTTTTCATCCTGCTCTTTAACATAACCAGTTTAGTGTGTTCCTGTCACCCTGGGTGTCCTATTCCCTCTCTCAGTCTGGGTGTCTCATCACAGACACTGTTTACCCCCCCCGCCCCCCCCAACTAGTCATTGTTATCAGGGCATTTTGACACAGATTTTGTCAGAGATTTCAAGAGTAGTGTAAAAATAGCATAAAAGAATTGTAAAAGATATTTTGTCAGTTGTGCTTAGGTCCTAGCAAATGTACATTTGGTTGGAATTTTTGAGGGAAAATAAGCACAGTGCTTCAAAATAACTACTTTGTTTTCTGTCTGCATCAGGGAGGGCAGAGTTGGGATAGCTGACTAGGACAACCTAGCTCTACAATATAGCATTCATGACTTTAGAGCCCAAAATTTCTTAATAAATTAAGCTTGGAGAACTAGTAGCAATTGCATAAGATGACATATAAAAGAGGAGAATTTTGATTAAACAATTTTATCTCACTATACATCATCAGACATTGATCACAGAGTGCTAATCCTAAAGCTGAAGACTACAGCTTTACACACAGAATCTTGACAAAGTTGGATCAATGTCCACCTGTGCATACAGAAGTCTCCCAGGTGCCTGACTGAAGCATGTTGCACAAAATTTATATTGATCACCACTTCTCTTTTGTTTGGAGAGAACATCTTTCCTTAGCAGACTTTCTCCTCCTTATGCAGCCTAATTTACCTTTATCATCTGAAATCTCATATGTGATTCACTGATATAATTTGTATTGGTCTCACATTTTTTGTTACAATTAATGAAATGTTTGTCTCTTCTAGTCTTTGTTAATTTCTACTCAAACTTTGCCAAAGAGTGTTATTTTTGCCTCAGATTAGCTGGTCTTTTACATAGAAATAAATTTTAAGAAGCTTTGGAGATTTTCTTGGTATTAATTTTTGCAAAAAATGTCTATAAAGCATTAAAAAGCCTTAAAATCATAAAATATTTTAAAATCGTTATGAAAAAATAGGATCTATTTCTAATGTCACCAAAAAAAAAATATTAGAAAACCTGGAATCTAAATCAGAAAAAGAAACTGGTTTCACTTAAATAAGGACAGAGGTCATTGTGAGCACTGTTTTGTAAGAAAAGCTTTGCCAAAAAATAGTGATAAAATACTGTTTACACTATGATAGTGGGTGGCTTTTTTATTAGTTCTATGAGACCATGTCCTCATTTGAGAAATTACCAACAGACCACTAAAAATTAGTAGACTTGCATCAGTCTCAAAATCATTTGAGATAAATGGCAATATTCATTATTAACTCTGTAATATTACTTTGCATTAGAGTAACAAGGCTTGGACTGGGAAATGTCAAGAAGAAACCACAGATCTCATGAGCTGTATGAATACAGTGAATTGCAACAGGGAGGGGAATTGCAGCAGACAGTAGACTACAAAGAACAGGATAACTGAACAGCAGAGTAAACAACATATTTGAAAGCAGAAGGAAAAGAATCAGCTCTTACAAGTCAACAAGCAATGCTGGAGTGAATTTGTAAAAATTTCTGACTTTTAGTCTTACACTTTTAGTCAAGTTTAGATAGTTTATACCTTAAAATACTTTTTTAAAATTTTTTTCTGGACAAAAAATTTACACGAGGAGCAATTCTGTATTAGTTAAAACTGTCTGTGAACTTATATGATCAGTCTAGATTGGGAACATAGAGATTTGAAAACTTTTAATCTTAGCAAATAGAGCTTCTGAACCATCATCAGAATTATCAGAATTATCATCTATTGAATTCCTCCCATTAAATCCCAAAACCATACATAAGAAACTGATAGAGCATTTCTTCCTATTCACATACATTTCACTGTAAATCATTGAGGTTTTACCTTATTCTAAAATAATGTTTAAGATTCACTTTACTATCTTTTGCTCAATCAACCACCAGTATGCCATCCTGTTCCTCATTAATTACCCTATAAATTGACTTTTATTTCAAATTCTTTGATATCTCTTTTCTCATTCTTCAGATGTACCTTCTTCGTATTTTCCTGTCTCTTTTTAGAAGGATGGCTTCTCACCCAAAGTAAATTTTTGCAGTTCTGTTTTTGTTGGTATTTTTTAGGATAAAATTGAAAAGATTTCAGGTTTCAGTGCTTCTTTCTGTTCTAATTTTGAGAACTTTGTTCTTAAACTTTGTTTTTTTGTGCTATATGCTGTGCTACAATCTATAAGCAGCCCATACAGAGTTGCCTGTAAAATTTACTGTTCAGAGATGTTGACAGATTTTTAGTTCCCTTCTCTGCAATGCACACAAGAGGAAAACCAAGTCTGCTTCTACTCTGCTGTGGAGTCCCAACACTGGATCCTATTAGCTGACATTAACAATCGGGAGTCTAAGAGATACTGGTGGTAGGAGGCCTGCATCCATTCAATCTCCCCAGAAGACCTCAAAGCCACTTAATAACTATTCCAGATGGTTTTCCTCCTCTGCAATGCTCTTTATTTCAATTTAGGTGACAGTGTAACTACAATACAAATTCAACCAAATTCAGCAGCAACCCTGATCTCCCACACTATGTGATCTGAAGAGACTTGCTGTGGGTGGCTCATGTGGAGAGCATGAACAGCCTTGGGCTTTGTGTCTCCGTGGTGGTTTAAAAAAATGGCTGAGAATTAAACTCCAAATAAGCTGCTCCTCCTTCCCCCCAGCCCCCCTTCAGAGAGGCAGACGCTATGGGTTGAGAAAATAATTTACTGAAAGCAAACAGCAATGGAATGAGAAACGGACAGCAACAACAACAATATTAATCACAAAAGTATACAAAAGAGAAGGTGCTTTACACAAAAAAGTTGTTCACCACCTCAGTTCTGTCTGGCTACTAAGACAAAGACAAAATGGTGGATGGTCTCCCCAGCTTCTCCGCCCTTGAGCCTGAGACATAAGAGTGAGAAAAACCCAAAAAACTGTAATTGTCTGATTACAGACAGTAATTGCCCACTTTCCAGACCCACTGGTCTTGGCTGTGGTTGGCAGGATTTGGCATGGCTCACCTCCACCACTCCACTCCCTGCAGTTTCTTCCCACCACAGTGCTGCAGCACACACACACACCACTGGGCTCAACTGTGTTTGCCACTGGAGTTGAGTTATTCCTGAGGACAGGAAGGGATGGGCAGTGGTGGGAGAGGTTGACACCGTTGGTCCCAGCAAGGTGCCCAAGAGAGAAACGGAACAAAATGGCACCACTTCCAGGGGGCATTCACCTTTCCTTCACCCCAAAGCCATGCCACCAGGGATGATTTTAGTGGTATAGAGTAGCAACCTATAACCACTACCACATGGATACAGGCTCTGCTCCCTACTTGGCACTCACCAGCAAAACTAGGACAGTCACTCCCAGGTCACTTCTACCCAAGAGAAGCAGGCAATCAAGCCACTTTTTGAGGAACAGGCTCAGGTTGCACAAGGGCACATTTAGATTGGATGTCAGTAAAAAAAAATTCTCCACCAAAAGGTCTGCCAAGCACTGAAATAGGCTGTCCAGAGAAGTGTCGGAATCACCATCACAGGAAATGTTTAAAAAGTGTGTAGATGCAGTGCTCAGGGACATGGTTCAGTGGTGGACCTGGCAATGTTAGGTTAATTGTTGGACTCTATTAGAGGTCTTTTCCAACCTTAATGATTCTAAGATTCTATAAATATACTAAGAAAAGACAAGGATATCTAAACAGCAACATTTCACCTTCCCACCCAGATAGTGGTTGCAATTTTGTGTCAGAGAGAGAGAAGTATTCCAGGCAGGATTACATCATCCTGTGGAAATGAGATGACCAGGAATGGGTCCAAAACATCTGTCTATCCTCAACAGTATCCCCAAGGTCATAAAAGAGTTCAGTAACTGTAGCAGGGCAATAGGCAGGATATGCGTTGTCTGGCACACAGCACATATTGCTGCTTGAATCGCAAGGACACTCAGTCATACTCCAAGTCTCTGTTAAACATCAAAAGAGTTTCTTACACAGCAATAGATTGGACTGGCTGAGTAGCTGATACCAGCTTCAGGAACCTAGGTGGTTTCAGTACCACCAATGTAACTTTATTTCATTGTGAGCATCTTTATATCTGTGTGCATTTCATTTTTAAGTGCTTAGTTAAAATATTCCTGGCAGATACCTGTTTAAACAATCTTTAAAAGCCTGTAACAATGTAGACAAGAATTACACAACCTTTTTAGGCAATCTGTCTTGGTATTTCACTATTCTTAGAAAGTTTTTCCAAATGTCTAGCCTAAGTCTCTTTTGCTGTATTGTAAGGCAATTATTTTTAACACAATAATGTTGTTCCACTGCTAATATATTCCCTTTCCCCCTTCATTGTGCAATAGCTTTTTTAGTATTCGAACTCTGTTATCGTATCCCAGATCAATATTTCCTTTTCTAGACCAACCAACTACAATATTCACATCTTTCCTCATCCACTATATTTTCCAGCCTCCATCTGTGATCACTGGTCTCCTCTTTAAGACCAATATAAACCTATATTATAGTCCCTGAGACCAATATACACCTGTCTTAAAACACAGTCCTTTAACTGGAGACAGTGTTCCAGATAAAGTGGTGCTAATGAGCAGATGAGCAGAAGAATTTCTTCAGATGTCCTACAAAAGACATGAATTGTTATACAGTCTGGTGGGATTCAGTTTGTCTTTCTTACTATATGCAGTGATGTTGCTGTGTCATGTCCAGCTATGATCCACTGCAACCTTGGGATCCTTCTCTGCAGAACCTCAAGGCAACCAGTTGTTTCATATCTTGCATATATGTAGTGGACATTCCTGGCTAAATATAGAGCTCTTTGCTAATTCTTACTGAATCACATCTTATTTTTCTTGTATCTCCTCTCCAATTTTTCAGGGTCCTGGCTAAATACTGGTCTTGTCCTCTGTTGCATTTTTTCCAGCTTGGTATTGCCTGCAAATGCAATAAGGATATTCTTTCTTCAATAGTTCATGTCATCAATGAAAATGCTAACTTGTGCCAGAAATACTGCATAGTCCTGGACACAGGACTAGAAATTCCTTTTTATTTGAGTGGATTGACAGTCAGCTTCTTCTGTCTTCGGTCTAGGATAAATCACCAGAATAAAATAAGCTAAATATTGCATGTATTGCTATGCTATTAGCACTAAACCATAAAAGTTTAGTATCCTAGGCAGTATTTTTGTTTTACACTTGCCCAGCACTGGCACTATATCTCAGCACTGAGGGCCCTGACTTAAAACCTTTACCTTTCTTAAACCCATTATCAAGATTTACACACCACACTGGCTGGACATCTTTTTCATTCCTGGTATCTGAATGCCTGTGTGACTCTTTTGGCTATCTAGACCAGACACTGAGTTTTGGCTGCCTGTGTTTCAAAGCAATATTTTCACTGCTTCCTTTTCTACAGAGGCATACTTCTACATGTCCAGACCTCCAGGTAAATAGTTGTGGGTTTTTATATATCAGCTTTTTTACAGCTATGTTAATTTTGCCCCACAAGTTCACAGGTTTCTTCAAATTGTGGCCCAACCGATCAAATTACCTTTCAAAATTAATAAAAGCAGACAAAGCTGCTTTGCATTTGGTCTGCTTTATTCTCTAAAATAAAACACCATCTATTCAAATATTACAACCCACTATATAATTGAAAAAGTATTTTGTATTTTCTATTTAAAGAATCCAGGGCCAAAGGAATTCCAGAAGGACTTTCAGGAAAGAGTGAATTCCAGTTTTCTAAGAATAGATCTCAGAAAATTCAGGTAAAAATATTTGACATAGACCATCTCACCAGATATGTAATCTGCTTTCTCTACTGCATAGATTTCCAATCCTTATATTTTTTCTAGTAATTTGAAGTGAATATATGTGTATGTATAAACTCATAAGCAAACGCTTCTGTCTTTTTGTTTAAATAATGCCCACCAAGTTTATTGACTCTGTGGGTCTTGTGTGTGCTTCTCTCTGGCATCTAGATCAATGTCAGCTTTCCCCCTTGAATTAGTTGAAAATTCATAACATTATTTTTCATTTACATATTTCACAACAGCCTAAAACTTTCCTCCTCATCATAGTCTTCCTCACCATTCCTTCTCCCACTCTGTCAGAGTCACAATTTGATCCAAACATTAAATACCTTCTTCTCCAATACTGCAATGAATTTGTTACTTCCCATTTGCTATTCCCAACCTGTTCAGCTGATAGTACAGAGACAATTCCAGTGTTGTGAGATGCTGGCATTCCTGTGAAGATTTATGCAGCTCTGAAAAACGCATGCAGATGCAAAAAGTACATCTAGGGAACGATGGTTAGTGAAAAACTCAAAATGAGCAAGTAGTGTTAGCTCACATCCCAGAAAGACACCAAATCCTGGGCTCATTAAAAGGAACATAGCCAGCAGGTTGGAGGAGGTGATTATACCTCTTTGCTCTGCCCTGGTGAGACCTCAGCTCTGAAAAACACACGCAGATGCAAAAAGTACGTATAGGGGACGATGGTTAGTGGAAAACACAAAATGAGCCAGCAGTGTTAGCTCACATAGCAGAAAGACAACCAAATCCTGGGCTTCATTAAAAGGAACATGACCAGCAGGTTGGAGGAGGTGATTATACCCCTTTTCTTTGCTCTGGTGAGACCCCACTTGGAGTGCTGAGTCCAGTTCTGGTACCCCCAACAAAAGAAGGACATGGAACTTTTGGAGTAAGTCCAGAGGAGAGCTGTGAAATTGACAAGAGGGCTGCAGCACTTCCTGACAAATTCAGTCTGGGGAAGTTGGGGCTGCATCTGAAGAGGGCTATCAAGAAGGCCAAGAGGGACTCTTTGTCAGGAACTAGAGGACAAGGAGTAACAGGTAGACATCAAAAGTGAAAATTTAGGTTAGATATTACAAAGAAATCCTTTACTGTGAAGATGGTGAGACACTGGAACAGATTGCCGAGGGAAATTCTGAATGCCCCAACCCTGAAGGTGTTCAAGGTCAGTGAATAAGGCCTTGAGTATCCTGGTATAATGGGAGGTGTCCCTGCATATGGAAGGGGAGGTTGGGACTAGGTGATGTTTAAGGTCTCTCCCAGTCCTTAACATTTTATGATTCTATGATTCTCTATCAAACTACCAGAGGATAATCCCAAACCATAATCAGCAGCTCAAACTACAGCAAGAGCCTTTCATGATAAAACAGAATATTAAAATTTTCACCTGAAAATTTATGGCCTGGGAGATCAAATGTCCAAGATGTTCATCCTATTGAAAGAAGGGCCTTACCAACATCTGATAAGCAAATAATATAAATTATTACACATTCAGAAGTTGGTTGTGGACTAAATAATGATAAGAATATTGAAGAGACATTCAGCAGACCATGAAAGTGTAACCAGAGTTTTTCCCAGCATATGGGTCTGGTGCTGAAAGATTCAGAAAAGAAAGGAAATTTTAGAACAACTTTTTATAACAATGACTCCTTCCACTGCTCACAACTTAAGATGATAAGGGATTCATATTGAGACGAACCATACAGGAGGGCAAAAAAATGAGGAACTGGCTTCAGATTTATTTTATTGGCCTCAAACCCCATAAGCAAACATAAGGGAATGTCAGAGAAGTGAGAATTGTTTCAGAAGAAAGTCTAAAAGTGAGATAGCTGCCAAGCAAGTCCACTTTTGCACTCCACGAAAGAGAGCAATAGTGGAATTGCTGGAGGGGGTTCATACAGGTGGGATAATCCCACAGGTGATATCTAGCACACAAAAAGGAAAATCCTTTTTTCTTGATTCAACTTTACAGACCAGATGAAGAATTTTGAAACTCAGCATGCTTTACTTTTACAAGGAAAAAAGGATAGCACATTCTGAAATGATACCTCTGTAAGTTTTCGTGAAAATTCTCCAGTTCCTAGCACAAGGTCCAAGATAGCTGTGATAGGCACACATGCTGGATACCAGAAAAGAGGGGCTGATTTACATAAAACACTTGGAGAACTCTGCACCTAAAATGAAGGGGAGTGCACAGTTTGAATTTAAATTCAAGTGAGTATTAGCTGCCAGACCTTACATTTCAGACTGAGAAATTCTCTAGCGGCTGAAACACAAGAACCAGGAACTGTCTGTCTTAAGCCCCTCTCACAGAATCATTAAGGTTGGAAATGACCTCCAAGATCATTGAGTCCAGCCTTTGACTGAACATCACCATGCCTAATAAAACAGCCCAAAGTGCCATTTCCACTTTCCAAGGAAATTTTTGGAATTACCATCCCTGGAGGTGTTCAAGAAAACCTCCAGGGATGGTGATCCCAAAACTTACTTGGGCAGCCTGTTCCAATGCTTAACTACACTGTCAGTGAAGAAATTCTTCCTTATGTCAAATTTGAACCTCCCTTGTAGCAGCTTGGAGCCATGTCCTCTTATTCTGACACTACATGCCTGGGAGAAGAGGCCAATCCTCACTTGGCAACAAAATCCCTCCAGGAAGCTGTAGAGAGGGATAAGGTTTCTCCCCACCCTCCAGACTGAACAATCCCAGCTCTCTCAGATGCTCTCCACAGACCCTTCACCAGCTCTACAGCCCTTCTCTGAACTCACCCCAGCACCTCAATGTCCTTCTTGTAGTGAGGGGTCCAGAACTGGACACCACTGGAGGTGCAGCCTCACCAGTGCTGAGTACACAGGGACAATCCCTGCCCTGGTCCTGCTGGCCACACTGTTGCTGACACAGGCCAGGATGGCATTGGCCTTCTTGGCCACCTGAGCTCACACTGGCTCATGCTCAGCTGCTGCCAACCAGCACCCCCAGGTGCTTTTCCATCAGGCAGCTTTCCAGTCATTCTGCCCTCAGCCTCTAGCACTGCAGGGCATTGTTGTGGCCAAAATGCAGGTCCTAGCACTCGGTCTTATTGAACCTCATAGAATTTGCCTTGGCCCTTGGATCCAGCCTGTCCAGATCCCTCTGCAGAGCCATCCTGCCCTCCAGCATATCAACACTCTCACCCAGCTTGGTGTCACACATGAACTTACTGAGGGTGCACTCAATCATCTCATCCAGAGCATCACTAAAGACATTAAACAAGACTGGCCCCAATACTGAGCTCTGGGGAACCCTACTAGTGACCACCTGGATGTGGCTCCATTCACCACCACTCTCTGACAGCTTTTTACCCAGCAAAGAGTGAACCTGTCCAAGCTGTGGGCTGGCAGCTTCTCCAGGAGAATCCCAGGTAGACTTCATCCACAGCCTTTCCCTCCTCTACCAGGTGGGTCACCTGGTCATACAAAGAGATCAGGTTGGTCGTGCAGCACATGCCTTTCCTAAACCCAGGCTGGCTGGGCCTGATCTCCTGGTTGTTTCCCGCAGGAAAAGATATATAAAAGTATTATATTGCATTTATTTCTAAGAAAAGACACAGTTCATCAGAAAATTCTGTAGAAGATTCTCCATCTCCCTTGCAGAAATTGTGTAGCTCTGCAGAAATAAATAAGAAGCAGAGGGACAAAGTGGAAATAGTATTCTCAGTGATGAGAATACTCTCTAGGAATTCTTAAGTTTTTATGGCATTATTTTTGCATCAGAGTGAGTAAATAAAAGTCAGTAAATAAAAAGACCAGAAGAGTATAATTCTGCAAAGTTTTACTGTACTTAAGGCACATACTAAACTCTTTTGCTGTAGCATACAGCAGAGCAGAAGCATTAATTAATACAAATACTGGCACAGCTGCTCCTCTTTCTTATATCTTTGACTTGTCAACATCCAGAAAATTCAAAGGGAAACTCTGGTTTGGTTTCTTGCAGATTTTTCACTCTGGGATAAATTACATTTTGCTGCTAGCAGAAAATATCTGTGCCAAGTGGAACAGTGTTGTGAAATAGCAGGAAGTCAACAGAAAGACAATTAAGGTATTGTGATTGCATGGAAGTGTTCTATATAAATAAAATAGGGCCTACCTATAGACATATTTGTGAAATGCATATTGTATTTTTGTTTTTTGTTTACAGTACAGAGACTGATTTCAATTAATGTTGACAACATGAAGACAATTTATTTAGGCTTATATAGAGTTTTGTGCTGGCTGCCAACTTCTCTTGTTTTTCTTCTTAAAAAAGAATTTACCTTGAAGTACACTCCCCAATACTTTCCTTTAGAGACCTACAAAAGCAAAAAGACATACTGATTTTTTTCAAGACTATTGCAACAGATATCTTTAAACAAGTAATGCCATACTGGTGTTTTTTTGACTTTGGCTAGTATCTTTTCAAGGCTTATATACACTTTGACTAGCTGCAGTAAGAGATTGATAAGCAAAAGATTCAGCAGGGTTGACTTTGCACAGCTCAGAGGCTGGATTTACTATCCAAAAAAATTTTATCTATTCCAGGTCAAATGCACTCCCTAGGTATTAGTTTAAATAGAAAAATCCAAAACCAGCAACAAAAGAAACTAACAAAAGACCAAAACAACAAAAAAACAAACCCAAATTGGGGGGGGGGGGGGGGGGGGGGGTTATGTTATACTAGTGTATTTCCATCCACTACTTTTACATGAATCAGGTTTACCCAGGTGCACTAAATTTCACTAAAAAGTTTGATTTTCTTCATATTGGTAATAATACCCAGAACGTCATCACTAATAAGAATATCACCAGAAATCAATCTCTGATCTAACTGCTTAAGAACTCCACTGTGATTTCTGTCTTGCCTAATTTTTCCCCAGACAACATTACTCCCTGAGGATTCTCCTGAAGGTACTTCTTTTCGAACTCTGGCTCAGTGCCCATATTCATCTTTGTGGGACTGTATTATGTGTGTTAATGAAGTCCAGAAAGTTTATATTAATAGCAGGAAGGGATTGTCTGGAATGTTTGTTATCATGTCAAAGACGCTTTTGGATTAGTTCCACATAAATCCAAAATCCCATTTCCCTATGGCCTTCTTCCTTTCTTTCAAAAGGACGAAGACTATCCATCTATCCATCTATTACCCAAAATCCAGTTTCTTCTTAACTGTAGATATTTTACTTCATTTCTTTCCTAAACCTTTTGCTAAAGTGTATATTAAGCACAGATGCAGATATCTCTCATACTTGACAAGATCTTAAGAATCTGGTGATAGCATTCATACTTCCAATTAGTAAATTCTTACTGTAAAGACAAAGATTGTAGGGAATTATTCTACCATAGCTAAAAGTGGCTTCACTTAAGTCCTGCAAAAAGTAATAGGAATCACTATAGTTGCAGAAGATTTCATTAGGTTTGAAACAATACATTTGAGATCATATGAGCTAAAGAAAAGCTCTCAACAGAACTTCATAAGACATGTAATAAAATCACAAGAGTTGGCAATAATATTGGTCTATCTCATAAACTCTAGATAAATATGAACATATATCATTAGTGTAATCAATTTTTTGTAAGTTAATTTCTTAATGAATAATTTTGAGAATCACAATTAGACACATATCCCTTGAAATCTAATTGATTTTTGAAACAACTCAAAAATACTTTAAAGGATTTTCCCCTCTGAGGCTTTTCCAATTGTGATTTCATGTTCAATAATGCTTCATTTTTTAATATAGTCACCTTGTGACAATATGAAATATTCACTTTATCAATAATAAAAGAGAACAGCTCTTCTAAAGAGTAAATTGCGAAGCTGAGTGTAAACAGACTCCTATCTAATATACAGTGGAAAATTCCCTAGAAATAAGGGAAATAAAATTCTGCCTTAAACACAGCAATTTTAAGAGTAACTCAGGGATGTGGTTAAAAATACATAACTTTTTAAGAAGGAGACACGAAAGATATAATAAAGAATTAAAATAGAAAAGAATCAGAAGAAATCAGGAACACACTATGGAAGCCACTGGAGCAATTTTCTGAAGATTGTTGAGCTATTGAGGCTTTCCTCACTGGGATCTGGAGGGCATTCATTTTTAGGAACAGACAATAATACAAAGACAAGCTATTGTAGCATCATGTAATGTAAGAAGTTGGGAATATTCATTGATTTAGCTGTCTCAGCAGTTCAATCGTCCTAAGTACAATGTTATAACATAAAAAAATGCTTTCACTATTTTCCATATGCTTACCTGATTCATATGTTTTTAATAGGTTTTTTTTTTCCCATCATTGTGTTTCTACAAAAGCACGGAGCTACACAACTAGAAATAATTATAATTTCAAATTTCATGAAAATATGAATTAAAAATATGTATCTGAATGTTAGCTTCTTATCGGGCTAAAAGGCTCATCTTTGGTCAATAAAGAAAATCAAAGAAGAGTGGAAAAAACAGCAAGATTTAATTTCCTCCAATATTTCTCTGATAGATCAGACCAACATGGGATCTGTCCTCAATTAGTCTGAATTTTATCAGAAAAATGACTAACAAATAAAAAGAAAAGAGCATGCCCATCCACTGGGGCACCTCTGAAACCTGAAAGAAACATTTACAGCAACTACATAAAATAACTCTCAACTGCAAAGTTTCAGTCAGCATTAAATGAAGCTAATGAAATTTAGGAAAGGCTGTCTATTCAGTAGTGCACTTATATACTTGAGGTATCCTTAACACCAATAGTTTCTAGCCTTATCTAGTTGTCATGCATTATCACCTTTTGCAATGAATTAAACTCCCTCTCCAACATGAATTTGCAGAACAGAAAATCATTAATGCAACTGCGTGTCTTGTGCTGTCCTATATGTGAGGTGCATTCACAGCACATTTTTCTGAGATCAGCTGAAATACCCATGAAACATTTCCACCTTTCAGGCAGCATGGAGAGCTGATCTTCTTACAAGACTTATATTTTGGATCTGTGATCTATTTTGTCTGAACTGCTGGAGAGCATTCACTTTCCATACCTCCTGTAGGTGCTGGAGCCATGGACAGTTGAAACCACAGTGGCAATGGATGCTTGACTTAAAGTTGTAATGACTCAGGAGCTTTGCTGGAAAGGTGGAGAATTGCGGTTCCAGTCATTGTTCTCTTCAGCGCTTCTGAGTTTTATCCAGAGAAGGTCTGAAGCAAAGTGCACAAACAGTTCTGGGCACGTGGCCCAGGGATTGAGCTTTTCCAAAAGCAGAATTCTCTAAGCTCTGTGACAGAGCCACTCTGTTCTCCTCAAGTACTCCTGTCTGTAGCATAGTCCAGCATCACCCAGAGTGAGGATAACTTGCTGCACAAAATGTTGGGTGATCATTGCATTTCTCAGTCTGGAAGACAGGTCTCCTGCTTTCTGGACAAGTACTTTGTCAGACCAGCATCTAAAAAATTCTTAATTAGATACTGCAATCTGATTACCTAAATTCTGTAAGTAGTCTCACACTATGAAGTACAGTTTGCTGGGCAGTCAAAGTTCATACAAAAGGTGAGTATTGGGTACACCTATTTTGAGATTTGGGGGGGTTGCTGACATCACTTACTAAAACACAAGAGGCTAAAAAATTTCTTCATGTGTAGGAATTATGCCCCTCATTCATGGCAGGCAGTAGATGAAAAAATACCACACCTACAGACACTGCTTGTTTCAGGAGTTTCTGCATATCACTATAACGACACAGTTATAAGTTTCATGCCATAACAATATCACCTTGCAAAACCACATGTTCCATTTTCACCAGCTTTCCATCAAAAAGGGAGATTTGTTCAGAGACATAACAATATAATCACACTCAAAAAAGCAGAATAACCACTGGAAAAAAAATTAAAATTAATGATTTTTGGAATCAATGTCAGCTATAGAAGGTGATATATAGCTAGGTTTTACCATACTTCAAATGCAAATTCATGTGTCATGGTCAACAAAGTAATTGCACCGGTTCATCTCTCGCATTAACTATGTCACCATTCATTACTGCACATCTCTCATGACATTTAAAAGATTTTTAAATAGTTTTGTTACTTGATAATGTCAGCCAGACTATTCCTTTTGAACCATCTCTCCCATACTCCATTTCCCACTTGCACACAGCAAGTCTCTGACCCTAGGGGAATCCTTTGTGTCTGTGGTTATGTGAATGCCACACCTAAGTGAAAGAAACATATAAAAAATTTCCTGGATCCATAACAAAAATTCTCTTATGAGAATGCCTGGAAATGGTAATTAAGAATAGGCTAGAAAAGAATCTTTCATCGTAACAAGTTTGAATTTCACTGTTTCAAATAAAAAACCCTGCTGGAGACTACAATCACATCCTTCCAGTAACACTAAAAGAAAGAACGATTAAATGCTCCTTGTTGAGAAAATAATTAAGGATATAATGAAAGCCATGGCCCAAACTAAACTGAAGGAAAACACAGGGTCCAGGAATTAATTAGTGAACCGATTTGTATTCATTTGTCAGAAGGAGTTGACAAGAAGCCAGTGGAAAAGAAGAAACTGAGGAGGCTTCAAAACAATCAATGATTGTGTGAACTTGAAAGAAAATAGGACAGAGTAGGACAAGCAATTTCCTTGGTAAAGTACTGGATAGAAAGTTAAGCTGAGAAAGCAAAACAAATGAATTTTCCTAGGTAGGTTAGTCTCACTGCACTGTAGACAACAGAATTTTGTCTATGGATTTGGCAAGGTATCAGATGAAAGAAACAAATCATTCTAATGTAAATTTATGCCACATATTGCCCAGTTCCTTGAGCCAAGTAAATGACACAGTAATGTAGTTCTTCTGAGGATTTATCTTGCATTCCCTCTCCTGATTCCTTAAGCCAGTGTGATTGTCCAGTCTCCAAGTAATTTTCTGACAAGAGTGCAGCTCATGCATGGGTCTTTCTGTTGTTGTTCCACAGCTGAAGAAAAAAGTGTAGCCACAACACCCTTCCCATCTCCTCTGCTTCAGCTGGATAGTCCTTTAAAGATTGTTGTGTCTTTAATTTACCCAATTATATCTATAAAATAGCTTGTCCAAACTGCACATTGATGAAACAGAAACACTGTGAATTATATAGCAAATGTTACAGAGGAGAATTTGAAAGAGAGGATGAGAGTGACTGTGGTAGGTATAGAACTCTGCATTCCACTCATCATCACCATTAGTAGATTTATTACTTGACTCTTTGATACTGTACTTGTTTACTTACTTGACTATATGATTCTTTCTATCATAAAACTAAAAAAGAGATGCTGCAGAAGCACAAACCCTTGCATGCAAAAAGCAGAATAATTTTTTTACATTTAAGTTAATTTCAGGAAAGGTGTAAGTTTTTTGTAAAATTCAACTCCATTGTTGGTTCTGCTGAGTTGTGGCTCATCATGCCATTTCTATTTCTTAATGTTACTCTCTCAATTATTAAATTGAGAAATTTAGTCTGTGGACCTGTACAAGTAGGAATACTGTAGTGCACTCCAGTGATGGAAGATGGGAAGGTCTGTGGAAGAAAATGAACATTTCAGCAGGTATTTTGGCTGGTAGTGATGTGCCTATGATATGATGATCACATTTACTACTTCATTGGCAATTAGAAATTCCTGATCAAAGATAAGCCCACACCACAAAAAGTGTGTTTGTTTGCATCTCATCTTATATGATAGACAGTGGATTTTATTAAGCTGTTTGTGCTTTTCATACAACAACAAATTAAACAGAATTTCATTTCAATAATTATAGGTTCCTGCAGATCACTCATCTTGGTATGCTGCAAAAATTACTCTTTGAAGGTAAGATAATTAAATTCACTGCTCAGCAAGCATTCAGGCAATATTTTCTTCCAACTTGTTCTTACTTGTGGTCAGAAGGAAACTCATCAAAATTAAATTTGAAGGTTTATGTGCTGATTTATGTGATACTTTCAGCCAAATTAGTGGATTTAGGAATCCTCTTTCTCTATACAAAAGGAACTTTTATCCATTCAAACTAAAGTACTTGTAATCAAATCTCAATTGATACAAATTCTTTTTACCATGAACTTTTTATCATACTGTGAACTTCCTCTAAGTTTTGGGCACAAGTAAGAGTTTTTGTTGTTGAATTGAATTTGCTGTTGAAGTCAGTTTATTCTGTTATTTAATTAGATACAGCTCAACAAATATTTCATGGTGGTTTTTTGTTTGGTTGTTTGGTGGTTTTTTTTACTCTCTGCCTATCTGATGAAATTCTAAATCATGGTACCAGCCAAAATTGAAAAACACCTTCCCTAGGGTACCACTGTTTTCTTCAGACACCCTCATAGGTCATTACCTCTAAGACAAATATGATAAATCAGTCTCCATGTATTGAAAGTAAGAGTGCAGTGAATTTGTTCTTTTCCTTATTTTCTATAGTTCAATTCCCCATGAGGCAAAGACATGTACATCATTGAAAAATTATCTGTTATATATCTGAATATCTGTTGCTGGAACTTCCATCCTCAATGACAGACTGTTCAAGCAGGATCCAGCTGTGCCATATGAGCACTGAAGGCAATTTTAGACCTCCAGAAGTGTCATATCTAACAACCAGCTCCACTGCAGACTGGCACAAGCCTCTCTTCTTCCCCTCTGCTGTCAATTCCAGCTCCATCTCCCTTACAGCAGCAAGGTGCCAAGAAAGTTGGCTACAATATACAGAGCTATAACAGGGCAACCAGTCTGCCTAACCTGAGAATCTAATTTATGTTTTAATCTAGACAGTAAATACCTATATTTCCTGTTAAAGCAGTGGAGGTAGATAGACAGATCTGTTGAGGGAGGGTACTACTGCTGTATATCCCACCATAAGCACCTAAGGGACAGGGGTTGCACTCTAAACTTAGTTTATAAAATAAGACTGTTGTTTCACTTCAGGAAACAGAGGTAGAGGAAGGCAGCAATATGTTTTGGATTAAAATGTCAGAAATTCAAAACATTTATGTGCAAACCAGAAGTGGTTGGCTTTATCTCACTTGGGGGAATATGTCCTCCAGTAGTGACCTCAGACTGTTAAAGATGTTGTAAAGGATAGAATGCATCAAAGGTGATCTGCTGCTACAGGCATTTGAGGGATAAATTCCCCCAAAAAAATTCACAAATTGTGAGGGAGAAGAGCATGTCCAATATTTATTTAATTCTCATTCTAGCCACCTGAGTATCAAATGAAGTATTTAAACAAGACAGAGAAGTAAAATGTGTTTATGTGTATATATATATAATACAGAATTTTACTTCAATATTGTGGTTGCATGTGGCCTTTAATTTTTGCCATTTATTCAGCAATTCAACTATGACACTGAGTGACGTGAGAGCATATCACAAAATTCCTACACCCTAATTTTATAATTCCATAACAATATCTTTTAATCTGTTCTATTTCCACGAACTGAGAGGGTAAGCACCCAAGAAAAAATAGCCTCATCTGATTAAGGCGCATTATTTCCACTAGCAAGTACTCAAAAATCAGTCTTTAATTGAAATAACAGTCACAAAAATTTTTAAATAACCTTCCAAAAAATCCATGCTGTGTGAAATTTGAATATACTAGAACCTAAATACATGGCTCTGAATCCAGACATCCAGATTTAGAAAAGTACTTGTTTCTTTTTTCTGGCCAAAACTCTAATGTCTCTTTAGTGCAAACAATTTTTAAAATGTATTCTACATTTTTAAGTGGAAAAGCATAATGTTTTTTCCCCCTGTGCCCAAGCTATCCCATATCCAATAAACAGTTCATTTTTCTTAAAACATTGCCTAAAATTCAAAAAAGTATAAGTCCTAATTTTATAGTGAAAAACCCCCAAGCCTTACATGTCAAAATAATCTTCCTATAAACAGTTCTAAGATCTTTGCTACTGACTAAATGGTCATTATTTTTTTGCAATTTGATACATTTTTCCTAGAAAAGATCAGTGATCAAAAAGTATTACATACATACTGAGATACTGACTCATTGTCAAAAGCTTGGTATTTGTTTCAAGCTTTTGACACATAATTTAGAAAACATCTTCATTCAGAGATACTTATGCATTTTACAGAGCCTATTTGGCATTATAGCAGACTGTGCCTCAGATTTTTATGTGATAAAACCCATAGGTTCCATAATTATCATTTAAGCAGTGGGTAGATGAGAGAAACAAAATTTTGTTGTGGTTTACCCAGGGTGCCACAAACAGCCTTTGGGCACAGCACAGCTCTGAATCGTCCTCCAGCAATGATATCTCAGGGACGTTGCTGTTCTGTCCTCTGCCTGAGCAAATGACAATGGTGTTGTCATTTTCAACTGGTAGAAATTTACACATACAGACAAATTTTTGGACTTATTTTGTGAGGATGTGCTTTGCTGCTTGAATTATTTCTCACTGATCAGAGAGCCCTTTTACAGAGAGCAGATTCTGTATTTCACTTGCTGCTCCCAGCACTAAGTTTTGAAGAAGTTTGCTGAACTCATGCATACTAATAGATTTTCAAATATAAAATACTACTATAAGAAGCAAATAAGTCACAAAAAAAGGGACAGGTTAAAAAAGAAAAAATCCAGAAATGCTGAGCTTATGCAGAGCTGGGTTATATTCAAAAATCCACTGTTTCGAGGGCTCAAGACTTTGTTCCATAAATGATTGCATTATTGATATCCTATATCCTTGAAAGGGTGATGGAAAGAAGGCTATTAGATATAGTAGCTTTTCTGATAAAAATGCCTAAAAATATGTTATAACTACAGAGCTGGCAGGGAAAACACTTAGGAGACAGTAGAACTCACTTTAAACCAATTAGCTGCTGCCACACAACCAGTTTTGTGGACTCAAACACAAATTAAGTCTAATGAATATGATTTTTATAGCTTTTTATTAAAGATATGTCAATTTCCTTCTTTTTTTTTTTTAATTACTGAATACAGGGTTTTTTTTGCATTTGGAAAAATAGCTCTTATGTGTTCAAAATTCACTTTTGACAAAATATTTCATGACAATCAGAAAAAATATATGGTGCTATCTTGTTCTCTCTTCAAAAGATACTTTATTTTTGTGGTTGTAATTATGCTACTCTGTATTTAGCTTAGTTTCCAATGATGGACTCTTGGCAATGCTATTTTTTCACTGTAGGACTCAATTTGTGTGTTGGCTGTAATTGGTAGAGACACTTGGCGTCTTTTCAGATCAGTGTGGTTAGAGAAGCAGCCCTAAGAATGCTGTACACCTCCAGAAAATTTAAAAATAATTAATTTATTTTCCAGCTAATAAAAAAAAAATCTATGTGTGAAAGGAGAAAAAACCCAAAATCACCAAGCCCAAGTTACAGAACAAAGGGAAGTAGATGCCTTGTTTGACAATAAGTCCTCTTCATCTGCTGGACCCACAGAATTCTCAGTGACTGTATCAGACTGCCATGGGTGCTCCAAAATTGCAGTCATCATCTAATTAATCCATTTCCTGTGCTTCATCTGAGCTGCAAAGATCCCTCTAGGGCATGTGGGACTCTGCATGCTCAGATGTGTGAAGCCAGGCAGGCTTTATGAGGTGTGAACTAGATACCTGCAAGGCAGTCATGAGTCAGAAGACAGAGATTTATTTATATGAGAAATCTTAAGGTGTCTTATTCTGGCACAGACATTGCCAAAAGTTGTAAGAGCCCTTCCATATCTAAATGCTGTTTACAGATTTCCTGGGATTTTTAAATGCATTTTGGCATGACCCTCAACTGGCCGACTCTAAGTTCTTAAACTTGAAGACAGACCAGTGTAGAAGGCATCAAAGGTGAATTCTATAAATTACTCTCTGACCAATTCCCAGTGGGGTGTAAGAAATGACGGCTGAAATGCAGTGTCAAGACAGGAAACTCTCAATTTAGGAAATTACCAAATCTGTAGCCCAAGAGAAAGATACAGGAAATTCCTAACAGAGCAATAATTCAGTCTTACTTTTCATATATGTGAGAATTTTCAAAAGTGGGGATAACAACTGCTCTGAATAGACTGGCTCCTGCAGGGAACCAAAATACACTAATCATTAGTAAGAATGAAACCATGACATTTTTGTTTTCTAGTGAAAAGACAAAGATGGATTAGTACTGATGTAGTTGATGTTGATATTTGAGTGCAGCAAATGAATTGCAGCTGGAAGCCTCATTGTTAATATTTACTATTCTGTGCCAGGAAAATAAAATATCATTTATTCCTAAATATCCCTGTACATTTTCAGTGCATATGGTATAGTGCTTCCACCTTGGTGTCTCCTCAGCCACTCTCTGCACATCATGCCACCATCATTGAAAGGTAGAGCAGGATCCTGGTTGGAAGTGGGATGGGGTGTGGCCCCTTAGGTGCCCCAGCCTGGCAGATTTGGGAATTGCTTGAGTGCAGCTTCCCATGCCAGCAATCCTCATCTGTGGACAGACACAATCATGGATTTTAGGGTGCCAGTCTCTTCCGGGGCATCTCAGTCATTCTGTTTCATTGACATTCCCTGTTAGGTTTGGCACCGCTCATCCACAGAAAATCTGGCCAAGGCTTCTGGATGGCTGACTATGACCTGGTGCTGCCTATTCATAATATTCTAATCTTCTAAATGCCTGTGCCCAGAAATAAAAACAATGATGACTACTATGTAGTTCTTTGGGGTTTTTTCCAGCTTCTCCCTTCTTGAAGAAATGCATCAGAAGATCTTCTCTGCAGTCTTGTGTAACTTCAGCCTCTTTTCACAATTTATCAGAGAAAATAATTAATACCTCCACAGCCATAGGTCTCACCTGGTGAAGGAATGCAAATATGGAAACTCCTAAGGTGATAAGAAACATTCAGCATAGATTTATCATAAAAAATGTCATTATAAATAATTTCTCAGAGTAAGCACAACATCTGCTTTTCTGTTCTCTGCCAACCTTCATAGCTCTGATGGGAGAGGCTGCCAAGACAAATCTTGGCAGGTCTCACTGATACCTGGTAGAGTGCTAGCCAACAGAGTTTGTCAGCTCAATCAAGTTTCTTTCTTTGACAGCAAAAGTGGTTTACAGGCAGGACATGGTACATATGATATGTCTGGCTTTAATAAATTTGTGCTAGTGCCTCACATGATATCCTCATACACAAACAATGGAAATGCAGTCTAGAGTGTTTGTTCATGGGCAACACTTAGGGTCATGACTGGCACTAGACTACAAGCTCAAGTTGCAAATGCAGTCGTTTATGCAAGCATTTGGGTTGCACAAAATTATTGGTCTGTAATTAGTCTCTCACAACCAGAATAACTTTGCACATCACTAGACAAAACAAAGTCAGTATAGAAATAGGTAAATAAGTAATTGAAATCTACGTTGAAAGAGTAGTTACCAAAGGCTCACTATCAAACCAATAACCATAAGCGAGAGTGGTTCAAAACAGGTTTTACTTATCTAAGTAAAATCTTGTCATTATACAAAATATTATCGTTTATTACATAAATATAATTAAAATTTAATGTGTGTTATTACTCAATATATTGTGTATCATATTCTGTATGGTTATAAATGATATGCAGCATATACCTTATTGACTTAAATAACAAGATAATTCATTTATGAGCAATACAGTTGCAAATTAAGTACATAAGGATCATTAAGAAGTGCCATACATAAGACAGATAAGGTAATTATACATTTCTAGGCTTTGATCTTTGCATTCAAGATTTTAATCCAATTACTTATTGCATGCATTGTAGCAATCTTCCCAAATGTGGCAAACACTACACTAGTTTGAATCAGTAGCCCCTTAGCCAAATTTATCTATACCTTAAAATCTAAATAAAGTTACAATAAGATAAGGAAAGGCAATTTTTTTTTAAAAAAAAAAAAAGGGAAAAAATAGAGAAGTGAGTGAATTGCCTTAACATTTTCTTTCATTGTTTTCTTTTGAGAAGAAGAAAATCACATGTTGACAAACAGCCACTGAGTAGAATATCTCTAAATAGTAGTGTAAGTATTTATTCCTCATTCATGTGTATATTTCATTAAATGACCTTCATGCCTTTAACTTTCTGAATGTAGGAATTAAGTACTCAAGCATGGAGATGGATGGAGATTAGCTTTAATTATTAAAAAATGAACTTTATTTTCCTAGAGATTATCAGTCTTTTCCATGGAATTCATAACTCAACTAAGGCATTGTTCACCTGGCGGATGTTTACTTCCTCAGGTCCCTTCTTTCGGTAGTCTTTGGATATCTGCCACAAACACTCTTTCATGGGAGCATGATCTGGCACTGCTTTCTCACCTTCATATCAATTCTCTTCAAGCAGAGGTGCTTACCCAATTCCCATTAATGCCATCATTCCACCTGTGAGCCATCAGCAAACAATGAGGCAATTCAGAAAAAGAGCAGGATCTGGACACCTGCCTGTGTTAAACATTTCCACTTATCTAGCAAGCAAGTCACAACAATTCATTGATGAACACACAGCTTGGATTTCATTCAGTGATAAATGATAGCTACATTACTGATATTCTTGCATTTCTTATATCACTAACATCATAACATGAACAGGACACCAAAAAATGAACAAGATAGTTGTAGAAATTAGGCCCAGGTTTTAAGAGAGCTGTAGAAAAAATACTCCATTTTCCTAATCTGTGATGTTAGATTTAATTGTTCCAGAAAAATTTTTGCTCAAAACCACAGCTTGTCAGGAAAAACTAACCAGGAAAAGATTGTGTTCATCAAATACCTACCATAAAAATCAATTTACTGGAAAAGATAAAAAAATAGATAATGTGCTACATTGTACTTTCTGCTTTCAATCAGACATTTTTTCACTATATTGTTTGACAGTCTGTTTGTATTAAAAGACAAGGCCATAAATTTTCCCAAATATCTCATAAAGACCTGTTATTTTCTTAAAATAAAACACCCTCCACATATCAAATCCAATTTAAGTAAATTTGTTAATGATAAGGAACAAATATGAGTATGCCTTGTATGAGTGCAGGCATCCCTCTTTAAAAAATATATCCAGGAAAGTAAATTTTAAAGCTCCTCTATTTATGGATATAGCTTTATAAACCATTGAAATGGTTGGCATGCCAGGAAAAGGTCAAAAGCTACATGGCTAAGCATAAAAACTAACAAGAGAGCTACAGAGTTCATTAAAAGTCAATCCTGCTCTTGTACATGGGATCAGATATTTGCTTTCTTTTTGTTTTATTGAATGAGAAAATGCATTTCATATAGCCATAACAATTATTTTTAACATGATTTAAAGTACCAAGCACTTCCACATATGAGTTGATGCTAAATAAAGATGAGGCACAAAAGATGCTTGTGTTTTTCCTTCGTATGTTTCCTGTCTCTCCAGGCCTGTCCCTCCTGTTTTAGCAGTACTGATGTTACCAGCCCCCAGGCAGAGGGAAGCAATCCTTGGCAAACAGTATCTACATCAAATTCTTCCCCTGATTTCATATTCTGGGGCTAACAGCTGAAGAGTATGGACTGGCTTCTTACAGGAAAACAAATCTCTCAGGACCCTCTTTGGCATACGTTTTAATGTCAAAGAGGCTACCATCTCTGTCAAGAAACAATGCAGACAGGTCACTGCATTCATTCTGCCCTTTTGTTTGGCTGTGGTACAAGTGACAAAAGGGCATGAAAAAATCAATTTAAGCAAAACTGCTGATATGCACTGAGTGTGGGCTCTGACAAATTATATAGACAACACATCAATAAAAAGAGCTTCTGGGGAAAGGGGAAAAAAAAATGGTAAAAATTCACCAAAGTCAACAAATCTGAGTTCTGAAAATAGAGAGCATGAAGCAAACATATTTTAAAGGCTTAGCATGGTAAGAACACCCCCTTGATGAAGAAAGGACCCAGATGCAGAAGATAAAAGAATAGGTAGAATATTTCTCTGATAGGTTTGTTGTTTCTTTGTTTGTTTGCTTGTTTGTTTTTGTAGATAAATGATCTAGAACTTTATCTGTGAAAGAGAACACATCTTTACACTATTCTAAATATTTTCCCAGGACTATTTCCACCATTTGGACTGATGATCATTCAACACATGTACGCAGATAACTTAGCATATACCATCAACATGCCTGGGAATTGACAGAATGCTGTCTGGTTTAGGCAGAACTACATGAGTTTGAATGATCTGCACAGTAAGCTTAAGAGTATGTAGTTATGCTTCTCATGTTTCTTCTTGTCTATACAAAATTTTAGACTACTCTGAAAGCTCTGGAATAGCTCCTTTACGTTGCCCAACTCAGCTGTTATTTACTGGATGCTCTGCATCCAGACAGGCTTTCTAAAAATCCCACAGCTAGTGACTGAAGGTGTCTCTACTAATTGTGGAGGGGTGGACGAGATGAATTTTAGAGGTCCCTTCCATCCCAAACTATTCTATGATTATATGTTTCTCCAAGTTTACACCCAAGAGAACTCAAGAGTATTTTTACAAGATGGGCTGCAAGGCCACATTGCTGGGTCAGGTCCAGCTTCTTCTCCAGCAGCAACACATGGGTTAGCAGTGATTGTCCTTCACAGCAGATCTGCCCTAGATCTGTTCCTTCCCCAGACTGGATTGGTACCAGGGATTGCCCTGACCCAGGTGCAGCACCTTGCACTTGGTCTTGTTGAACCACATGAGATTCTCGCAGGCCCAATTCTCGAGCTTGTCCAGGTTCCTCTGGATGCCATCCTGTCCTTCAGGTGTGTCAACCACACCATTCAGATTGGTGTCATCTGCAAATGTGTTGAGGGTGCACTTGATCCCTTTGTTTCTGTCACTAATGAAGACATTAAGTAACACTGGTCCCAGTACAATCTCCTAATGGACAGGACTTGTCAGCGATGTCCATCGGGATTCAGAGCCACTGACCATAAGCCTCTGGATGTGACCATCCAACCAATTCCTCATCCACCTAGCAATCCACCCATTGAATCCTTCTATCTCCAATTTAGAGAGAAGGATGTGGTGTGGACCCACACCAAAAGCTTTACAGAATGTCCAGATAAAGTCCATCTGCAGCTCATCCCTTGTCCACCAATGCAGTCACTCCTTCATAGGAGGCCACTGCGCTGGTCAGGCAGAACTTGTCCTTGGTGCAGCCGTGGTGGCTGTCCCAAATCCCCTCCCTGACCTCCATGTGCTTTAGCACAGCTTCTGGGAGAATCTGTTCCACGACATTTCCAGGCACAGAGAGGAGGCTGACAGCTCAGTAGGTCAGGATCTTTCTTTTTACCCTTTTCAAAGATGGGTAAAAAGATGGGTTTAAAGATGGACTCAATGCTTCCCTTTTTCTGGTTGCCTGATTGACATGAATTTTCAAATATCATAAACAGGAGCTTGGCAACTGCATCAGACAATTCCATCAGGATCCTGAAATGCTTCTAATCAGGTCCTATAGACTTATGTACATTCAGCTTCCTCAGGTGGTCACAAACCTGAATTTTACTTACAGTGGGAGGAGCTTTGCTCTCCCAGACCCCATCCTACTGTCCATCCACTTGAGAGGTGTGAGGACAGAAAACAACCATTAAATGGTCCTTGTTTGGTTGGGATTGCTTTGCTGACAAGAAGAAAAAAGGAACTGTTTAAAAAAAGAGATAAACTCAGCATGTAGCATGGAGATAGGGAACAGGAAAAAAAATATAAATGATTCAAAATAAGTATTTGCTATTTGCTGCTTGCAATAAGATAAAATATTATCTTCCAAATACATTTCCAGAAAAGTAAGTATGAATTGTACAGATGACTCATATACAAAGGAATTGGATACAATTTCCTGCTTTTTGGTCTAAAAGTATCCTCCTCCAAGTTTT
The DNA here is from genome assembly GCF_017590135.1 of Pyrgilauda ruficollis. NCBI lineage: Eukaryota > Metazoa > Chordata > Aves > Passeriformes > Passeridae > Pyrgilauda > Pyrgilauda ruficollis. Next base: position 11,341,534 of record NW_024525490.1, read on the forward strand.
CAAAAAGCAGCATGAGGGGATCCACAAATTCCATGAGCTTGTGCTGCCAGTCCCAGCCCCTTTAGCTGCCATGCTCATGAAACTAACCTGCTTAGAGACTAGAGGGTACAAAATGTTCCTTCAGAAAAAGCTGTGCACAGCCAAATGCAAAAAAAGGAAAATTACATGGAAAAAAGTCAAATGAAAACAAGACGTTAAATAAAGATATAAATGTATAAATACAAGTATAGTCTTAAGCAGAAGAGTATGCTTGAGACTGAAAACAATGAAATACAAAAGGCCTGTGTTGTAGAAAAAGGATCTGAAAGTTTTCAGACATGTATATTCATCAAATATTTCCTGCACACAGTACAAATATTAACATTCTTTTCTTTTTATTTTTTTTTCTTTTGGTGGGTATTTAGCAGGTTTTTGACCCGTCAAGCTACAGAAGCAAAGATCGTGAATGACTCACACAAGACATTTCTATCCTATTAGTCAGGTATTTGTTACTGGAATAGGTATTGATTCTGTGCCTGCCTAAATGAAAGATGTGTCTGATGGCTCATGAGGGAAGGTATGTGACATTCAGGGATCCTGGTTTTCTCCAGTAAATATATGGGTCTTTCCAGACAGTGGTTCCCAGACTCTGTTGTATGTACTTCTAGTGGTGTTGGAATGGTTTCAGACCAGTTCTGCGCATAATGATTGCCAAACCAATTAAAGGTAGGAATCCTGCTTTAGATGGAGCCACTACAGTTTGCTGATGGTAGCCAGGGGAGCATGTCTACTTCTGTCTCTATTGAGCCCTTCTGCCTTTGGGAACATATTAACAGAAGAATTTAACCAGTAATTTTACTGGGTTTGCATGGCCAGGCTTTGGTAGCCGGTGGTTGCAGGGGTGGCTTCTGTGAGAAGCTGCTGGAAGCTTCCTGCATGTCCAGTAGAGGCAATCCCTGGCAGTTCCAAAGATGGACGTGCCACTGGTCAAGGCTGGGCCAGTAAATGGTGGTAAGGCCTCTGTGATAACAGATTTAAGAAGAAAGGAAAAAAGTTAGTGCACATTTGTAATTGTGGCCAGAGAAGAGAGGAGTGGGAACATGTGAGAGGAGCAACTCTGCAGATCCCAAGGGCAGTGGAGAAGGAGGGGCAGGAGCTGGGATTCCCCTGCAGCCCCTGGTGCAGCCCATGGTGGGGCAGAGGCAGCTGTGCCCCTGCAGCCCAGGGAGGGCCATGGGGATGCAGAGATCCCCCTGCAGCCTGGGGAGGAGACCCTCGATGGAGTACGTGGGTGCCTGAGAACAGGCTGTGACCCCATGGGAGGCCCATGGAGAAGGCAGCACCCATGGGAGCAGCCTGTCCTTGAAGGACTGCAGCCTGTGGGAGAGTGACCCACATTGCAGCAGTTGGGGGAGGACTGCTGCTCATGAGATGGACTTGCCCTGGAGAGGTTAATGGAGAACTGTCTCCCATGGGAGGGGCTTGACCATGGAGCAGGGGTAAAACTCCTTTCCCTGAACAGTGAGAGAAACAACCTGCCATGAACTGACCATAAACTCTATTCTTTGTCTCACTGTATTGCTGGGGGAGGAGGTAGAGCTGGAAAGGAAGGAGGAGTGGGAGGAAGGTGTTTTTAAGGTCTTATTTTACTTTTCATCATTGTGCTCTGATCTTGTTAGTAATTAATTTGATTAATATCTCTAATTTTAGCCTGTTTTGCCCATTAAGGTATTTGGTGAGTGATCTTTCCAGTCCTTATCTTAACTCATGAACCTATTATTCCCCTGTCCAGCTGTGGATGGGAGTGAGAGGGGCTTTGGCACCCAGCCAGCATAAATCCAGTATAGGCTTTTTGGTAAAATTCTGGGGAACCATGAGGATTTTGTGATGAGAATAATAATTGGGAGAGGTAATGGGCAAAACAAGTACTAAATAATATCAGCGAGTAGAATGATCATGGGGAACTTTTGTTGTAGTTGTGGTGAAGGGACAAGGGGGTATTTTGAATAAATTGTCCATTTCTGTGCTCCATTGTGATAATATTATTTTGGTTTTCCTGTGGGGAAATTTTGTTTTGTTTGGTTTGGCTGGTTTACTTGTTCCAAGTGAAGGTCATGTGATGAATGTGGATTTTAATGATAATGATGATAACTATATGATTCACATAGGTAAGGGGTGGAAACTCCAGTGGGTTGGCCTTGGCTGGATGCCAGGAACCTGCCAAGCCACTCTATCACTCCCCTTCCCAGCATGACAGGGGAGAGAAAAATAAGATGGGAAACAAATAGTAGGTTGAGATAAGGCAGTTTATTAAAGCAAAATATAGCAAAAGTTTGCCCGCATAAGCAAAGGGAAAAAAATTAATTTCTACTTCCCATCAGCGAGCAATGTTCAGCCCGGAACTTCCCAGGAAGCAGGGCTTCAACACACATAGAGGTTGCTCTGGAAGGCAAACACTGTAGCTTTTATATCTGAGCTGATGTCATGCAGTATGGAATATCTCTTTGGTTAATTTGGGTTGACTGTCCTAGCTGTGTCTCCTCCCAGGATCTTGCCCAATCCCAGCCCCTTCGGAGGGGTGGAATGGTGGGGGGAGGAATGTTAGAGAGAAAGTGCTGATGCTGTGCCAAGCACTGCTGAGCAGTAGGCAAAACACTGGTGGGTTATCAACACCTTTCCAGCTACCAGTGCACAGCACAGCCCTTTGAGGGCTGCTGTGGGAAAATGGATTTCAACCAAATGCAACACACTGATCATCAGTAATTACCTGTGTGGAGACAGGGGTAAGGCTCACTGAGCAATTGGCTCTCCAGGCCACTGGATGGGTGGTATTTGCTTGTGTGGTGATACTCATATGATAATTCAGGTGAGAGGTGAGAGGAGATGAGGGCACTCCTGGCTTAGAAAAGGGGAGTGTGAGACAGAGCAGCAAAGATAGGCATGCTAAGGGACAGGAGGGGAAGATCCCAAAAGGACGAAGGGGACTGAAATTGCCCCACTGGTGTGCACATCGCCTGGCAGAGAGCCACGGGCTGTCTCTGTGTAGGAGGTAATGAAGTGAATAAATGGACAATCCCTATTTTGAGTCTCTAACCCCAATTAGCTCTTCCATTTGCTTCAAAGGAACCACGCACATGCTCAGAATTATGCTGAATTTTTTTCCTGCATCAGAACACAAAGTGCTAATTTGTTAATTGGTGTTCATATTTTACCAAAATATGTTATTTAATTATTGGCTTACATACTGACTGGCAGAGTTAGGTATATTTAGTCCTATGTCCTATTAACCTCCCTTTGCAACTTGGATTTGTTCTTTCCACAGCTCTCACTGGACTTCAGATTTGCTATAAGGTTGCAATATCTCCTTAACTATTTGCAATTGAAGATCTTACTGGAGTGATTTAGTCTTCTTTTAGGAGTTATAGAGAAGGTTCCCTACTGGTATGTAGGGAATCTTTGCCATGAGAAGACAGTGTTTGAGCTGTTATTCTTTTTCATTCTCCTGAATTTTTTGTCCTTGTTTCAATGTTCTTTATAAAATTAATTCAAATTAATTGCATTCACAATGTCACTTTAACAAAATTGGAATCAGAAGAGTGGGAATCAAGTCACACAAATACTCTGAGTCTGGTAAGTCTGTGTTCTTTCTTCAAACAAAATAAGTTCCTCTACTTGCAGCTATATTGAGAGTAGAATCTATGCTTGCTAAGGAAGAAAATCAGCAGAAATATCTATGCACAAGTTTACACAATGACCATCTGTGTCTGGTTCCTTTAAACACTTAAGAAAGAAATGGCTGATGCAGGCAATAATACTGGAAAGGTAAAGCTGAGGCCATATTAAAGCTTAGAAAAAAAAGTATTTCCTTCACTAAGTTGAAATTTTCACTTGTTTCTTTCACCACTTGTCTCCCTCAAGTACCTTTGATGTGCCATTGTTTCTTGCTCCATCTGCATATAGGATCCTCTGCACATATACTAAGAAAATTATGATCTGATGTGTCAGGCAACTTTTGTTGCAGGGAACATGAACATTTGGATCCCACTAGTCTCAAGAGGCAGACCACTATTTACTCCAAACAAGACATTCATGATGGTTTGAAAGCCATCTCTAAGCACACTCTGCACAGCAGGCAAGGCCAGGTTTTGCATCCCCCAATGAGTTCACATGCTCAAATTATCTCCCGGACAGCAGTTATTCACACTGCTAAACAAAGTGAGAAAGCAGTCTGCAGCTGACCCAGGGGATGAAATCTTGCACTCTGCTTTCCTTGGAAGAGAAAGAAGAACAGACACACTCCCAGGGAGGAAAAAAGGACTAGAAGACATTACATGAATCATCCAGTCCATTCCCTGTCCACAACCAGGTAACATATTGCTGGATCAAAGAACTCTACTCTTTCCCACACTGCAAAACCCTCAGAGTATTTTGCAACATCTTGTAATAATTCCCAGACCTTTACTACAAAAAGAGCTGTGGAAAATATTCTTGGCATCTTCCCAAAACAGAAATGTTGTACTTTCAATAAAAATGCAAAGATCTTTCCTAGTCAGAGCTGTGGAAGAATTCTTTCCTGAACCCATCATGATGATCAGTCTAACTCTGGATACAAGAACAAGAGAGAGCAGACAGGCATGAGAGAAATGTCTTCAGTCCCAGTTGTCCCAGATCAGTGTCAGGGAACAAAAGGCAAGGGAGAGAAAAAAAAAAATTGTCAATGCTTCACAGCGCCAATGAGAAAATCAACGTACCAGATATTTCATCTACAGAGCCATCAGTGCCAGGTCCAGTTAGCCAACTTCAGAGCTGCTTCAAGAGCCCAAAAAAAAATGGTTAAAAGCCGTCCCAGACCCACTAGATGGCACTGTGGGTGGCTATACCAGCACTTGAGAACCAAGGCAGAGTTCAGCTGAGCCTGGCAGCATCAATCTCGGTTGTGTGGCTCTGATTTCCAGCACAAGTCCCTCTGCCTGGAACCTCACCCGGCAGTTCTGCCCATTCAGCAACTTTTCGGTACCCTCAGTTGCTCCAAATTTAGGCTCTTTCAAATAAATATCAGTAATTTTTTTTTTCTCAAGAAGCTCCACGATTATATTTTTCCATTTCCTGGATCTTCCACAAAACATTCCAGAGGTTTCAAGAAATATTTAGAAAGTTGGTAAGTCTGAGAGTCCTGGCTGGCTGGTTTTCAGTGTGTATGTCAATGGAAGGGTACAAACTTTACCCAAGCTTTCCAAAAACCTGCAGATTACAGGAATTTTGATGTAACTCTAATTTTCCATCTTGGTTGCACCAGTTTTGCTCTACAGGGTCAGTCTGGATCCCAATAAAATCAGTTGGGAAGGAGACTTTCCACTGGGATGGTGGAAAGTTGGATAGGGACCTCTGTCAGGTTTCCAAACACTTGAAATGAGTGTGCTGACATTTGGTAAATCTTTCCCCCTCTTCTGATCAAGGTTTCTACCCTTGCTGTGGGCAGTGTTTGATGGTTTGTGCTCACAATGAAAACTGGAAAAAAACATTTCCCATTGGAAAAAACAGTGGGACTGTCATTTTCAGTTTTGGGGGCAACACTTTTTCAAGTACATTTTTCTAACTTAAATGGGAGTTAAAATCCCCTTCTTTCTGTCTCTGCTTCTGTATATTGTTTCATTGCAACCTCCTGTCCCTGGCTTTTAAAATTTCTCTTGTGTTGCAACTTTATCATCATCCCGAGTAGGGCTTCGAGACTTTCTCTTCAGTCTTTGGAACCATCTATTATGTCCCTCTAAGTAAAGGCACTATTTGAAGCCACTCCTTTCCAGACTCTCACATTGCTATTTACTCTAATACAATGCATTAGGCTTTTTCCAGTTGTATCATTCAGGATTCAATCACAAACTAATCTATAAACCACACACCAATCATGCAAGTTGAATGAAAACCAACAATTCCTTGCTCCTGTGCATTTATCATGAATCACTGAATAGTTTGGGTTGGAGGGGACCCTTAAAGGCCACCCAGTCCAAACCCTCTGCAATAATCAGGGACAGGTTCAAATAGATCTGATTAGACTGATTGTTTCCAGGGATGGGGCATCTATCACCTCTATGGGCAATCTGTCCCAGTGTTTCTCCACCCTCATAATAAAAAACTTCTTCCTTACATGGAATCTAAATGTTCCCCCTTTCATTTTAAGACCCGCAGGCCAAACCCCAACTCTCTCAGCATTTGAAGCAGTCTCTCAGAGAAAGTCTGCTTGACTAAGCAGTGCAGGTCAGCAAAACACTGTAAGGAAGGACAAATATGCTCATGAAGCCCTAAGCTATTATTTAATGACCCTCATCTGAAGGTTACATCTTCCAGACATGGCAGGCACAGTAAATGTCTGTATGAGGATTCTTAGATCTCTCTCATAAGAATGCCAGGGCACACAAGAGCAGGAAATAAGCCAGATATCCCTCCTCCCTACTTATCAAGTATCTTATCTGGAGATATCCCTGCTGATAAACCATGGATATAAGGTGCAAGTTGCAGAGCAAAAAGTGAGAAACAACTATGTGAGACTGGGAACAGAGTTCTGTGCCAACTTCAAAGGGGTAAAACCCCTAAACAGGGGGGAAAAAAAAGCTCAAAAGATTCTGAAGCACCTCTTCTGTTCTTTTTTCTGTTCTTTATTCTATGCTAACAACACCCAGTCTTGCCTGGAGTCTGCACAAAACTCAAATGACATGAGAAACTCCAGAAATTCAGGGGTGTATCTGGACACATATTTTAGTGTTATGACAAGTTCAATATAATATTATGCCACAGCCTGTGATTATTAAAACTGGAATTGTTATTATTATCATTATTTATTACATTATTATTATTATCATCATTATTAAAACTGGCATTATTATTTGCTGGATAAAATGAATGCATTATTTTTTAAAATTAAAATAATGATAAAAATAAATAATAAAAAACCCCAAACCCAAAAAAGTACCAAAAACCAGTATCTTGTCAAGTTTCTAAATGAAAATAGTTTATTCTAGATGGCTTTCTCAAGTAGACCTCAGAGCTGGGCATGATGAGGTTTTGTACTGTAGTCACTCACCACCCACGATGAGGTGCTGAGCAGTGTTCACCATAGGAATTTGAGAAACAATCCTCAAGACAGTTTGATCTCCAAATATACTTTAAAGTAGTTTTAACTTGCACAAACTTTTAATTAAGTTGAGAGAACGTAAGACAGTAATACATTCTGGGTTTTACCTATCTTATAGGGCAGGATTTACTGTAGTGCTGCAGAAGACAAAACTTGATCTCCATATCTTCCACAATATCCCTGTAATGATTTTTTCCCAATTTTAAACCTATTCACTTCAAAGATGATGGGCACATCTTATGTCTGTATTTTTCTCTACTCCAGAAGTAGATAATTTTCATGGCAACTTGCTTATTGGCCTTTGCAACTGACAGATAATTCCTGGCATCTCTTACCATAATTTTTGAGAACTCTGGGTCAGAAAAATGGCCCAAAGGGCTTGCCTCAGCATTCATTTAGATCGTGAACTTATGTCTACCTGCAGCACTGTATGGTGTGGTTCATAAACTTGTTTTGTAAGTTTGTTTGCTTCTTATAAGAAAAAGGAAAAAAATGGAACCAAAAATTTTTAAAAAAATTGTCATAATAGTCACTAGACCTTTAAAAAAAACTTTTCACAGATGCTGACAGCTGTGTGCAAAGAGTCTGTCCTCAAAGACAGAAAAGTGAAACAAATATTATGAAAATAGAAGCGGTGAAACATCAGAGATGGTTTCCCATAAGATAGCTAATTGCATGCCTGAGTGTTCACATTTTGTTCTCTGTCTTTTGCCACTATCAATGACTCATATTTAAACAGCATGAGAATAATATGTATTCCCTTCTCTTGTAAGTTCTTGTTTGGTCCTCTAATTAGGTAATTAAGGTGAGCATGTGATAGTGATATTGCCAGGCAAGTTGGCAAATACAAATGAAACAGATTTTTGATGGTGAGCCTGCAGGAATCCTTCCCGAGCTCTTGACGTGTGCACGGAGGTTTTATAAGCAATTAAATTCTATCCCTGAAAATCCTACCTTCAAAGCTTTTGGATCACTTGGAGAGTTTTATGGTTGGCTTCAAATAAAGAGAGCATAGAAGCTTGTAGGAAAAGCTCAAACAAGGAAAAGAAACATGAAACAAGTTGAAACACATTTAACCTCATCCCTTCTTGATTGTTAGGTCTCATCCTGTATCAATGGTGCTTTAAACAGATGCTGCATTTGAAAGTTCCTGGTAGGATTATGAGGCAGCACAGAAGGTGCTTTGTCACTTCCCATGCTGCAGCAGAACAGCAAGACTTTTAGAAATATGGTAAGCAACACAAAATATTCTACAACTAAAGATTTCCATGAGATGGAAGCACTGGATTTTTTTTTTTTTAACACTATGATATTTAGGCAGTGCCTTTAAGTAGTATGAGATATCAGTCATGCCTCTGTGTGTGCTTCAGCCTAACATGAAATCCATCACTGTCCTCATCCAGCTTTGGATCACAGCAGTAAAGGCATCCCAAACACTCTCTGCTTTTTCCTATGTGACTCTTTAGCAGAAGATTTTTGCCCTCCATGCTCTTTCCCCTAGAAAGGGTCAATGACTTTGCTTGCTGGCAGTAAGAGAACAAATGACTCCTGTTATCATTTCCTGGTAGAGTCCATGTTTTGTGAAGTAAGGCAAGGAGCATCTGTTCCACACTAACATCATGACTGTCTCCAGTTCTGATGGTCTGAACTGAGAGAGGCAGGACGCTGGTAAGCTGCCTTTGCCCATTTTTCATTGTATGCCTGGACAAGAGGTCAGAGACAGTGCACATGGAAAGGCCAGTGTGCAGGAGTGTTTTGCATCCTCATTTGCCCCTGTGCAGGCACAGAGCCCAAAGCGTGGGCTGACCTGTTGCCTTTAAACACAGACTGCCCTCAATTAAACCTGTCAAGACACTACAGGTCTTTTCTTTACAGCAGCATAATACTGCTAATGCAACAGATCAAGTGAGAAAAATCAGATCCAGGCTGTCTACACTATTTGTCTGTGGCTATAAACCACATGTGGCTGCAGGTTGCTTCTGTCAGCATGTGACATTTATGCCTTCAGCTGGTGTTCAGGGCTGTGGGGCTTGCTTAAAGAGTTACATGTACCATAATTACCACTGAACATTCACCACCATGAAGATGCTGATGGCAACACAGGCTCAAAAGCTACAATTATGTTCCCTGTCTTTGGAGAGATCCAGGGTTCTTATTCTCTTCTGAATTTCTGCTGGCTGCAGTTTTTCTTCAGATGGACCAGGAGAAGGTGCTGCAGAGGAAATTTTTTGAGCCATGCTTTGTGTATCCTGTGCTGACCACAAGCAAAGCTAGCACATGTTTTTCATAGCACTGCTATCCTGTTACTCCCTTCATTCCTGTGGAGCACAGGGCTCCAAGAGCACTGAAAGTGACTACTGCTTAACCAGTAGGAGACTACATCACTGCTGAGCTAGCTGCCTGGAAATGTTAATGCTGCTCTGTGGTTTCTTCAGGACTCTGGGCCAGCATTTTCCTCATCAGATGTCTTTCCTTTGCTGCCTGATCCCAGCCTGTGCTTTATTCTCAGTGCAATCTATTTTCCATGAGTGACAAGCCTGGGGGTTCCCAAAGGTACTTGAAGGAAATAAGGATGTAAAATGAAATATGAAGAGTATAGGGGAAGAAAGGAGGGGAAAAAACGAAAAATACACCCACTGCTGACATGAGAAATCCTGGCCAGGCAGAGGATCTGGGAGAGGAGCACAGCAGAGCTAAGGAGGAGGTATGGGGAGGGGAGTTGAAGAGGTGAAGATTACAATTCCAGATGAAGCTGATGAGACTGCAAAGGAACGGAAGCTGAATCAATTTACAGAATTTACAGAGGCAAAAATTTAGTCCTGTAGCCATTTTTTTTCCACAGAGACACCATCATCATCACAGTTTCACAAGTGAAAAAACAAAACATTTAAGTCATTTAAGTGATTTACTTTTGGCAGGTTCGGAACCCAGGTTCCTCGAACCCTCAGGCATGGATGTAACTAAGAGATTTATGTTATGTGTATTACTTACAGGTGACTTGGAGAAAACTGATTAAAGTGGCTTTAACTGGGCAAGATTTAACATTCAGATACCAGATTGGGGTGTGGGGGAGGTCAGACTTTGGCTCTGACTTTGACCTTCCTTTTTTACTTAAAAAAACAAACAAGCAGTGTTAACAATATATGAAAGGAAGCAGAAGAAGAGTCCTAGCTGTTTCCCTTTGCATATGTAGCTTTCAGTGTTATTAGGCCCATCCTGTGAATCAGTTGAAGGGTCAATAAATCTAGACCTCACTGTAATTACATGCATATTGCCTCCACTCTGTGGTTTCTGGTTGATGTATCCATTAGTTACTAGTTATGTCTGTCAGCGTGCACTTTGCCTTCAGCAAGGAAAAACACTGGGGCTACCTCTCGACCTGTCAGACTGATTCTCCTGTTTGGTCAGATGGTCTGCAATGCTTGCACATGACAGCTTGCCCCTGCATGGGGCACAGCCCACTTCCTGTTAACTTGTGAAAAAAACACATGTTGATAATAAACTTCCCACTTATAATCCAACACAACCAGTTGATGTGGGTATCAGCTGACTTAACCCTTTCCATTTCTGATTTTCCAGAGCCTGTGGTGGGCATTGCACAGGTTCCTGTCTCACTTTTTCCCACCTCACAAACAGCAGAGAACAATCCGATGTAAACAGACAAGTAGCATCAGGAATGGAAGAAAAGAGAGATGTTGCAGACAGTCTGAAGCAAGCACCACCTCACTGCCTTCCAGTACACCCCCGTGCTTTTGTGCCACTGTAACGGCGCCTTGAAAATGAGCCTTAATTTCATAATGATACGTGGCAATAGTCCTTTCCTGACAAGCAACCATGACTGCGGTTAGTAAGCATATATTTGAAAATGGAAAAGATAGATAGTCCTTACAGTAATTAAGTCTCAAAGGGTATTACAACTCCAAAAGAGAGCCAGGTTCAAAATGTCTTAAATATTTCAACTGTGTCTTTCTCAGTAAGGGCTGGGGATTCAGAATGTGGGGATATCGATTGCACCCTTTTTAGCTTTCAGCAGTAGGTTTCCAAGGAGGTAGCTAACTAGAACGGAATAGACAACCACATTTGTGCTGAATAGCTAGAAAGCAAAGGAAACACATTATGTGGTTTTTAAAAAGTTTTGTGAATTGTGGAAAAGATATGTAATGTTTCTGCTGAAAAATGCCATTATAATTATCTATATATTTTCTATTTTGCTCTAAGGATTTTCAACAATGAATTATTTTCTTGGTGCCTTCATAAGTAACTTAATAACTGGCAGCCTCACTGCCATGAAATGCATCTATAAATGAACTTACTACTGCACAGTTGTCTGAACACTGCACATATTACATACAAATAGTTAATTTTCCACCTCTGACAGGTTGATTTATAAAAAAAAAAAAAATTAAAATTAGTAATGTTGATTTGAGGGGTTTTTTACTTTTGGTTTTTTTTTTTTTTTTTTTTCTACGGAGACAATCACACTAAACTGTTCCCTAAGCATGGCTGGGCTTGCACAACACACAGCACCATATGTGTGCACACTTCAGAATTACTTCCAGACACAGAAAGGAACAGATCTGGAGTGAACACTGCCTTGGGAGCTTGATCTGCAGCAGAGGCACTTTGCTTTTATTATCCTTCACTTTCCACTGATCATTCATCAGTTCCTTTCACGTCTTCTCTTTCTTACACTTGCCTACTCATGTCAGAACTGATTCTCTTTGTCAATTACACTCTTCTTCAGACTCCCTTCAAGATCAGAAAAACATTTGCTTTACTTTCACCTTTCAGTTCACTGCCTGTTTTGGATAAAGCTGAGTACAGAAGTATTAAAATACCAGGAGAAAGCCTGCTGTCACAATGAGTTTGATCCAAAGCCCTTTGAAGTCATTAATGAACACTGGTTCCCATTTACTGCCTTTGGTCTTTGGATCTGCCCATGGCTTTCTACTTCAACAAGAAGTATAAGTATTAAAAAGTTTTCAGATGGTTTATCTGACGGGATTAACAGTTTGATTTTCTGAATAATGTTCTCTGAAGATTCAGATAAACAAGTCAGCACTTCAAAGCTGTCTGTAACACCTCAGGCTGAGATTTAAGGTCTCAGTCACGGCGCCCAAAGTTTCACAATAATTGGATAATTTCAGCCTTACAACTGAGATACTCTTTTCTCACAGCTGAGAAAGGATACAATTTCTAGCACCAGAATCACCTGCTGCTGTTGGAAACTTAGTTTTCACTATAGGAATGGTTTGAATTCTGGTCCAATACTACTGGAATAGTCTTGGCATTGTTTTGTCTTGCAAAGAGGGTTCTTGGACAATTGCTCACTTGTTATTGCTGTGACTCTTTCTAAGTCACTGTGTTTCTTACCAGTAGCCAGACAGGTAATATTTGAAAGATATCATATTAAGGAATGCCTAAATTTTGTATCCACAGTCATGGACAGCAGTGACAGTTCACCTCATAGAAAACACCACCTTTAGCAAGCAGCCACAGACACATATATAACGCACAGTTTTTACACACCCGGTTTTTTTCCCATAAAGTTTAGGCCCCCTAAGATATTTCACTCTAAAAACCTGGCTTTTGGAGTACTGTTTAGAGGACTAGAGTATTGCATAGATGAGCCTATAATATTTTATTTCGGTTCTGAATCTGAAATGCTACTACCACCTGAGGAATGTTTTGTGCTTTTTTGGTTAAAATTTTCCCTTTCCTTTTTTACTAATCCCTCAGTCTGCTGAATTCAGGTACAGTGCCCCACAATGATGCATTCTGTATAAGATTCCCTTTTAAAACTACACCCTAGGAAATACTGCACTGAGTTTGCAGGACATACAGGAATACATTGCAATGAACAGAGTATAATTAATTATTAATGGCATAGAAATTTCAAATTTTAATCCAAGTACTTTGCTGAGCTGATGCAATCAAGGGGCAAATATTGATCTGTTCACTCTCATGCCCAGTGACAGGACTCAAGGAAATGGCCTGAAGCTGAGTCAGGGGAAGTTTAAGTTGGATACTAGAAAAATGGTTTCATTCAGAGGGTGTTTGGGCACTGGAAACGCCTCCCCCGGGAAGTGGTCACAGCACCAAGCCTGGCAGACTTCAAGAAGCATTTGGACAATGCTGTCATGTGTATGGTGAGAATCTTGGGGCTGTCCAAGTCAGCATATCCTATGCTTCTATGATAAGGAGCTTCTTTTCTAGATGTACCTGAACACGTTGTGGGTTTGTCTTTGTTCTTTGCAAAGTCATTTTCTCTGAGAGTAAACAGAGTAACCAGAGCCATTTATGGGGCAGAGCAAGATAGAAGGAGCCCTGGGTGGTCCTCTCAGCAATACCAATGTGTATATACTGTAGCTTCCCCTAGTAGATTCCCAAGCCAGTTGCTGCCATCACCTGAGACTTTGAATAAGTTAGAATGCAAAATAAAACTAGATTGATTTAAAAGATTACTTATATCTTCTGTATTTCCTAATTTGGCCTGGAAAGAAATGTGACAAATATCCTAAAGAAATGTGACAAATATCCTAAAGAAATGTGACAGCCTGAGAAAGAATTCTAGTTCTGCTTTTGCACTTGGAACATCGGCCTTGATGCATGAATGTATACATGGAGTGGAGCACGGGTCTCTGCAAATGTGCAAACAGCCACAGGCACACCAGGGCTATTCAGCTCTCCAAGGAGGTCTTCTCTTCAGACAGCTGCTCCTGTTCACTCCAAAAGAAAGGTGGAAAATGAATAGGAGCACCCAGTAGATTAGAACCAACCAAGGGCTACCAGGTGGAATACCATCTAGTGGTCATCATCTCATCTTTAGAATTTTGCTTTACTATCAGTGGTTAAAAATTATGCCCATGAACATCATATGATACACTGAAACAGGTAGCTCTTTGATGTCATTAAGATATAGAATCACACAAAAAGTAGATTTTTTTTAATGCTACCAGGAGATTCATTGACTTATAAAAATAAGCATGAAAGATCTTTCAAAATATTATAAATAGCAGGAGCTTTGATCAGTCTACTGTTTTGATTAACAGCTGAAAATTTCCATTAATGAATAATCATCTCTAAACCAGTTGCACTGCAGTCTTACCCTTTGATAAGGCAGGAAAAAACTAACACTGCTTTACACAATTAGTAAATGTATCTTAGAAATTAATAGCTATAAATTAACAATAAGCTGGATTTAGCTGTAGGCATCTTTGCCACCTTCCTGTAACCATTCATTTATCCCCATCAGTGAACGCAATGAGAAAAGGATGTATTTTTCTGTCTCCAAGCAATCAAGGCTCCTTTGGTAAGGCACATGTTAAGTTTAGCATCACAGACACCACATTAATTTTTCCTATAATAGAAAAATTTTTTTTGTGAAATATTATTCCTAGCATTTATTTATTTCGTTGGACACAGTAAAAGACAATGTCAGCAGTCCTAATCAAGACACTGTATAAGCAAGTAGGATTTCTTCCCTTCAGTAGCATTGCAAATTTTCTTGAGTCATTCCTTTCCTTGAAATTACTGTATAAAACCTTTATTTGTCCTTCTTACCAACAGCACAGAAAATATATGTCATCCAACCCCATCAGTTTCCTCAATGGAATAGAGTGAACAAATTGCTGCTAGCTAATAACACCAGAGAGTGATACATCAAAGGAACAGAATTTACACCCATGCCTTGTCTTGATTAGAGTGTTCAAATTTAATTCAGCATGCCACTATTTCCTGCTGTCTGTTCCTCTTCATCAGTAACAAACACTACTTAGAAGTTGTTGATACTGAACACACGGACACAATTAAATCTGTCATGACATTTACTTATTTGAAGTTTCAGCCCTGATGTGGTCTCCGATTCACTCACCAAATGACTTCCATTTACTGAAGCATTTTTTACTTGCAGTGGAACTCTGAAGTGCAGAACTGAATGATCATAAAGTGGACAAATTAGGCACTGAACTTGCCTTTCATAGAGCACTCCATTTAGCATTTCAGGCACCTAAACAAACTGTGATCATCCTCATTTTTTAAACTGTGGCCTATTCTGGTCAGTCTTGGACATTTGTTAACTACCATATATATAATATTTTATATTAAATATGCATCTACAGAGAGAATGTGTAATACATATAATATTGACTAAAGGTACACCTAAAAAAGCACCTCAGAAGATAAAGTAACAAAATAGAAATTCACTAAAAAATCTGGTCACCTTATTCCTCTGTGGTTCAAGGTCATGATAAAGAAATAAAGGTTGTCTGTTCACACCTCATGTTGTGCCAGAAAATGTCTAATACTACCAGTACCACATTTCATTTGGTTATCCTTTTACTTTTGAGGCAGATTGTAGTTCCAGCATAGTTGGCTGAGATAATTTTCACCATAGTAGCTTTTGTGGAGCTGCTTTGGCTTTGTGATGAAAACAGGGTTGATAACACAGGGATATTTTAGTTATTGCTAAGCAGGGCTTGCAGAGTCAAGGCCTTCTATCCATCACACCACCTCACCAGTGGTGGTGCATGAGAAGTTTGGAGTTGACACAGCCAGGACCCCAGCTGATCAAAGGAATATTCCTTATCCTATGGCATCATGCTCAGCCATAAAAGCTGGAGGGAAAGTTTGCCAGGGTTGTAATTGTGAGGTTTTGCATTGCTTGTTCAATTTTGGGTTTTTTAGGGGTGGGAGTTTTTTGGTCCTTTTTTTGTTTATTAAACTGTCTTTTTGTCAACCCTTCAGTTCTCTTAGTTTTGTCCTTCCAATTCTGCTCACCATTCCATGGTGCGGTGCTGAGCTGTCAGATGGGGTTAAACCACAGCTAGTGCTCACACTGAAAATAACTAGGTTTTGTTACTGTGCTTGTGGTAGCACCTTGTCATGAACCAAACTTTATTAACAACACTCATAAACACCAAAAACCCCAAGAATCCACCATTCATATTGCTCTTTAAGGAGAGGAACAATAGATGAAGGGTCACGGGGAGATAAAACCAGTCGGTGTTAATTTTATTGAAAGTGGTGTTGGCAAATACACTGTGCTTGTGGAGGGAGGCACTGCCCTGAGGCAGCAGAAACTCTGTAGTTAGAAAGTACATGGCTGGTGCAGATGGCAGTAGTCTTTCTGACACGTCCTGGACTCAGCAGCCCACACAGTGCTCACATGAGGATGCATTCTCTGAGCCCACTTACAGATTGCTAACATCAACAACTCACCAAAAAAAAAAAAAAAAAAAAAAAAAAAAAAAAAATCAAGACACACAGAGAACATGTAGGAGGATTAAAAAAAGAATTCTTGAGGGTCTGATTAAATTTCATATTTCATATCCACATAATGACAGGAGATAGATGGTACATACATATTTTTCAACAGTTTAACTTCAGATTTCAGAAGAAAAGAAAGAATATCTAGATTCTAGCATTTATGCAGAGCCTTGAGGAAAGGATATTATGGATTAGGGCAAAAGCCATAAATATCCCTTTCTAAGGAAGCCTTTACCAAAACGGAATCTGAAAGGGAGGAAAGTCGCATTGCAGGAACAATTAATGATAACAATGTACATCAGGTTACAGAGATCCCTCTTTCCTCTTGAAAGGGTTGTTACAGGTCTCCTGCTCTATCAGCTTCTGGTAGCTGTGACACCCACACTGGAGCAAAACGGGCACAAAATGAGCTGCATCAGAACACAGGTGCAAGGAGGTGGTGAGAAATCCAAGTGCCCGTAGCAAGCTCTAGCAGGACACTTTGTTTCTAGTCATCCTTGCCATTAATTGCAAAAAGTCAATCCCATTGCTTCTTTGGGATGCAGCTGAAATATAACTGGCCTGAATGTGCACATCATTGAAAAGGGAAAGATCTGCTGTACAGTTTATGATTTTTTTCATCCAAGAGGGTGCACCCCAGATGGTGATAATTACCCATATCCTTGAGGATATACAAGAGTTTTAAAAGGTTTGATTTAGAAAGAAGCTGCTTAATGAATGAACAGCTGAGAGCTGAAAGATAATTTGATTATTTCTTACCCTTTAGATGTCTGATGCTGCTATTAGAGTACAAGAGCTTTAATAGCTCAATCTGCCTGGAGATCAAGTCACTATCTTTAACTTGCAGCCAAAACCAAGAGCATCTACCAACTAAAAAATCAATTGAGCAATAGTAAAACACCACACAATACACAAAATTTTGCTAAGAACATCTAATGAAATGACCCGTACATTTGGATTATTCCTTCACATATTCATGTATTTTTGTCTCTCAGATCCTGAGAACAAACTCTTTCCTTCCTGGGCTTCTGCATTTTGTAGAACATCCAGTTGATGGTAAGTAAATACAGATAAGAAAAGAGCCTTCTAATTCAGGTTGGAAGCTGCTATGAGAAAACGGCTGTATTTAATTAATTTTAAACTGTATGTGTAGCCTCTCAGCCCCTGAAGAAGTGTTCTTTACCAAGGATGCCTTTACAAAGCCTTTACAAAGTCTAAATTACTTGTAAGTTGTTTTTCCCTCTCCTTTGTTTTCCTGAACAGAGTGTTACATTCTGGGTCCAGAGAGGCTTTTTTCCAGCTATTTTTACTCCGGGTACAAAAAAAAAAATCTTTGTTGTCTAGCTTTTGTGACTGCTATTTTATGTGTCTGTACTGAATGCTTTTGCCAGTGATTCTGGATTACAGTCTGTAGGGCATCTGTAATGGAGAGTCCTTACTGTCCTGCGTCCTTCTGCCAAGTGTATCACACAGGAAGAGTAAGCTGGAAATCCTGGTGGTCTCCAGCAAAGGAATGATGGTCTTTGCTGTGGGAAGCCTGTAAACCCATGTTTGTTTATATGTTTATTCTTTCACTGTTCTTTTTCTTTCCCCCTCTTCTTCCATATTCCTTTCAAAAAGGAAGTTAAAACAGCCATCCAACCCATTCATTCTCCCTGGTCAACGCTCGCAGTTTTCATGTCTCCTACTCCTGGCACCAAAGACAGGATTTCAGCAGTTCCTACTGGCCTCACAGATGTCTTAGTGAGTTCTTGCTATGTGACATACCCCAGAACCACATCAGGAAGCATCTGTCTTCACCTCCTGTGTTCTATGTGCCAGCCCCATGCAGATGTGCCTCAGACACTGAGGAGCACTATAAATGATTCTGCTTAAGCACCTAAATCTCTTTCCAAAAATAAAATTTTCTAATATGACAGTACAGGGGTGGGGAAAGAGTGGGGGTGGGAAGTAGAAAAAAGAGAAGGAAAGAAGAACATGGAAAGAAGGGTATGCAAGTGTTGAAACCCAAAGTAAATTGAGCTGGCTCATTGGAAACACAGTGCACCCTAAATAGAAGGTTTTAAACCAAACTTACTTCATATAGTTTTCATAAAATCCTGCTATGAGAATTCTTTCCAATGCAAAAATAGGTAACCTGCCTTCACAGGCACTGTTTGGGGATCTCTGAGAAGTAGAAGGTATTTAGTGAAGTTTATTTTGCAAAGAGGCATCCCTATGCAATTTTTTTTTCAGCCAAGAAGGGGAGAGAGCCAAGGGGCTGGAGTGTGCAGCACCTCAAAGTGATGGCATCCTTCCAGCTTGTCTTTGCAGGCATATCCATGCCAGAAGTGCTTAAGTGCAAATGGCATGTAAACCAGAAACACCTGTCATTATTGTGCTGGGGGTGTATGTGGATAATTATGTGAAACTCTGTGAAAAAACTGTGTTTTCCTGCCCAGAGAATGTAATGAAATGTTTTACTGTGTTGAGCAGTGTGGCTGGAGCGGTTGTGCTGATTTTATCCACATCTGGCCTTAGAGCATGCAGCAGGGCTCTGCTCAGCCCTCCCTGGAAGCACGGGCACACCTGGACCTCCTGGCTCCTCCAGGTGCCTTTTCACACCCACCTCACCCTGCTCAGCCCTGTGCATCAGTCACAGTAGATGGCTACGCTGCAGTGAGGCTCACCTGAGACCTTTCCATTTCATTTCAGCAGTAGTAAATCTGTCACTTAGATTGTAAATACGGATTTTTCAGTATTACCTTGCCACCTTATCTTCTGTCTTTGTCAGCAAGCAGTAAATCTCTGACAAGACCCTGAGAGCAGTTTTGCAAAGGGCACTCAGCCTCTGATTTAGTGCCAGCACAGCATGGAGCCAATCCACAAGCAAGCTCCACAAGCTAGCAACAACTCGGGCTCTATAGCCCTATAGCCCTATATAGCCCTATATAGCTCTATAGCCCTATCTATCGCTCTTTGATCCATGTTATATTACAGGACCTCAGTACATATGCCAGGGAACTGCACTTATAATTTGGAGGTACACACCTCTGGACGAAGAAGTCTTTGAGTTCAGTATAGCAAGAGAACATTTTCTTATGGATCTTCTCATGGCTGTGAGTACAGAGTGAACTACTGTGGCACAGGAGAAACTCTCATTTCCCCTGCCCTCCTCCCCAGTCAGGTGTGATGGCACAGTGCTCTTTTCACTGCCAGCTGGTACAGGAGCAGTGTCTGGTATCAGCTGCTGAGATAATTAGGATAAACTTCTGTTCCATAATCCTGAATGTAGCTAGTACTCAGGACTGAAAAACCCCCATCTACAGAATTTTGAAGTTCTACTGGTAGCACTTAAAACACAGAGAACATTTTCATACTAGAGAAAAGCTGATTAGCTGTGGGACCTGTCAAGTCAGACCTAGTTGCTCACAGTAAAGGAGGATCAAGATTCATAAGAAAGTGCATGAACTGAACAGGAAAGGTATTTTATAGCACAAACAGTGCTGGTTTGGTACCTAAGAATACTCTACAGTGATGAATAAGACCCAGAGAGGTTTATGTTTCATCTAGATCAGTTACTGAGGGACAGCCAGATTACCCTTGCTCTCCTGCAAATTTGACCTATAGAAGTTGTATAGTCTACTTATTATGTCTCTGCAGAAGAAACCAGTGAGGTGAGGCTTCCATCTGGCTGGGACTCAGGGTGTGTGTGCACCCGAGCTACAAAAAATATGTCAGGATTGTAGGTGTTTTATCATCCATCAGAGGAGCCTAGAAAAGTTCTACAGGTGTCCCTTGGAGAGCTTAGCTCATGGCAAAGTCTCCTGGATGGGATTTAGAGATGATCTTTGTGCCAGACTGCCAAGCAGTGAGTGGAGCTGCAGTAGATGGGACTACCCTTCCTGTTTGCTCTCTGGCCACTTTCCATACAGGGAGCAAAGCACGGACACGAGCCTGGGCACATCCCACACCCCACTGAGACCATATTGGCCAGGCTGAACTTGGGCCTCGTGCTCCAGACTGTACTTAGTGGCCTCACGAGTGGGAAGGGCTGGCAAAGGTGGCCTTGAAAAGTGATTGCAGGGCTGTGCTTACCCAAACAAATAGATCTCTCTAAACTGTTCCAGATTCCCCAAGTCCAGTGCCTACTACTCAAGTTGTGGGGTACAGTTTGGGTTATGGCTCAGGCTCTTGGCAACCTGGAAACCAATCAGTTGAACTTTCCATATTTAAAAAGTAACCTAGGAGTTCCGATGAAAAAGCAGTGACCAGGGACTACCATTTGGAGTCAACTGTTAGGAAATAACAGAATTTTTGCCAGGGATTGGTCTCTGGTAAATTTTGAAATTTAAATAGTTTCACATGCTGTGCTAAATTTTCATTAATAAGGATGTTTACTGCAATCTTCCCATAATTTTTTAGTATGAACCAAAATATACTGCAGCAGGGGTTCATTTGTTGCATTGATTTATTTTAAAGTTGATTCAAGTGAAACACCCACAATTTAGAGCCAACTTTTCATGTCCCTGCAGTAAAGGTTGTTCTTGTCTGCAATGAATTTAATTAAAATAGTAGGATTTTTTTTTTTTTGTTATTCTTAAAAACATTTTCTTAATCTTAAAATTCTGCCTGGCTTTCTAGTTCCCAGATTAAATAAATTTAGTCTGAAGTACTTCATGCCAGCCCATAAAGTGCTCCTGAGTCCAGGCCCACAACAAATACCAATAAAAGGAGCTGCTAACCCTCTTCAAAGGCCCCATGCATACATCTCATTTACAGAGTTGTTCTTAGCTCCCTGAATTAAGATAGTTCAGGAGTATATGCACTTTTATAGACATTTTATACATTAAACCAGTCTCTGGTTTTTTTTCCCAGAATTTCAAAGTTATCCAGAGAGTGAACCAATTTGAGATGCTAACATTTCTGCTTTCATTCCTGTTGCTTCAGAATTCTGTTACAAGTGGTAAGAAATTGAATCACACTTTATAAATACCTTAAAAGTTATTTAATAATACATAATAACTTCTTAGTTTTGATGAGCCTCAAGTAGAAGTATCTCACCCTGAAACATAAGGCTGTATCTCAGTCTTCACCTGGAGACCATGGGCCATGTACTGATTTAGCTGCTCATACATAGGTCAGTTCTGCAGGCTTTATTTAAAGTCAATTTTCTCCACGTTAAACAAACCAAACCCCTCAGCCTCTCCTCATTCCTTGTATGTACCAGCCCCCTAGACATCTTGGTAGCTCCGCACTGGGTACCATCCCTTGCTAATCTTTCACTGAGGATGTAACACTGGGGAAATGAAAGCTGGACACTGCAGGTATGGACTCACAAGGGCTGAGTAGAGTGGACTAATCATGGTTCTGGACCAGATAGCTACTACATTCCAGATTGTGATGAGCCTTTTTCTCTGCAAAAGCATCCTCTGGACTCCTGTTCAGCTTCTTGTGTACCAGGACCACCAGATCTTTTACAGATTTTCTCTCTACCAGCCAGTTCCCAGCCTGAGTTCATTGCCTCCAAGATGCAGACCTCTGCATTTCTCTTTGCTAAATTTCTTGAGATACTTGTCAGCCTGCATATCAAGGTCCCTGAAGGCAGTCCTACCCTTTTGTGAGTCAACAACTTCAGATAAGGATTCACTGATATTACTGCATGAAATCCACCTTAACAATTACCACTTGTTCCTAAAAATAACTCACATAACTAATTATTTTTATTCTGTAAAATAAGTCAGTATTCTGTGATGTGTATATCTCCAGGATTAAAAATATTCCTAATTTCTTCTTACCGTATTGTTCAAATAAATTAATAAAAATCAATTACTTTCTTCTGCTCTAACCTGTTAGCTGGGAATGACAATAGGGTCAAGTGAAGTCTTCCCACTCCCTACCTTTCCATTGTCAGATATTTGCCAAGGGTTCAGCCACGGTTCCTTAGCTTGTGTTTATAGCACTGGAAATGTCCAGGTGGTCTCTCTATCCAGTTACCCACCAGGCTGGTATTAGCTTCTGTGATGAGTTGGAGGCATCACGCTTTAGTCTGGCAGAGCTAAAGGCAAAATGTTCTAATATGAAGCATTCTATTTCAACAGTTTGTTAAGCAATATGTGTTTCCCAACTTCCTTTTTTGGACTGCCAAATAATTTTTAGAATAGGAAATGTATTAAAACTTGGGTTTAGTTTGGTGAAAATTCTCAAAGTTTTATCTCCATCAGACACTGCATTGGTGATCTTCATAGGAACATTCTACTTTTATTTTCCAAAAAAAAAGTCCATAAAACAACAGAAGAAGAATAAAAAGTGGTTGCAATTTCCACTATATTGCTATTTTCATGGTTAATAGCATTCTGTATCTTCTTTTTCATTCTGTACCACTTACAGGAGAGTTTTCTAAATTTCTTTCAAAACATAGCGTAAGGAGAGAGACAAGTGGCAGAAAATTCAACCAGGTGAGTTTGTGGAGGAGAAAATATGTGAGAGAAGGATTAGGAAAATATTCACAGTATAAATCTCTCCTCATGTGCATATGAGCCACAAGAGAGACAAGAGATGTTGTCACCATCCCTCCTAATATTTACCATCTGCACCATGGCAGGATCCAAATTAGAAAATTTGGAAGCTCTGACCTAGACAAAACACCAGACAGCATGTTTAAGCCACAGTGTGGTCATAATAACTGACAAAAAGGTTGATCAGAGAGCAGGATCTGGAGTGTAAATGAAGTACACAACATTACCATTACATGAGAACCACTCTTCAGACCAGAACCTCCTACTTCTCAGGCAACCTTAGCCAATTGAATAATAAACCCTAAACCAGGGCTATTTTATACTAAACAAATTCCAAGAAATAGTGTTTTTTCACAAAGGACTGTGACAGAATGCTTGCATTGTGTAGGTTTTTCCCAGTCTTCTAAGAAATTAGCAGTATTGTAATTCTTAATTAATTTTGCCAGTAGAATTTCAGGAACCAGTAGGGGTCTGTAGTAAGGAGACTCCACCATGAAATCCTGCTTATGCACTTACGGCTGACAGCAGTTCAATCTGTTAGGATGGACTTTTCCAAAGTTGTCGTTGGCTCATAACAATAATCACTGCATGTCCAAGATTATTCTATGTGCTGGTGTTACAAACCCTGTGGGCAGGGGACTGGGACTGCTTTATATTACTTATTTTACTCAAGAAAAATTCAACAACGGATTATTGCCTCTATTTATCACTCACATAGAGGAAGATCAGCTTCGTCTTATTGCCTTGATTTGACTGCTAGATTACACAAAAAAAAGTCACATTCTATTAATTTTATTCACACTTGAACTTAGATTAATTTTAAAAAAAAGGCTAAAACATGAAGACTGAGTGGAAAACTAGGAGACAGGGCTTTATAATACAGCAGGAACCTGGTATATTTAACTATGTGACAAGAAGAAGGATAAAGTAAGTTCTGTTGCAGAAATGCATTTGTTTATTTTTCTCACTGCCTTCAAAACATTCTTCAAATTAATGGAAAACACTTCTCAAAATCTCTAGTGACAATACTCTGTCTACCTAAAAAGCAACATTTCATTGGTTGAGAGAACATTATCAACTTGAAAAATAGTACAAAAGATCTTTCATAACTGCACGAGTTCTGCTTATCCCATAAAGTAACCAAGAGTTTACTTTCTGGGCACCACCAATTGGAGACTGTGCAGATCTTGGGCTAAAAATTGCAACCAGAGCCTCAGTGTATTTATCACACTTCCTTAATTGAGACAGAGGTCAGACTATGCTCTGCACCATTTGTCTTTATTAGAAGTTCTGCAGAAGTCAGGTCATAAGGCATTTCTGGATTGTTTTCTGCATACCTGGGATTTTGCAGACAGCCAGTTATATCTATCCAGGTAGTTATGCTATAAAAAGACCATAGCCCTGTTCCCAGTTTGAACTCCCTCAGCAGCTTCTGCCTTTCTTAGCCTTTAGGTAAGAGAGATTTTTCGGAGAGACTTATAAGTGCCTGTATTTAACTTCACCCCAATCCTTGAAACAGGGCTACTTTCTGAACTAGATTTCCTTGAAAAACATCTCAGGATTTTCCCATGGCAGGACTCTAGCATAATATAGATGAAAGAAAGCAAATACACTGTTCAGGCCTTGATCTCCCACTTAAGTGTATAATTAATTTCACATGCGAAAATTTTTCCACTGTTTTAGGACTCTTCATTAGCGGAATATGCAGTTCATATGTATTTGTAGAACTGGGGGTCATACACTGTACACAACTGAACATTTGGTATTATTATTGGGGAAATATTGAAGTAAAGGCATGGAGATTTAAATATTAAAAGAAAAATAAATTTTTATGGTTATAGTGTGTAACCTTTTCTAGGCTCAAGAAAAATCACAATGTAATGGTTTTCTGGCTAGTGGCACAAGGGCTTTATGCTTTGCCAGGTCCCTTCTTCCACAATATTGGCTAATCCAAAACATTTTGAAATTTCCCATTCTCTAAATTACTCCAATCTAAACAGATCAGTGATTAACTTTATATCTGCATTCCAAATGGCATAGACCTCCAGCTCTTTAGTTAAGCTTTCTCTTTGCAAAGGAATTCTTATTTGCTTTTATTGCAGTGTTACATTGTTTTTGGTCTAGATATGAAGGCTGTTTAAGCATTTAAAAACTAACCTGCTGTTTGGAACAACAGGAGTAAAAGTTTTGGAAACCCTCTGTCTCTTTGTCTGAGTCCAATAAACATCACAGACCACAATAGTTTAAAAAATTCCAAGTACTTGATCAGCTTGGAACAGCTATTGGTATGCTGGCAAAAACTTCACTTAAATATGTGTACTTAATAAAACTTTCATAATGAGAACAATTAAAATTCTATTATATCAGAGTTCTGATCAGGCAGCCATGCCTTATTTCTACCTCTGTAGGAATAAAACAATTCATAACTTCAATGCCCACTTCTCACTGCAGAGAACATGCAGTTTAATGCTGTCAATAACACCAGGTTCCCCTGCAGCATCTGCATTATTGGCCAACACATATAAACAAAGTAGCTCAGGTCATGCTTCCTGCTCATTCAAAATAAGGAATACCAGGCATGAACTCTTTTACCCTACTTGTACTGAGCTCCATAACCTAAAACAAAAAGAATCCTTTTTTCCAACATTTCTTGCAATTCTTATGCCAGGAGAACACATTCATATATAAATGTGACACATAAAGCAGTACTCCCTTATCAAGTAATATTTGAGGTGAAAAAGGATGAATCTACTGAACACGGGCTAACATTATAAGTATACTAAAAACATTACTAAGCCAATCCAAATTAAGATATGGGCTTCTTTCTCTAGTGATACTTCCATCTGTACTAGCAGCAGTTTGAGGAATAAATTAATTAATTTTGTTGCATTGTTTGAAATGTCTGGATTCTTTCTTAGAGTTTTGTCTAACTCGCCAGTGAGGTTCATTGTGAAATACAGACGCCACACCAATAGCCCTTACTACGGGCTTCTAAATATTCACCAGAATTTCCAAGCAAATACATCCTCCTAACCATCCTTCATTTCAGAACACTAATCTCTGTGAAAGAAGTAAAGAAAAAGTAACAACAGGCTTTTCAACCTTCTTTGAGAAGAATAGTCACTAATTCTCTGTCTTTTTTTAGCTACTGTAAGGTAAATGCTTTAGTTTCTAGCTAAAGACAACTATGGAGATTAAACAGGAAGGTCAAAATCCACATGTGAATCACTACAGAAAAGTTCAAATTTTAAAAAAAATAATTCCATTCTACTTGTCACTTACCAGTGGAAAGCTGGTAAGCTGTGCCACCTTGAATGTTATAAAGTATCTGTGATTTCTGGTGAGCAGCACAGTCTATTCATATGAGGTTTTCTGCCTAACTGTATCAGATCACAGAAACAGAACTGTTTCTGAAACAAACCTCTACACATCTAAAAATCCCACTCAGAGACAAACAATTGCCAGTATTAGATCAAGCCTGGCATAGCTTTTTCTACCCAAGGCTTGAAAACCTCCAAGAATGGAAACTCCATCAGCTCTGTGGCTGACCTAGACCTGTTCCTCCAACCTCTCAAACTAAACTCTGTGCTGTTGTCTCATATCATTTGCCACTACTGTAAAGACATTAGGTTTACACCATTCAAGTATTTCTAGGCTGCTGCCAGACTATCCCTTCATTCTCCTTTTCCACACTGAATAAGGCAGCTCTCCTAAGCCCTTTGCAAAGGCCCTCTGTTCAAAATCCCTGCCCACTGAAGAAGGAAGGCCTATTTCAGACTCTTGCCATTTCTCAACATCCACTTGAAAGCAGTACTTAAAACAGGTTGCTGCATTCCAGATGTAGTCTCACCAGAGCCATGCAGAGGGTTGTAATAAATTCCTCCAACTGTTTGACCACACCTTCCTAATGTGTGCCATAGCTCATTATCCACCTCTACTTGTTCATTATGGCAGTGCACTTTTGTCTCTTATTCCAGTAGTTTTTTCAGAAAATCCTCTGGTGTCCCTGTGGAAAAGTCAGTAGTGTGCACATGCAGAGAAGATAGACAGCCAGCTTTTGGGCTGTATTTAAAGAGTTTAGCCAACAGTCAAGGGAAGTGACTATTCCCTCTTTCCAGCTCTGTGAGGCCACATGTTTTGTATCCTGTTTTGGGTTGACTCCAGTACAAGAAAGATATGCAGCTTTGGGATCACTCCAGCAGGAGAGTGACCAAGGTTGTCAGTAGGCTGAAGCACAGGATGTTCAAAGAGAAGCTGAGGGAGCTGGGTTTGGTCAGTTTGGTCTCCTAATTTTATGGAGAAAGAGGCTGAGGGAGATACTATTGCTACCTACAGTGTACTGGGAGAATGTAGCAAGAATAGGGCTACACATCTCTGAGGTGCAGGAAGGACAGCACAGAAAATTCCAACTCAATATAAGCAACAATTCCTAACATGAGGGTAGATAAACACTATATCAAGTTGAGGTGTGGAGATATTCAAAATACAGTAAGACAAGGCCCTAAGCAACCTGATCTTAAAATGCCAGAAAATTCAACAAGTCAACCTCCAGAGACTTTTACAAACTATGTAACTATTTGTCCTTCACTGTATTCGCAAGGTCTCCTGCAGCAAGGCAGCTACTCAGCCAGCCTGTTCCCAGTCTTCCACATGCAGATATTTGTTCTTGTTGTTGAAATTCATGCTGGCCCAATCCTCAAGTTTCTCAAGGTCAGTCTGAATATAAACTGTGTCCTTTGCTGTATCAGCAGCTCCTTCTTGTCTTAACGATGCCTGTAAATTTACTGAACAGTGCTTTCTGCTTTATTATACAAGTTGTGGACAAAAATACTGAGAAACATCAGCTCCATTATCAACCTTGGAATACTTTGCTTTTTACTGACCACTACCACTACCACCCAGCCCATCCTTTCTCATCTTCCAGATGAGGAGTCTGGGGTCAGAAACCCTACTAAAGGCATATCCACCCCTTTCCCCTCATTCT
Organism: Pyrgilauda ruficollis; assembly: GCF_017590135.1. Lineage (NCBI taxonomy): Eukaryota > Metazoa > Chordata > Aves > Passeriformes > Passeridae > Pyrgilauda > Pyrgilauda ruficollis. The sequence goes on from NW_024525490.1 coordinate 11,369,390, forward strand.
GATAACCAGTCATTTCACTACAGAAAGTAACCAGGATGTCTGTTTCTGATTACCTCCTTGTCCTGTTTGAGTTTAGAAACGGGCTCCAAGAGAGGATCGTGCACCACAATCTTTGCAGGGACTGAGGTAAGCCAGCAGCTGATAGCATTCCAGATCCTATTTTTTGCCGTTCTTGAACATGACTGTATTGTTTGCTTTTTCCATTCATCATGATTTTTCACAGACAATACACAGCAGCCTTGGAATCACAGCAGCCAGGAAGGCAGCTACAGCAGCCAACTTTTCCAGCACCTTTAGGTCAGTCCCAGAAATATGACTATGTCCAGATGAAGCAGTTTCTAGCTTGTTCACACAGCACCAGCTCCTTCCCAAACTGTTCTGATACTTGCAAAGATCAGGGAGAAGGTTCTGCCTGTGATAAGAAAGGTGAAAAAGGCCTGGAGTACTTCAGCCTTTTCCACAGAACCCACACTGTGTTATCTCCTATACACCAGCAGCCCCAAATCTCCTTTACAATTTGTTCTTCTTGCTCAATATAATGAAGCTATTTTTAGCTTTAGGGTTTTGACTTTCCTGATTTTGTCCCTAAGCACTTTAGTGATCCTTTCATATTCTTCCTCTGTTGCCTGTTTTTGTTTCCATTTCAAACACCTTTACTGCTTGTTTTTCAGTTCATCAAGAAGCACCCTTTCAGGCAAGCTGGTCTTGCTTTGAAACGTGTTCTTTTCCCACATAAAAGCATGTCTTGTTCACGATCCACCATGAAGGATTTGAAGGAGTCATAGAGCTCTGTTGGACACCCTGCTGCTGCACGGCTGCTTCACAGAGGACTTTGCTTAGCAATTCCTTCAATAACCAGATCTGTTCTCTGCAAGTCTAGAGCCCTAGCTCTGCAGTTTTATTTCCAGACTCCCTCCAAATCCTGAGCTTCATTGCCTTGTGCTCCCTGCAGCTTAAGATGCCACCAGTGACTGTGTTTGTCAGTCCTTCTCAGTCTGTGGGCAGTAAGTCCTACTGAGCAGCAGCCCCGGACAGCCTCTCTAACACTTGCGTTGGAAATGTGTCACTCACGCTGTGCATCCTTCGGCTGTCTGCATGAAGCCACAGTGACCTCATAGCAGTCGTCTGGACAGCTGAGACCACCCATAAATGCAGGTGCCTGCAGGTGGGAGGCTTCCTCTGGTTGTTTGGAGAAGGCTTCTTCCCCCGTTTCCTATCAATCAGGTCTGTGGCAGACTTCCAAGATGTCCTCAGTTTTACTTTCCTCTCTGAAGCTGATGCTGAAGCTTTCAATTTAGCATGCCTCTAGTTTTGCCCTATAGAGCCCTGTGAATATAAAAGTATAATCTGCTCCTTGTTTTCCTTGGATATCACTTCTCAGTGGCTTTTTGCTCCATGGATTACCTTCCTTATATTCCCTGTCTGATATGAACAGACCCTGATTGAGAATGTCCCCACTTTTTGTCTCCACAAACCTCGATCTCCTGCTTCATCAGGAGAGGTCACTAAAGGCACCAAAGGCAGTGAAACATTCTAGATATTTAAATAAAGACTTATAAAACTAGAAATAAGTGAATAGCTTCTGCAAGTGGGATTTTTAAATTGTACTAAAACACCTAATATTTGCATATAATTGGATATTGACATAAATTGCAGAGGTAAATAAAAGGCATTCAGCTTAGAATCTTAAGCTCAAATTTGTGCTCTTTATCCTTGGATCCATAATCTGACTCCAGGGCTTGTGTTCTGTGTGCTAAGTTTTAGATTTGTGTAAGAAACAGCTGAAGTGCGATACCAAAGTCTTAAACCTTTTTTTCTACTGAATTCTACTAGTTCAGGCTTTATTTTAGCTGTTGTGCCTCTTTTAACTGCCAGATTCTCTGCATTTGCATTGAACATTATTCACAATAATACTAAGCATTTGTATGAGCATCTGTGTATGAATTATCTTACAGCCAGTGAGTAGCTTTATTTGCAACTAGCAACTAGCATAATTTTACTTTCAGTTTGTTTTAAAATATTTCTGTTTTCCTCTAGCAATTATATTGTGCATTACAACAAACTCTACAGTAAAAAATTTTAAGTCATATTAAAATGCTCTGGCTTCCTATATGTAATGTAAAACATTTGGGCTTCATTTTCTTCCAGACACATTAAGATTTTATGACTTCTCTTTGAAAGATTGTGCTGTGCTCCATTATTCATATTTGTTTCTGCTCTGGCACATTATCCATTTACCAATAAATTTATTATAAGATGGATTTTGGAATTCTTGTATTTTAGGTTTTTTAAAAAGTTCTTTTCTGGATTCATCTAGAAATTCAAATTAATAACTCATACAAATATAAGCAGCAGGAAGTCAATCCAAAAATAAATGCTCAAGTGAAAGCAGAGTGCAGTATTTCACTCTTATATGGTGTTCGAAAAGGGTATAGAACAGCCAAGTTGTATTGAGATGTCCATGTTTCTATTATTTCATTCCATGTTTGAAAAATTAAATTATTACTTCAATAAAAAATTCAATATTATCTTCAGGTATTCTTTTTAGTAACAAAAATCAGGCGCCATCTAGTCCTATAAAAAATATTTTTAGATTTACATTTTCACTATTTTAGGCAAAAAAAAAATACTCTAGAAAACTAAATTAGAGTTTCCATCACATTAAAAAACCCCACCTTGTAGTTTCTCATAAAGTCTAAGGTTTTTAAGAGGTGGCTGAAGGCAGCTTCTATTAGAAGCATTGGCACTTAGCATCACTACGAGCCTCATCACACATCTGTAACACTCAGTTTGCTTTGAAACCCTTGACCACATGTGGTTTACAGTCAGCCTCCAGCCTGTGGAGTTAAGGTTGTTGTTAGGACTAATAGTGTTAGAAAGCTTTGTTCTTAAAGGCCAAAAATGGTTTGTGGTGATCTGCTTCTAAACAGAATTCTGCACCTGCATATGGCACCAGCACTGCTTGTGACTGTATATTCTGGAAAATAAACCTCTTTTTTCTGCCTGCTTCCTGCTTCCATAAAGAGGATGCAATGCATCCTCTTTATGATAGCGATCATAGCTTCTGTGGTGTAAGAATGCACCTGGTGCATGAAACAGAGCTCACTGGTAGAAATTTGACAGAATAAATACAACTCTCCTTTCTTTCGGCCCATGTTGAATACAAGGCCCAAATTGTAAAGCTTCAGAAAACTGTATCAATGGATAAATTTATGCCATATCAAATTAGATATTTTCCAGCTCCTGACCCTGAACCTTTTGCTAAAACTTGAACTCTGCAAACCAAATTATTTTTAGCTTCAAAACTCTTGGCTAATTTATTTTCATTTTGCATGTCTTTGTGCTTCCAGTTTCTGGCAACTTCTACAAGTAAGAATGCCAAAGTCCTCCATTCAAATTGTATCCTCAGCCAAGTGAAAAGGGGAAAACACTCAAAATCATGCAAGACAGTCTTTTCTCATGAGTTTTCCGTTCTCATGAACTTTGTAGGCCAATTTTGGATATACAAAAGTTCATAAAGCACGAGACATCAGATAAGGAACCAAACTTCTGGGATTCACCCATTTGTCACTAATTCCTCTTCTTTCTGGCAAAAAAATAATAAAAATAAAAAAAGCAAGACTTTTGAAAGGAAGAAAAAAACACAATGAAGGGAGAACAGTCCCGAAATTAATAATTAAGAGAAGATCTGTGAACAGACTGAAAAGAAAGTCCTGAAGAAATAGAAATTATAATAGGATGGGCAGAGCTGCATTCAGGAGATAAATTCTGGAAAGATGGGATAAGATGGGCATCTAATTGGATAGAGACATTTGCTTTGTCTTAGAAGCTGAAACTACTGCACCTCAGTTCAGACAGCTAAAGGTGAGATGAATATTACATAAATATTTGCTTTCTTATCACCTTCTTTATTCTTTTGTGTACATCAGTAACTCTTTTGTTCCACAATATTGGTAGTATTTTAGGATCCTTATTTTTATATACAGGTGTTCTGGTTTTGGTTCAGGTACTTTTCTTCACAGTGGCTGGCATGGGGCTCTGTGCTGGATTTGTGCTGAACACAGAGTTGATAACAGAGAGATGTTTTTGTTATTGCTGAGCAGGGCTTGCACAGAGCCAAAGCCTTTTCTGCTTTTTGTACTGCTACACTGGTGAGGCAGCTGGGGGTGTTTGGGAGGCTGGGAGGAGCTAGGACAGGTGATCCCAACCAACCAAAGGGATATTCCAGACCATGTGACATCATGCTCACTGTATAAAACAGAGTAAAAAAGGAAGCAAAACAGAGTAAAAAAGGAAGCAGGGAGGACATTTGTACTGATGGCATTTGTCTTCCCAAGTCACCATTAGACACGATGGGGCACTGCTGTCCTGGGGATGGCTGAACCCCTCCTTGCCCATGTGAAGCACTGAATTAATAATTCCTTGTTTTGCTTTGCTTGTGTGCAGTTTTTGCTTTTCCTGTTAAACTGTGTCTTTACCTTAAGCCCTGAATTTTCTCACTTTAGCCTTCCAGTTTTCTCCCTGAGCCCACTGTTGGGCCAGAGCTGCTATGTGGGGATTGGCTGCTGGCTGGGGTGAAACCAGGACAACAAGTCACTGATAGACTATTTATAATAAAGTCTATAAAGTTTATAAGACTTATAAAATTTGTAAGTCTTTATAATTGTGATAGATGCATCAAAACCCTTGATAATATAAGCCTCTATCTCAACTTTGTGGATAAAACCTGCATATTTGAGTACTGTACTACAATATTTGGGAACATAATACAGGGGCAAAAAAAGAAATGTGTGGGGAAAAGGACAAAAATCCATTCACGTTGTCTCAGTTCACTTACAGATTCATACCTGTAGATCCATCTGCTCAAGCAGTGCAGTGTTCTCTGAATTCACACCATGCCCACTGCACTCCTCCAGGTATTTACAGTCTCTTGATATCAAGAGCCTTAAAAAAATGCCATTCTCTTGGAACTTGGAATTATAGACCCGTTAATTGTATGGTTCTTATATCATCTGATCAGATGTTCCTAATCTTCTGAATTTTTACAGCATTGCATGACTGTTAACGCCGTGATTTTCACCACATTTGTGAGGAGGCTAAAACCTCACATAACTTTGAAAATGTACATGTTTAAAAGCCTCTTTCTATTATAATCTATACATGTCTGCTGGGATCCCCTGCAGTGCTTTCATGGGCTACAGGCTGGTTTTGATTGTTGTGAACGATGTTCTTCTCCACCAGACACTAACCTTTCTTTGCTGAGGTCACAGGTCTGCAAAATCTGTATTTTTTTACTAAAAACCCTACTTTTTGTGACTAAACTGATAGTATATTGGTTAATGTTTAGCAGAAATCAATTTCATTTTTATTTTTCAGTTGTGAGAACAGAAATCATGACTAATGGAAGAAACCTCTTAATAGCAATCCAATGTATACACTAAATATGCAACTGTCAGAAATATATAGATATTGACTTTGTAGAGACATACTTGTAAATGCTGTTTATGGAATAAGTAAGTGAGCAGAGGATAGAGTATTTTTCTTTTTAAAAAATAGGTTGGGGTTTTTTCTTATAAAACACTCTTCCAAAAGATAAGACAAGCTGCATCCTGCTCTTACACAGTGGCCACCCTCTAGCTCTTAATATTAGCTAGCAAGTTCTCCTATTAGTCAAAGCAAGTATTTTTCCAAGAGACTCATTTGTGGGGCTCTCTGAGCCAGTCTATTTTCATTCCTTTAGGCAGTATATAGGAAACTCAGCTTCCCAAAATGGCTGGGAGGAACCCAGGAGTCCTGCCCTCGCACTTAGAGCTCCATACTTCACCTCTTTACTCATTTTCCTCAACAAGAACTTTCAAACAAAGGAAGAGGAGACACTACAAACAATAAATACCTGAAATGTTTCTCCTTGATTGTAAACAGCCTTGGCTCTGCTGTAAAAGAGAACACTGCACTGTTTGCTGGCATTAATAGAAATGTCCTTTATTAGAGATACCTGATCTATATTGCAGAAATAAGAATGCTGGATGAGAGCCGGTGTCCTGGATCCAGTATTCCTAACAGTGGGTTTATCTTGTTGCACCAATTTAATTGCAATTGAGAATAAGAAAAGCCTTGTCACCAACCACCTTCTTTTACAGCCTGAGCCAACTTTGTACATTTTCCGGAAGGCGTTTTAATTTCTGACCTCTTGGAGATAAATTCCTGGCATCTGGCAACTCACAAGGTGCTGGGGTGATCACCAGGAGCAACAGGTCTGCCCTTTGCTGGTCCTTTGGCCAACATCTTGTGTGCCTGGTAATACATTCCTAGAGATGAAGTTTCCACTGAAACATACATTTCCTCAGTGAAATGCAGTTAGGAAGGGTTACTCCTTCCCTTAATTATTTCAGCCTTATGCTGAATGCTCAGTGGGACATATCCAGGCCTTGCTGACTCTGAAAGGCTTGCAACCCAGCCACTACTTCGAGGTGCATCTGTCTGCACTTACAGGGAGGGTGCCAAAAATAGCAAAGGTTTAGATCTCTGCAGCCAAGATTTCTGAAAATGCTGCCCAAAAAGCAGTAATTTTGACATCAAAATGAGTCAAATCCAACAGATGAAATATTACAATACAAGGTTAGAAAACAGAGCTGCCCTTTGGCATGCAGATCATTTTCACCAGCCTTTCCTCGGGCCAGCAGCTTTCTCCTGGTGCTGTAGGTTGCAGCAAACACTGGGCAGTCTGCATGGGCCCCACTGGGAAGGTCGTCTTCCCACCGCTTTTAAGACAAGTGTTTGTTCCCTAAACCTCTCAGAAAACTTCGAGCATCTAAACACTACAGACTCCCTCCAGCTGCCTCCCTCATGCTCCATACTGACCATTCCATCTTCTGCTCCAGATGGTTAGACAGTCCAAGAGAAATCACCCAGGAGGCACAGCTGTCCCAGAGAGCAGCATCCAGCAAGTCAACCAGGGGCCTTCTCCTGCTGCCCAGCCAGTAATAGGGTAGTAGGCACATCCGATCAATGTTCCTGTGTCTCTTCCATCAGTTTCTCTTATTTTATCTTCAGAGATGACAACTCTGTTGACTGAAAAAAACCCAAAACCAACAAACCAACCAACAAAAAAAAAAAAACAGACAAAAAAACCAAACACTAAAATTCCCCAAAAAATCCAACCAAACAAAAACCCAAAAGAAACCCCACACAAAAAAAGCTCTCAAAATTTTCCTCTCTCCTCAGACTTTAACTGGTGAATGTTTTCTCTTTACTTGCCCTTGTGTTGTACGTTCATAGATACTCCTGATTTGTCTAAACTCAGCTGAGAAGTTCAAAGTCCTTTTCAACAGTCATACATTTCTTCTATGATTTGTCACTTTTATATATAAGAGTTTTGTTTCATCATATCTTGACATACACACATCCTGACATTCATCAAAGTTTTAATCTTTGCTGTTTCTGATAACCAACCCTTTTCCTTACAGTTATCTTTTCAATTTACTCTACATTTCTAATGCTGTCTCTGATCATAAATCTAAAGTCAGCATTAGCTTGTAAAATGGATTTACTTGTTCATGTCTGGGGATTCAAAAGATTATTTCTTTAAAATTTCTTGACCAATTCAAAATGCTGCTAATAAACATGCATACAGAACTGGCCAACCTTCACTTACAATGGTGCTCCTTTACTGCCTATTTGCACTAACTGCTTAAAAAGGTAATCTGGTAGATAGCAATCAAGTAAACTTCCACTTGTCTGTCTCCTTCCTCTGCTGTGAAAGGATGGTGTAGCATCCTTCCTCTTCTGTGGCTCAGCTCTATGGACAGGAGCTGTGTAGGCCATGATACTGTGCAGTAACAAGCTCTTGAGAGTTTTTTTTAATAATTCACTATAAATTCTGGGCTGGAGAACAGCTTATTACCACAACAAAACTGTATTTGGACTTGACTGTTTACACAGTCGGTTGTGAACCCCTTTAAGTCCCCAGGAATGATGATCATCCCTGCCATTAAGAGTTTTATGAGTAATAGGTCAGTGGAAGTTAAGTACCCTTCAATTCATACTGTGATAGTCTCATTCATACGTAATGTCTCAGGGGGCATTTATCTTTTGCCTAGAGGCTCATGTAACATATCTCCATGAGACCTTGAGTATGTCCCTTGCTTTTTTTTTTTTTTTTTTGGCAAAGGGTTTGTAAATTTAGGACACGATTCATGTAAAATGTGTTTAAATTAATGGTCCATGTTGCCCAGTCTGGCAAGTCCTAAATCTAGAAACATCTAAAGTACTTTTGATGCCCTTCTGGCTATCCTTGAATGTTCTGTAAGCAGATGAAGTACATACTTGAGAAATGCTGGACCCAGCAGCATCTCTTCTGGAAGGAACGGGAATTTTTGGTGGTTCCTAAACTGAAATGGTCATCTATGCTTCATTATTGAAGAAAACAGAAAAATCCCATTCTGATGAACAAATGGGGATCTGCAAAATACAGGAACAAAAAAAAAAATCCTTTTCATATGGTCCAGATGACAGGAATTTAGCTGAAGTATTTTGTGCAGTTAAAGATGCTGCACTTGGATAAAACTGAGGGAAAGTACAAATGAGAGCAAAGAGAAAGTCTAGAAAAGGATACCTGGGGGGGGGGGGGGGGGGGGGGAATGAAAGATACCAGAAAAATTATTAAAGTGCAAAACAGAAATAAGGCCCTTTTGTTGGGATGATTTCTGTTCATCTGCTCTCTCTTACCAATAAAATGGTCACCCAGTGCAGACAGCATATTTTAAAGCATTTCCACAATTACTGAGCTTCTAAATATTTTAGAACAAATGATAGGATGTAGGAATTTAGCTTCCTTCTTTACTTAATCCTATCCATAGTAATGGATCTAGTAATAGCTAGTCATGCCACTAACAGCTGACTTCAAAAAGGACACTACTCTTCAGATTCTGCTCTGGATTCAAGGATGACCTCAACCATTAATCTTCCACTGATGTTCTTTTCTTGTAAATAAAATTCCACCAGCTGCTACATTTACACTCCTTGAAAAGTGAAGATGTCATGCCTCAAATATTTTAGTGGTTATTTCTTGGTTTTGGGGTTTTTTTAGGTTTTGTCACTAGCCTGTTATTATGTGAGGTTTTTTCCAGATATGGTGTTTGTATCAAATCAGTAAGAAATAGCCATGGTGCCAGGATGTTGAGTTTACATAAACAGGAATAATGTAATTTTAACCCATGGACTCTTATTTATGGAGTGTTCTGAACACTTCTCCAAGGTCAGTAGATCTGGGTCAGTGAACATCACTGATATCCAGAGGGTAGAAAGAGTAATTTTTAAACATGCTGTTTTCCAAAAATGCTTTTGAGCTAGTAGGTCATCTAAGACTTTCAGACTCTTACAAATGGGGATGTTTGTAGTTTAGACTTTAAATACATTCTATCAACTTGACCCCACACAACATAAGGGCAATAAGTATGAAGATTTCAAATCAGGGCAACTAATGAAGTACTTTAACCATCTCTCATATATTCTCCTCCAACACTGTGCCCATGTTGACCCATCACATGTTTATTCTCCCATTCCCTAAATTTCAATCCTACCTGTGTAAGAGCATGAGCTATGGATATGATGTGTATAAAGGGTTTCTGTTAGGGCCAGAATAATTATGAAAAAAAATCATTCCCTGAGATCAGTGACTACTCAGAGCATACAGCAAATTTGAGTAAAAGCCTAGAAATTTGTTAAGGTCAATTATTCAACTGAAATGTCAATGACATTTTGGGGCCTATGGAAAGAAAGGAAAGCTCAATGCTACACAATATCATAAGCTGACCACAATTAAAAAGAAAAAACTTACAATATATCTTCCTTCTAGGGTATTTCACTTCTCTTCTAATGTAAGCCAATGACAAATTGTCTAAGGACAATGTCTTTTAACAACTTAATTCCTAGAAAAAGTACAGTATCTTACATGTCCATAAGTCAAAAACTTCAGAGTATGGTTTACCCTAAGCAGTGCTAATGTAGCTCTGTCTTTGTGGAAATTTTGTTTATCTGTAGGAAGTAATACTGTAGTGGATAGTAGTAATGTTGGCAGTGTAAACGGCCATTAGGGAAATGATAAAAATTATTCCAAAAGCTAAATATTTTTAGAAATGCTTCAGTTGTCCTGCTATTTCATTATTTTTTTTTCCTCCTGATGTTTTTATTCAGCTTTTTCAGTCTTTGCCAATCACACAGCCGTCTTTCTTGTTTTACACTCCCACAAGGATACCCCAAAAAACTCATGCTAAGACCATGAAAAACATTTTTTTAAAAATGCTTATCCTCTGCCCCTGTGTTCAGGCACAGATGTACGTGTAATGGGACTGTGTCAAGAAAAACCAGATGTATATTATAACCTTGATCAGCACTGAGCATGCTGCTAGCGTCAGGACCTTGAGTCATCTTTCCACACATAAGCATCTGATGCCATTTCAGGAGTACTGTACACATCCTCCAGCTGCAGGTCTCAAAGTCATGGCTCATATCAGTATCATATCTCCTGGCCCACTGACAGTGTCTCAGATTCATAAACATAAATATCTAGGATAATTTTAGGCATCCAAAAGTAAATTGAACCACTGCCAACAGAATGTTTACATTAGGGTGAAGTTGTTCTCTGGGCTCAGAGCAATGAAAAGAGGTTCAGTTAGCTTGGCACATCTGAGACATCCAAAAACTTCAAGAGAAAAATAAATAGCATAAGCAATAAAGAAAAGAGCAAGGCTGTTATATTGAGCAAAAGGCCAAAAGCAAGGCCTGAAAGCATTTCTACTCCAGTGATGGCTACCCAGAAATTTGGACAGAAGAAGCACTGGGCAGACAATGAGTAGTCACCCTAACAGAGCAGCACATCCGAGGCCTCCTGAAAGGAGCAATGCACTGTTTGTAGGTTACCAGCTTGAGAGGGGCAGGATGAATAGGTGAGGGAGTAGTGCTGCACCTGAAATGCTGCCATTCCAGTATCAAAAGAAAAAATAAACACCCTGAAGTTTCTAAGGGGAGAAATCCCTTGTTCTAAAAAGAAAAGCATAATACTAGGGCTGTTCTACTGAGCTCATTTTGGAATTAAAATAACAATCAGGAAAAGCTGAACAGGAATAGAGAAGCTGCAAATATTGAAGATTTCATTATAATAAGAGATTTCAGCTTCACAGTAAAAAAAACTTCTTCCTCAACCATCCAGCTGAGGGACCCATAAGATATGACACTATTCCAGATTTGGCCATGAGTGTTCCCAGGGCTTAGTTCAAAACATATTAATGGGAAGACTCTTCTGCAGTAATATTCACAATACAATTGGTTACAATTGTTATTACTGGCTGGTCATAACAGCCAGTAAAGTAAACCAAAGCATCACAAGGAATTTCATGAAAGAGGATTCTCTTAAGTCAGAAAATTAGGGAAGAGGGAGAAAAACAAGCACCAACAAAAGAAACGAATAAACCACAAAGCACCAACATAAAGAAATCACACACCAAAATCACAAAAAAAATGCAAACACAAAAGCAAATCCCTTCAAGCAGATTAAAGACTCTTCAAAAAAACACCAGCATACTCCAATAACCTCAATGCTAAATTCTGCAACTCAGAAAGAAATTTAAAAGTTCAAAAAATAGACAGGGTGCCACTCAAGAGCCATGAAATAACTCTGACATAAAACTGCAGAATTGCTGGTTATACAACCTGTACAGCTCAGCTGAGGTATACAGCCTGTCATGCAAGTAGCCATGATGCCAGACAACTAAAGATACAACTCCCTTCCACAGAAGGGACTCTGCAGGAAGACCTAGGCGCCATAGGCTAAAGAGACAGATTTTCAGCCCTGGTGAGATGACAGGGTCTATAATTATGATCTAGACCACAGATAACCTAGGTAAATCAAATCCATCATTAAAAGAATCTGTGTGACAAAGGGAAAATCCTGCCTCACTGGCCTGGTACCCACAGATATAATATGTTCAGATTTTTAAAAGCTTTTATAAAGCTCCAAACTAGATTTATTATTGTCAGAAAGCATCAGGAGAAGGGCTGTTCCATGATGGGGTAAGTACTTACAAGTGTAACTACAGCCCACGAAGGGTCCTCATGTTTGGGCTCTGAACTACAGTACTCCAAGGCCAGGTGGGTGAAATGAGGGGTGCCATCACTCCATGTCCAACACGGGGACACCCATCACTCAGTGATGACCAGGAAGGGCGAAGTCAGGTGCTGAATCAGGCCCAGGGTTGTCTCAGGATGTGCTGCCAGAAGGAATGGGAGAAAAAGCAGGAGATTACAGCATAGACTCAACCATGAGACAGGTCTAGAGACAAGGTTAAGCCAGCAATACAGTAAAATCTCACCCAGAAAGCCCGGAGGACAAAAGGCCAGGAAAAAGATTTACCTGCAGCATGACTCAGGGCTAGAACTGAGCTGAAACCCCTGGGCTTTCAGTTATAGATGTGGATATGGCCCCAGGTGAAGATGATCAAGGCAATTAAGGCTTATTGCTGCCCTCAGACCCTGACAATAAGATAAATTAAGTTACCACAGAAGTGTACTAATGTCTTATTGTGAAATTAGAGTTGGTTAGACAAGAGGAAGCAGTGTTTCAGTAGTAGCATCCCTTGGGATGTGCTCTTTGGATTGGTTAAATTCACATCTTTATCAGTGATCTGTTGAGAGGAACATGATTATACAATAACATAGCGAACTATCCAAGTCTGGCAATGATACTAAAACCTTTCACCTACTAAAATGCTCAGTGGGTGGGCAAAACGTAGTGAGTTTCAGTATAGAAAAAAAAAAAGGTGATACATTTAAGTAGAGAGCTGTAAATAGGGTTTGGGGCCTGTATCACCTCAATTGTGAGGAAAGGCAGGGGAAGCTGGGCCAGTTTAGCCTTGGGAAAACTGAGAGGGGGTCTTATCAATGCATGCAAGTATCTGAAGAGAGGGTGTCAAGAGGATGGAACCAGGCTCTGCTTGAGCAATAGGACAAGAGACAACAGGAAAAAAAGGAACACAGGAAGTCCTACTTGAATATTAGGAAGAACTTCTTTACTGTGCTGGTGACTGAGCACTGGAACAAGTTGCCCAGACATGCTGTGGAGTCTCTTCTCTGGAGACATTCAAAAGACATCTGGAGACAACTCTGCAGGGTACTCTGGGGGACCCTGCCTGAGAAGGGCTATTGGACATGGTGGCCTCCAGTAGTCTTTCCAGCCTTATCCATTCTGCAACTCTGTAATTCTTCGAAGTAGAAATTATGTCTATCATGTGTAGTGTACAGATGCAGTGCTCAGGTCTAAACTCAGCAACTCAATGTGCAACTCAAACATTTGGAGTCAGCTCTCTGAAATTGGCTTAGTGGGCAGGAGCAGCCTAAAAAGAAGCACTGCAGTGCACTGTTTCACTAGAAAGGGCATGGAGAATTTCATGGGCATAATTTTGCCAATGCCGAAAACTTTGTTGCGCTTGCATTTGGTATAAGGCGTGTAGTCCTGGTCTTCACCTCTACAGGGAGCAGGAGATAAATAAAGTGCAGAGGAAGGCTCTTAAAATTATCAAGGGGATGAAGTAGTAGTATGAGCTGCCATACAGTAGGAAACTAAAACCCCTGGGACATTTAAATTTGGAAAGTAGGAGGTTGAAGGATATATTCATGAGGTTTACAGAGTGGTTAAAAAGAACAAAACTTTTTTCAGCATAATCCACAAGACCATAACAGCAGGTACTGGCTGAACTAGCAGGAGGTTATTATGAAACAGCTCTAAAATGAAGTACATTTTTAATACAAAAGGTAGTGAACTTCTGGAAATTTTTGTCACGAGAGTTTGTGGAGACAGGAAATATCAGCAGGCTTAAAAGCGTATTAAACAAATTTAAGGGCAGCAGATCTACAAATAGATACTTTGGGACTACAAATTGTTCTGAGTAGGAAGTGGCTCATTTTTTACTGCTCAATATGGTATTCTGATTGTTTGTCCTTGAGGCATTGTTGTTGGACAGGCTTTTATACTGGCAGTGTAACAGTTATCTGCAGTTTATCTACATTTACTCAAACTACTACTTGTTAAAGCCAGCATTAGCAGGGAGCAGAAATCCCAACCAGCTTTACAAAGCAGTGGAGGGTAGAGGGTTTGGAAGCCAAGCAGGCAATCTAGAAGAGCACAGAGAAGACCACCAAGCAGATTATTTAGGCTCCCACCTCCAACAATATCTGAACAGCTGGATACACACTGTATGTACCTGGCTCTGTTGCCCAACTTACTTCATATCAGACTCTTCAAATTAGTATGGTTCAGTATGATATTTGTCTCAGGAAATTCCCTTGGCTGAAACAGTTGGAGGTGAGAAGAGTATTTGGGAGAAATACCTCTCATGGTTGCCCTCTAGGATTCCCCTTGCTCTTGTAAAAGGATATTGGACTGAGTCAGCATGGCTGTTCCTCCTCTGGCCTGTGCTCCTGCCATATAGTGACTACATGAACAGAACATGCTAATATTAAATTTGAAATTAAATCTACTTATCCATTGAAGACTTCATAATTAATATACAGTCTCTATAATTACATTAGCTCACTTTAGTACATAAAGCCCCACTATTTCAGAAACCATGTCTTGACAAAGTTTAAGAAAGAGAAGTGCTAACTCAACATACTGATGGAAAGCCAAAGCCTGGAGATACTACGTGACTTCCTTGAAGTTACTCAGGGAGCAGCAAAGGAGCTAAATTAGTGCTGGATCTCTTGGGTTCTGAATCATAACCACAACATTGCCCTCCTTCTTCTCACTACTTCTACTCAAACCACAGCTTCATAAACTGATCTTCTGCAGCTACGTTCCTAGGGAAACCCAAGGGAATCTATCTTTTTGGACCTTCCTTCTGGGTAAGTGTGCAGGCAGATGAGTGACCCAGTCACAGATGCCAAACATCTGACTGGGTGAGGTTAAGCAGTAGCCAGCGAGCAAGGCTGCCAAGCTGGTCCCTGCAGACAAGGATCCGGCCTGCACATAGCCAGCAAATATCCAAATGAGGATGTTGACAGAGACACAGCTCTAGCAAGAGTCATGTGTTTTGGCTCCTCCTCTGCCTTATGCCACCACGATGGCCCGTCACGGTAAACCAAACTTGGAACAAGACAAAAACTCTGGACACATATAAAAATACAGTTTATCCAAAACAGTATTTTCCAGGCTTCCTCTGGGGTCAACGCAATATTTGCTTACTCTGAGCAATATTGCTCCCAGCAGTACAGACATTGAAAAATACAGACCCAGACAGAAAAGTTGCTCTTAAACTCATCAGCCAGAGATGTTAGCAGAGTTAATGAAACTGGAAAACTCTGCCATCTTGGAGTATTTGCTTAGAAGTGAAGGGAAGTACCAAAAGATGCATTCCCAAGAGCTAAATTTCATCCAGTACCCCAGAACTGTTCTTTTCAGGAGAGAAGTCCCTGAAAGCAGTAAGCTGAAACACAACTTACAGGTTGTTGGAGAAGAACAGTTCCCTTCTTTGCTTGTAAACATGGCCATTTGGGGAAAGCAGCTTCCCATAGGTAACTCAGGCCTTTTGACACAATCCCAAGGCTTCTGGCCTTTGTGAAGGATTTACACATACTTCAGAGGGACTCCTGAGACCTTGTGAGCCATCTCTCTCTGACACAGGGACTTGAACTTTTTTCCCACTCACCTGGTTTTCTCAAGTCCATTATGCTTCCATGTCAGGGCTCATCCTGTGGGATACATTAGATATTAACTAACTAACAGTAACATATTCTTCTTTGTGTTCAATCTTTAGATCACAGGTGATTTCAAGTCCAGATAATGTGTCATTAGGAAAAAAACCAATACTCATAGCAGCTGTTTTGCCAAGAAACCTGGAAAACCTGAGCCAGAATAGAGAAAACCATTCCACTTTTCTTCTCTCGTGACTGTTTCTCTATTCTGCTTGTGGATCTTCATTGAGTTATTCCCACAACCAGATCATATGTTTCCAAAGTGTGCACAGCTTTTACTTAAAGATTTAAATTGTGAGAAATTACATTTCCTTAGTTACAACACTATAATAGTTACCTTCACAGTCAATAGTGTCACCTGGTTTACTTAGGTTTGATTTCCAGCTGCTGGACCTTTTGTTTTCTGTTTTAAGCTGCTTTGTTTTTTCAGCAAATTAAATCAATATCTCCATGGAGACATGAGGGGAAACTGTTTTAATAAATGATGGAACATGAAAATAATGTTAGTTACTAGGTAATGTGCTTTAGCTTGTAGTAGGTGACCTGAACAAAACCAGTGTGAGAATATTTATGTATGTAAAAAACCTCTAGTTTTTTACATACATAAATATTCAAAACAGTGCTACATAGTAATGACATGGCAGTTTGTGCAGTTTTGCATTGCTTTTGAGGTGAATGTTAGAACAGAAAATCAGGGAGACAAGATTTCTTTTAAAAAGTAGAATGTAAAGTACCATGAATATGGTGAACCTTAACTCAGTATAATCAAACCTTAAACCTGACTGCTTTTTGAAAACCACATCCTCTGACAATTTTGTGTTTGAACAATAACAATGTTTTTAAAAGCATTCCTTAGCTCAGCAAATCCATTTTTTTGTTAATTGTCAGCTGTCAGCCATAAAATAGAAGGACATTTTAGTGAGCATGTATATGCTCATACAGATTTGCATGAAAAATACAGTGTATGTCTTTGTTATTTCTATCTCACTTTTTCCAAATAACTTGTGCCCTATCTGACACAGCCTGATTAAATATATGTGAGTAACAGATGTTAGATTCCTCTCCTTCTCCTGCACACACGATAATTTTTCATTTCTCCCCTGAATGGAGCCCAGGGTGGGACCTCATCCCCTGACACATGGAGGAGTGTCTTGTGACTATTATTACTGCTACTTTTTACTGATTGTTTGCTTTAGTGATACCTCTGTGTGTCAGTCACATTCAGAACCCTTGCACACTACACAGAAAATTTATATAAAGGAAGAGACAATAGTTAGACCTACATAGATGGATAGTATTTAACCTGATAGGAACTCTCTCAGCATTTCACCAACTAGTTCAGAGCCTCTCAGGTACTATAGAAAAGGCAGATGCTAAAACATCTCTGGGGTTACTGAATTTATTAATACATATGAAGAGGTTTCTATCTCATCAGAAGAGCAACTTGGGAAAATGCATGAAGATGCTTCTCATAAATATGTGATAGGAAGATGGTACTGTATTGCTTAGAGCTGGCACTGGCAATAAATAGATAATAAAACAGCTTCTCCATGCAGTTGGAAAGGACAAGGAAAATAACACTTGCAGAAGCATTCCTAATTAGGAGCCAAAATATTTGGCATGTCATTTTTAGATCAGGTGCTAAAATACTATGCTAATATGAGGCCAAACTGCAATCACAAAGGAGGAAATCCAATATGGTACTGTATGAGTTAGAGCTGGCACTGCAATAAATAGATAATAAAACAGCTTCTCCATGCAGTTGGAAAGGACAAGGAAAATAACACTTGCAGAAGCATTCCTAATTAGGAGCCAAAATATTTGGCATGTCATTTTTAGATCAGGTGCTAAAATACTATGCTAATATGAGGCCAAACTGCAATCACAAAGGAGGAAATCCAACTTTTTTATTTATTCGATATCCTGAATAATGGTTCTATATGGCTTAAATTTGTTTTAAGAAAAAGGTTTAATCAACAGATACTTTATTCCAACTTCCATGATTTCCCAGCTACATCCGCCCGTCCAGGAGCTGACAGACTCTTCTGGTGGGCAGCAAGGACTGAAAATGGGTGTCTGCTGTGCCTTTCTATTCTGAAGGATATCAGTGCATTACTTAGTTGCACCTGGGGCAGCAGTTCCTCAAAAATGTTTATCCCAGCTGGTGAGTTAGAGGACTTCTACAGCAGACTGGACTGCCAAAGAGTGCAGTGGAGGAAACAGAAGTGGATCTCAGAGTGGGGGCTGAGTTCTGGCTCACCTCCCTATAGACACACAGCCTTGTTGCAAGCTAAGGGAGAGCATCTGATGGAGTTCTACAAATCAGTGCAAGAAGCTTCAAAGCAGCCTCATAGAAGTCACATCTTGCAGCTGTCAGCAGAGTTAACCATTTCTTGAAAAAAATCCAAAATGTACTGAGCAGAGCAGAATTTTGAATATACCAAACAAAGACTCAGGGTTCTTGCCTATTTGTTGTGATTTGTATCAAAAATGAGGAGTAAAAACACAGAACCCTTCACAATTCTTTTTCTTGAGTCTTACAAGCTAAAAGTAGCCGTAGGGTTGTGTTGGATATGACCCAGATTTGCCAAGAATAGAAAATTCTAATTAAATTCTTTGGCTTTGACCTTTCAAATTCTTTGGCTTTAGGTAGCAAGAAAAGAGGGTGCAAGGAACTATCAAATAGTAAGCACCTGCTCTGCATGCATTAGTGTTCACACGCCCAAAAAAACCCCAAAACCTTGATGCAAGAGCAAGACAAGTGACAAGAGACATCCTAACCCTGGACTAGCTGGGTTTGCTACACACATCCTAAGGCTCTTTATAACTGTGTGGTCCTGCTCATTCTTCTAGTTGCTGGTGGGAGAAAAGGGCAGTGGAAATCCTTAAATTGCCTACATGACAGATTAAACAGCCTGGTCTCACAGCAACACTAAGGAACTCGCTTGCAGACAAGGCTGGGCAGGAAAGCAGGACTTTGCTCGCAGGAAAGCAGGACTTTGCTTGCATCATATCATCATTAATATTTACAGTGGTATAGACAAAAGCCAGACATCCAAAGATTGCCTACATTTCCTTCAGGCAATCCACTCCAGAGGATGTCAAGTGACTTCTAGCAGTGACCTGTTTGAAAAGAGGGATTAGCCGGATGATCCCGACAAGGGCACTAACTCATTCCAACATAAAAAATGTCAGAAGGACAATATATCATAATTATTTCTATTTCTGACATATCTTATACTACACAGTTTCAGAAATTGAAAAATATTGTGAGAAAACCCACGCAGTGATGACATAATTTGATCAGAACACTAATATGTTATAAATCAGGAAGGAATTACCAAAAATGCTACCATGCATACAAAGCTTTGGTCCTACTGACTAACAGCCTCCTTCCTCTTTCTCTGTTGGTATATCTCCAGAGAACTTCCAAAAGTAAATTCAACTGGCTTTTAAACGATACATTTTGGATTATACTTCTGTAACTAAGAGATCGTGGAAGTGATATGTCTAGAACAGGAAATTTAAAATGGTCCTTTTAATCACACCATTAAAAGGAGCGATTTTGCAAGGAACTTGCAGAACAATAGTTCCAATTGACTTAAATGTAGATTTAGAAGCTGAGTAAAAAATTTATAAGTGTCATTGAGATTTTTTGCAATTCCAGCTACAAAAAGATGTAAAATTTCATGCCTGGTCACAGTAAGAGAAAACCTTCCCAAAGTTAGGGAATTGTGAAAGATAATGCTCCTTGCCTTCCTTCTGTATTGATTTTTCACAATTAGTGCCTCAGAGTCATGAATGTATGAAATATAGGATAATGCTGCATATAATAGGATTTTTTTCCCCCTGAAATGGACATCTATTTGTCTGCTGCTCCTGTTCTTGAAGAAGTGGAAGTGCAGGTTATACGGCAAGAGGAGGTCTGGTACTCAGAGTGAACCCAAAGAGAAGGACATAACTGCTGGAAGAATTTAATGGGTGTATGTTTTTTCTCTGTCCCTAGTCAGTGTCCCATGCTTTAGCTGCACTGTTCTGTTCTATTATGTCACCACTTTCAACTCTGGCTTCACCAAACTCTACCTTCACAACAGACAGACAACAGGATGGATCAAATAAATTAGAAATTTCCTCATGTCCCTAAAGCTGCAGACAAATTCAGATTGGATCCACTGAGAAAAAAACAAATTTGCAGGGGGTTAGAGGCAGAAGAGAGGAGAAATAGCCCCAAGAATATCTGTGATGGGAATAGAATCAAGTCTATGGACATAACCTGACCATGAGTGACAGCCTTTCTGATTAAGGGAAGACAGCAGTTTTTCTGCTTCTAGTCTTCCAGGATTTATGTTGTCTTGTCCTAAACAGACTCTGAAAAAGGCACAAGCTCTTGTTTCCTGCTCTTTTTGCAAATTAACAAGAATCTAGAGTGCAGTCCAGTGCAGGTGGGCTTGGTTTGGACTATGGCTTTATGGCTCCTTTAAGATTAATGTGGTTAGGGTTTATGTGTGGGAAAAAAGCTGTTCCTCACCCCCACATTCATTCTATGCTCACATGTACTCCAAATCATCCATAAAAGGTCTGCAACATAATCACTAAACTGGTCAAATATGAAAGGCAGTCTTTGAAAATTTTACTTACTCACACTGCCTGTGTGAGTCACCTTTCATTTTCAGCAGTAAGTAAAGCATTTTTTGGCTCTTGTTGTCACCACAGATGAAAATAGGGATGAATAGTTTTTCTGTAACTGTAAGGCAAATTCTTCCTCTGTGCTACTTTTCTCATGGCATTTTTGCAAGTCTGAAGACAAAGTGCTTCATTCTGATCCATTTTTATTGTTTTTTTCAAAATCTATATGCTTTATAGACAGGAAGAGTATCCAGTGCATATACAAAACCTCATCTCTTGATTTATCTGCAATTTTACTTTTCAGGATTCAATCAAATAGTAATGATACCCAGCTAACTCGTGGAGAATTTTCCATGACTTCCCAGAACAGTGAATTATTGTCTAATTAGATGTTGCCCTCTGTTATGTGTTCAGCTGTTGATGTCCAGCACTCCTCTCAATGGACACACTGGTAATGACCCAGTCTTAAACATCTTCTGTCATATTTAAGAAGGTGCCACAAAGCTGAAGATTTTTTTTGTATTCCTGAAACTGATTGATAAACCAGGCCAGATTATAGCACTCCTTCTGAAGAAAGAAATTGGCAATAATTTTTGAAGCACTTCTAAGCAAGGAGCAAAAGATTTCCAATCTTCTCACTCCTGTTCTTTATACACACTAAACCTCTTGGGAATATCTGAAGCATTGCCAGAAGTAATTTTTATTTTCTTAGCCAGCGTGAGTAAAAGGTTGCAGATGCTGAATGCAGTTTACGTTCTACTTAACTGTGCCATTGATTATGCTCACCTGGAGATGCAAACATGTCCTTCTCAGGAATACTTATGGGGAACAAGCTGCCAGTACAGCAAACAGCTGTCTTTCAGACCACCATTTCTCAAGAATAGATCAACAAATTCTTAATTATTTTGGTTATTGTTTATGTAATTATTCTTGCAGTGTTTTTCATCTGTGCATGTTAAGTTCCCTGAAAATGACTTACCAATAATTTAATTTGTTCTAGTGAACAGGATTCTTCAGGTCATTGGTTTCTGGTATTTTTTTTAATGCAATGATGGGAAATTCAAGCTCAAAGCGCTCACAATCTCTTAAATGTTGTACTAAAAATCAACATGAGAAATAACTTTTAAATTGAGACCCAATATGTTCCCCAGTACAGTATGATGTTATGTTACATCTGAAGAGATTATTTGAGTACCTTGATAGAGTGTACACAGAAATATCCCCTGTGTGTTTTTGCAGCTCCCTTGGTAGCTGTATGCCTTGCAGTCTTCAGTGTATTTATCACAGCATAAATATATTCATTGGGCCTGGTCCCCACAGTGGCAGACACTGCACCATGTAATCCCTTCCTAAGACACTCTCTGGCTGCCAGCTTTGCCAGAATCAGTTTGCTCCCATGACATTCCCCTCCTTAGACTTACCAATCCTCATCTCAGAACTCAGTGCATTTGTAGATTTAGTTTATATCAGAGGTCTGTTTTCAAAAGTCACTGCGTCCCTACTTTCCAGGCCATTTTCAGAATTACACTCCACCTTTCCTGAGATTTACTAGTTCCTGCCCAATATGCATCTAGCTAGGAAAGTTTTTGTTATTTTTTTTAATAGCTGAGGACTTGAATCACAAGAAAACTCAGCACCCTGGAGGACTGGAACAGGTTGGATAAAGGCATCTTTCTTTTTGTAAGTGTGACTTGGATTTGAAAAAGCTGAATCTTTGAACTCTGGCCCACTGCCTGCATTTCCTGGTAACTATAACAGACATGGACCATTTGTGAACAGCTCAGATATTTGGACGCCACTTACATACACAAGACTCGATCCAAAACCCACTACAGTCAATGGAAAGACTTTTGGTTGACTTCCATTCTCTCTGGACCAGGAATACTTCACAGGGCTAGAACATACACGCTGTCTTTTGCTGCTTTTTCTCCACGTAGTAGCACATCCATATTGCCTTTTCAAGTATTTTCCAAATAATGGTCCAAAACAAAGACCCAAGTGCCTCAGCACAAAGTTCCCTTCTTCATAGAAAAATTCCAAAGGGCATAAACAGCAACTGTGAGTCACCACACCCAAAACAACAAATCAGTTAGTAGCAAATTCTCAGTAAAGATAATACATCATCTATAATGTGCAAAAAACAGACAGAAAAGCTTTGAAACAGGATTGCCACTATGAAGGCATGAGTCTGTACAAAAGTTGATCCATTTATGAAACACTGCAGCAATCAGAATTGCCAGGGAAATTAACAGGAGAATAATGTGGGACTCTACCCTAGAAGCCACAGACAAAGAATTTTTTGTACATAAAAAATAAAATATTTCTGCCAGTTTCTAGTGGAAGTCATTGATTGTTTTCACTGACAAAAAATATTGTTAGATCGCCAAAATTGTAAAATAATCACAAGATGTTTCATCAAGCATTACAATTGAGCTGAGCTCCTGAAAGAACAGGAAAACTTGGCACACTGAAAACTTTGGGGTCTTTGCACAGCCTGTGAGCACAAGGAGATTTTCCCTGCAAACTGTTATGAAAGGATCTTAATGTGTCTGAGAGAGGGAGCACAGGAGCTTCTCTGCCTGAGGCTGCTGGACTGGGGTTTTTTGGAGAGTGGAAATCCTAGAGTTTCTGGGACACTGATGGGTTAATTGCAAGAGTACAGCTGATGCTGTGAAAAGCAGCAGTGGCCCTGCTGAGTCTCCATCCCATGGAATCACAGCAGTCTCACTGAGGTGGCCCAAGTGTCAGCGTGTACATCCAGGGCCACAGCAGCACAAGCAAAAATTAGGGGTTAATAGTAATAGAACAGCTAGCCCAGATTCAGTCTCCAAGGAGCACCTCAGCACCAGATTCAGAGCAGGTGAAACTGCTGCCCTGCCTAGACATGTGGGCACTTGGAGCCCTGGGGTCCAGGCACTGGACATGCAGCCACTTGTACCACTTGCCCTGTTGCTGCTCCCTACTGAGGAAGACCCAGCTCTCACTGCCATGAGACCATCAGAATGGTCTAAGTTCTTCTTGAGCCCAAGGAACTGCCGTGAATATCATCTATTTATTGTGTCCTTGCTCTTGTGAGGCTGCTCCTGGGTTTGAAGGTAGGGCAAAATGCTTTGATTCATGAATTTTGTAATGTTCTGGAGTAGCGTTATGGTTTTAAATCACCCACATTTGATTGTAAGGTTGAAGTAATTTAAATGTTCATCATAAATCTGAACACACCAAACCAAAGTTTCTCTTTGGGGATGCAAAAATAAGAACAGGAAAATATAGAAATCCACCTGGTTTTCCAGTTGCAGGTAAACACTGAGCAATCAAGGCCACTGACCAATCCAATCAATACTGGATTAGTGCCAAGGAGGACTCGAACAACCCATCAGAAAAGTTAAAATGACCAATAAAAGATCAAAAGAGAAGATGTCTACAGATATAAAAGATAATGTTTGCTTTTCTTTCCAAACCATGTGTGAGAACCCAACATTCTTCAAGAACAGACTGTACTGGCACGGGCAGACAAAAAGCAATGGGAAAGACCGGTAAATCCCCCTTCAACCACATAAACAAACTTGTCTCTAGGCATGACATCACAATCCATAAAAGCCTCCAGTGCTAGGGTTTCATTCTGCTTCAAGTGTCATGAGAATTAATTTTAGACTTGAGTTGTTGAATAACCCCAGAGGGGAAAGGAAAACGAGCCATCAAGATTTCCTCTATTCATCAAGTTCTGAAGGCAGCTTCCCACCAACTGACACTATGCATTTCAGCCTTTTTCTTGAAGAGCAGCATAGCTAGAAAGAGCTATGGGGCATGGATTTTCCTCCTAGCAGGGAGGTGAGATGCTGGTTTATATTCTGAAAGATCAGATGCTTTTGTTTGTTCACAGTATATTGACCAAGAGGTTACTTAGACAGATATAAACACATATTTCATCACTTTCTGAAAACGTTTGTGTTTGTGATAATGCCTGGCAATAAAACAAACCTCCACTGAAAGGCCCAGATCTACTTCTCCAGAAAGAACAATTTAGTGATAATGTCAAAATAATATGTTACATCCAAACAATAACGTGCCACAAAATGACAAACTACTGAAAGACAGATGTCAGTGATCTGAAAAGCAACAAACAACTCTTTCAATAGACAAGAAGGTTCCCCCTTGGGCAAGTCACTGGTGTTCCAGATAGTGCTGGGGTCCACGTTCCAAAGTTTTTTTCTGAGTGGCAGCTAATGGTTAATTTGAAAGCAGAGCATCTGAGTGAAGGGAAAGATTGGTCTTCCACTTCCTTCTCTTCCATTGCTTTCAGACCCTTATTAGGAAAGAGCACCAAATCAGACAAAAATGAGCTGAATCTATTATTGCTTAACTTTTTTAGTCTAAAAATAAAAGACGTTCTCGTAAAAATCTCACTTCCCATGATGTCTACAATTATTTATTTTGCAAGGTGCTGGGAAAAGGTTAAGAGCAGGAATTGGATGAGTACAGTCAGAAATCAGTTGTTTTATGACCTACCAACTCCATTTCCCTTCATTGGTCCTAAGATGGCCCCTTCCCTAAAAGCTTTTCCATGGAATAAATCACCTCAATTTTGAATTCTACACAAAGCAGTTCAGAACTGCAGTTTTTCAAACCATGGTAGAAACTGGTGTTTGAGACAAAGCACACAGTTCCTTTGTGTGTGGGATCAGAGCTATGACATGCTGGATAACCTGGAGTGGGAAATTATGCAGTCCCTGGAACTGGGTCCATGGAGGACCCAGCAGAAATGCTTATAAGCCACCTCTGCACACATCCTCTACCAAAACTGCAGCCACTATTTAGTATTTTGTCATCTGTTTACATAAAAATTTTGTCCTCTCTAAGGGTTCACTTCTGAAAATAAGCCTCTGTTTTAAATGCTTTGACAGTGACTACATAAATTTACATGACGCATTTCACAATCCTTGGAAAATTGCTTTGCTTATGATGGATACTCAACATTTCTTTCAGATAAGTTTGCAGTGGGAGCTGCGGGGGAAGGCTATACTGGCAAGACATCAAAATCTGAGGAAATCATAAAACATTGCTAATAACATCTTTGTGCTTTACTTCTACAATTATTTTTACAGCATGAGGATTTGTGCCAGAAATTCAAATTACATTCATTTTGTCGCACTTGCCCAAGTGTTTTGTATGCAGGTATAGTCCACTTTTCATCACAAGAATTAAGGAGGAGTCTGTTACTGAATCATAGAATTAGAGAACTGTTGAGCCTGAAAGGAGCCTCTGGAGGTCCAATCTACCTAGAGCCAGTGGCCCAAAACTATGTCCACAGAGTTTTTGAATGTCTGACTCCACATCGTCTCTGGACAGCCTGTGGCACTGCTTAGGCACTCAGTCAGTGAAAAAGGTTTTCCTGATTCTCAGATGGAGCCTCCTGTGTTTCAGATGGTGCCCACTGCCTCTGCTCCTGTCACTGGATACCACTGGAAAGAGCCTGGCTCTGTCTTCTTCTCTCCCTCCTTCAGGTGTTTATACACATTGATGAGATCCACCCTGAGCCTTCTCTTGCCTTCTCAGAATGAACAGTCCAGCCAGGTTCTTCTGCCCACTGCAATTATATTTTCTTGAGTGTAAATGTCCAGCTGGTAAATCTGACCTCTTGTTTCTTTACCTTCTGCCCAGTGCCCTTTGAAATGTGTTTAAATGATTACAACATGGGGCTTTACTACATCGACATTTTCCCCAGTTAAGAATAGCAGCACTAAAATTGACCTCATTTTTCAATACACATGAAGTCACAATTGGATAGGAAACAACCTCTGAAAACACTGTAAAGTACAAGAGAAGGCAGAGAGATAAGTTGTTGGTTTTGGTGTTTTTAAAATTGTTCTTGTTCAACTACCTACATTTCATTTAAATCTATGTGATGACAGAGAGACTTGTAAGAATTATAAAACTGATTTCATTTTTATTCATCTTTTGCTAAAATAATTTGGTTTTTATATAAGCTAGCTCATATGCTTCTGTTCAGTGGGAGATACTTTGAGCAGATGTGCAGCTTGTGTCTTGCTTCTTAGGAAAGATGGATGGATATTTTTAATATGAAGGACACAATTCTTTTATCTGTTGTATTTCTTTTTGGAGCATTTTCTTGTTTCTGCACTAATAATTGCCCACAGGAAAATTATTCTTCATTTTGCTTTTGTACAATGTATGTAACATATTTAGCTAAGAGATCCAAATTCACCCACTAAAAGATTACATTTTCCCAGTCTTGGGCTTAATAAAGTTCAACAGGAACTGAGGTTTTGTATCCCAAAACATAAACTAGGCATGGGATCCCCACCACAGAGCACTTGCTATGCAGTTCCTGTCTAAATGTCCTGGTTGGATAATCAGGGAGGAAAAGATTTTAGCAAGTTGCTTCATATTTTACTCTTGGCTCTCCACCTTTCTGCAAGAAGGCACCTCCTCCTTCCCCATGGAAAGCACTGGGTGACTGCAAAGCACAGTTTCATGATTTAAAGGGAGTGAGCTTGCTGTAGCTATGGATGGCAAGTAAACTAACAAGTAAACTAACAAGTGCTCTATATGCATGTTCATGGAAGCCTCACAATGATTTCTGACATGGAAGGAATTCTTGAAAACATGACCATTCAATTTAAGGCTGACTAGAGGCACATGTTATCCCGACCTGCATCTGAAGATGGGGAGTTACAAGTCACCTCCTGTTCAGAAGTTACTTTGATGTACTCATGTGGTACTAGATCTCAGCAAAAACTGCTATCATACTGTGCTATCATCAGGTCTTGCTAGCTGGGGCTCAGCACCATGACAGCACAGCTAAACAGGCTTCTTTAGAAAGCTAGTTCATGTCTGAAACCAGAGTATAACCGGTCCCAGTGCCAAACAGAAGCTGAACTTTCCGGGATAAAAAAAACTAACTTAACTCAGGGTACAGAGACCTAATGAAAATCTGGCCATAATTCATGAAATTCTGTGCTGATCCATTTCCAATGAGTTTATTAAAGGCAAAACTCAACTGGTTTGGAAGGAACTTGCCTTTCTCCAGTGGCATTTCCACCACAGTGAGATGTGGCTTTTCCCACAGTACAATGCACAGTGCTACTAATGTTACAGGATAACCATAGTCCAATGTAATGTGCCAAAAAACTGCATTCTAAGTGAGAAATGTTGGTTGTAAAATTTGGCTGCCAAAGCTGAATTGATTAATTCAGCTTTAGAAATATGTATCCTTTTGCAGAAATGTGTGTAGGTGTGCAACTGGGGGAAAGACTAGCAAGAATGAGATCCAGTACAGCTTAGAAAGGAAGGTGAATTTTAAACTGAAACAAAATGCCACAAAATATTGGTATAAAAGTAAGACCTTCCCAGCTGCTGTAGCTGGAGCCATTCTTAAAACTGCAAAAGCAAAATCAGTTGTATATGAGAAATATGTATATAAGACATATATATGTATATATACAACTTATGAATGACAAAACACATTTTATTGTAATTATCATAATTTTTTATAATGACCATAATTTATCATTCTATTCATTCTGTTTAAACAGAGTGCAAAACAAGGGGAAAACAAAGCCATTTACATGTGAAATATAAGCTATTGGGATCTTCTGGGGTTCTAAAAGCACAGTTGACTACCTTTTCTTAATTTATCATGTAGTGGAATGTCTAGGTATCATAGAAGCATTCTTCCAAAATGAAAAATATTTTAATGAATGTTATGGTGTTTTAAGTTACCACAAAACCAATGTGTTATATTCTGACCTCCATACATTTTTGAAGCCTTGCAATACATGCAGAAAGTCTTAAAAAGACAGTTGACAGGTAAGAAAAATAAGGGAGAACTGCCTTTTTTTATCACCTATACCTTGATCTGAAATGAAGCTGTTCTTGCATATGTCCATCCAGAGGGTTTTTACCTCTCCAGCATTTTTAAGTTCAGTTTGAACACCACCATCTTGTGAGACATCTCAGAAGTACTTTTAAGAAGGAATGAATAATATATTTTGGTTTTGAGATCTCAAAAACTCTTCGTTTAGTCCAATATGCAAGATGGATCTACTAAAATTCATTATATTACTATGCAGAAAATAGGAAAATCTCTTCTTGTGATACCTAATCATATGTACACACACACACACATATAGAGCTATAATATTACCCATTCACCTCTGAATTAGAGACATAGAATGATTCAGAACTAAGAAAATAATTTTTTTCATGTAACAGAGAAATTTAAAATTATAAGTTGCAAGTCTGAGTAATGCATTTAGACTGAGTTTGAGACATCAAAAATGGACTGAGTCAGTCACACAGCTGAATGAGTAAGGTTGTTAAAGAAAATCTTTATTTCAGGAAATCGGTAATATCACTCCTGACACTGTCAGTGTTTGGCTGAAAGATTTATCATTTATGTCTCCTTTTAATGTCTTTCCATTTAGAGCTAATTTAAATGAGAATTGTCTAAAATATCTATTTATAAAAACTGCCTGTGACTCTTATCCATTCTAAATTTCTAGGACTATTTCTGTATACTGGTATATAAGGCAGGATAGAGGTTATCATTCCCATCTCTAACATATTCCCTTTTGAAAAAATATCAATCACACTCTGCTTCCAATTACTGTATTTTTAGAATATGCAGAAATTGTGTCTGTGTATCGTCTGCCAGAAAGGGATGGTGAGTGCATTTATTTTAAAGTGTAGGCCTCTTACTGCTATTTTTATTTTTCTGTAGATCATCAGCTACAATCTTCACCATTTTTTCCCAGTAAGTCTCAATTAATCACAGCACAAAGCAATGCCTTAAATATTAACAAGAGGATTTGTGAGCAAAACTGTGGGTTTTCTTAAATTTTACTTCTACTTCAGTGTCTGTAATTCAAGCATTTTATGTGCAATATCTCAGTTCTTAATTTATTCCACTTCTCTGCTTCCAGCAGAGGCCTCATTTTCATCTTTGTTTAGTGACAAAATCACAGTCTTCCATCCCTCCAGCAAGACTGTGCTGTGCTGAGTCACATTCCAGCCAGTGTCCCTCCTAGCACACCTTCAGCCTTGGCAGGAGCAGCCCATACAAACCTGTCCTAAGGGAAAGGTTTTGTACACTTTTACCATCCAACCCAGTGAAGGAATAGTCCCAGTGACAAGCATTTAACAGTTTCCCAAACTAAATATTGTTAAAACGCTGCATGAGCAGAAAATAGTATTTTCAGAGATAAATGCTGAGCCTGACTGTCCTTTCCAAACAAAGATGGGGACCTCCCCACCCTCCTGTGCTCCAGGATGCCACTTCAGCCCAGCCTGGGGCAATCAGCCCCAGCCCCAGCACTGTTATGAACCATGAGAACACTTTAAATTTGTACCACTAAGGAAAGCTTTTGATCTTTACTATACATTTACACATCTTTCTCTTCAATTTTCTTAAAGCTTCCTATTCCTCTAGGAAATTTCTTGCCTCCTCTGTAGAGAAGCAAGTGCCATAAAAAGAAGGCACATCTTTCAGAGTGGACAGAAACTGGGCAGATACAGGAAATGTTTGGTGCTGTTTTGGCTTTTGTTGCTACTGAAAAGGGATCAGTTCAGGAGACTGAGAAATATAACTGCAGGATACTACCTTAGAGGATGTACTGGCTGGGATTTTACAATCTACAGGCATTTTCTGTCAAATATATTGTACACAAAGGCATTGCCAAACAACAACAGAGACTATTCATGGTATTCTGAGACACTGCCAAAGAAAACAAGCCTGCAGATTATCCTTTATTTGATGTTATGCTGACATTTTTCACATGAACAGGGTTTGTGGAACTGAAAATTAAAGGATGAACATCTAAGAATGGATTCTGGGCCAGGATTCCTGCTTTCTATTCAAACCCTGGTTATGGTTTTATATCTTTGCTTATTTACCCATAATGCAAAACAATATTTAGATTAAAGGCCATTGTAGTTAAAAGACTCTTCTTTTCCACTGTTTTCCAGTGCACCAAAAATTACTTTTGCTCCCTGGAATTGCAAAGAACTAACAGATTTGGGTTAAAATTATGTCTTGAACCATCTCACTTCATTTTTGACAACTATGTAAAGCTACTCATAAAAAGAAAATAATATAATCTACCCAGAAGACTTCCCACTTCTTAATCTGTCACAACAGGAGTATCAAAGCTGGAAGAGGTCTAACAGTTCAAAAAGATACAGGGAGACTTAGAAAGGCCAATACTTATAAAAGTGTCAACTATAAGAAACCCTAAAACTCTGTGTCCAGTCCCCTGCTTTGGAGCTCTGGATGCAAGATGGGCAATAACAAAATGCAAGTCACATGGAGTACATGACTCAGGAGCCCTAGAGACTTTCTTAATCTTTTGTCCATATACTGCCAGAAAAATAGCAAGTGCTTGGAATAGCAGGAAGGCAAAGGGAGTGGAAGAGAGCAGAAAGATTCCTCCTTGTCAGACTTTACTTTGCCAGGCTAAACAAGCCCAGCTCTTGCAATCAGCAGGTGCTCCAGGCCCTGGACCCCTTGGTGCTCCTCAGATGAACTAGCTGTAACATGCCCTTATCCCTCACATTCCCAGAGCTGAACAGGCAGGAGGCCTTTAGAGTGGGGAACAGCACATAAGCCTCAGGAAGGAAAGAGGGCATGGAAGAAGGGAAGGAACACTGTGCCATGCACGACACGTTGGCATAACATGAGACACAAAAATGCTCCTGTACAATGTACAGTAATTTTAATTACTTTGCTCTGTTCATTGTCATGAAGAGAACCCAAATCTGCAAACATTGAATAAAGTGTTGCAATTTTCCAGTAGAGGTTGCTATAAGGCATAAATTTCTGGGCACTAAAACTGATAAACTTTTATTTTGGCAGCTGCAAAACTGGTATTACTCAAGGTATTTATCAGTTTTATATACTTCTGCTTATCCCAGACAAGAATACTTTTTTTCATAATGCTGGCATTCTGTTTCTTGCTCAGAGACCAATAATTCTGGTGAAGTTCATGACAGTAGGCCCTGGATATGTTCCCTCTCTAATGGAAAAAGAGACAGCTTTTGTTTTCTTCTTTCTGGTATTTCCTGTGCATCTGAAAATTTTCTACTTTCATTACAGATGAAGGAAGAAAATACAACTCCTTCAGTATTTTTAACTTCAGAACTTTACAGGGACAACACACTCTGAAAATGAGAAACAGAAAGTATTTCATTTCTTCTCTGTCCCATTTTCATTGATTTGTTCAATATTTAATATTATAGAAATATCTTTGTAGTGACTTAGAAGGTAACTCAAGGCTGGTTAAAGAGGACAAGTTATTAGGGCAGTATTGCTTTCTGAAACTCAGAGATCAATGGTTGTCTCAAAGTAAGCACCCAGAAATGTCATGTTCTTAAAACTTTAGGAACTCTTGAAAATCCAGTGAGTAGCTTCCATCAGCCCAGGAAGTAATAAATATGAGCTTCACAAATAAAAAGTACAGTCGTAATGAATAAAAACCTCAAGACATCCTGGACTGCCTATAGACGAATGGGGGAGTCAAACTCCACACAAAACTGCTCTTTACAGACCATCCAGAAACAAACAGGAGTGCTCAAGGATGAAGAAATTCATAACCACAAAGCTGACACATAAATGAAACTGAGACCAGTGCTTGTGTGACAGCTCAATATGTAAAGCTACTCATAAAAAGAAAATAATATAATCTACCCAGAAGACTTCCCACTTCTTAATCTGTCACAACAGGAGTATCAAAGCTGGAAGAGGTCTAACAGTTCAAAAAGATACAGGGAGACTTAGAAAGGCCAATACTTATAAAAGTGTCAACTATAAGAAACCCTAAAACTCTGTGTCCAGTCCCCTGCTTTGGAGCTCTGGATGCAAGATGGGCAATAACAAAATGCAAGTCACATGGAGTACATGACTCAGGAGCCCTAGAGACTTTCTTAATCTTTTGTCCATATACTGCCAGAAAAATAGCAAGTGCTTGGAATAGCAGGAAGGCAAAGGGAGTGGAAGAGAGCAGAAAGATTCCTCCTTGTCAGACTTTACTTTGCCAGGCTAAACAAGCCCAGCTCTTGCAATCAGCAGGTGCTCCAGGCCCTGGACCCCTTGGTGCTCCTCAGATGAACTAGCTGAACACATTCCCAGAGCTGAACAGGCAGGAGGCCTTTAGAGTGGGGAACAGCACATAAGCCTCAGGAAGGAAAGAGGGCATGGAAGAAGGGAAGGAACACTGTGCCAGGCACGACACGTTGGCATAACATGAGACACAAAAATGCTCCTGTACAATGTACAGTAATTTTAATTACTTTGCTCTGTTCATTGTCATGAAGAGAACCCAAATCTGCAAACATTGAATAAAGTGTTGCAATTTTCCAGTAGAGGTTGCTATAAGGCATAAATTTCTGGGCACTAAAACTGATAAACTTTTATTTTGGCAGCTGCAAAACTGGTATTACTCAAGGTATTTATCAGTTTTATATACTTCTGCTTATCCCAGACAAGAATACTTTTTTTTCATAATGCTGGCATTCTGTTTCTTGCTCAGAGACCAATAATTCTGGTGAAGTTCATGACAGTAGGCCCTGGATATGTTCCCTCTCTAATGGAAAAAGAGACAGCTTTTGTTTTCTTCTTTCTGGTATTTCCTGTGCATCTGAAAATTTTCTACTTTCATTACAGATGAAGGAAGAAAATACAACTCCTTCAGTATTTTTAACTTCAGAACTTTACAGGGACAACACACTCTGAAAATGAGAAACAGAAAGTATTTCATTTCTTCTCTGTCCCATTTTCATTGATTTGTTCAATATTTAATATTATAGAAATATCTTTGTAGTGACTTAGAAGGTAACTCAAGGCTGGTTAAAGAGGACAAGTTATTAGGGCAGTATTGCTTTCTGAAACTCAGAGATCAATGGTTGTCTCAAAGTAAGCACCCAGAAATGTCATGTTCTTAAAACTTTAGGAACTCTTGAAAATCCAGTGAGTAGCTTCCATCAGCCCAGGAAGTAATAAATATGAGCTTCACAAATAAAAAGTACAGTTGTAATGAATAAAAACCTCAAGACATCCTGGACTGCCTATAGACGAATGGGGGAGTCAAACTCCACACAAAACTGCTCTTTACAGACCATCCAGAAACAAACAGGAGTGCTCAAGGATGAAGAAATTCATAACCACAAAGCTGACACATAAATGAAACTGAGACCAGTGCTTGTGTGACAGCTCAATACAGTCTTGCTGCATTTCCTAATCAAAAAGCAAATCTGTGACTACTAGGGCTTTCTAAATCTCCAAGGTTAGCAAACAGATTTGGTCACTCAAAGCTGGAGCAAAAATGCAACCTCATTAAATTTGGTGGAAAAAACATAGTTGATCATAAAAGAGAATTTCATAATCACTCTCAGAGGTGTAACTGTCACAGTTAGCTCAAAGACTGCACGAAATATCAAAAACAAAAAGGTGGAAACACATTAAACATTAATCAATGAAAACACAACTGAGCATTATTTTTCAGATGCCAAGAGTGTATCAGCACAAAAAAAATCACAAAAATGTATTCTATTCTATTCTTTCTATTCACTGTTTTATTCTATTCTATTAGCTGAGTGTCATCTAAGAAATATTCAGATCTGGAGAAGCATTCAAGAGAATTTCTTTTAATCCTCAAGTCCTTTTTCAGAACATGGAAGTGATCAGTAAGCATTCTTTAACTAGTTGGTCAAGGCAAAACTATGAGGCCTTCTGCAGGATACTGAAGGTAATAAACCCTGTATTAGAAGATGTGTTTTCTTGATGGCTATAAGCTATATAAGGTATGATCTTTTTTACTTTGAACACCAAAAATACAACTATCTTCATATCAGTAGATTCAATGGTACATCAAAAATAAAATTATACATGAGGTGTTCATTCTCATTTAAAAACTAACATGAAAACGACTTCTATTCTCACAGTGCAACATCTTCCCAAGTTTTTTTCTAATTCATAGCTGTGATCTGAGCTGCAGTCAAAAAATGCCAATACGTTATTTCATTTCTTAACAGCAAGGGACAACCTCAAGGATTATGTGCCTTCTTACTGTGTTTTCCACAGAAGAATATATTTTGAAACCTGCTAAAAAGAATTATTGCCTTTAAAATCTAGAGATTGATCAATTTATCACTAATATATATTTTTTAATTTTTTTTACTACAAAGAAGGGAACAAAGATCAACTGCTTGTGTTGTTTTTGAAACCCTTTGTGTCTGGCCAAATCAGTTATTTTCCCTGTATCTTCTTCTAAGTCTCTCTGTGCAGTCAGTACTAGAGAATTCAACAGCACTAGAGAATTCACCGCAAAAGCAAAAAATTAAGGACAACACTATTACGTCCTTTCCTTTGCTCCATTTTTGCCCACTATTGCACAAAGATTTCAGCAGAGATGCATTACTACAATATTTAGCCTCCATCAATCAGTAACATGGGGTATTTTTTCAGTTTGGCTATCCATGCTATCAGAAACGCAAAGCACCTGCTCTCTGAGCAGGGGGCTTGTGGAACAAAGACTGTCTTCATTCAGCTCCTCTCTGCAAATAGGGAATCACAAAATCACAGTCACAGAAGTTGCAAGTTTCAAAGGGATCCCAGTGGGTCATGTGGTCCAACCTCCCTGCTCAAACAGGGCATTCTAGAGCGTATGGCACAGAATTGTATCCAGATGTTCCTTGAATATGTCCAGTGAGGGAGACTCCACACCCTGTCTAGGAAATCTGTTCCAGTGCTCAGTCATTCACAAGAAGCTCTTCCTCATATTCAGATGGAACTTCCTGTACAGCAGTTTTTGCCCATTACCTCTTGTCCTGTTGCTTGACACCACTGAGAAGAGCTTGGAAACATCCCCTTGGCACCCTCCCTTCAGGTACTTATGGAGTTTGATGAGTTCCCCTCTCAGTCCTCTCTTCTCAAGGCTGAACATGTTCAACTCCCTCAGCCCATGAAGGGCTCCATACTGATGGCAAGCAAGCAGCAGCCCTTTCCCACCTGCTTGTTGGTATCCTCAGCTTTTGCCAAAATGAAAGGAAATGTGTATGCAATTAAAATTCTGCTTTCAAACAATTTCTTTCTTTCAAACTGCCAGACTATGTAAACTGCTCAATTGTATATGAAATATTCAGGAACTGAAATTTGTTTGTATTTGCATTGAATCTGTATTTTTCCAGGATTTCTTTGTCTCGTCTTTCCAACAGGTTTCCCAGAAGTGTCATCAGTAGCCCCTACCGCCCCCTTAGAGCCATATCCCTGAGAATTCCTGGAAATAAGTTTTCTTCTTTGTTGGCATCAAACAGGAAACACTCAATAAGCTGCCCAAACATCGAAAGTATTTTCTTCATATTCTGGATAGCCCAGTGAAAGTTCTTTTTCTTCAAAATGTAGTCAGAATTCTGACACATGTCAAACGAGTGAAAGAAGTGTTACCCAGCTTTGGGGATTATGGGGATTTTTAAATGAAATATAAATGCTTGTCAGCACTTATCTCAAGTACACAGATGGTCACAACTCATACTTTGCAATTCTGTAGGGAGCACACAACCTAGAGCTTACATCTACCCTACAGATCTGTGAGAAGAATTTTGTCATTAAAAATGTATAAGCACAGGTTTCATTGAATGTTTAAATATTTCAGGCCACCAGATAATCAAATAGTGGCATCTCTATTAGGATTGATATCAATAAAGAACACAAAAAAATACAAGGCATTCTTGGCAGGCATTTGGTGTATTTTGTGAAGAAATAAAAAGTAATTTAAAATATATGCTTTAAAAAAAGATAAAATTTTCTGTTTAAAGGACAGAAAGGAATCTTTTAAATGAAGACATGGGCGTCTAGTTAAATTTGTCATAGAGACAATGCCAGAAACAGACAGATGTGAGATCAATGAAAGTTGTTATTATTTTCAAAAACAATTCTGATAAACCTTTTAATCACTTCTCAATTTCTACTTTTTCTTTTTCTGCCTGACACATGCCTTTCTTTATTGTACATGAAACTGCAAAACATGTTTTTGATACTCAACTCTGAACACTTAGAAAAAAAGCATAAAGGATTAATAGCTTTGATTCTCCTTCCTCAGTTTGACCCAGAATTTGTCTCTCGCAATCTAAAAGACATGTGTATGCAATCAGGATCACTCTTTGAAATATCATTTGTTTGTATTTCATTTCTCTGATAACGAGTCAGGCAATCTAAGGAGTTGTGCAATTTCCATTTGTGGACACTAAAATTTGCCATGCAGCTTCCAGTGCAGATTCAGTGATCAGGAAGCCAGCCTGCACATCTAGCTTCACTTCTGTGAGTGACAGATGTCTTGCATGATGAGAAACACAGCTCCAGCTTTCCCAGTTATGTCAAAAGGCTTTGCTCCAGGTCCTATGGCAAAAGCCATTTCTACTGATCAGGAGGACAGTGGAGATGCCATGGAAAAGAAGGATCACCACAATCCACTCTTTCCTCCTCAGTTAGCAAGTAACTCCCCTGGCTCACTGTTGTTCTGTCCCAAATCACTATTACCACCCTCTGCAGGTAAAGCTCCCGCACAGCCACCAGAGCTGGTGTGAACAAAGATGAGCTCCCGAGGAGGGAGGAGCCATCTCTCCTACAGTCCCTGAAGGATGGAACTTGGCAGACACCACACCCTGCTTCCTCAAGCAAGCTGTTTGCTGGTGCCAGCACTGCCACAAAGCTCGCAGCACACCTGCACTTAGAGCCTGTGTAACCCTCGGCACTCCCTGCAGTTCGAGTAGTTCCTCAGGTGGAAAGTCTCTCTCCCTGCAGCAGCCGTGGTCCAGAAATCCCCCAAAAGACAGAAATTAATCCTCACAGTCAATCTCATTTTCCTCGCCAAAAGCCTTGCTGACTGAATTTCCTAAAAGTTATTCATACCTCAGACAGAGAAGGCATCTCCTGCTTTCATCCCACCATGTCTAGCCACCACAGCCCAAATACCTATTAGACTATTCCCATTCTAATTGATTTTTGATACCCAGAATTTCCAGATTGAGTAAATAACATTAATACAATACAAATATATCAGTCTCACAATGCCTTTCAAAAAACAAATAGACACATACATTTTCAGTAGTTTTATTGAAAAATGCCTCTTTCATTTCAGAAATAAATAATATAAGGCAGTGAAATTCACAATTTGCAGTTAAAATATAAAAGCAGCAATTCTATATCCATAGTCTTGCAAACAATTTCCAACTGCTTTTGGTAACTAAGAAACATTGTATTCTGAAAAAAAAATCCATACTAAATATACAACATAAACATGCAATTCCATCTCTGCAGGATTGACTGCAATTTGGCATAAATGTAACTGTGTCTACAAACAAGGAGATTTCAGGCATTATTAAACTGTATCCAGTTGATACAATGACTTCAGCTACTTAATGTTTGTGGTGTTTAGAGGAGATGTATAAGAGCAGTATATGCTCTGCAGCTTGTAACTCAGAATAGAAGAAAATTACAATGATACTGGAAGGAGAGGGAAAATTTTGGTTCTTTTTAACTAGATATTGCAGACCTGTGATCTGATTGAACTGAAAACATGCATTTGAAAAAGAAGAAAAATGTAGAGCTAAAGCAGTCCTTAAAAAATTTGCAACAGCTCTGTGGTAATTTTTGTTTTGGTTTTTTGGTTTTCTTTTTTTTTAATGTAATTGTTTTTACATTATTTTAATGAAAAGACAGCACTGGGATAACTGAATGCACACCTTAATCTGTATGCAACCACTATAAGCAACAGTATTTTACAAGCATTTCCAGAGCAACATGAAGTGTTTGGGTACACACATTGCTATCCCCACATAAGCGAGATACAAAACAGGGGTGCGTCTGACATGAGAAGACCAGAAAAGCCATATTGCAAAAGGAATGATGCACTCTCCTGTGTGTATCTGCAAATGCAAGCACAGCAAAAAAAAAAAAAAAAAAAAAAAAAAAAAAAAAAAAAACAAAAAAAAAAAAAAAAAAACAAAACCAAAAAAACCTCACCAACCAAAAAAAAACCAAAACAAGACACACAGATCTTTTACGGTTTTGTTTTTGCATTTCTTGACAGTGACCTTTTCCAGCGCATGTGCTCAGGGTATTCTGGTGAATGCATTTCAACTCCATAGTCCTCATACTCGTCCTCTCTCCTTTCTGACTCCATAGGTACTATAAAGGGTTCACCTTCAGGCTGATAGGGTCCACTTTCAGGCACGTATGGTTCTGGTTGAAAATAGTTGTCCGATTGAACATAATAGTTATCGCATGTCTTTGAATCCACATATGCTATGAAAGTTAGTCTGTCTACGTAATGTTAGTTCAACCTTATTTTCATATAATAAATATATAAATAATTAGTTCACTGGGGGTATTTCTCAGTTTTGCTCATGAATGCCTTTTTGGCAGCAAAATAATAAAAGGTTTTATATTCATCTTTAAAGGCTTTGTATTTATAATACACAAAACAGTGCAGAAAGAGTCATAAATTAGGCAAGGGACAGATCATGGTAAAACTATTTTAAAAAATCAAACAAAACCAAGAAAAATCAAATAAAATTACTATTTTACAGCTACTTCAGTAAATCTAAGCATTGGGCTTTATTTTAAACTGCATAATTAAAAGAAGACATGGAGAAGGTAAAATGAAGAGATGGGTTTGGTGTATGCTAATTTTCTCTGAGAATGGGAAAGTAAGTGTAGACATAACTATCACCAGCGGCAATATACAGTACATGTCATTTTGTCGTGCTGTTCCTCGTAACAAACCGAGTTACAGCTGGTGCTTCAGGAACACCAAAAACTACAGCAAAACAGAAGAAAAATTATTATAAAACTTTGGTATTTATAACTGCAGTTACAGATCCAACAAGATTACACATAAAAAAGGTATATGCCCCAATTCAGACATGTTGGTAACAAGCAACAGACAGGTAGGTTTCATAAGTTGTCAAAGATGTTATTCTGGCATACAGCAAGCAGCAGCAGGCTTTTATGCAAAAGTATCACGTAGAGTTGTTAACAGATTTTAGTGGATACAGTCACATACAAATCATCTACAAGCCACAATTAGTTTACTATTTACATAAGTTATTTCTCATTTTCCAGGTTAAATCTGTCTCTCTTCTAATGGCATTACCTTCGCTGGTTAGTAGTTTTACAAGCCTCCTTCGCCACTGAGGTTTTTGGTGGTCTAGGTCTTTTTTTAAAAAGAAAGACTGTCTATTTTATTATTGAAATGCAATAGGCTTAATGAATTGACGTCACTGTCCTTTATCTCATTCATGAGTTGTGTTAGTAAAAGTAACTCCCCGTTCTATGAGGTCAACATGGTTCAAGAACCATATCCGTGGTGAAATATCCATACGGACTCATTTTCTAATAAGCACGTGCGCAAAC
The DNA here is from genome assembly GCF_017590135.1 of Pyrgilauda ruficollis. NCBI lineage: Eukaryota > Metazoa > Chordata > Aves > Passeriformes > Passeridae > Pyrgilauda > Pyrgilauda ruficollis. Next base: position 11,409,183 of record NW_024525490.1, read on the forward strand.
ATCTCAGAAACAGGATTTTCATGTATTCAAACTGTAAGCAGCACTGGCGACTTAGAAAATGTGTTAGCCGAAACCTGAAACAGGTCAAAGATGATGTTAGTCTTTTAAAAAGTTCATCTGATGTGCAAAAACATACTTTCATCCAACTAAATACATTAACAGTTAAGTCTTAGGCATATATTTATATATGTATACATAGCTGCTTGCTAGAAAGAACACTGCTGAATCACACGCACAATTTTCTTTATTTTTCATTTAAATAAGAATTTTTTGTGAGATCCACAAAATGCACAACCACCTGGCTCTTTAACCAGTATCACTGAATCTGCAATTGTGTACATATATATATATATATTTTTTCTTTCCTTCTTCTTTTCATGGATACATGCACAATTACACTAACAGCAAACCACATCCAATAGTAGTATCACATACACTAATTTTGAGATCTAGCAAGGCATACATATTAATTTGTTAACAATACTGTGGTCCTGCAGGATCCCCATGTTAAAATATATTAGAATCTTTCCAGTCAAAAACTGGTGGTCACTGGACCCTTCATTTTGGTTCCGGAAGCAGCCTACTGCTTTGAGTAACGTCACAAAGTGGAAGGCTTATATGACTCAGGGCTAATCAGAGACTCCATGGCATTTAACTTAGTAGATATTGTAGGACAGTGGTGCTTTTCAGTTGTCTGCACTGTTATTAACAAATGGATTTCCCTTGTGAAAAATTTTTATTTCAGGAATCAATTTTGTATAAATCCTGACATGGCTCAAAAAGAGACACATGGAAACTGCCAACCACAGCATTCCTTTTATTTTTCAAGAGAAACATGGAGAATTCAACCTTGTTCTGAAGACGATTGGAAGGGGTGGTGACAGAGGGGGAAAAAAGAAGAGAAGAAATTGGTCACTTAAATCCTATGAGCAACACTACCAGCTAGTAACCATCTACATTAAATAAATAAAATAAAATAAAAACCAAAACAAGACTACAATATTTACACACTACTTCCTATTTAAAACAAATCATGCACAACATCAGGTAATCCTAGACCAAAGTCTAAATGGCTCCTCATATACTTGAACATTACAATGAGGCAGTCCTGCTCACTGACCCATCTCCTCCTGACTCACTGTGCTCAGAGTAGCAGGACTGTCTCATGTAAAGCAGCTCACTATGAACAGCCACACCTGTGAAGGCTATTTAAGGCAAAGTTAAGGTTAAGTTGTTCGTGACCTACCTGGGAACCCTTGGCCATTGTAAGGGATGCTAGCACACTGGGACGAATCACAATATCCTGGTGGCCCTGGGGGACCCCGAATACCCGCATTTCCAGGACGGCCTGGCGGCCCTGGTGGTCCTCGTGATCCTGTGGAGCCTGGTGGACCAGTTCTAGATTCTCCTTGTGGACCTAATTTTAGAATTGAGAGGTTGGGAGGTTGGTTTTTTTAAGAGACATCTTGATAAAACAGCTAACAACACTTCTGTCTAGACTTCACAGCCCAGGCTGTCTTTGGTGAGAAAGCACTCGCACTCTGTTGCTGTATGGGGGTCAACAGAAAGAAATACAAAAGAAATCTAAAAGTGTGACTCATCATGAGTTGCTTCCCTGTGTGTGGCTTATTTAAGTACTTATTCTTAGAAACTAATTTAGTAATGTTTGAGCCAAGTGAGAAATGTCAATGTATTCTCCAGTTAATTTCCCCTTTGTGTAAGATATGATGATCTCAAGGGAAACTACTAGATTAGACAAGCACACTGGATTTCTATTAAAATATAGGAGTACATCAATTATGCTGCCCAGTAGCCCCAGGACAGATGAGGTAATGTTGTTTTTGGAACCAGTCTTATTATGGTTAGCAGAAAAGTAAAGCTTCAAGTAACTGGGGCTACAATTTGCTGCCAGCATATTATGGTTCCTGTAATGAGTAGCCTAGTAAACTACAAGCAGAAATAAGTGATGCAGCTGATTTATGCAAAGGCATAAACAAAATTTCGTGACACAAAAACCAAACTAATAATCAAAAAATCTGTCTCTATTATCCAGTAACTCTGCATTTGGGAGTATTTTGTAGTCCAGCAAGTAAAAAAAAAAAACTATGTACTACAAAAGAAGCATCTGATAAGACTTATGAAAAATATCTGTCAAATATTTGGACAATGTATTTTAATGAAACACATTTTCACATTAACAAGCATGCCAGATGACTAAATTAAAAGATGAAGATAAGCACCTATTGGCCATGACCAAAAATCTTTCTAAATTCCTACTTTTGTGGTGATTTCCTACAAATTTATTAGAGTAAACTCTAATATATGTCAAAACCATGACCATGAAGTGGGCAAAGGGTGTTCATTCACCATATCAAGTCTAGTTCTCTATGAAGAAATATTTGCTTTTCTCTTACTTTTCTGTAATCTGATTAAACAAAAAATATTTACCAGGTGGTCCTGGCAAACCTCGTGGTCCTTGGGATCCAGTCCCTCTTTCACCTTTCTCTCCAGGGATTCCTACAGAATAATAAAAAGGCAATGAAAATCAAAGAAAGGAAACCACACCAACAGATATTCCTTCACATTCTCTCACTGACATTAATTTTTACTTCCCATGATTTAATACAACAGGAGTGGTTAAAATTTATGTTCTGCAGATGTTCAAATGTGAATTTGTGAAAATAATTTGCATATAAATATAGTAGCCCAAGAATAAAATAGGATGTAGATGTAACTTAGCATGAATAAACTCTCTCAAACATAGAAAAGTTTTGAAATACTGAAGCACCACAGAATCTTCTTATTTTAAATTACAATCATAAAGTTATTTTCAGTCTTGCATACTTCTGCTATAAAGGATGGTTTACACTCTCTTAGGAACAATTATAATCAAAAAAATTTAAGAAATTCTTCTTAATTCCTTGATTTATTCCTAGCCTTTTTAAAAGAGTGTATAAAATATATCCTATAAAACATAGCACCAAGTCTATGCTATAGTAGAGTAGTGGAAATAAGCAAAGGCCACAAAAGACTACACTACAGACACCCCATGTGATTGCGGTGATCCAAGATAGATGTAAAGTAGGTGTACTCATATGTTTACTTTCAGTTCAGTTGCTTCTCTCCCTCAGAATGTTGTAAGGGTGTTGATCTAATTCTTTAATGTCCTACATTTATACTTGTTAATGACTCATTTTCTCTCTTAATCAGTGTTCTGCTTTGCAAAGAGTTGTCTTACTCCAAACAGCCTTTCAAGCTGCAGCTGTATAGTGCCAGAAGAGATCTGAGAACATTTGCTTTCCTGGGATATTATGTGGAAGTCTCAGACAGCAGCCAAAATGTTATACCAATTTGTATTTCATGAAACCTGAGCAAGAGAGAGACAGGAAAGCACTCATCTAGTTAACCTTGTCCTTCAGTACACCAGTGTCCCTCAGGCAATCCAACTGGCCTAGCAGGGCTTCTTAGTCTGACATGGTAAAGGGAGCAGACTGCTCCTCTGGCAGCCTCTGCACTATGTCCAACTACAGCTGCCTTGCAGTTTATTCACCTCTTTCACCAGGTGGTCCTTGAACCCCAGGAGGTCCTGGGAATCCTGGTCTTCCTCCAGGTCCAGGTTCTCCTCTTGTCCCAGCAGCTCCCGGAGGACCAGGTGGACCTGGTGGCCCTGGCTGGTTTCGGTTTGAATAATAATCATTTGGAATTTGATTCAGCATTTGATTGAACCGGCTCATTTGACCTTCAAAAGAAAATAAAAATGTGAAATGAGTGAAAATCTTTTGTCAGAGTGGGAAGGAATAAAATATTATCTCTCTTAATTAAATCCTATTCTTGTTTCTCTTCAATAAATTAGTACAGATTATTTAGAAAGATTTAAGACGGATGTCCAATAAGAAAGCTGAACATAAATGGCAGAGGGAGGGGGTCAGGGAGGGAAGGAAAGGGAGTTTCTGGAAGCCAATGACATTAAAACAATTATCATAAAACTATTAAAATCAAAAAAGAGGCAATTTTTTTACAGTACTCTCACTCTTGCAGTTCTATTTAGAGGTTGTTTTTACTCTGAAGAACAGAAAGGATTTGCTCCACTTCTAAAACTGTAGTATCACATTTCTCTGTACTTTCAGACCTCTGCAGCTACCACAGGCAACATAAATTATTCATGTGTAGAGTTAGCAGCACAGTCAATGAAGTAATTTTCTTAAGCCTGTAGGATGCACAGGCTTGTACCTATACACCTTCTGCATATGGGGAAATTTCATTTCCAATAAAAGGATTTGTGAACAAAAGCAACACCATTTTGAAGGTGTGCAGGAAGGAAGCCTTAATGGAGAGACACATCTGATTAGTATAATGTGTCAGTCCTAGCATAACACTGAAGAAAGAGATCAGCTGAACATAAAAAAAAAAATAAGGCAGGGACGCTCTAAGAAATGTTAAAAGACCTTGGACATGATATTCATAAACCTAACACATTTACAAATGTACTTTACTTCTTCAGTGATGGCTAACCAACAGACATGTATTAGCAGCCATCACAGACATTTCAAAGGACATACAGTCCTCCTCCCTGTACACCGGCGCTCTTAAAGATCCAAAAGGTATATCTTTTCCTCAGTCAGCACTTAACCTTGTAATAGATACAATATTAAAAACCAGTTTGCCTTTGTCTTTCTTGGCAGGTCTACTGATAGCAAAATGCTGATTCAAGATCAGAGAGAAAGACTCTGTAGAGGGCAACTTCATGGGCTGCAGAGCTGCACTATGTGGCAGTAGAGGACTGAAATTAAATTTGAAGTCCTTTTCCAAATATAGTTTTTCCAAATATTGTTTCTACTTGCATAGCACCACTGATTCTGTGCAAAGTGTTTAACCAGCACTCATCTGTCTTTCCCTGCTGGCAAAGTACCTGCAGTAAGCATCCTTTTTCTCACTGATTCCCTTCTCTTGAAGGTAAGACATGTTAAATGAGAAAATATATATTGATTTTTTTGCAAAGATGAAGTAATTTTGGACCAAAATTGCAAAGGGAACCTCACCAGAATGTTAGGATTGCATGTGTATTTCCAAAGGTCACAGATTAGGTCCAACTCAGCTTATTCTGTTAATCTGTGATTATCAAAATATCCTCTGGATCTGGCAAAAATTTGCTGCTACATTTTTTCCATCAAATCATTTGCATTGGACAGCTGTCAGACTGGTCAAGCTCTTGCTCTGCTCTGTGGCCAATACCTGTCACTCCAAATTTGAACCATTGTTCTATCTTTTTAAGAAAGTAGTTAATTACTTGTATGGGATACAAAGCAAGCAACACTGTTTACCATTTATCAGTTGTTCACAAACTTGTCTCGCAACTGCTCGCATCATGTTTTGAGAAGCAATATCACCCTAAATAATCAAATCCAAAATAAGTGTTTCATTAGCACTTTGTACTTTTAAATACATAGTCTTTAATTTTAAAATTATGAGAAGAATTGGCTTTTAAGCTGACTTACTCTGTCACCTTTTTCTCCCTTCATTCCAGGTGTACCCTAAAAGAAATAAGTAAAAATTAAGCAACTGAAGGATTATGTTATTTCATCCCAATTGTAAGTTTGAGATGTGTAATTCTAGAAAAAGTTTTGACTCCTTCAAGAAGATCCGGTTCTCCTTGAACTTCTCATTTCAGAGATGCTAAAACAGGTGCCAGAAAAGAGTGGAGAAACAATGATCTTTTGTGTGTCATCAAACAGACTAATAGATGCAGAAGAAAAAGGTCTGAGGAAAAATTCAAACTAGGACAAAAAAATGGATGTATTCTGACACTTGGATCACACTGTCAATTTCAAAGCTGAATTTCTAGCATCATATTTGTGTAAATGATCAATGGTCTTGTACGAGTCATATATGACTGTTTAATTTTAAGTTTTAAGACAACTTATTACAGAAAGCATGTTAGGAAGAATAACACATGTCAGGGAAAGGTAGTTGTCCTTTTGAATCCATATAAAAAGGATTCTATATTAAGTGAAATAGAGTTATGCAGAGATGACAGATAACATGGAGACAGTGCTTATTCTATTTATAATAACAGTTTCCCTCTTAATTCTCAACTATTTCTAGTCTTTTAAATGTCTCATAGAAGTCTTAGTTTATAATTACTAACATTTGCCAACTTTTCTCTAGCAGCACTTTCCATTTGCCTTTGAATAGTTTAGTGGTTGTGGGGTTTTCAGTTTTCGAGAGTACTATGAAAGAAGCAAACCAGGAGGGCTGATTCTAATTTTGATGTATGCATGTGTACGTGAAAAATACTGGGAATAATGATAGGGCTAGCATAATTTCACATTGATTTTGATTTCTAGCCCAAATTACTACTTGAACATAAGGCATATTTCAAAGGTGAAAGATCAGTTTGGTCATCTGCTGCTCTGCATGGCTCTTCACATAGTAACACACACATCCTGGGTGTTACTGCTTTTTGCAGTGTAGTATTTCTTTAAGGAATCTATTTATCACCATTAACAAAGCAAAGGCCAAGTGTGGGCTGCAGCTGTTTCTCATAACATTCCTACAGTACCCGCAATTAATTTCAACAACACGAAACACCAAATCATTCCACTGAGGTCACAGCAGACACCTCTTGAATGTGGTGACACTCTTTCACAGACTTCTGTCGAGGGCTTGGGCAGACAAATGCCCTTGGGGTATGTCAGGGTGTGAGCTTAGTGTGGTCTCTGAGCTTCTCTGCTGCAGAGTTGCACACACCTACCCCATGACATGCCACAGAAAATATGAGACAGTTCATCCATCACCGAGTTAAGTAGTTGTCTTACGCTACATTTGCATCATGAATAACAGATCATTCTTGCAAAATTAATTGTACAGACTCAAATGAAAGATTTAGAATGGTGACACCATAAATGTGCCATTGGAATAAATTATGCCACCAATGAGGCAGCTGCTAATATGTATAAAATATACCCATGAAGTTGATGAATATCCTTTCCCTTCTGTCCTTTGCCCTCCATCTATATTTTTCTTACTCTGAAGTCCACAGGGAAATATTTGTCTTTTAGTTTTAGCTTATTACAGCCACATGCTGAAACAGAGTATGGACTTGTAAATGCCATTCCATAAATAAATGGTAACAACTAAAACCACCAGGAAAATATGGCATTTCTGTCTGTCATTCTCCAATAATTAACATTGTGGTAAATGATGATGTACTGAAACTCTAAAAAAACCTTAATTTGATTCCCAAATAAACAGCCATTAACATCTTGTTCATCAACTATTCCATGTACCTGAAACATTAATTGAACAGAACTGTAGGCTTTTAATTGCATTGGTCTATTATATGAAAATCTGAAAATCTGGGGGGGGGTGGGGGGGAGTGGTGTGGAAATGGTAAAGAAACTATTGATGCTTCTCTTTCTGTTTGAAACTTGCCAATTTTTCTATTTCCTGCAAGCATATTCTTTTGAAATTATCTGCTGTGTATGTATTTATAATACATGCTTGTTTTATTCTCATTCTTTCTATGGCTTTCATAGTAAGACCTTCTACCAGAAGCAAATCATACAGTACATCTTTTGTTCATTCACTAGGTAAGAGGAGAGAGAGGAGGCAAGGCAGGGCAAGACAAGGAAAATAGGTCCCCCAGCTAGGAAAATGCGAATGCCATGTACAGTCAATTTTAAATTTCACTAAAATAAAATGAGCCCCGTTCCTCAATTTGTGACCTTGCAAACACACACTGATTCAGCCTTGTGGCTGGAAGTCTAAAGCCTATTTGGAACTAACTTTAAAATTTGAAGATTAGAGGCTGGCTGGCCATGTTAACAATAAAGTGCATTTTCCACCTGGATGTTTTAGAAACAAATTTTCAAAAAAATAATAACCACTGAAATTACTGAGTTACTATTTGCATCTTCCTCCCTCTTGGTTATATGCCTCTTAAATTTAACTTAATTTTCTTTTAATAGAATAAAAAGTGCAGTTTAGCCTACTGCTTGACAGCATTTTGAGAAACAGCAGCTGCTGCTGGCATTCTGTTTTGTTGCTATCCTGCAGTGAGGGAGTCACTTGGGGTCAGTGCAAGGAAAAGCTGGTTTATGCTGCATGTGGGATTTTTCTGAGCTGTGGGATGAAGGCTGGGGCTGCAGCATAGTTCTACTGCTGAAGGAGGACAAAACAAAGGAAGTTTTGCTATTTTTACTTTTAAAGATAATGTGCTCAATTGTTTTTTTCCCAAAAGAATGTTTGCTTCCCTCAAGAACCACCAGCTCATTGCTCCCAAAGCAGCAATTTTTTGAGACTTCATCTAGGACATCTGCATAGATGGATGCAAGAGCAGTGAACACATGGCAGCAGAGAATACAAAATTCTGAAAACCTGCATGTAACTCACAACAGACTTGGACTACCCTCAAAAGGTTTTCACCGTTTATTTGGTCCTGGAGGCATCAGTGTAATAGCACCTTACTTATAAAATTTAAATGCCTTGCATTTAATCCCAGGAACTGCCTAAATCAACAAAGTCAGACCCTGTTGTCAGAGAGTCTGTTTTATAAACAGGACATCTCTACCTTAACACAACTTGGTCTGCCTACCCATTGTTACTGTTTTCAGTCACCTATTTTTTTTCACACCTATAAAACAAGTACTGGAACCTTTCCTCTCTAATAGTCCAACATCTTCTATTTCCCATTATATTTATTCATAGAAAACATATCCCTTTCTTCTTGAACCAATATCCTCTTCTAGTTTAATGAGTCTTACTGTTGATGGTTGTTACTTTATGATATATGTGTATGAACCACTATGGAATACTCACTCTCTGACCAGACAGACAACAGATATTTTAGTCTCCTCTAGGATAGTCTGCATACAGTTCTCAATAAATTACCAACTCATTTGTGTTCTTACAGTTCCTTTTTCAGTCATTTTGTTGCTACACTGGAAAAAACAGCTAAGTTTCTCTTGGAGGTACTTGTAAGCAGACCAAAAAGCCAAATTTCCTATTTCCATGAAAATTCAGTTAACACTTCTAGGATTTACTTGTTCTAGCATAAGTACACAGTGAGGTAGAGAAATGTTTGCAGTGTGGTCTGCCTCAGCTTAGCACATCAGTGGTATTGAATACATCAGGAAGGAGCTCCAGCTGACCACATTCACTGGGAGTAACTTCAGAACACCAAGGCTGCTCATAATTTGCAGGTAACTGAATACCTTTTACCTGGAATGCAATATCCCTTGGTTTGCAGGGGTCTTTCTCCTCACTTTCATTTAATAGTACTAGCAATACAGATTGTTGAGCTAGAAGAAAAACTGGCAGGATCTGGTGAAAAATTATTTATTCCTTGTATTTACCAAAGGCAAAGTGAAGCCTCATTATCTTTCTCTTCAGGCAGAATTATGATTCATGACAGTGCAAGTTGCATTTGGCTGTCAGGCTGCACCTTTGGCAGCTGTAAGACTGCAAACAAAGGAAGGCCTTGAAATTCTGTCCACCAGGAATCTGATAGAACATCTGTACAAGGTACAAGCCAGAATTCCTGCTGGGATCTGTTCTAGAAACATTAGAAATGGTAAATATGGTGCTCAGTGTCCCATTACAAAAAAGTCCAATAACTGTGGGGGAAAACATTTATTTGTAATTGAAAGGAACTCCTAAGAATTAGAGTGCAGGAGAATTTAGACATGGTGCTTGGACAGGAGTTGACTGTCTTGCTTTGCAAAAGCCTTTAAACACATTATTTATCTGCAGAAGATCTTTACTTCTGAACTGGATCAAGCTATCCATTGTCCTAGGTGAAGGAAAAATCAGATACACCTGACAATTTAAAGCTCCCTCGTGAACAAAGCACAGCACTTTGTGTTCCAGCTATGTCTATTCAACATGTAACGGAGCACAAATATCCCATTATCAATGTATATCTAAAAGCAGGAAAGCTTCAAGACTTTCCTAAGACGCTTCATGTCCTCTACTACAAGGAGAAATGTAATTTGTAGTCCAGCAAACACAGACTGAATTCAATGTGTGTATGAGAAAATGAACCCGCTTCTAGGTGCTCCTGAGAGGTTCCTCTTCATGGCCATCAAATTTCCCTGTCTACTACATATTCTTTCAAATTATCCAGCTTTTTTATATACAACTACACTGAGGCAGGATAGAAAATTCTAGATGACTGGCATACGTTATTCACAAGTAATGAATGACTTCTCATTTCACTTGCTGTCTCTACTCCTGAGTCAAGCATAACTTCTCAGAGATCCTATGAATGAATCAAATTAAATTTCTCCTGAAACTGTTGGTGGGAGGCAGCACCTCCTGCTCTTTCTCCCTGTTCAGGAAGCACTTTAAAAGTTTGAATAGAACTCACAGAAACCACTCCTAAATAATTGTGAAATAACATTGTAAAAATAATGAAACATTTGCAAAACAGAAATTATTATGTAATATTATCAAAGATTGTCCACCTTCAGCAGTTTATCACTTTTTTACTACACACACATGCACTAGTGTAAAGACTTTACAATCATTTTGCTGACCTAGTTTTCCATGCTTATGCAGTAGGAATGAATATATGTCTTGGCACATAATAGCCTACGATCTTTTTAGTGGAAACCAGAGACCAAAATTTCCAGCCCCAACTATTAAACTCAGCAAAATGGCATACTGTAAAAATAAAATTATTTTTAAAAGAAGACTTGTGGGTTTAGGTCAGGTCCACTGTATTAACCACCATCATAAGTGCAAGACAACTATTTCAAGCAGCAGAAGTCTCATGTTCATCAACAGACTGTAATTTTAAATTTGATATTCTAAGTGTATCATTATCTTACTGGTGTCCCACGATCTCCTGGTTTCCCTGGTTTTCCACTTGGACCAGCAACTCCTGGAACTCCGGGAGCACCCTGAAACAGAAGACAAGTAATATGAATTGTGGAAATACACAATTACCTAAGCGCTAATAAGAAATATGTTACTCTATTGAGTACAAAGCAATATTGAAAGTAGTTCCTATCAGGTTTTTTTCTGCTAGGTATTCATCAGGCTTGAAATTTTTTTATGGAATAAACAGTTTGTTTCCTCTTAGAAACATGTGTTCTTTAATGTAATGACACAGTTTAACAGACACTGTGGCACTGAAAGATGCAGATGGTGTGTATATGTTTTTGGTACCATTCTTAATGACTGATTCCTAAAGCAGTACAAAACAGTTGGGCCTTCTAAATTCACCTAGCAGGTCTGTGATCCATGTAAAAATCCACAAGAAGACCATAAGCCATTCTAGTAATACTAGATAAATAGAAAAAATTAAAAGACCAGTGTCAGATTATGTGACAAAAGCTCATCTGCACATTCACAAAGGAACATGAAGAAGACAACTGTGGGGACATGGGGCCAGCCCAAATAGTACCCTGCCTTAGAGACTGCTGTCTATATATGTAATGCAAATATGTGTTCTGTGTACATTTGCCTTCTGGAAATGCACATTCCAACTTGCTATAGGTTGGATGCGGTGTCATGGGGCTGCAGCACTTGCTTATCTCAGGCTGTATGACCCAACATAGGCTTTTCTCTATCAGCCAGCCTCTTTTCTAGCATGGTCCCACAAAACACAATGAAGCAGCTCTGTAAGCAAAAAGCAATCTTCAAATGCTCTTGTCAACAAAAAGTAATATTAGCAGTGTTTGCTTTCACCAGTGTACAAGTAATAAGCCAGTTGGTTTCAGAAGATCTAGCTATGCATTTAAAAATCATGGCTAAACTGATCTTTATAAACTGGTTCTTCCCTTATTTACCCTGGCAGAAATCAGTTTCAAAACCACTGTTATGAACATTTGTGAATATATGGTTTGCCCAGCTCTCTGCTCACCTTCTACTAAGAGTTTTTCAGACCCATTTAGGAGATGGAGCAAAGGATCCATTTCACATTTGACAGAAATTGAAAATGTCAATGTGGCCCTCTCTTGGCTCAGGTCTCTTAATTCAGAGTATATCAAAGACAAAATTATATTTACCGCTGGTCCTGGTGGACCTCTGGGACCTGTGGGACCATCTTTTCCTGTGAAACCCTATTCAAAAACAAAGGCAAGATTAGAGAAAAGTGGTCTTTACAATTATATAATTGTATATATATGATTACTATTGGCATTTCTTTTAAAACCTATCCACAGTACAAGTTATAAAATAGCTATCACAAATCATGCTGGAGAAGGCTATGGAACAATGAGCTTCAGACGCTTTAGATGTTCAGCTGCTGTTGATTAACTGAAAATGAAATCAATGTTTCTTAATATTTTTAAGAAAAGGAATCAGTATTCTATCCCAGAGGAGCAAAATCTCTCTTGTCACTGTTCTCTCATTCACTGTTTAACTGGACTATCAGAGATTTATACTTAACTGGAGAGCCAATTCCCTCTTAGATATTTCCCCTGCAAGAATGAAGGCTGAGACACCCCATTTCAGTAATCCAACATAGTATTCACAAGTGGATGTTGATGGTCCAGGACCCAGCAATCCAACAGTATCCTCTTTGGCAACGGGCTATCACACAGTCATCTATTTTCACTTCCATCTATGAATTCCCACTAAAGGACAGCTACAAATGCATGTGTCAGCTATTAATTTTGACTGTAAAGGAAAATAATTGATTCAGCCATCTTAAAGGTGATATTCCATTGCTACAACAAAAGATATTTACTTGACTCCAATTCAAAGAAAGGAATTGCAACAACTCCACAATGAAATACCTGTGTATGTGCCCTTCATTAGGAAGACATTTCAGAGTTCTCCACCTAAAGAAACTCCTGACAGCCAAAGGTTTAGGGGCAAGCCTAAACTTCACAGTAAGTTTGGCACAGACAGATTCCTTACCAATACGGCATCTCCCAGATGTTGACATAAGCAGAGTATCAAAGGGATTCCCTGTAGCAGCAACAATGTGGGGAAGACAGCAGGGCTGAGTCCCTTGGCAGAGCCCTGCCCAGGGGACATACTGCTTTAAGGGTGAAGGCAGCTGAGAACCTCATCAGGGGAGGAAGCAGGGCAATTTTTACAGAATCTATCTGGCTACCAATAGCTGTCTGGAGAGGTTTTCACCCCTGAGGTGTTTCCAACCCTTCTGCTTTTGTCTCTCCAGAAGGGATGCTGATAAAAGGATTCTTCTTGAAAAAAACATTTGAAATTTGAAAGATATATAAAGAATGGGAAAAATCTGACAAAACATAAGAATTACATGACTTGGTCTTTTCAGAACATAAACTGAGGAAACCTTACCCTTTCTCCTGGAGGTCCCACTGGTCCAGGTGGACCAGGTAAACCTGGTGTTCCCTAGAGGGAGAAAGAGTGAGAAATTGTATCCATGACAGAACAAATATCACTGCTATGTCATTCCGTATATCACAAGTATATACGTCCTTTCCTCCTTTCTGTCTAATCTCATTGTACACTAACGTGTAGCATTGCTTCCTAAAAGGGCATTACTACTCCCTAAAATTATACTACTCAGGGTTATAAAGACTAATGAAACAGATGAAGAATACAAGGCCCTTGACCCATAACTGACCTTATCTGATATATGAAACTAAGTCCACAACAACACTTAAGCATTCCTCATGTAGTCTTTTTATCATCAGTAAATTAAGGACAATATAGTAACCCAGGAATATTCACCATGCCAGGACATGTGCAGATCAATGACCTTAGATTATCTATAAATTGGGCAAATTAAAAAAGATCCTAATTTTTTCTTCTCCTTGTATAGTTTACAATACAGAAACCTGCATGTAACTGAACTTTAATATTGTTTTCTTCTTTCAGGAAGCATACAATTAATGTCCCAAGGCCATTTGAATTCCAAAAGCAGAAAGTAATTAGGCAACATTGCTAAAGAAGGGTGCAGCAAAGGCTCTGCAATCTTTATTTTAGGAAGACATTTAACTGCAAATGGTAGGAAGATGACAGACCTTCCTGGGGAATTATCAGAGTACACTTCCTAATCAACCACTGTCATTCTGCATTCACAACTGTCCAGATGGACATTTGGCTTAACCAAGCACAGTTAGTTTCTTCATGTTTGCTGTTTGAATGGTTTACTATTGCCTACATTTCAAATTTCTAAGTGCAAGATAACTGTGTTTCCAAAACTGTGGCCCAGGGAGGTATGAGAAGAGCGCATGACTCCTAGTGATGTCAAAGACAGCTGTCCAGCAGCTAAGTTGCATCAGGAATAGTGCAAAATGACATTACCTTGTCTAAGTGCCAACTTACCGATCTACCCGGGAGTCCAGGCTGGCCAGCGTCCCCTTTCATTCCTTGACGACCCTACGGTTTTCACAAATGGTTACAGAATACATCATGCTTCCAGAACACAAGGGGCAGGAGCACATAAAGAAGCAATCTGCTGCCTTTTACAACTAGCTTGCCTTCCATATATTCTACAGCACTGTAGTATAAATGCACAGTCCAAACCCACATGAGCTAAACTTGGCAATACAACATTCATTTTTTTACAGTGGCTTGCATTATCATCCAGCATAACAACTGGTACTTAGCAAAAAATTTGTAAACACAGACGGAGAACGTGGTTCACAATTGATATAAAAAACAAAAGTACATGACTCAAAAGTGCCCTAAATTCATGTTAGCTAATGAGAAATTCCACAAATGTTGGTGTTCTCATTCTTCAGACTTTTTCAAGTGAATGTGACAAATAAATGTCTTATTTGCATTACACATATAAGAGGAATGTTTTTCTTTTCTTGCTGTTTGATACCTCTATATCTTCTTTAATAAATTTTTCCTTACAGCGTTTAACTGAAAAAAGCATGAAAAGAATCTACACAGGGTAACAAAATCATTCCGTTTTGTCCTTGCAAAACAGAAGATCTTCCTGATGTCTATCTTAAAGCACATTTTGTTTTCCATTTCCCAAATTCCACTACAGATGGAGCAGGTAACCAATTTTCAAATGAAAAATGGCACAGCCTGCAATTAGACTTCACTTCTTCTTTCCATAGACTTTCTATTTTGATCAAAGACTTCATAAAAAAATCTCCTGAATATATTAAAATTCAAGTTAATCCTAAATAGGGAACATCAGAATTATATTCTTGCTTTTAGGGTGACTATTTATTGAAATATGGCAAAAGCAGCCTTAATACATTCACAAAGCAGAATTATGCATGCAATCTTCTATAAAAACCAGAACACAGTGAAACTTCATCAGTGTTAGTAAGAATTACTCTGGCTTTGAAGGCATGCGCATGAAATCAGAAATAGCATCTTGCTAAAATATGGATGCTGTTGCCAAGAAAACTCCTTGCTACTGATTTAAGCCAGATAATAGAAATTGAACATGTAAGTCTGTGAAAAAGTCTTCGAAGTAATACTGTATGCTTAATTTTCCTGTTTAATTTTCCACAGTTTGGTAGTTTTGAGTCCTTAAACTGGAATCCTAGCAACTCTACAGAAAAGCTATTAAGACTGACAACAGAGTAGCACAACTTACATTTCTGCACTCAGACTTTGGCCCTTCATTAGAATCCCATAAGCACATGTAACATTCAGGGCATAAAATGCTATTTTATTACGAGACTTGTTTCAGAAATAAGTGTGTTTCACAATGCTACTGCATTGTAGGGACAAATGAATGCTCTGGCAAAGCTGCCACCCTCTTCCCAAGGCCACCATCCCCACGGGCAGCTCTGGCTCCACACACACTGATGGCACTGCCTGCTGATGGCACTCAAAAGGGACACTCAGAAGGGCCACTCACCGGTTCACCTGGGATTGACAGTCCATTGGGACCCTGTGGACCTGGGGGACCTTGAGGACC
Source organism: Pyrgilauda ruficollis (assembly GCF_017590135.1). Lineage (NCBI taxonomy): Eukaryota > Metazoa > Chordata > Aves > Passeriformes > Passeridae > Pyrgilauda > Pyrgilauda ruficollis. Next base: position 11,425,012 of record NW_024525490.1, read on the forward strand.
TGGAGGACCTGTTTCACCACGAGGACCAGGAGGCCCCTTAAAGCAGAAAATTGAAACAGAATTACAATCCCGTCTGAAATCCATATCTGCAAAATCCTTTGGGTTAGACACTTAAGACAACTCAGAAGCCTGGAGAACTTAAGATAAATCAGAAGCCTGGAGACGCATTTAATACTTTGAAAGAACGGTGGAAATAGCTGTTCAAGAGGCATACTCTTTCATAAGCTATTCTCTGATTCATGTTGGCAGTCTCAGGACAATACATGCCCTCTGGCAGTGCCAGTTAGAAGTATTGCCATGTCCTCTGTACAGATGAGAGAGCAACAATGCTGTAGAGTGTGTGTTCACTCTGATGCACATAATCCCAGTATCCTGATATGTGGTCAATGCCTTTGAAGCTATATAGACTGTGGTATATAGTCTCAAATAGAGAGGCTGCACATAAGTAACATAAAGGCATATTTTCAACTAAATTTTTAATCTACATTCTTAGACTAAAACTAAGCATAAAAATTTTCATACAGGTAAGCCTGTAGTAACATCATTATAGATGCATTTTGGGAAACATACTTACAGATGATCCAGTCAAACCCCTTTCACCTCTGGGACCTTTAGCACCTGGGCCACCCTATATTAAGTATTTGGAAAGAAAATGTATTTCAGACACAGAAAGCAAAGGTGCATAATACTTATGTGCATTATAAATTCTCTTTAACAAACTCTTAAGTGAAGCCCCAAAGTTTTGAATTGTACAGATCGTACTGCTAAAAAGAGTAGTAGAATGAAATATGCATCAGGAACTCAGGGAAACTATGTCAACTTCAGCCTTGCCAATTCAGCCCATGAAAAATTATTATTTTGATTTTTGTCTCTGCAGACATAAATTTCAATTTATATTCATCAAAAACTCTGAATACCTCTCTAGTAGACTACCAGACAACTTAACTGGGGTTTTGATTCCTCATGCAGCACTTTTGATAGTTTCAAAATATGACTACTGGCCTGACTATAACTCCCTAATATTCAAAGCAATTGACAGGACTATGTCCATTCCATAAATTAATATCTCTCTCCATAAAAAATAATTTATTTCCCTGACAGAGTAAAGAATCTTTCCTTGGAGTGAAATCTTGACTCTGTATTTAGGAAAAATATTTTCTCAGTCCATTAAAAATGCCTTGTACATGATGTGAAGGGTCTGGGCCAGAGACTTTCAGCCTATCAAACAATGAGGAGCTAATCTCAGTGATCACACTGGAAATATAGGAAAAGATCATACAAACAAGTAGATGTGGTAGGAGCTGATGAAAAGGGGATGGATTACCACGTTGTTAAGGGCATATTGATAGAAACTATGCCTGTGACTGACATTTGTTTCACAAAACCACAGACCAACACAAAACTACTTCCATAAATTTAAAATCAGAAAATTTATCTATTGTGAATAGCTACAGCGGGTAACTTACAGCTGGTCCAGGAGGTCCTGGAGGTCCCACACTGTCTTGAGTACAGGTACAAGCATTTGGAAGAGCTGGGCACTTTGCTTCATCTCTCTGAAAATTCAATCACAATTATTACTGCCCTTTTAAAGAAATGTACTCAGTGGCAGCATGCTTTTCTGAAACAATAACAGGAAGATTCTTTACTATCCTGTTTCTAAGCAAAACTCACAGCTAAATTGTGGTTTCCAAATGTTTCTACAGGATCTTTTATATTTTTAGCAAATTTTGTCTGTGAGATATGCAAGGCATTAACAATAGAGGCACGAGCAAAATGTTGTTCTAGTATTTATATGCATTTGACAATCAGCTTGTGCTGACAAAGAAGAGTTACTTTTTGAAGGCCACTCCAAGAACAGATCAAATAAATAAACAAATAAATAAATAAATAAATTCCCCATTTATAATACCTAGAATTTGAAACATCACTGGAATACAAATATAACACATTTTTTTGCAATTTCTAGGGGGCACAATTCTAGCATTACAGCTTTACTGTCTCAGACACAAAACTTTGAAATAAGGCTGGCTGCTCTGACAATTGTGATTTATATGAGTTGTCAGTACACAAGGTTTAATAACAGCCTAATAAAAATATTATTAAATTTACTTCCATAACATTTTTCTGGATAGCCTCTAGTTCATTTATACTTACCATAGAAGGGAGATCACAGCATCTGTCTCTGCTAGTCCAAACTGGACTGCATACAATATCAAAATTCTGGATTTCTAACTGTAAAAGAAAGTAATACTCTTGAAAGATCATTAAGTTAGACATGTTGTAAAGTATGAAATGTATCGACTTTATCATTAAAAATCATTCCTCCGTTTATTTCTAAAGATAGCGTGTCCACAATACATGCACTCAATCACTAGCAGCTCTCTCTATTAAAAAGATAAAAAATTCCTACTCTGGTTTGAATTTACCTGAGTGCAACTTCCAGTTACTACATTTTTGTTCTCGCAATTCTGCTAGAACAAGAAGCTGAAACTTCTCAGTTAAGTACATTGGGTTTGACAGTACAGATTCCTGAAAGCTTCGGATGATGCAACAGTGGTTTCCCAACAATCCCTAATCTCTATCCTCAGAAAATGTAAAGATCTTGCAAAAATTCACATTTCTTGCTTACTGTTGCTGATCTTCGGTCGCCTTTTAGAAGTTTCCCAAGTATTTCATAGCCATCAGTTGTGATATTGCCAGCCTCCTTAATTGGTTTTTCCATTATTTCACTGCAGTCAATGTAAATCTTAACATTTGATGAAGTAACAACAATATGGACCTGAAAAAAGTTTAACAAAATATTAAGACATGGCACACAGACACAGTTACTTTAACACCTTAATAGCATTTCACTGATTCAATTGTACTATTTTAAATTTTATTCCCAGTAATCCTGATTTACTTCCAACTGGTGGAAAAATTCAAACTCAGGGAAAGTCTATGACATTTATAATCTCTTTAGAATGTGTTGAAGGTCAACAAGATGAACACACAAGTACAGCTAAGAAATACTAGTTGACTGTTATTAACTATTTTTAAAGCTTTCCTCAAAATTTTTTTAAGATGGCATAAAATTAAAAAAATAAAAACTTTTGAAAGGAAGTGAATATAAGCATTTCTTGTTCTCTTCTGATGGCTGGGACCACACAAGATGTTTATAAGCCTGGAACTGCCCACTGGCTAACAGACTCTGTAGCTCAGAGAGTGGATTGTTTCAGACCCAAAGATACAGAGTTCAGTTTCCACAGATGACTCAGCCAGAGGCATTAACTGTATTGAGGTCCAGGAAGTAACCAAAGAGCCTGCCCAGAGCAAGACAAAATAATGGAAGATGCAAAAGAAAATTTCGACAAAAGAAATCTGGTTACAGAAACATATGCCGAAAGAAGGGGAAACAGGGAACATGAAGAAAATTAATTCCAATTAATTATTGGAAATAGAAGACACTTAGGAGGGAGAAAGGAATTACTGTAATAAAGAGAGAGAGTATGTTTACCAGGAGATGAGAATGAAAAGCTTGGGGGAAAACAGTAAACCTTAAACAGAGGAACATAGAAAACCTAAGCAAAAATTAACTTTCCCAACATTTATAGTATGTATGGCAAATGTTACAAAAAGTTAATTTTCAACATTTCTCTGAAAGCACAAAAAATATTTAGGGATCTCTGAGAAGTAAACAAGGGCCTCTTTAGCACATCTAATATGCAGTTGATGGAAGAGCATCTTCAGGCAACAGAAAGTTTTCAGGGGCTTTATATACCTTGCCAACAGCACATATTTCATATACATCATTATAATATCTATGTAATTATTAAAGTATCAACACATTAAGATCAGGAGTAAAGAATCCCTGAAGTATGTATTTATTTTTTAAATCTTCTCTTATCATAGTACATAACCGTACAGAAGCATATTGTTATTTGATGACTGCTTTAAAAATTGGCATAAAGTTGAGAGATTCCCCTAAATGTCCTGAGTCAATAAGTGCCTGAACAATCTCCTGGGAATTTTTTCTTTTTTTCCCCTTTTAAATATTTTCCCATGCAGACTTGTCTCCAAAGCATCAGCACAGCTTATCTAAAATTCTTTTTTTAAATTATGTGCTTACACTTTATATCTCAGTGCTGTGTATACAAGTGGGGATTTTAATTAAAATTCCCAACCGTATTCATTGAACAAATAATAATAATGAAAAATTACTGCATCATCCAGTTTAAACACATCATAGATGTAATTTACTAGCTCTGAAAGATATCTAATATGCAAGTTCTTCTACTGGAATGTTAAGTATTTGTCACAATTTAAATAAAATAAAGCAGATTGCATAGCAAATATAGATTATTTTCATTAGCACAAAAAAACAATTTAGTAAAGGTAATTCTACATCAGAATGTTGAATGAGATCAGCTTGGAAAGGTTCAAACAGGAATAACTGCTGAGCATCACCTATCCATCCAAAGAAGAAGCAATCCCAACAATCAAAAATAAGGAGAGCTCTCCCAAGTCATTGACTCAGTCACTTAAACCCTGATTTACTGCCAGATCTGCATTCCAGCCTGAATCTCATGGCCTAGGCAATAAATCTAATTAAAGGAGGCATGTGGTGTTTACAGTAAATAACACGTCTCTGTATTTAACTCCAACACATTTTGTTTTCAACAGTTTCTAACACACCAATATAAAGAATCTGTACTGATTAGTTCTAGTTATTTCATTTATGACATTTTAGGAAAGAAAACATTGTTTAATTTTTCTCCCCAACTGCCTTATAAGATAAATTCTGATGGTGTTCTGATCTGCTGCTAAGTGAATCACATCAATAGGCCAAGCAAACTAATTTCTCATATGTATATCAGCAGAAAGATATACACTCATTATCAAATTTCCTCTTGCTAACTACTGCAAAATGGCAAGCTGAAAGGAAGTCTAGTGTGGTAAGAATAAGAAAGTAGAAGTTGTCTGTCTCTCCAAAACATCAGTTAGAAATTTAAGGACTGTCTCAGGCAGTCTGAATTTTTCCTATCAAACTCGCCAGATTCAACAGCTTTCACCATGGCTCTGCTACACAGAGTCTTCAAGTATGCCAAAGTAAATTTCCCCTCAGTTAGGTGTAGTTAACTGTATTTCAGTGAATAAGCCAGTAAGTCATCAAATGAAAGCCACAAAAATGTTTAATATTTTGGAAAACCTTTCCTTGCATTGTAAAGATTTGTCATTTCTTTGAAAGTGGATGGACGGTAGGAGAAATTGCAAATGTACCTTTAGAAATGTGTTAATCTTACTTTCCTTCCTTCATCCATCTGAAACTACGGCTATCCATTATTAGGAGCTAAACAACACAGGTGATGCATAAGGCTTTCCCAGCAGGTGGGCTGGGGGAGCCCACTATGCTATCATTAACAACCTGACTGAGACAGCAATTTTAGTAATCTTCTGGAGAGAAGCCAGAAAAGTCATCTTAGTTTCATGGTGAAAAATCCCTAATATTGCTTTAAACCAAGGCTCTTCTAGCTACTTTAAATATTATCAAAATCTGAGCTTTTGATTCCTTTCTGGGAAAAAAAAAAAAGACAGGGAATTACACATTGCATTAAGTAACTGAGAATTTTTTTTTGTAGGAAATAGTCTTTTCAGCAAGAATTCATAATTGTAAAGCTTTAAGATAATTTGCAAATCGCTGCTTCTCCTGTTCATTATTTGGCATCTTAGGATCACTTTCTCTCCATATGTATTAGTGTATTTAACTATTAAATGATACAAAATTTCGGATTTTCATTTGCCCTGTAATTTTTTTTTTTTTTTAACTATCAAGTGTAGACAATTTTACATAACTGCTACTTTCTTGCAGCTAGCACGGGTCACAGATTTTTATCCATTTGCTCTGATAAATGAGCAGAACATCACTGTAAGGGCTGTCAGATAAGTTTGCTCAGCTCTATCACATTTAGAGAAACTAAGGAAAAATGTCATTCTAAATTAGCAACAGATATTTAAAACAGACTGCTGGCAGTACAGCATGTGGAGAGCTCCACACCACTGAATGTCAAAGACAAAATAAAGGCTGCTGAATGTAGGTATGATCCAAAGCTACTCATAACTATCAGTTACAAAATCTGTGACATAAACATTTCTTCGTATAGTAAAAATACTCAGGCCTAAAATCTAAACTAACCAGGCATAAATTCTAAAACAAGAATAACTGGATATAATATAAGACCAATTTGGGAAGTTACTGCAGATATTGAGGAAACCAATAGCTTTTATAGAACTGTGTTATTTTCATAATCACCTGTGTTTTAAACAGGTGAAGTCACAAAACATTATAATGGTAGCACCAGTTATCTTTCCTGGCTATCAGTCTAGCAAAGCTCAGTTGACGATTTGGCCTCCAGTGTCTGGAAGCTGACAGAGGCAACCCCTTATCAGTATCCTCAAAGGAATGCTGATAGTGACAAGTTATGCAGAAGATGGTTTCATACAGAAAACAAATGCTATACTCAAGCCATATTTAGTCATCAGATGAAAACTAAACTAAGTAGAAGGGAGATAAATGTAAACATGAGAATGTGCATTTCAGCTAACCAAAAATGTTGCAATTTCAGCTCATTTTCTTGCCCCAAACATATATACTTAACACAGCAAGAAAATATTTTTAAACTATTTTCAGGTGCCTGAGTCAAGCACCTCCTGATGACTAGAGGTAAGGAAGCTTGGGAACATCAAATTTTCATAACTTGGTGCACAAAATTACAAAAGCAAGCACAGATCTATAACAAGTGAAGGCAGATGCAGCAATGTGTAAAGATTTCAATAGCCATTTTGTCAATTCAAAAACTGTAAGTTTCATTCTTAATTATAAAATGTGACCTTTTATGGGCTCTCTCTCCTTCTTATTGCTTCCTCAGTTAACATGACATTGGAATATTTTAAGCCCAGTGTTTTTAAGAAAAAAAAATCATAAATATATACACATATATTATGTTTGTTAAACACACAAATCTTATTCAATATGTTATTTACCTCCAAACACTAGTTCCCTGCCTACTAACTTTCTCTGGCAGTATCTTCCTCTGCTCTGAATGATTTCAAATCATCACACTCCCACACAATCTTTTCTCACAATTCCCTTTCCTTTCTTTCTTCCACTTTAACTTTTATTCTTCTTCTTTCGTGCAGCAGGAACCAAGCTACAATTTCTTCTTCAGATATATCCCTCCACTTGCACAATCTTAAATTCCTGACAAGTCTTTTACATTGTATCAAAGAAGACCTATAACTTCAGAGATCTTGTTTTACATGAAATGCAGGTCCTTATGTCAACTTAATATCCAAAAACCAGATACAGCCACCTGACAGTGACTTGTACTTGGCTTTCTGCTATTTAAAAGAACAGTACTTCAGAAAGCAACATCATAATTTCAAATAATATCCAAATACCAGATACAGCCACCTGACATACAGACACCTGACTTGTACTTGCCTTTCTGCTATTTAAAAGAACAGTACTTCAGAAAGCAACATCATAATTTCAATCCTTTACCTTATGGAAGCTTCCATAAAAGATTTTCTTTACATCATCATTGTCAAAAGTTACAGTTTGAACTTCTCCTCTTGAATCCTTGTTAAAGAATGACAGCACTTTGCTGGCAGCTGCAATAAATAAAAATAACACATTTAATTTCATACATACTACTGAAACCACCATACTAATACAACCTAATAGATAAAATCTAGTTTACTCCTTATTGGGTAAACACAAATAATAGATTATCTTAATGACCTGTAAGTATATAGATGTACTTTCCTTTGATTTTAGAGTTAATATTAAAGTTGAAACACAGTTTACATTAATTATTCTTAGCTGAACTATAGATGTACAAAGTTTAAAAGAAATTTCTTAAAACTAAAAATATATAATCCTTTTATCGTGTAGAAATGCTTTGGTTTTGGAAATACTTGGTAAGAACACATGCAAAGTAATGTAACATGTAACTTCTCTATGCGATAAGTATAATCATCCTTACGATCAAGCACAACTCCAACTTGTGGTTTGTAATCTCTGTCTGTAATCTGCCAAATTGCAAAAGGCTCATTGGGGGATTCAGGCAGAAGACGGAACAACAGAATGATAGTGTATGCCTGTGGCAGCCCCTCCGGGTGAATCTCCCTGTTAAGACAATATAAAGACATTTTTTCACATGGAAACACATGACAAAAATAAGATTGTCATCATTTGCTCTTTTTCAAAGAAAAGACACAGCAGGGAGTTATGAAAAGACATAACAGGGAGACCACAGTGTTTAATGGAAGAGAGCATTTTAACTATTCTCTCAAATAGAAAATAACATTGTGATATAAAAACACTGTGATTTGTTAAGATGAACTCACTACTGTCTTCAGCTGGTCCCAGCACCACAATTAGAGAAGATGCCAGAATACGACCAAGAACTCTTGGGCATGTATTCTTGTGGCAAAATTCTGTATAAGCTACACATGTTTTAAATTCCTTCTTGATAAGTACAGAAAAGAAAAGACCACAGCTTTATTCATTTTTTTTTCATCTGGCCTGCTTCAGTCAGGCAACATCATTTAACTATTGCTGCCCTTCAGGCACAGCTACAGTGATGGAATATTTAATATTAGTCTTCTTTGCAATTGGTGATGCATTTGGGCTCCAGCTCATTCTTTAGTGGCTCAGGTTTAAATTTCTGATATTTGGGCTGTTACACATTAAAAAAGCAGAGAGCCAAAAGTACATAAAAACATGCATGAAACAGCCTCCAGAATTTTCTGTAGGGGAAAGGACAGAATGCAGGAAGAGAACGGCAAGAAAAGAGGTGATCACTGCTTCTCCTTAACCATTATAATGGAGTCCAGAAGTCACATGAACATAAACATAAAAACCTTAAAATGAAAAGAGGAGCTGCTTTGTATGTTGGACAAAGATTATGAACCAATACGAATAGGAACACTGCAATAAAAACCATATTGCTAAGTCAACAACATCACACAGCACAGTGAAACAATTCAAATATTAAAGTAGATATAGCAACACAATTTATAATTTAGATAACAAGTTATTTCAGATATGGAAGCAACTATGCTATTAGGATCAGTATGAGTTTATTGCTTTGCTGACTCAGTCTAGAGTATTATTTTCTGGATTCTCATGAAAAATAAGTGCCCAGAATACTCTGGCAAGTCTATTCTACCTCTTTAGCAAACATTAGACTGTGTACCACAACATTTCTAAAAAAATGAAATAAATGTGAAGCCTATCTTTTTATTGTCTTTTCATCAGCTTATCCTAAATGCAATATCTATCAATGCAAGACAGTTGCAAAACTGAGATTATCTGTATTGCTCTAGACTGCAAAAATCCATGCTGTCAGAGACCTATCATCCCTACAGGTATTAATGGCATGCCAATGAACTTAAAAATCCTCAGGTCCCCCACTTTTGAAGCTGTGATCTCAGAAGACTAGCAAAATTAAATTATTTCTTTATAAACTTCAGCTTCTGTGCTTGTGATTTTATCTTTACCCAATCTGGCAGGATTGCAGATGATTTCAAAGGCTTCCATGAAAAGGAAACTAAATTTTCCTAAATTTAATGGGAACAATGGGCTATTTTTAGGCATCTCCTCTGAACCAGAACAACCTTTTTTGAAACTTACTTAAATAGATGGGAGAGAAACTAGTCAAAAAAAAAAAAAAAAAAAAAATGGTACGGCTCCATTTCTAGTAAAACTAACCGCTAACTAAGTCCTTTTTCTCTTTGGAAAAATTGGCAATAACCATCATATTACCTATCTATAACCAAGCTCTAAGACCACAGGCCCTTGAAAACTCTGCTCCATTTGCCAAATAAGGCAAGACAAGTAGAGGAGAAACTATCCTAAGTCAATGGCATCAATGTGCTGCCTACTGCAGTAAGAACAATGCTTCTGGAAAAAATCATGCTAATCCCTCCATATTGAAACCATTTCTGTCCAGCAACGTGGAATTCATTGTACTAAGGAGGTTGTTGCTCAACTGCCTAGGTATAAACTGTGGATTATATGCAACTTGAATAGTTAAGAAGCATAATTTCAAAGAAAAATAAGCAACTAGATTAATAGTGAACTATGATCGCAGTGGAAGAAATAGATTAACATTTAATGAAAACAATGATAGATGTTCTTCAGAGTGTAAATAGATTAACATTTAATGAAAACAATGATAGATGTTATTCAGAGTGTATTTCTTGAAGCTCAGTAAAATGAACATTAAATTAATGCATCTTCCATAACACACATATGCTATCTACAAACTCTGCTAATCCTTCATCACCTGGTCACCCTAAATATAAGTCTTGAGGTTTACTTACCGTATTGGCTGGCTAACAAAGGCATTTTTGTGGAGTTTATATGCTACATAGCTTGGGAAAGAGCCTGTTTCCAGTGAAACTCCTTGTACAGAAGCAAAATGCTTCTCTGTTAGATTGTATGATTCCAGCATCTTGAAACCTTTAAGTCCAGAAAGAAAATAAAAAATAAGAAACACTGTAGAGTTATAAAAGACACAAATGATCCTATGCCAAAATATTAGACAATTACTTACCAGGTGAAGTGTATCCCTCCAAGTAAATAAGGGGACAAGCTGAAAGATATGAAAAAATATATAATTCAAAACTACTAAGCCTAACAGGACATGAACACATGTATACTTTAGAAAGTTTTATTACCAAGAAGTCTATGCTATTATTAATTCTGAGACAGACTTTGCTACATTTGTCACACTGTGTCCTGTGATAGATGTAACGTCAAAATCTCTACTCATCACTTTTAGTAGGGTATTTCTACTCTGACAAATTATATGAAATGACAAATGAACCCCAAATATTTTAAGATTATAATTCATAAGAAGAAAGGAGGACAATGACACAGTCTTTCCATTAATATTTAAGGCATGAGTCAAGCTGCATAATAGCTGTCAGATTCTCAAGAAATAACTGCAAATTTATGTGGCTCCTCAGGAGCCAGCAGATGAGGCAGTTAGAGAACATGCAGTTGCACATGACAGGCCTGAGAATTTCTGGGTTTTGCCATAGAAGGATTTCTCTTGAATAAACAACTGAGCTTTACTCAGATAATTTTAAAACAGTGTCACACAGTATAGCTATACATCTTTAGCACTTAGTCCAGGGGTAAATAAGAAACTTGTTGTGCTCTGCAGTTTACATTAGGCATCATTCTACTTCTTAACATTGTCAGTGACTGTTAATATTTTCTTCTTCTAGTAGTGCTTTTGAAATGCAAAATTAGATTACATAAAACACTATACTCACTTCAAAATTTTAAAAAGTAACTTGGTCCCTTGAACTATATCCAGTTATTCTGAAATCTAACTTTTTAATATGAACATATCTTCTGATGTACCTTAAATAAGATGGCAAATTGTGCTCAGTTTGCATGGCAAGGCTTTGCTAATGGGGGAGCTACAAGGGTGATTTTTGTGGGAAGCTGCCAGATGCTTCCCCAGTGTCCAACACAGTCAGCTCCATTTGGCTCCAAGACAGACCTGCTACTGGCCAAGGCTGAACCCACCAGCAGTGGTGGTAGTGACTGGAGGATAACACATTTAACAAGGGGCAGTGGCTGGGCTTGGGGGTTGTGTGTGTTGGAACAGCCTGCAGCTGGAGAGAGGAACTCGAAAGTGTGAGAGAAAAAACTCTGTCAGGCACCAGAGCAGAGATTCCAGTGCATTCCTGGTCTTCCCTGTGGTGAAGACTATAGTGAGGCAGGCTGTCACTCTGCAGACTGTGGAAGTCCATCCAGACAAGGTCAGCCCACCACTCACTTTTAGCAATATATAAACAAGCATATTAATTTGGGAAAAATGAAAACCAATGTCTTCTACTCACTTGAGGTAGCTGTCTCACACACAAAGGTAACAAGGTTATCTTGAATCTTCTCAAAGGCATCAAAGTCATCAACAATAAACACATGACGCTCACTGGGCTTGCTAGCAATCTTGGCCAGTTCATTGTAATCCACATCAGCCACACCAACTACAAAGACACTGAAGCCTGTAAAAATAACACTTGTTACTTGAAATGCAGCAAACATACATTAACACTTTTAATGTTAATATTGCACAAACCATTGGCTTGTGATGAGCACCCATTCCAGATCTCTTTTCACCCTGTCAAAGCTCTGAAAGAGGTTTCACATCTTTCTTTCAAAACTTTCTCCTCATTCATTGTTTTTTGGGGCATTATCCAATCTCATGCGCCCTTGGCTACATAGTTTCCTCACTCTTTACCACAATTCTCTCAACTCTACAGTATCTTAAATCTGTTCTGCAGCCAAAAACTGTACAGGCCATTAGTTACCCGGATGTCTATCTGTTTCCATCTTGTGCGTTTCATGCCTCTCGGTTTATCTTTCTTAGAGTGGCATTCACTTCACCAACTTCTACTTTCTAAGTTGTCTAATTTTTCTCTATAATCACCAGATAGACATGGCCAGATTCAGAAAGCAATTCATCTTAGCTCCCTCACATGCTGAATTCAGGATAGGAAAAGTAATTGTCTATAGATGCCTGTTTCTCTCTTCACCAGTCATAAAAGGATCCGACATGATGACCTTAGACTAGACATTTAGTTGTCAGATGTCTTAAGTTAAATGAGAAGAACCAGACCACAGAAGTCAATCATATCACCAGGTGTAAATTTCATTCAAGAGAAACTGCACAGACATTGGAAAAGCCAGTTGGAGGCTGAAACTGGGATTCACATTTATTCCAAGCAATAAAAGTATAGCCAGTTCTGGTGAAACTTTGGCTGAAATACTCTGTCCAACTTCAAGAATGCTTTGATATGTGTAGAAAACAAAGCAAGTAGAGAGGAAACTAAAAATGATAAGGGGTTTCAAAAACATGATAAACAGGACATTGAAGGAAAAATGTAGGTTCGTTTGGTCTAGAAAAGAGAAGACAGAAAGAGGAGATGACAACAGGTTTCAAATACAAAGGCCCATTACAGTGAACAGTTTCTTTCCTGGTTAACTAGGTAAATGAAGACAACAATCCCACTAGCATGGAGAAAGACTTCAGTGAAATCCAAGACAAAGGTCCTCTACCAGTAGGGTAGTTAAGCACTGAAACATACTGTCCAGGGAGACTGAGAAACCATCTAGACCAAGCTAATTCTTCCAGATTAAAGAGACAAAGATGACCATTTGTGCTTTACATGCATGTGATTCCCATAAGGATGTATGACATCTCCCTGCTCAGAGATCAGGACTAGGTGGTTCATGCACTGAAATGCAAAATGCCGAGTGCTGGGACAGGAACAGATTACTGCACTCACATAAGCCACAATCATCAAATCTGGTGAGGAAGTGCTTCTTAGCTAAAAAGGCAACAGAGGAGTCTATTCAGACCCAGCTCCTTCAAAAACAGTTACTTAAACTGGAGATCCACTGGTTTATACCAGATAAAACATAAACCTCAGCAAATCAGATTCATTAAAATATAAGCACTAGTATGGAGTACACTTCCCAATGATTTCTGGGTTCCAAACATCAAAAAGAAGAAGTAACCAAAAGCTACATCTTTGAATAGATATGCTTATGAAAACTTTGGGAAGCTGCATCTTTCCTCAGAGAGAAAGCTTAAGAAAGAAAATGTAAGACTAGAGAGCACAAATTCTTTGAATAGTTCCGATGTTTTCCCAAATACTCAGAATACATTTCTGAGTCCATAAAGGATAAGCAAAAGATTCCCAGATAATTGAAGCAATACAGAAAAGAAACAGCCAGGTCCTGTGAATTGCTTACCAGAGTGCTGTATGACTGTCGCTGCTTTCCTCACCTCATCCTGAGACCGACCATCTGTGACAACAACAAGTACCTTGGGAACACCTCGCCTCATGCCACTCTCCCAAGTCAAAACCTTTTCTTTGATAAATGTTAGGGCTTTGCCTGTGAAATATACAATAAACAAGGAATCATCCATATTATCCACAAGAGAAGAATTCTTTTACTTCTTAAGGGCAGCAGCCACAGAGCTAAAACACCACAGAAAAACCCACTTTTTCAGCCATGCAATATTAGGATAATTACATATTTTCTGAAAATATTTTATCTTAAATAAACATAATTACAGCCCAGAATTACCTGTCCTTGTGTTTCCTCCTCTGTACTGAATGTTTTGAAGAGCACCCAGGGCCTGGGCTTTGTCATCAAATGTATTCAGCTTAAATTCAGATTTTGCTTCATCACTGTACTGCACAAATGAAACCTGAAATGGAATGTAACAACAAAGTGTTCAGTCTCACACCTCCACATTCAGGCCAACTGTCTCCATTGAAATATGTAAGTCTGTATATAAATAATTATTAAATAACCAAAAATTATTTTTCAAATATGTCTGATTATGCACACACATACATATTTCTATATATAGACATCACATCAATGTGCACACAATTATCTTTTTTTTTCCTTCTTTCCTTCTTACTTTCTTTCTCTTTCTTCTGTGTATAAAATGTAATATGGCCTAAAATGCATATGATCAAATTCTTCCTGTTACTATGGTGAGATATATATGCCCATTTTCTACTTCTGAGCAGATGTACAGTATCTACTAAACTTCTTCCAGCTTTTTTTTTAGGAATAAAAAGTAATTCATCAATAGGATGTCAATAAAGTTGAATACACACATAAGTGCAAACTCGCTTGCCTCGTGCACTGAAATACAATCACTAAAAATGTATTCCTACATAATCATTTTTTTTACTTTGCTCCTTTTAATATTCTGTAAAATTGCAATATTATAGCATTCTATTTTAATGCTGAATATAAATATTTCTGTTATGCATATATTCACATTTCTTGTAGTAAATTCCCCTTTTAAAATTATTAATCTTCAATTAAAAACCTCAGATTGTTGCATCTCAAGTGGTATGTGACTTCATTGTTTTACTAAACATAAGTGTTTATATGTGTCTATCACCTTTATTGTCTTCTTTACTTCCACATATATTAGCAAGAAAAATATATGAAACAAAAAATAAATGAACACAAAAACTACCCAGTGTACATTAGAGCTAAGAATGATAAAGATTGACACACAGTGACTTGAAGGAGTCTCTTTCCTTTAAAAGTCTAGAGAGTTAAAGATAGGGAGTCAAATGACTAAAAATATGCCTAGAAGATGAAAAGCAGACCTTTAACTATGTAAATATCCTGTCATCCTTCTAACCAAAGAAAATGCATTGCACCTGCAGCTCTCTGCAACCAGAAATACCATGTAAGAAACTCCTTAGACCTCATGTCATTAATTTCATCTAGTGAAAGGGAAGTGGTTATGGGAACCTAGACATTGATTTCATCCAGCTTCCTACAAGTAGAAGAAGACTGATAATGCAGCAATACTTATGGTAAGAAGCCTGACAGGAAGTTACTTTGACAGAACTGTGAGCAGCCCAGAACTCCTGAAAGTCTATCCCTCATTAGATATTTCTGTTTACTCTCTCAAAATGCACTAATTCATTAAGAGGACCTCTTCATAATTTTACTATGCCCACTGTGGAGTAGATCCATGTTGGCACAGCATGAAAAGTCTTCTGGAAGTGCCTTTTTTAAAGGCATGCTGCTACTTAGTGCACTGGGATTCTAGGGAGCTCAGCAATGGCAAGCCAGCTGGACCCTGCAGGCACAGGACTCATCTTTTACACTGAAAATTTAAAATGTAGCCCTCAATCAAAAGTCAGAATGCCCCTAAAAAAATTTCTGATACAACAGAGACAAAACCTAGGCTATAAGAACTAAGCAGTGTGCCAGTTGTTGATGCTGTATACAAATAAACAAAAATATAAAATTGACCATAAATCGTCCCAGTTTCTCTACCTGAAGGACTCCCACAAACTGTAACTTTTGTATTTCAGAATAATAACATCTCAAAATAGACTGTATTTCCCTTGTATTTATAAAATGCCACATAAATTTAATAAATAATGGGCTTGCACACCCACATACATGTCTTTTACAGCAATCTAATACAAAAAATGACAGCATTCTGAAAGTAACAATTCAGTTAATCTTCAATTTCCCTCCAAAGTGTACCCAATGGAAGTAACAAACCTACCTGGATTCCAGCAGGATTGATTAAATCAAAGGCTCCTACTGTACTGAAAACAAATTTTACTACTTTGTTGAAATTATCATCACCAATACTCCAGGAAGCATCAGTCAAGAATACTATGTCTGCTTTGGCACCTCTGCATACTGAAAGTCCAAGAAAAGGAACCCTTAAAATACATCAACCATACCACCATGAAAAAAATATTGCTTCAAAATTTGAAAATTCAAGAATGACAAATATTCAGTAATTGTCCTACTACCACACATTCAACCTGGCACATGACTAATGCGCTACACAAAAACATTTATTAAAATATATCAAAGAAAGCTTCAAGAAATGTGAAAGAGTTCAAGACTAAAATGTAAATGTTGTAAATTACTTTTTTTCCTTGATCAGCTAACATAAAACATGAATTGTGTGCTGAGATCAGATAATCTCATAAATTTTCTGCAGAGCTATAGAATATCAATAATATTTTCCAAGGTTTGCATCTTGCTGTTGTAAACCAGGAAATGCTGTAGTAAGCTCTAGAACAAAGGGATGGCATTAAGAAAGGTCTCAATCTTCATTTTCCTAAAAGACTGTGCTAGTTTTAAATCCACTTAAAGTTATGAAAAATGCAGGTAAACTATGAAGTAGTACAGCAACTACACAAAAATATTGAATAATTCTAGAAATAAACATACCATCCCGAGCTGGAGGGATTGTGGGAGGTGGAGGAGGTGTAGGTGGTGGAGTTGGTGCCTCTGTAGGTTTGAGGACTGAAAAGAAATAATAATTTTATTCTACAGCTGAAACAAGACAAATTCTATAGCTAAAACTTAAAGTTCACCGTATCTGTTACCTACCTGTATGCTCCCTCATAGAGACTGGAGGTCCCTCAAGGTTAGGGGTCTGAACAAAGACAGTAGCATTGTATTCTGTGTCTGGTGAGAGGCCAGTAAAACAGTGGCTTGTTTCTGACCCACGAATTGTGATCTCCTGTCCTCTGGAACCTGTCAAAAAAAAACCCAACAGAAAGAAAGTTAGAACCTATTACTTCCCTTCTAATGTAAGAAGTGTAGAAATGAAGAAACTTCTTGAAAGGAGGTTGGGACAGCACTCATTCTTGTCCCATAACAACCTTTCTAGACCAAAACTTGTGATTTTGAACTCTGGAGCACACTGGAAAGTACAATTGCAGCCCACATGTGAAAACAGGCAACTGGTAGATGTAGGTCCACTTGACAATAACCAGCGCTCTCTCTTTGCAGCTTTTTCACCACTCAAGAAAAACAGGTTATATTCAGAGCTCTAAAACTCAACCAGATGTATCATTATGGTTGGTGCTTGCCACCAATCCAAATAAGTGGTGCTGTCATTGGCATTAGACAATTATGTTTCTAGAAAATGCAAAAAATAGAACACACTTACCATCAGTTGGGTTTAGCTTCAGTCTGTAGGAAGTTGCTGACCGATGAGGTGACCATCGAATACAGAGAGTATCCCAACCCACTTTGTAAGTTGTTAGGTCAGTGACATTTAAATATACTGTGAAAAGAGAGAGAAATTTTTCTCTGTAAAATAGTGTATAATAGGTAAAGCACACCAAAATGAAAATTATATTAGCAGTGCTGGTTTGGAACTTGATTTTTAAAAACACTTGCAGAAAGAAAGAGCAGTTCTAGTCAAATCTCTTTATTTTACACCCTACAGATCCCTACCTAGCTATTTGCAAAGGCCCCAGATCCCATAATGGGTAACAGCCCATTTTATGAGTTTTCACATGAAGACAATTTCTTTACAAAATAATAAATCTCCAAAAATAAAAATTTGACTCATATATACAGCAGCATGAAAATAATGTACTTGATTCATCATAATGAAGAAACTTTTAGAAGTTTCTTAGCTGAGGCCATCATCAAAATCACTGGACATTCCTATGAGGTAAAAGCCGGATATCAAAAAGCCTAGACCTGGTTAGTAACATGGTTAGATTCTGTAGTACCCTGGAGACAGGTAAAGATTGACTTCAAGTATAGCTTAACAAAATTTTAGGAAATAGACTAGAAAATTTTATATCATCATGTCATTACTTCAAAATATATTTTCATTACTCTTCCCAAGATTAGTGTTTTTAAGATCTACCTCATGGACAGATGACAAGTATTCTCTATGAGAGGATGCTCAGGCTTCCTAGCAACTAGACATCAAAATCTTCTCTTAATCAATGTTATCTCATACTAGCATATGTATCTAGCATGACTACAACAAAATTGTTCTGACTTACATGTAGTGCCTTGATCTGTCAAAGGTATGCTCATTCCAGAATCATACTGGGCATAAACATTCACATCATAAGTAGTACTGGGAGACAGATTATGCAAAATGTAGGAAGTCACTTCTCCCACAAAAAACTCCCTGGGCTCATTTGAACCTTGAATCAAGGAAGCATTAAGAACAGAAAAAGAAAGAATCATGATTACATGAGCTACAAAACTATTCCATCTCTCACACATCAGTAAATGCTAACTTCATTTTTTCCAAAACAAAGCATATTGATTTCTTAAATTTTAGCATATTACAATGTTGCAAACAGAACATACACGTAGTTTTACAAACTATTGTGCTATGTTTGTGTTCAGCTTCTAGAAATATATGTATATTGTTGGAAGGCCACATAATACAAAAGTTCTGCAGGCCATTAGTAGCCATATACCTGTCCAATATCATCTCATATATACCAGTTCATAGCCTTAGAAGGACAAGAGGCATTAAAGAGGATAGAAACATATCAGGTTTTAACTATACAATTCAATCCCTGTAACCGAACGTATGAAACTACAATTGATAGTTTGTGTTTATTATAGAATATTGATTATAAGACTAAAGTTTTCATGAAAATTGGTAAACAGAGGAAATAAATAGATCCTTTAACACAAAATGATACATATGATTTCTACTCTGGTCTGCCATTAGCTACTCACTGTTCTAAGAGTGGTATACTCAGAATGAACAAGTTTTCTTACCCACAGGCTTGTATACAATTTTATAGCCAAGAACAGGAGATGGTGAAGGATCCCAGGAAACTCTGAAGCGTGTATACCATTCATCAGTTATATACATATTTTGAGGAGGAAGCAGGCCAACTAAAAAGAAAGAAAAAAACCCATTCTAATTAGGCTAGTAATTGTTTTTCAATTTTAAGAAATGCAGATTGTTACCCTGCCGGTAACAATCACATCAAGGACATAATTAACTCAATGAAACCTTTACAATGTTGAAGTGTTCAAGGAATATGTCTTAAATTTAAAAAAGAATAATCAATATGAAAACTATAATTACCAGTTCTGCCATTTCCAGTCAGTTGTCCACCATCTCCATCTTCGTACACAGCAACAACAGTAATTTTATATGGCGTATCTGATTGTAGTGGTTGCAGTATCACATTATTCCTTATGCCAGGAACTGTTGTCTAGAACACAAAAGAAATAGAGGTAAACACATTCACAGTCTTGCAACTGATCAGTAGTGACAGTAGCTAGAAACAAAAATTTGTTCTGACATTTGGCACACTACGTTTTATGTCCATCATTGAAAAATTCATTCAGGACCTTAAGGGTTATAGCCTGCAAACAATTATCAGTATTTTTTTACAAAACACTGTGGCCATTACAAAAGTATAAATAAAATTGGTTCTTCAGTCCCACCACTCACATCAGACTGAGATGCTGCAGTTCTCCACCAAGATTTCAGTACTCTTCCCTCATAGAAATATAGAAGTCATAATGATGTGGGTTTTTTTCTTGGTAGAAACTAGTTATTCTGAGAGGGAAGCTCTAAATATATTGACATATAAAAGTGTCCCTATTTATGCATCCCTCAATCTCAACTTCCTTATGCAGCCATGCACTATTTCTCCCTTCTAATGAAAATGTAGGTATAAACCCAAAAGTGATCCTGCTCCATGAGGAAGATATAAAGCACTGAAACTAAGGAAAGTAACTTGAGGATCTCTCCCAAAAGCACATGCCTGTCAGCACTTGCTATGAATACTTGATTAAAATTTTCAGTTGCTTGAGACTTGCTGTTTTTATGGATTGTCCAATCTTTCCTGCAAAGATATGTGTGTTGACAATATGTGTGTCCTGATTAATGAGTCCAGTAGGGAACTTTCAAACAGTGAATTTTCAGCATATGCTATACAGTAATATAAAAGCAATAAAAATATCATTTTGGCTGGTGGCAGTTGGCAGGAATTCTGCCCTTGTCTTGTACAGGATCTGAGCTTAGCTTTGCTATAAATACTCTGTGAATTTTATAAGTTTCAGAATAACTTGTGCTATCATTAAGGTGCAGGAAATGAAACACACTTACAATTCATACTGAAACTTAGAACAGCAAGTTAGATGCTGAATCAAAGTTATCATTGCTGTCTTATGAGACTGTCAATTCTCTTCAATTTATGAAATGCAGACTTATATTTATTCTGTAACCTAGAGCACTGACTTTGTAATGAATACAGTGTGAAGTAATAGATGGCTATTCAATCCATTGCACTTTAACAAAATGCCAGGAAGCAGATTCAGTTCAGAATCTTCTGATTAATGCATGACTCACATATTTAACATTATTTCATACACATATTTGTTCAAGAAACCATATATTTTCTGTAGCTTCATGGAAAAAAACCCTGTTTCATACAAACCATGGCTTCCTAACATTGACAACAATGACCAGAAAACCCACAAAGCCTGCACAGTGTACTACATGTAGAACACGTCTTGTTTTTTCTGTAGCCTAAAGAATTGACTGAAAACATCTCAGTGCTTACTAAGGAACTACAGAACTTACATATTCATCAATAGGGTCTCCCACAGTGGGTGAATAAATGATTCTGTACTGCTGGACTGGCCCATCAGCATGGTCCCATTGTACAGAAAGGCTGTTTGTAGTCTCATCAAATACTCTCACATTCCTTGGGCCACTGCGAGGCACTGAAGAATGAAAATACAGAAGGTTGTACAGGGCATGCTACCTCTAGATCAGTGTCACCTTCATCAATTCAAATGTTGCCCTGAAGCCAAAGTCAAGGGCCCTTCCTGAAACCCTGAATAAATAAATATACTTGGGCAGATTAAGTCAATGATCATGCAGCAGTGCCTGAAGGTCTTAAATAGAAAGAGTGCCAAACTGGAGCAGTACAGAAGAGAGAGGACATCCAGATGTGGAAAGTGAGCATCTACACATATTCTGCTTCTCAAACTCCTGCAGACAAATATAACTATAGCCTGTCACATCTTCAGGTTTTAGCTAAATATAGGGATTTTACAGGGAAAACATAGAAGAAGCAAAATTATTGCTGTTGACAGGTTCTGTACCTGTTACTTCTAGTATGAATTTTAAAGAATCTAAGCATAACTCAACCAAGATCTTGTGAGATAAGTTGTAACAAGGAGATTTTGGTGTTTAGGTGTGTGCAGCAAAAAACAAAGAGCTGCGGAGGCCAACACATACAATTACTATATCAGACACTGAACATGAATCCCTTTTTTTTTTACTGACAACTAATTCTACCCATCTTAATAGGTTATAGTTTTTACAAAAGATAAATTGTTATTCACCTGTAATTTGATTTTGAAAAGTGCTTTTTAACTCTTACACATTCAAATTAAGCTTATTTCCCAACTGAAAATTACATTGCTAATCATTCAAGTACCACAACTGACTGACAGCATAGCAAAAGTCCCCTGCCAGAGGCCTATAATTGCTGCAGCATAATTCAGATGTATAATTCAGAGTTGCACTAAATAGCTTACATTATTTGTAATTGTAACTAATTTTATATGTCCTTCACACACCAGTTTTGATGTATATTTCACAACACAAGTAATGTCTCTTACATGTTCTTCCCTGTGCTTGGCTTGGATTTCCCTCTCCATCTGCATACAGAGCTATAACATTTATTGAGTAAGCAGTGTCAGGAGTC
This sequence comes from Pyrgilauda ruficollis, assembly GCF_017590135.1. Taxonomy (NCBI): domain Eukaryota; kingdom Metazoa; phylum Chordata; class Aves; order Passeriformes; family Passeridae; genus Pyrgilauda; species Pyrgilauda ruficollis. Next base: position 11,447,110 of record NW_024525490.1, read on the forward strand.
AAGCGCTCCAGAATTACATCACGAGTGTTGCCTGGCACCACAATCTAAAAAAGAAACAACAAGCACCTATATAAATAAAGTTTCAGCTTATACCATCTCTTTTTAGAAAACAACTTGAATGAAATACAAAAAAAATGGAAACATGACCATGTTGTGCACTGTCCAAGAAAAATAACACAAGTTTAAAATAAACATGCAATATTGATAAAAATTCAATAGCAGGTGAAAAAAAGAACAAACAGCATAAGGAGCTCTCATTCTGCAAACACAATTGTTACTTTTTACATTTTACATTAAAATAGTTCAGAAAAAATAGGAGAAACATTCATAAACAGAAGCTTAAAAAGTAATTTCTGTCACAGTTTACTATGTATAAAGGACATCAAAAGTCCTTACAATTCCTTACATAAAAACATGTACATCTACATTTACAATACGGGTGTACATTTTACGTTAGTACATTCATAGTCAAAACTTTAAAACTGTACTTATTTCTATAGAAATCCAAGAAGTATTACTCCACACCTGGAGGGTACTTTTTTACCCATATCCAGATTTCACTGGTCACCAACCCCCACAAAAGAGTAGTGATTTAGGGTAAGCAGATGGCATCTGGTTTCATAATTACACAATTCCTAATAAATATTTGTTGTCTCCGACTCTCTTGAAAAAAAAATGATTTAACTCATATTTGCCTGCAATATGATAAAGAATACTCAATCATCAATACAGTGTTTTAAATGGGAGAGTCTTATTTCTTATTTCTCTCATTTTACCAAATTAAGCCTCTATTAACAATGGACTAGGCTTCTATAAACACTGTGCTTTCCGCAGAGACTCTCCTGGGCAGACAGTTGGCCTGAGTTTACTATTATTTTTTACACTCATTGAAGGAAGCAGTATTCTCTACACACATTTGACTAATAGTATAAAAGCTAAATTACTTACAGATTCTGATGGCCTTGGGCCAGACAGTGGAGCATAATTAATTCTATATTGCTGTACTGGACCTGGAGCAGGTTCCCAACGGACATTCATGCTGTTTGGTGTGGGATTGTAAACGTGAATGTTTCTTGGTGTTCCTCTCTCCACTAGATCAAGGATAATTTAAATTAAGTTTTAGAAAGTTCCCTGTGTAAGTTCTATTTCAAAATGAATTTAAAACAGTGCTCAAAAGAAGATGAAAAGCACCTCAGCCCAAGATAAACAAATTGCTTTTGTTAGCCCAAAATTTACAAAGCTAAGAATCTCCATGTTCAGTCTTTCCAAACTTCCGTACCAGGCAGCAAAGTACATGTTTGTACTGCAAATTGAAAATATGATCATAACACTTTGTTTTCCTATTGTTGATCAGATATGTACCCCAAACCACACATTTTAGGTCAAGCTGACATTAGTAGCCCAAACTTCCTGGAAAATTTTAAGTACATGCAAGCACATTAGCATGGATTAACACCAATATTCACTCTTTGCTCACAAGTATTTCTACAAGCACTACAATTAAAATGTTACTGTTCTACATTAAGTGTGCTGCACAACTTTTGGAGCTAAGCTTGCCTGAGTTAAGTGGACTGAAAGCCTCCACACAAATAAGCAAGGGAAACAGAATAAGTTACAAAGCTGCAGAAATAACCAAACAGTTAAACTTTTAATGTAAAATCAATTTCTAATAATCTGAGGTTATTCATAAAAAATTCCTAACATTTTCTTGAAAAGGGCTATTTTGCTTACAGGTGCGTCCAGTGTCAGAGGTACGTCCACCATCCCCCTCTGGGAAAACTGGAACCACAGTTACAGTGTAAGGTGTGTTCGGTTCAAGAGTCCTCAGAATGACATAGTTTGTATTTCCTGGTACTGTGGTCTATAAATTTAAAAAGAAAGGGTCAAGAAAGTTACAAAAACATGCCAAAAAATAGTTTAAGCTTTTTTATTTATCACTTACTCCCCTACCATATCTAATTTACAGACTGGATGTGATAAAAACTTTACAAAAGGTGAAGCTTAAAATAACATGGTTTGTGGTATCTTCTAGAACGGCTTTTCAAGAACATTCTCTCGCAGACTTAACACAAAGGAGTTCCATGCATTCCTGTATAGCTCCCTTACAGCTCTCTCCACTTTTGGGTCCAGATCCTGCTGTACTAATGAAAGTAGCAGAATCTGCCATGATCTCTTTAATGACTACTATTTAGCAGTTCAGAGGCATTAAAATATCACTTTCTAAGTTTAAAAAAACCCATTACATAGCACTACAAACATGCTGATGACAAGAAGTATAACGAGCAGCTCATGTTAGGAAATAAAACTCCACAACACTTAAGAATATTTGTCATCAGTAGCACCTTAGTTCCTATTGAAACAATAACATTCATGTATGACTCATTTCATCTGCACATTGAATTGCACTGATGTAGAAAAATAAACACAAGGGGGAAACAATATTTCCCAGTCTGCAGCAAGTGTTTCCTATTTTCAGGATTCTTTTAGCTCTTTAGTAATTAAAGAATTTTGGCAGATTAGAATGTGGATTTTTCTGCTTCCACCAATACCATTGAAGCCTACAGTCACATGACTTCTTAACACTAAAGATGGGTAGAAATTAAGTCTGCCAACTTTATAAGCTTTTGTACACCCTGAAGTCAGCTTTACATTCACACACAGTGCCCTAGGGATAAAGAAACAAAAAACTGTGTGTGGTATTAAATCCCATGCTAAGAACTAATCACTGATGGTCTACTATATGAAATCAAACATCTGTAATACATGTGGGAGGAATTTTCATGGAGTTCCTGTGCATTTTCTCCAGAGGGGCTATGAACAGAAAAAAAGCCACTGCATAGGCAAACAAGACCTACTTCACCCAGCAGCATTTCTCTCACCACCACCATGAGCAGTAATTTATCTGAGATGGTTAGTGAGATCCACATGAATAATTTACCATTTCTTCTGCACCTCCAGCTGTAGGTCCATAAAACACTTTGTACTGGCGAGGACTTCCTTCTGCATGATCCCATCGAACATTCAGAGTACTGGTGGTTGGGTCATAAACTAGCAAGTTCTTCACAGTAGTGAGCGGTTCTGAAACAGATCAGTAAGATGTCAGAAATGTGGAACCCTATTCTCTCATTTTTGCTGTCAGATCACACTTCTGTAATGTATCCTTAGAAAATTTTAAAAATAGGTTTAGTAGCTCATGTTAAATCTTATTTATCTCCATTGCTCAGAACACATGAGCTCTATCCAACACCACAAACAATGCTAGTTGGAAAAATTTATTTCTGGACACTATTTTGGAATTCTGCAATGAGTTCATTAGGATTTTTTCTTCATTCCTCACCAAACCCATTGCTGTGTTGGACTTTCCATTGCAAGCTCATAATTATAGTAAATGCAACTGAATTAATAATTTTATAATTATATAATTATTTAGGTAAATACATTGAAATGGGTTTTATACCTGGAGCCTCTCTGATAGCAAATCACTCAGTGATTTCTATAGTAGGATAAAAAGAATGCATCAATATAAAATGGTGGAGTCCTAAAGCTCACACTGTGAAGGTCAGCCTTTCAATTGAAGGTGCTTAAAAGCATACAAATATGAGAGTAACATGCCCTCAGATGCTTTAAGGTGCTTACCAAATTATGGCATAAAACAATTAAACAAATTTAAATGAAGAAGAAGTTCCATAGTAAGATTTGGGTTTCTCTCAGCTTTAAAAGCTGGGCATCCAGTCAAAGTCAGTGGTCAAGGGTTTCTCTACAGCCAGTAGACTGAGAGGTGTTCTTACTTCAGAAACTTGAAAGCCAACAAAGGAAAAATGACACATACAGTTTCACCACAAGAAAGTTTTCTTAGCTCTTCTGAAAAGCAATACATGGATATTGTCTTGTACTTAATAAGAAAACCTGAAGGTGTTACTCACTGGTTCTGCCTCGTCCTGTCATTCGTCCCCCTTCACCATCTGCGTACATTGATGACACAGTAATAGCATATGGTGTGTCAGGCTGCAGCTTCTGTATCACCACACTGTTCTGTCGTCCCCCAACAGTAGTCTGCAGCAAAACAAAAGGAAAATATTAAAATCCCTTTTATACCCTCTCTTTTGTGCTTATTGCTCCAGTAAAGAATGCATACATTTGATGCAGAGTGGAAAACACTGTGTGTATCAATGCTGCGATTTTCTTGTGACTGACACTGACAGTAGACATTGAACATAGCAATATTTAGTACATATTGGTTTTAGCAAGTTAAGACTTTAGACAAAGACACTATTCTTTAAAATCTTCAAACTTCAATACAACTACAATTACATAAAAACTCCCAGTTCTGTACCAGCACAAATTACATTGTACCTCCTATCATTCTTTCTACTTTTAAGACTATCTGCACATTTTCAAAGCCTATTCAGCTAACGTGTTCAGCATAACACTTCCAATCATCTGCTGTTGAAGAACTGACAACGAGCAAGCATTTACACATCTTCACATTTCATAGCAGTAGATTATTTTAATTTACAAGCGGACTATTTTAACTTACAATCAAAGCAGTTTTTGTTCTCAAGTGTACAAAGCTCCTTTCAAAGCACAAATGCTTTCATCATGGCTGCCTCTACATTTTAGTATCTGACTGCCTTTCAAAACCTGACACTAAATTATCATGATGATCTCTGCAGTTCTGTGTGCAGTTTTTGCAGGCCTTTTTTTCTGTCTTCAAATCACCTGTGATTCCTCTTGGTGCTGAGGCTATTAAAAGTCAGACAGGGCAATAAAAAACCCCCAGAAATTATATTTTAAATACTTTGGTGGGACTATTCTACTGCCTACCCAGCACTACAGTTTAATAAAATATCAGAGTAGCAAAAGAAGACAAGGAATTATGATCATATGACTGCAAGTCATTTGCAAACACACATTAAATGCCATGAGCAGAGTAGGAGAGTTCTGTGTGCTCTCCTTAAATAGAGGTGTTTTTTCCAACTGCCACTGCTTGACTCTATCCAGCTGTAAGCAATTAAGTCTATTAACCATATTCTTTGCACAGATTTCAAGAGAATCATTATAATTCCCTTTTTACTCCACTGCCTGCAATTAATTACAGATGTTAATTAAACATATTGCTGTTCCTCATTATTCCTCTAGTGATTTCTCACTAAAATAGTGTTTGCTCAAAATACATTGCAATTACCTCAACCCAAATGCATGTTGTTCAGAAGAGAGTTAAAATGGGTGTGTAAATATCCAACTGATTCTAAAGTAAATATTCCTAGATATACTTCTGAACATGTGTGATCTCCGATTACAGAGGCGAGCTAAATGAATGTGGTTCTCATCTGAGACTGTTCCTCTGACTCATTTGACAGTAACCACAACAGCCTCCCACTACAGAATAGGGCATTTTTAAGTAGCACACACTCCTGATAAACAGCCTGACTGAATTACCATTCCCAGGCTGTGCTGCATAGGCTGCCAGTAGCCAAAAGTGTTCATGCTGACAACACAGGGAAAGCTGGCTGATCTTAAAGTACTGTCTCTTTATAGCATTACAGCTTCTCATCACAGTAAAAGAGTCTAAAATACCTTCAATACTTCATCAGCACATTTTTGCATGTATTTCTCTCTGCAACTGCTACCTCTGTGTGTTTTTCTGACCCTAGAGTGGTGAGAGAGAGTCTCAACCGTTCACAGCATGTTCCATGGCAGTCTTCTGGTAACATGGGAATTACACTATGAAAATGATGGCAAACTCTGGACTATGAAAGTAGTCATGGTAGTTCATATTATTGATTGTCCTGACACCTCTATCTGTGACTTGTAGCCTTAGATGCTGATTGACTTACTCCTCAACACACTTTATTTTAGTTTTATCCATGGATAAACAGTTGGAGTTTATGAACTCAAAAGATCTTTTCCAACCTAAATGAGTCTATGATTATGTGATTTTTGAGATAACAGGATGCATCCAAAATTATTGCTGCTCAATTAAGAGTATTCTAACTTGGATTTGAAAGGGAAAAAAAAAAAGGTAGGGTTATACACTTGTTCACTACAAATATAAATCTTCATGTAAAAAATAACTAATATATCCAGTGTTGTGCTTTGAAAAGAAATTCTTCTAATGGATTACTTTGCAGAAAGTTGCATTTAAGGTTGAATAACTTTAGCACTTTAAAATTAGTTACCGACTGTTCAGGGCCATCCCCACTGATGGGCTGGTAAATGATCCTGTATCTCTGCACTCGACCACTGGCAGGATCCCATTTGACAGTCAAACTGTGTGAAGTTGCATTGTACACCTGAAGGTTTCGTGGGCCACTCTTTGGGGCTGAGAAGCATAATAAAGAAAAGAATAAATATGTAGCTCACCAAAGAGCACAGACAAACAATTCTTACTTTTAGGGCTGCATGAATGCCTGATCAAGAGCAGACCGTATTAAGTACAGGGGAACATAAACTGTAATGTTTGTAAAATAATAAACATGTGGTAATCTAGTGTTTAGTATTCTTCCAAATACACAATAATATTTATTAAATGATCTCAGCTTTTTAATGTCAACATTTGTCACAGTTTAAAAAAACAGAGCTATGAGTTTCCTTCAATAAAAAGGTACCTGGAAATTCAGATTCTTACCTTGTGTAGTGATAGGTACCAAGGGTACTAGGAAAAAAAGCAGAAAGAATTTTCAGAATTCTTGTATGTGTGTGCCTTCTGTTTCAATAACTATGAATAACAACATGCAGAATCTCTTTATTTACTTACATGTTCTTTCACTGCCAATGAGCACATCACTTTCTGATTCATCAGGATAGATGGCAGTAACTGAGACATCATATAATGTATCTGGATTCAAATTTTCAAAGACCACACTATTCTCTTCCCCATTTAAGATAGTCTTGTGAAGAAATTAAAAAAAAAAAAAAAAAAAGGAAAAGGTAAATAAACAAAACCAAAAACATACAAAGGAAACAGGCAAACAGAGTGGGATATAACTGAGTTTTTACTCAGTAACATTACTGGACATGCTGTAAGTATGTGTCCTACACCTTCTCACTGAATTTCCAAGTTATAGGCCATTTATCAATTACATTTCTGAGTTTAAAAATACACCCTCTGAGATACTGCCCACAAAAGCATAGGGTGGCTGCCTATTCTTACCTCCTGTTTTTCTCCTCTTCCATAGGGCCCCCATGTTATTCTATATAGAGAGACATCTGGAGCTCCATGATCCCAAGTACCTCTGAAACTATTCGTAGTTATATCTGTGATTCTGAGATTGACTGGTGCTGGCACAGGCTCTATTATGAGAAAAGGAAAAATATTCCACAAAATGTAAATACAAAATAAATACAGTTAAACAGAGGAATTACTCAGACAAATAATTTAGAAGATTATGTAGAAGATTCATCTCCCAGCTACCACACTTCTAATGACTACAATCAAACACAGTAGTATTACCCAGTCCACTTACACTAAGCAAATTATCCCTCATAAGGTCACATCATTAGGTCATTGTCTGATAAAACAGACCTCAGCAGAAGTCACAACTCACATGCCTACTCAAAACAACTGAAGCCCTGGCTGTTACATTTTGGAGTTACATGGAGTGAATATGAACTCCCATAGACACAGGTCAAGTTCCTGCAGGAGTTTCTCACAAATCTTAAAATTCTTTATATAAGCCAAATAAGTCGCCATTTATTTAGAAAGAATTCACAGAGGTTAACTGTAGGTTAAGGAGGGAAAATATTATAGCCACTGGGAAGAAATATGTAAACAGGTAGAACCAGAGAATTAAACTTGAAATAATTTCTTTGGCAGACCTTTCCTCTTCTTTCCTTACAAACACATTCACACAAAACCACAGGTACAGAGCAGAGACTAGCACAACAGCGAGCAGGAAATCTCACAAGCATTTTAAAACACACCAGACTACCAAATGAAAAATTCAGAAGAAAAAATGAGGCAGAATATTAATGGGTTTTTTCTTCTTTTTCATACCAGATGGAGGGGCAGTGAAAAGGTAAAATTACTCTTTTCTATTGTAGGTTTTCTGGTTAACTATATTCTTAAATCCTGTGCTTTGATGAGGATGACTGGCTTGATAGCTGCTTTCTCCTTTCAGTCTGGCACATCTCTTGTATGGAGATCATCGCTTACAACTTGTGCGGCTCCATCTCCTTGCCTTTATTTTTTGAGGTTATACAAAAGCCACCTTTATGATTGTCTAAATGTAAAGGCTGCTCTAGCGTTCCGTGATGCAAAAACTCTCTTGGATCAGAGGCAGGATTGTGTCTCTCTAATCCTCTAGTACATGGCCCAGCTTCTGACACACTTGCCCAGATTTCTGCGAAGACTTGCTAAACCTTTCCTCTATTGTCCTTATATTTTCTTATAGATTCTACACCTACACTTCTCCTTCAGTCTTTAATTAGAAATAGTTTTGCCTTAGTGGCTCTTCACCTCTCTGCAGACTGCAATGTCAGTGTTCACTGCAGTAAGACACAGCTCATCTAAGATTTCTGAGGTTTATTACATTGCAAATAATGCTACAAGTGCAAATAAAGTATTTCTCAGATTAAATTAGAGCTTCACCTAAAATCAGTAGCATATTGCAACACACACCATTTAAATCAAACATAAGGCAAAAACAACCATAGGAATGATTATTAGGAAAACTTACGAGTGACAGCTTCTGCATTTGTTGGTATGGATTCCCCTTCGTCATATACAGCAACAACTTTTACATTGTACAGTGTTTGGGAGGAAAGATCAGAGAGAGTAGTGCTGGTTTTGAGTCGGTCAAGTTCCACCTAAGAATAAAAATAGTGACTTAAAGGATTGTAAATTGCTCTATTTCTTACTCTGCATTTGGTCTAACGGCAGAAATTCCTGTGGTGAAAAACAAAGTATTCTGCAGTAAGTTTTACCATTTGCCCTTACATTTACACCTAAATATTGAGTATTCTCTACTAATTCCTTTGCAAAACATTATATCAGATACACATAGTCCTTGTCGATCATTCACTGATTTATTAATTTAGAAACAAGGATGCAGTGTGAACCTTTGGAACATTCTGGTTCCTTTAAAAAAGAAATTTAATTCTCCAAGAGCTGATTTATGCCTAGCAGCACAATTAAGGAAAACTTGTACATAACTAAAAGACATCCCTAACAATGCTCACACATGTTCTGCTAGTAGGCAAAGGGGCTAACATATCTTTATTCCACTATCCTGTCCTCTTAATTGTAAGCCATTCTTAGACCTTGGCGGTACGATATTTAAGCAGAGCGTAGATATGGCTATTTACCAAAATATATGAAAATTCTTCAGTCAGTTTGAGGATCTTTTCCTCTCTGGAGGAGGAGGAGGAGGAAGATGGGAGTACCCAAGAAATCCATCTTGTGCTCATTCAGTTTCCAAGAAATCCGTACACTTTCCGGACTGCAATCACTAGGAACTGATGTTCTTTGCTCTCACTGGTGCTCTCACTACCTTTACACTTATTTTAGTAATCTAACTTCTCAAAATAAAACTTTCCTTGTACTTTAAAAATTTTACCTCCTTTACATCAGCATCATCAGCTATTTTGTATCTTAGGATGTATTTTCGAACTTTTCCTGGGGCAGGATCCCAAACGACTTTCATGGTGCTGTGAGTAACATCCTGAATTGTTAAACTTCTGGGTCCAGGCAAAGGTACTGTAAAAAAAATTATAATAGTAAGTGAATGCTATTCATAGCAGAGGTATAGGTCTCTCACAGATAGAAGTGAATTCTCTTCATGTCATTCAGTTAAAGTCTTTTCAGTGAATGGAGGCAACCACTTTCTGACAAGTTCATTGTCCTGGGCATTAGATGAGAGAGTTCAGAAGCTTATTTTCCCAGTAAAATAGCTATAAACTATGGTAGTTTCACCTTTGTAACTTATGAGCACAATACTTCCAGAAGTATCAGGGATTAAGACCATTACGTTTGGTGTTGGTGACAATAGTCACTTTTCATCTATGGTTAATGGTTTAAAATTTTTAAGGACATAAAAGTAGCCATGCTGCATGCATCTAGACCAGAAGCATGCCTCTGCCAATAGGAAAATTTTAAGGAAAGGCATAAATAAGGAAGCCAATTTAATCTATTTTTTTTAAATATAGCATGTTTCTTTAGTTCTTTAGTATTTTCTATGCTTAAGAGGATGCCTGAATTTGGGAACAAGGTTTCTAAATTAATACAAGCAAAATTGAAACCTTTTAAAAACACTGCAATCTCAAGATTTCTTTCATTATTTAAGTTTAAAATTATATTGTTCCCCTTTTAGTAATTGGACGCTTCTCATTGAAATTGCCTTTGAAGTCTTTGGGAAACGTGTAAGTGTTAGAAAATGCATAAAACACGGTTAAGACGGTCTTCTAAATGAAACAGATGACATAAAAGCTGTTGCATGAAATATAATTAAAATTAGGTGTTGCTGAAGCAACAACAAAGCAAAAATCAAGATGTCCATACATGTCACTTCCTGTGTGGTGAGTGGGTCACTCTGCATATCACCAAACAATACGTAAGCTGTTAAAGTGTACTCGGTGTTGGGGATGAGATCTACCAGCTGCACCTCATTCACTGATGGTCCCACACGCATCTGCGCATGAAAAATAACACACCATGTTTAAAAACTGAAGAAAGCAATGGCAGAAAAGCAAACAATGATTTAACTTCAAGGGAATTTTGTTTGTGAGATTCACAGTATATTTACAGTTTCCTGACTGATGTCATTGTATATAATATCCCAGTAAGTTCACTGCACTCAAGAAGCACATGCCAGTCTTTTGACTATTATGATAGCCTAACATTTTTTCTTAATTTATTTTTGGTATAGTACAGGTAGCAAAGACAAATTCTCTTACCTCTTTCTCTGTGGCTGGGACTGTGGCATTCACAGGTTCATATGTTAACAAATAACCAGTAGCTCCATTGAGAGGTTCCCATCTCACTCGCATGTAAGTTGATCCAATGTCATAAACATTCAAATTTCTAACTGAAGAGATTGGCACTGTCAAATAAAAAATACATATTAATTTATTCAATTCAACTTTTTAATATTTTATATCACAAGTCATACCGCTGAGAATATTGCATATGGGTATTAGGACATGTTATGTGTAGTAGAGAGGTGATCTGCAAACAGTGGCATTTAATTCCTTAGTTTAAGAATGAGGTAATGATAATACTGTTTTGAATGTGGCCACAGATTTTTAACATACACAGCTAAAACTCTTACAAGTCTGCACTGGAACATTTTAATCTTGTAAAAAGCAACATTAACTCACTTGAAAATTCTAATATGAAACAACATGACTGGCTTGCGATCTGTACAAAGAGGATTTTTGTCCTTTCTTTTTATTTTCTATATTTCTCAAATTGCTAAACAAGTGAAAAGTTTCCATGAAATCATATGAAAAATTAATGAAGACTTCATAAAAGTTATATATATTTTAAGGCTTTTTGACAAGTCTAATTTAAGGCTTTTTGACAAGTCTAATACAAAATAAAGAAGTGAAATGAACAGCAGACATTCAATATTATTAAAGAGGTAGAAGAGTCACCCTATGTTGCATAAAGCATAAATATACCTGAAATCAATGTAGACAGCTCATAGGAGAAACATAGCTGAGTTATAACTCACAGAAGTGGCATAATTGTGTTAAATTAGCTTTTGCTAATTAGAAATAATTCTGTCTGGTAGTTGAAGAAATTAATTATGTAGCATAAACAATTTGTTTATGATCAGATTTCAAGAATTTATAAACTCTGTCTTGTAATTCATGTCTGTTGTTCTAGTTTTGTACAGCCATGCTTTATGAGCCTAGAAAGAAGCTGGGACCAATATTTTCTACCCTATTGCAGTTTCACCTTGTTGAAGTCTTCAAGACAACAAGGTCTGAACAACAAGAGTAACACAATGCAGTTTGGTAATTCAAATTAAATATTTTACTTCTGCTAAGAAGAAAATCCATAGTGCTGAAAGTTCTACTGGACAGCTCCCCAGGTGCCAAACTGGCTGTTAACATGTTATTCAAGACCCATTTCTAACTTACAAGTTGTTTCCCTGCCGATCAGAGGTTCACTGCTTTCATCTTCTACCACAGAAAACACATTAACCACATATTCTGTTTCAGGCTGCAGATCTTTCAGAACTGTTGTTCTTTCCATCCTACTTACATAAAACTGCAAGAGAATCAATGTTAATCACTGTAAAAAAAAATGTTTCTAATCTTATCTCTAAGAAAAGCAATCATTCCTTGTGAAACTGCAGAAATCAATGACAAGGAGATAAGTCTGGTCCTAATTTTGTATAGATTTTGTCTGACAATATAGCATTGTTTTTGCAAAGCAACCTATAAGGAAATCTCAGATGGACACTCGTTCCAAACTGCACCGGATCTGCTTAGCATCACTTACAGTGCATTCTGATTTCACACATGGTTTACACTTATATACCACTAAAGAACATAAAGAAAGGACCAGGAAAAAAAGGGCCACTTTGGGAAAAATTTCAAAATCTGGGATAATCTAGATGGTTACAGCACAAGGCATTGGAAACACCTGGTAGAACAGAAATGCCTGGAACAAGTCAAATTGTAAAGTCAATGTGCACTGGAGCAACAGCTCAAACTTTAATCAAAGGCCAAATCTTGAACTCTTCATGAGCCAAATATAAGATTTAAAGCCACAATCAGAGATGGGACGTTCAGAGGTAGGGACACAGAGGGACCTAACTTCATTCTTCTAAACACTTAATTTTCCTAGATCCTATTCTGTTTGGTTAAAGAAAGTAATGAGCAATTCAGATTTCCCAGGACCAAGAGTTGCCAGCCACTGGCTCTCTCTGTAGAAAAGTAGTAACCATAAGATAAGTTTGATCCTGTGCAATAAACAGTTGGAGTCATGTAGTGTTAATCTGAGCACTTCTTACAACCTGTATCCCCCACTGTCTTGTTCTCTGCAAAGCAGGAAATGCATTAAAAGGACAGGGGGCCTACCCACAAGTATGGTCAGAAAATTTCTGGTGCAGACATATTTCAACTAATATATGACAGTGGAGGATGAAAATAAAGGAGTTACTAGAAATAGAAGACAAGTCTTTATAAGATATGTATTTTACTTCTGGATTCATGACATTAAAACAACAAAAGTAATATATATGCTCCTAATTTTTGTAATTTTGTATAACATTTACCATGGCATGATATTCTTAACCTTAGGAGCACTTTTAAGTTGCTGTTACACCCTACTCAGCACAAATAGAGAATTATATTACCATGACGTGGAAGTCCAGGGTTATACTGGACAATGTAAAAGATGAACATACAATACTAACCTGTTTAGGACTACCTCCAGAGGTAGGGTAATATTCTACTCTGTATCTATCAACACTCTCAGGAGGTGGGCTCCATCTCAGTCTGAAAGAACGAGGTGTTACTTCTGAAATAACTAAATTTGAAGGAGGTGGCAAATCACCTGCAAGAGGGAAGCAAATTAAAAAGATACTAATTTATCTTGTCAGAAGGGAAAAAAAAACCCCACTTTGTGTTGTTGCTTATATTTCTTTTTCCTCAGGAATTCTTAAAACAACTGCATGAAGAGATAGCTTATATTAACACACTCAAGATTAAACAAGTTCCCTGTAATTCCTATTCCACCTTCAACACCTGTGTTTCACTGAAGAACCATCAGCTAACATTACTGTTTTTTCATGCTCAGCTTTGGTTTTAGGCTATCAGGCATTCATACTTGAAAAGAACAGGGCTGCTAAAATTTTCCTTTTTGAATGAGTATCATCAAAAAACATGCCACAATGAATAAAAAGCTGACACGCTAAGAAAGATACTTCACAATTCTGCTGAGAAAAAGAAGACACATCCAGGAATGTCATGCTGTGTTAGTTATAACACAGTCACTGTTGGAAGGAAAGGAAGAACCCCTGCAGGGTAGTCCAGGTGGTCTGCACAACTTCCTCACACCAGCAGCTGAAAAAACAGCCCACGGCTAACACAATGTTCCCAATAAATAATAAAAAGGAACTAGCAGTGCAAGCACATAAAAGGATAAAGAATTATATAGACTGAAAATGTGATGTACCTGGACCTTTCACACTGTTACATAGGTTCGTGGTTACATTATCAACAATGGTAGCCAGGAAGGAGAAATCTGCAACATTGTAAGCATGGATGTCGTCTGGATCTGTTGCAATCTGCTTCAATTCATTTTCATCTGCATTTTTAATACCTTACAAGAGAAGAAGAAAGCAAAACCTGTTAGAAATGATGGTCATGAAGCACAATAACATGCAATTAAGCCCCTAAACACATTCTTCAAATAACCTTTTATGTATTTATGTATGTGACCACTTCTCTGTGGGTTTAGCAGATGAGCAGGAGGGGGTTGCTGCAGGCCATGCCTTCATAGAGTACTTACCAATTGCATACAGTTCCACTCCCTCATCTCTGAGTTTTCTTGAAGGGGCAACTACATCATCTTGTGATTTGCCATCAGTGATGAGAACACCAATTTTGCGAGCTCTGGGTCTTAAGCCGGCAACTGGTTTGAAGTTGTTTTTTAAGATGAAATCCAAGGCCATTCCTAGCATGACACAAAGAAAGTAACCATCACTATTAAAGTAACCATTGCTAGTGATGTTACTAGAAAGCAACATCACTAAACTATTTTCATGTAGTAGTCATAGTAAAAGAAATTAGTGCATCCTAGTGACTTCACTCTGACAACAGAGTTCCACAGTTTATTTCCTTATAGAAGCAATTTGAATCGAATTGCAGCCCATCATCTAGATCTCAGCACTGATATTTTCAGGTGCTCTCCTTCCTGGTGTGCATCACCCTCCTGACTTCCACTATCCCTCCTTCTGGTTCCTGGTTATCTTCATCCCAACTCTGAAATAGAACTACCTTTCTTCTTCTCATAGGCTCAACAGCAGCACAAGCTCTTCATCACCCAAAACCTTTTCTTACACATTTCTCCTGAGTTTATAACCTATGCTGGACCTCTTCCAACCATACTGAGCTGAACTGTTAAGTCCCTTTCATCATGGACACATTTGAGTTCACTGAACAATATCAGGGTCAGCTACTAGAATCATTTTCACTGGAGCTAAAGTAAAATCCTGGCACTGTGACTTACCTGTTAGAGTATTGCCTCCTTTGTATGGTAAGTTGGCTACAGCCTCTAACAAAGACTGTTTGGTTCGGTAAGCATTGAGATTCCATTCTGTCCTGGGATCACCACTATACTGTGCAAGACCTGGGAAAAAAGCCATCATTTACTCAGTCATTATGTGTCTCTGTAGCAGTTATGCTCCATTTTCCTTCCAACATATGAGAACTTACCAATCTGTACTTTGTCAGGACCAATATCAAAAACTTCAACAATACGGGCAATGAAGTTCCTGATGGTTTTAAAATTTGGCCGCCCGATACTCCATGAGCCATCCACCAGCAGCACAATATCAGCTTCTGCTCTGGTTCTACATTCTAAACCTGCCGTGTCAACCAGAAAAATATAGCCTTAACATGATGGTTTTCTTTCCCCATCCTTTTAGATGACATATGTCATGAGTTAACTTCCAAAATAGCTCTGTTTTATTCACTGGCACTCCATCAAGTATGACCTATTTGAGAGCATTATTCACACTAGTCAGTGGTTCCATGGCAAAAGCTGTCTAAATTCCTTCATGTATGTTTCCTTTTAAAAATAAGCCTTTGCAAATGTCAAGGCCAGTGCTCTCTCTCTATTGTCATGTCATTGTCTGTTTTGGCCTTTAAATACTGCTGATGACTTGATTTCAGAAGTTTTGTACAAGACTAATAAACTAATAAATGAACCACTGATAAAAAAGTAAGCACTATTAGACTATACAGTTTTATGGTATTGTAGTCTGTCACATATAGCTAAACTACTGATTAATTTTCAACCATGTAAAAGTGGGATTAACACTATGCATTGCAATCATTTTCAAATCAATAGCATTCTTCAAATTTCAGGGGGAAAAGACATAATAATACGTGTGGTGTAGAAGTTCACATGTACAGAAAAGAAAGAGCACAATCCAGAGAAGACACACAAGCATAAACACAGGTCAAGAGATACAGAGGGAACAAGAACAAACATTCATATAAAGCTGCAATGTTCTCTAAAGGTAGGAAGTTATTTCAGATATCTTCAGTTTACAAATTACAAAACAAAATATGCATCATATTGTTCTCATCACAAGGAAAATCACAAAATATTTATACAAAACAGAATGACACAATAATTTTATCCACAGCCATTTGCAAATTAAAAAAAAAAAAAAAAAAAAAAAAAACCACCAAAATCCTTTCTCTCTTTTTTCCTGTAGATTTTGTTACCAGCTGAAAATTTTCTGGCTTCCTGCCATCAGAGCTTCTGGTCTTTATATGGAAGAAATCCCATTGAGAAAAATCATCCACACTCATCACAGTTGAAAGATATTGTGATTTCATATATGTTCCACAGAATTGATCCAACACTGTAGACTCATGAATATAACTATTCCATGTACCTGGGGGTTAAAAGCATGATCCTCTTCTGCACAGAAAATATAGATCTAGTCTTTAGTCAGGACAATAAAATCAGTTGGGACTAGGGTTTAAGTCAAACTATGTTAGTTCAAAAAATTGCATGCATAACTTTAGTATGAAAGTTAAAGTTAACTTTATGTACAATAAAAAAGTTAATCTATTTTGACTTTTATGTTTCTTCCAACATACTGTAGTCCCTCACATGGAAAATTCTAGTAAATGTGCCAGATCTAGCGTGATTTTTTTCCCCCATTAATAAATAATTTACTGTTACATTTGCAGTCCAAGATATACATTTATTTTTCACATTAACCATGACTCAAATCTATGCATTAATAAAACTAATTAGCTTAAAGAGTATAACACGGAAGACAGAAATGAGAGCTGCTATAATGAAAACTAACAAATCACTCTTCGTGCAATTTTTTGCTGCCAGCCTTATTAAAGCTTTAGTCTAATGCCACTGATGGCCTGTTTTAGGGGATTTTTTTCAGTTTTACCCTCTATTATTAGACAGAATAGGACACCAGTTATTTAGGAAGTTTCTAAAAATGTTTCAATAAAGTCAGATACAAGAAGAGTACTTTTTATATAGCCTAATGTGAGCTAAGCAAAAACAATATAGTCAGCTGTCAGAAACCTTTTTTGCTTTATTTAACTCTGAAAGGGCTTTTCAGTTAGGTTTTTTCTCCTCACCAAATTCTCTCTGATTGTTATCCAAGCATTGAAATGGCAGAGGAGAAAAGGCTTTACCTATTCATGTATTCTTGGCTATTCAGAAGCAGACCTGCTTTTTTATGCTTTCCATGAAGGACTGAGCCCTGAAACCTTCTTCAGGTGGAATAATTGAGGGTATGATGATCACAAATATTAACATGCAGAGGCCTATTAACCACACCAAAGGGAGGTAAATACTATAATATTCACAGAAATCTTGAAAGAAAGGTTTAATAGCTACAGGTTTACTAGTGAGAAGCTCCCAAGGAGATACTGGAGAGCATTCTGCAATTGCCTCTGTGAAAAAGTCTCCTCCTACTATAGAAAAAAACCCAAAAGACTAAACAATGACTATGTTGAATATAAACTTAAATAATATATATTAACACACATTTCCAACCATCAGATCTTTGTTCGTTTTATCATCTTAGTCTAAAAAGGAAAAGTCACCATGTAAGGACAAGAAAAGGGCCAACAATCTGCTTAAAATTCCTTGTTCTACTCCTGTGAAAACCCCCGTAGATGGGCCATGATCTCTCTTCAAAAATTTGACCTTATGTGATCTAACACAGATGTGGACAGCTTGAAAATGCAATGCAGATGGCTTTGAATAATCAGCAAAACACAGATTGCCTGCATTATCATCTTTGTAAGATCATCTGAAGGGTGCAGAGGACTAGAACTGTGAACTGGGTCATGCTTTGTGGTCATTTCAGAACAGGGTTTATATCATCAGGGAAGGGAATATATTGAATCCTGTAAACAAGTATGTATGTGCATTAGGAAAACAAAAAGGAAATGTAGTAAACTTTTTATCTTTTTTTTTTTTAATCCAAAATACAAGACTGCCTTTTTCTCAATATTCAGTCATGTTTACCTCTAGATAAAAATGGCTCCGTAGTAGTATCTGAAAGGGTGGTCATCTCTTGTCCAACCAGAGGGTTGCTCTCTCCTCCTTCAAACATCCCAAAAACATTTACCTTATAGGTAGTTCCTGCCCTGAAATAGTCAAAGAGGTGTTCTTTAACTAAAGTCATTTGGCTAGTTAAATACTAAACACTTATTAAATTCTCACAGGAAAAAATACTTCATGGAAAAGAAGGTGGTAAAACATGAAGCCCAAAACTGGCTCTTCCACAAGACATTGATGTTTCAACAATTTAAAAGCTGGTTTTACACTCTATACTTAAATTTATAGCCTTCCTCATTGAAGTTATTTAATTCTGTGAAGAGAAATTGTCCAGGCAGCCAGAGATGAGGTTAGGAAACCTAAAGCCCTGATATAATCAAATCAGGCCAGAGACACCAAGGGCAACAAGAAAAGTTTCTATGGTACATTGATAATAAAAGGAAGACTAGGGAGAAAATGGGCCCCCTCCAGAAGAAAACAGGGGACCTGGCTACCCAGGATGTAGAGAAGGCTGAGGTACTAGATTATATTTTTGCCTCAATTTTCACTGAAAAGTGCTCCAGCCACACTGCTGGAAGGTCACAGAGGGCAAATTAAGGGACTGGGAGTGATGCCTGGGCTGCATCACAAGAAGCGACCAGCAGGTCAAGGGGGTTCATTGTCACCTTCTATTCTGCTCATGTGAAACCCCACCTGAAGTACAGTGTCCAGCTCTGGAGCCACCAATATAAGAGCTTGGACCTCTTGTAATGACTCCAGAGGAAGATCAAAAAGATGATCAGAGGGATGGAATACTTATGCTGTGAAGGCTAAACTAAGCATCTTTTGAGAAACATGAGACAAGAAACTTTTGAGAGGAAACTTTAGAAATCCCAAATATCCTTCATTATTCCATTATCTTTCTCATGTGTGAAATACAGAATACAGTTCCAGCTGATATCTTTGCCTCCTTCAGTTCCTGTGAGAAGACCACAAGTGATGTAAATGGATAACCTTAGAAAGAAATCTACCAGGTACCTTTCAGAGATGGCATAACAGGATTTTCATAGCTAATTGACAAAATTACTTGTCTAACTTACAGTAGATTTTGCCAGGCATTTCAATACCAGATCACGATTAAACAAAATCCTATGCTAAAGTTATTTAAAGGAAAAAAAACAAAACAAAACAAAATCCAATATGAGGGAGCAACCATACCTAAGCTCCTCCAATACTACTGTGCTGTCATATGGCCCCACTATTAATTCTCCAAGGCTCCTGTCATCTTCAGTAGGGTGGAAAGTTACTTTGTAGCCCTTCACTCTCCCCGGGGCTGGCTCCCAGGTTACTCGGAAGCTTGACATAGTTGAATCAGAAGTTCTCAGATTTCGAGGTGGCTTAAAGGGAGAGGCTGAAAGGGTGAGAAACAAAAGAGTTTCGATCAGGTCTGCACATGTCAAAAAATCAACAAGTATGTTTTTATGTATATATATATATATATATATATATATATATATTTGTGCAAATCTAGTATTAATGACAGTCCTAAGCTCTTTGCTCCTTTCTTTAGACACAAAGACAAGTAATAAGAGTCTTAAGTGTCTTAAGTGTCAGAAATCTCATCTATCTAACCAATAGGTACGTGGGCTAAGTCTCTTTTTGCGGCTCCCTCTGCAGTCAGTGTACTGAGGGATAAATTGCCTGGCAGCTAAAGCAATTTCACCAACCACAGGTGTGGCAGTGTGTCAAAAAGCAATTCTTCTGAGGAGCGCCAGCCAAACAGCTTGAGGTTTTTAGGTCAAGAGCAACTTCCTCCAAAGACGAACAGCTGCCCATTGCAGGGCAGTACTCACAGACAATGGTTAAAAAGCTGTTGCTTACTTCTGCATTTTGTGCAACTTTTGCTTGTGTGCAACTCTAAAGTGCAGTCATGGAAAATAATGCATCACTGTAAGCTCAAAGTGAAAAAAAAAATGTGAATTAGAGTAAACAAAAAGCTACCAGTATAGCTTTTGCCTGAAAGACATAGTCCCTGTGTCTAAGCAATTGTCTAGCTGTAGGCAAAAAATCATAAACATCTTCAACATGTGAATTCTGCTGAGAAAGAGTAGATACATTCCTACTCACAAGGAAAAGTACAGATTCCCTGTCTCATCTCTCATCATACTCCCTGAATTATCATGATAACTTCAACTAAAAAGATTACTCAGGCCACACTTGCTTCCAAAGAGTGATTGCCACCACAGTTATTTAGACTGAAAGCAGAGGCATATCTGTATCAAGATGCAAAGTTCAAAAATCAAAAGCAGCTGGATGATCTAAAATTTATCTCAGTATAATTTTCAGCATTAAACAAGTATGTATTGGTCAAGAGCTGATCAAGTTTTCGTGACTCCTTTATATCAACCACATTTTAGATAAAGAAGAAACCTTTATTCAGTAACTGAGGTACTGATATCTCCACTTTATCTTACTTCCTGTCATTCAATATAACATATATTCAGAAAACAGAGAATGGCATGAGCTATCTACAGAGTACCTCAGTGAATGGCACTAGTGTCAGACAGGCAGAAACATCCTGAAAAAGGTTCTCTTTAGGTAATAGCTTTCCATCTATGGAAGGAGAAAACTGACACTAAATCTGGTTGATCTGAACGTATAAAGAACATTTACTTACAAAACCTAAGACCAGCATCACATTCCTACTAAAGGTAGAGTAGAAAATTAGTTTTGCTTTTTCCACAAAAATGCCTTCACTGAGATTTAATAAACATTTTAAAGTTTCAGTTTCTGAGGGAGAAGACAGCCTGTCCAAAATACCATGAAGTCAGACTTCCACAGATGAATCTTCAAAATTGTCTACTGCCCCTTTTTAGTACCTTGGATTTTCCACAGAAAATATGGTGACCAGAGAAGACAAACCTAAATTACAGGATGCTGGGTAGCTATTTAATCAATATCCACAAGCAAAAGGCAAAATATGCAACAGCTGACAACACTCAATTAGGTAGCCTGTCTTCCTCACAAAACACCTTGTTTGAACTTCTGATGACAGCATTTCAAAACAATTCTAATATTTTCAAACAGATTTTACACTGTACTTACACCTTTTAATATCAACAGCAAAAAGCTGTACTTAGGCTATGCCACAGTGAAATTTCAAACAAATCAAACTCTCTTCTCAACTCATAATATTTTCTTCAATTTTCCTGTCAATTCGTGATCTTGGCAGATTTCACCATGCTTTTCTGTGTTTCCTGTTTAATAATTTTAAGCACAAATCTTGCATTATGAAATCCTGGTCAACCTTGTGGTACATACCTGTTGTCCCTTCTCCTTTTCTTGATTTGCCGTGTCCAAAATCATAAATTGGAACAACAGTTAGGTCATATGTAGTGCGGGGCTTAAGTCGCTTTAACACTATGCTGGTAGCAGGAGCATTTACTCTTCCAGACATTTGCCTTCCTCCGCTGCGCGCTCTGTAGTTCACACGGTAAGACAAGACTTTCCCAGGCGAAGGCTTCCACGTAAGTCTCATTGTATTTTCTGTCTCATTGTCTACTGTCAGAGTCCTGGCATTTGGTGACACTTTTCAGTGTAAAAATATGGATAAATTTTTACTTTATCATATACAGATATATTCAAATGCATGACTAAAAATTAGTTCTGCTGTGCTAAAAAATAAAATTGCCCTTTTTAAAATTCCAGTATTTGATTGTGAAGAAGACACAGGGGAATCTCACAGGCCATTGTTAATTATTTTTTAATGATAACGAACTAAACAAACAGAAGTGTGGTTTTCACTACTGAGACCAAAAAGGGGGAAGTATAAATCACATGATGACACAGCATGATTGGGAGTTTTAATTTATCGTGTTTTTCAGTAATACATTAAATAATGGATTCAGCACTTTCAAATGAAAGTGATAAATTGTAAAGTCATTGATTTTCATGAACACGATTGATTTTTCATGACATTGATTTTTCATGTCCTATAGATTTTCTAAGTTTTGACTTTACAGGTCTGATAAGGTACTGGTGAATACCTAAGCAGCTGGCTGTTGAACCCCATGCATACTGTCCTTCAAATAGAGGTGAGTGACTTTCCAAATGCTTGGAAAATCACTCATCACAACATAGCATATGTGCTGAAATAGGCCCTTGAACTAATAAAGCATTTTCTCGACAAATTGCAGCATTCAGCTTCTAAGAGATATTTTCCAGACTGTACAAATGGTATAAATAATCCTGAGTGAACTGACAGGTATGCAGTGCTGGCTGTCAGCCAAAATAAGCCATCTAGATTTTGGGAAAGCTGAACCCTCTTGGCATGGTAGAATCGGTCAATATTTCAAAGCACAGTAAGGTAGGCTTTGTAGTTCCTAGGAACTGACAATTTCTAATTGTGTGTATACCAGAAAGATACAATAGTTTCAGGCTACTAGCCCCAGGTGTGGGGCTATTGATAGGCCTAACAGCAAGTTCCCTCAGTCAGCGCACAGAGTCAGCACCAATGATAAGGCTAGTCTACCCACCTAACCTGGAAAAGCTAGAATAGCTGGTGCTGCTGTGCTTGAACAAAGAAGGAAGCCGTGGGACAGCAGTCTGCTTTGACTCTGGGGAGTCAGCTCTTAGTAACAGCAGCAATCACTACTCTTGCAAAACCTTAAGAACGACTGCACTGGGTCAAGGACAAAGGTTAACGTAATTCAGCAGCCTGTCTCCAACAGTAGTCAAAACAGATGCTTAGGACAGAGCACAAGAACATGTAAACACACATGATGCTTCCCCAGAGCCCTCCCTCAGGCTTTGTCTTCACATGGCCCCTTTAGGCAAACAGAAATGTCAAGCCTTATCCAGGACATCCCTTCATTCATTCTGACTCCTTTACTTGCAGTTCCTGCTACACAGAAAAAAGCCATTCCTGGTCTCTGTGGTTTTTCACTTTGCCTACACTGAAGGAGAGGCTTGAGCCTGCTTTGACAAATATAACATAATGTTTAGCAAATAAGAAAAAGAAGAGCCCCAGAAAGGTGAATAACAAACATCAAAATCACCCAGTGAGCCTCAGTTTGAGGACTGTGAAGATTGGAATGGCAATAACTTGGAAAGAAAACTCATTGATTCTGTGGGAATGCACCCCATCTTTCCTCCTTACTCTATCTATATTTCCTTCATCTGATTTTCAGCAGTCACACCAAACATATAAAAGGCTGAATTCAGAGTAATATGCAGACCAAATCATATCTTAACTTGGAAGTAATTCTTGCTGCATCCAAACCAGTGGATTTTTGATAGGTTATTTTATGATTTTTGTAGGTTATTTTATGGTCCAACAAAATGTCAAAATTGGCTGAGCTGAGGTGGCATTTTTGTTTGGAGAAACTTTTCATTAAAAAAAAAAAAAAGGAGGAAAAATAAGGTCCATTTTCTTTAAAAATTATAATTTCATCCATAACATAATGTTACAAATGGTGGTAATGTATTACACTTACCATCAGTAAAAGCCTCTCCTTCGACTGGGTCTCCTTCTCCACTGCTGTAGGCTGCATATACTGAAATCCTGTATTTAGTCTCTGGCTCCAAGCCTTCTATCACAGCATCCACTGTATTTCCAGGGACTCTCTTCTCTCCCATGGTATCATCATAATATGATTTCCATACTATCCTGTAATGGTCAACTGTTCCTGGAGCTGGTGTCCATGATAACCCAACTGTAGTGTCAGTTATGTCTGTGGTAACCAAATTACGTGGTGAACCGCGTTCTGCAAGAAAGAAAACAGCAAATTCTCTCTTAAACACAAACAGCAAAAGCTAGCAAAGTACAAATGTAAAAGTCCGATGATCTTAAGAACTAAACCAAACTTTTCTCATCAATATTATTTTCAATAACATACAATGGTAGTCCCAAGAGAAAATATATTAAGGTTTCAACAAAATGCTTAAAGCAAACGTTAGACTATGAATGATCCTATCCTTACCATGTAAGATACTTAGCAGTCATGCTTTACAATATGAAAAATAAGAATGGCAGTATTCAAAGACATGGAATGAAGCCAGTGCTTAAATGTGGTGCAGCTTACTTAGGCAAATTTTAACTCTCAAAAAAATTATTTTATTTCATTCATTTTCATTGTTATGTGTGTAACTTTTTTCCTGGGGTTAAATAATGGAGATTTTTCACAGAATCACAGAGTCTGTTGAGTTGGAAGGGACCCAGAAGGATCATCAACTACTGGCCCTGCACAGCACCATCCCCAGGAGTCGCATCATGTTCCTGAGAGAATTGTCCACACACTTCTCAAACTCTGTCAGGCTTGGTGCTGTGACCACGTCCCTGTTCCAGTGCCCAGCCACCTTTTTATAATATCCAACCTAAACCTCCCCAGACACAAATTCAGGCCATTCCCTTGGTCCTGTCACTGGTCACCACAGAAAAGAGATCAGTGCCTGCTCCTGTCTTTGCTCTCATATTCAACTTTCCATCAGAAAGGACTTGCAAATCCCTTTCCCTGGCACTGCTTTCCAGCATCTCATTCCCTGTTCTGTCCATACATCCAGGGTTGACTATCCCAGGTGCAGAATCCAGCACTTTCCTTTACTGAACTTCATATGCTTGATAATTGCCCAGGCCTCTAATCAATCAGAGTTCTTTCTCTGACAACTTTATTTTGTTATTTATTAGTACTAGTATATTCTAGAGTCCCACTTACGAGATCAGCTATTTCATTTTTTGTTCACAACTAATTTGCATGTGTTTACATCATCCCACACTTTAGAAAACACTCTCCATCTTTCCATTCATAAGACCTCTGCCTCTTTCCTCCCTGTAGTTTGTTTCAGCTGGCTTGGAACAAAAAAAGCAGCTCATTAGTCTGTGAAATCCAGTGTCAGATGGAAATGTGAGTCTCACCTAACACACCAGAGTAATTCCTCTGCTTAAAAAGGAAGTTCATTGGTCTAAAGTGGTGCAGTGAAAGGAATGCCTTTGCTTAATGTTCAATGTACATTTATAACATATGTTCAATTTTCCTGTTGCAATGACTTGCTTTTGATAGCAGGAAAGGAGCATTGACTGGTGGATTTAGTGCAACAGCCTCATAGTAGAAAAATCTGCAAAAGGGCTCTGTGAAACCAGATCCACATAGACAAAGAAGTACTCAATTCTTTGGTGTGTATGCTCTGTGGGATTTCTCACTCTACAGGACATTCCTGAGTGGCTCTTGCTTAGCAAGAGGACTTAAACACTTGGGGTGGCCTCATGGCATCACAGTTAAGTTTTACCCTCACTGATAAAAATATATCTTTATACTAATCCATAGCAGCCACAGGAGCAGAATCAAAATTCTTTGAACACAGAGGAATTCAATACTTATCCAATTTCCACTACCTAGTCTCATTGCAAGAACAGATCTCACTACGTTCAGAAGCCTGAAGCAGTTTTAGGCTGAGCAGCAAATTGCTCAAAGTCATAGTCTGAGTTTTCACTTTTCATATTCATTTGTCTTTTACTTCCGCCACAATCTGCAACATTTCCAAACACAATCCCAGTGGAGCAGAAATATATTATCTGTAGAAAGTTTTGTTTTAGAAACATCTCATTGCCGGTGCAACTTCATTAAAAGTGAGCCAACTAATCCCACTTGACTTGATGAATAGAAATTAATGTCAACCTATCAAAGATTCACCAGCTACACAGAATGCAGAATCAGAGAGTACCACAATAATCACAAAGATGACTTTCAAATACAGATAACAGACATGTTGTGGGGGGGGTTATGATTTTAATTCAGTCTTAGGGTCATTCCATCATGTTTTTCTGGACACAGTTCTTTTTCTTTGTCCTAACTCTGCATCAGTTCTTAAAATTGCACACTTCAAACTCAATTCTAGCAGCATAATATAAATTACCACAATTTATGGCATCTTCTCTTCAAATAAAGGTTAAGATACAGAGGGTTTGGTAAAGTTCAGTTAACATTTCACAATAGTGATTGCATATACTGAAAAAGTTATAGTGAAAAGGCCCAATTCAGCTTATGCTTCATGAAGTCTCACCAAATTCAGTGACTGCATTAAATGAAAGCCAGGGCAGAATCTGAGCTCCAAATAACAATTTTCCTGGAAGCCTGAAAAAAAGATTTGCCTTCAAAAGTAAATTACAACAATTTTTCTGTCTGCTCTTAAGCTCCTGCTCTCAAATCTTGGCTTTTTCATACAATAAAAAAAAATATTAAGGCAATCCAAATGGAAAAAATATGGAAAACCTAACTTGATAGAATGCACAGATGTCTCACAATAAAAACCTTTCTTTCCATATTTTAATGTAATATAAATATACAAGTCACTTTATTTTGGCTACTTTAAAACATGGCTCTGCCACAACATGATTTCAGTATTCAAATATCTGCTACCACAGCACAATTTTTTGCAAGTCTACTCTTGGATACTACAGCTAATGATATATGTTGGAAATACTGCAAAAATAACCTCTTATTTAAAACCCTTATTGATTAAGTCATTATTGAGGTCATTAAATAACAGAGGAAAATAATTTGTTTGGAACAGATTATAATGAACAGCAGTTACTGTAATATGTTGGTTCTGAAAGAAATATTCTTTGGAACTAAATGTCTTTTTTATAAGTCAAGGTAAAAGAGGGAAAAGGAACTGGGATTTCTACCAAACCACTAGAACTAAATGGAAAATTTTTACTTCAAATAGTTGGAAACTGCTGACAAGACAACTTACCTACTAAGGGAAATTGGACATTTTATATGTTACTCTGCAGCAGAGAACATTTCTTCAACATAACACGCTAACTTGATTTGCACCTCACGTGTGAGGTGGAAGTTCACGCTCAGCTTTTTTCTGCTCCATTTGATCTCCCACAGTGTTTGGTTTTTTTTTTTAAATTTATTATTAGGAGAACACCTATGTTTAAGATGCACTCCCACTGTAAGTCTTAAACTGTTAGGATTTCATGAAATAATATCAATGCTTCTACACTCAGAGTCAAGAAACACATTTATCCTTCACAATAACAATGGGATAATGTGGCCACTAACAAACATACAATGAGACCTATGAAATATTCTTCCCTGGGATTAAAACAAAATACCTAGGAATAAGGAGGAAGTGTTTCAGGGGCATAGGAACAAGGGAAGAAGCCAATGAGGTCTTAACAGCTTTTTGAGGGAAGCTTCTTGTGTCTCCCTAAACCAGGAATGCTCCACGGAGTCTCCACACCTAGGTAACTTGCTTATATTTCATGTACACACAAAAATCTTCAACTGTAACACCTGAACCCTGTTGGTTTTTTTTTGTCTTTGGTCAATGTGTTCAGAAATTCTTGTTGAACGTCCACTTCATGCCTGCTTGTTTAAACAGGACAGTTAAGGAGCATGGAGTGACAATGCACATCATAAGAAAGAAAAGTACTGTCTGGCTAGCAAAGAACTCCTGCTTTTCCTTGACTGGAAATGGAAGCCAATGTGTGTTCATCACCTCTTACAGACCCCAAGACATCAGCAAACAAAGACAGAGCTGTTTTTTTTAAATTATTCCCTAACAGGCATGAGTCCTATGATGCTCTGGAGCATCAAACCAGCTGGTGTAAGCACAGCTGCAAGCCATGGTGAGTATGTACACAGGAAAACAAAGGGCTTGCATGGACAGGTTAAACCCTTGCCTGGGAGAGCAAGCCAGGCACCAGCTTCAGGCCATCAGATTCACTTTGGCAGTTTTTATCTCAGAGCACGTTTCACTGCCTGCAGTCCCCTGTACAACTTTACCATCGCTTAGAGCAGACACACTTTGAAAAATTCACTTGGTAACCTTCAGTCAGGTGCTTTTATACCCTATTCTGGACTTCTGAAATGTCCAGTTTCTATATTAAGTTTTTCCACTGTAGTGTGCCAGAGACACAATATGATATTAAAGCAGTTTCCCTCTGTCCACTTGGCTTACTTCCCGTAGCTCTCCAGCAATCACAGTTGTTATTGAACACAAGACTGAATCAGCTAAAATTAAAATGTTGACATTCATAAAAATCAAATGTCCTTATTCAAATGGCCTTTCCCCTCAGAGACATTTGTACAACTCCAGCTGATCTCAGTGGGATTTTTACAAGCAATTTGGGCCCAAATTTTAAACAGCTTTCTGTATGTGTTTTTTTAGAACCAGGTTTCAAAATCAATCTGCAGTGGTAAATTTTGTGCAGAGCTATGTTTCATTTAAGTTAAACATAGGATTTCTGTAAGCTAGCATCCTAAAATGTCAGAATCAATTAAATAACCCTTCACTTTTAGAAGAATAGACCAAAATGTTCCGGCCTGAGTCCTGCCTTGGTTACAATGGGCAAAAGGAGAATCCCATAGTGTCAGGAGTATCCCATTGTGTCAGCAGGCTAGATTGCCACAGAGAAGGATCCAAGTGCATGCATCAGATGAGATGATAGCAGATGATACTCTAGATAGTAGATGGTTCTCTAATGGTCAAACTCCTCTCGGCACTGGAGGAGGCAGCCATTTGGGTGGGCTGATATCCCTCCCTCCACGACATAAAGTGGTTAGCAACCAGCCCTCAGGCAAGCAGAGAGGGGATGTGTCCATGGTGCAGGGGAAAGCCAAAGACTTACTACACAGAGGCAACCTCACATGACCCCATGAAAGCAGATTTCTTCTCTTCTGCAGAAAGGCAAGAAGATGCCAACCAAGAGTTCTAACCCAAAACAATGGTTAGAGGAACTTTAGCCAGAGCACTCCTGAGTCCCTGATGTAGGATAATGCCAACAGGTGTTCACATTCAGTCCCTTTAATATTCTATCTGTCTTTTCCAAAAGTTATTCCGTTAACACTGTGAAGAAATATCTTCTTATTATTCACACAACCTTCCCCCGCTGGGTTTTTTTTCTGATACATATTTTGTTTCCTAGAAAAAACTAAGATAATTTTCTAGGGCCTCCATAATTTTCCTCAGATTATCAAGTCTGTTTCAAAGGTCACACTCAAAAATCTTGGAATGTATAATTTTAAAAATGCATGATACAGCATTAAGTCTCCTGAGGACACTGAGTCCTTGTTTGTGCCAGGATGGAAGCAGCACTATGCTGTCTGACCATTACGTAAAGCGCCTGCGATAGGCTAAAAATCTCATTGTAAGAAAATGTCACTTGAATTTGTACTATTCTGTCTGTAGGAGGCCATTCATTTCTAAAGCATTCTTATGTTACTACAGAAACAGCAAAAAAGAATCATTTATTTAGCAAAGAGCTGCTACTCATTTTCTGACCAAAAACAAGCCTGCCTCCAAAATCTCCAAACCTAAACTATAAGAAATATATTTAATGGAAAATTAATTCAAACTGAAAATCACCCATTTATGACAACTTTTTTTCATATCTTCTTTTGGTACAGCCTAATTCTCACAACACAAATAGCTACTCCTCAAACAGAATGGAAGGCTTGGGCCCTATATCACTGAAACAAAGATTCTCTTTCTAAAGCAGAAGACACAATGACATAATTATTTCTCAATTTTATTTATACTCTCCTGAATATAATACGTGTCTTTTTGCTTATTCTAAAAAGCATAAAGATAAGAAACAAAACAGGCTGACACCTCTGCTAATGGAGACCAGCAACCTCACATATGCCAAATTGGTTTTTTTTACCAACAGCGTGTCTAGCCTAGAATCTTCAGTGATAATAAGAGGAAATATTTGGAAATTTCTCAGTGCAAGCAAGATGGAAACTTGATTACTGAATATTTTTCTAGGGGAAAAAAAAGAATCAGCCTTTTTTCTAAATTACTCTGAAATTTGTGTTTAAAAGTGTAATAACTTCCCTGATTACAGGCAGTAACTCAATTCTTAAAACTTTTCTGCAAACCATATAGCTGCCAGCAAAAGGACACCTAAAACAGATCTTCAGCTTTCAAGTTTTTCAGACATTCATTAGGATTAAGCATTTCTGTATTGATTGTTTAATCTAGCAATGAATTTTTTAGTCTTTAAAACAACTGCAATTTATGAAAGTTAATCTGCTTAGCAGCTAATGTACAGTATGTTCTTTTCATCTGACAGCATGCGTTTGGGCAGAAAATCAAATTCTTACCAGACTTAAAACCACTTCTCTTATTAAAAAACAGATTAGAAAAACAGTAGCTCTCACAAACTGCCCACCATCTGCTGCATTTAGACTCACTGCCTTCATCATGTTTCTCATTGTATTTTATTTCTGGTGTATGAGGACTTGGGTAAAGATCATACGATCCCAAGGAATATTGAAAGCCAAATGGTTTGTTTGGAGTGTTTGGAGATAAGAGAAAGACTTTTCCCTAAGACATTCCATGGGTGTTTCTTGCTTGTTCTTCAATCTGTATTACATAACATCAAATATAACCACCAGGGCAAATTTGTTTAGTTCCCCCAGCTGTCACAAGCCCTGTTCCACCCCAAGACCAATGGTAGCCTTCACTGATTGCATTTACTTTAGCAGATTCAACAACTTTGTGTGAGCTGAGGGGAATCATAGCCAAAAAGTACGTCTGAGGAAAATTTTTCCATGGCACCTTTATAGAAGTGCTCCAACCAAAGCTGCCCAGTGATGGATTGCCATGCACTTTTGAAAGTGAGAGAATAAAAGTGGAGAGTTTTCTACAGCACATATTTTGCACATGCAGTTATGTTTAAAGCACTATGAAATATAAAGCTCCAGAATTTTCACCTCTGGATGGTACTTCATAACTGTAGACAAAATCAGCCAATGACTGAAAGAGGTCATATAAAAGATGAGTATATCATAAGTTTCCTAAAAATCTGGATTACTGAAGAAGGAAAGCATACTCCTTCGACAAAGGGGCAAATACATTGTTTCCCTTTTCCTGCTCCAAAAACACAACAAAACAAAACAAAACAAAACAAAACAAAACAAAACAAAAAAAAAAAAAAAAATAAAAAAAGAAAACAATTCTGAAAGAAATCAGTTCTCTCTGAATAACAATTACCTGGTAATGGAACAGCACTCAGAAATGAGTCATTTTCTGATTACTCATTTGCTAAACTCTCTACACTGTGCTGTCTGTGAACAGTTCATAAAATGCTGATCCTCTGGCATGTGTTTATCTTAGGGCTGGACCAGAGAGCTATGCAAACAGTTTATAAAAGAGATTATCTACAGTTACTTGGGGGAATATTTGCCCTCTCTGTTTTATGTTTTATGCAGAGAAGCAATAAGGGCAAGCATATGCTTAGCAAAAAAAAAAAAAAAAAAAAAAAAAACAACAAACTCAGATTACCCAGATGGTAAATTATATCAAGTACACAGAATGGTTTCTGGGTTTCTGTGGATCAATTTTCCCAAGAATCCTGAAACAAACAAGCCACTTCAAAACACTGCAAAACTACCATGCAGAGCAAAGCAGAGGAATATGGGGGCAAATTGTAACTGCTCCAAAATATTTTGGAGATAACAAATATAACTGAAGGGCCTTCAGTGAATTCCTGGGCAGACATGTCCATGCAGATTGGGTTAGAGCAGCCTAAAAATTTCTTATCCTTCAGCAGAGAGGTTTTTTCTTCTCTGCTGAAGGATATCCTTGTCTGAGAGTAACTGCCCATGTGGGTTCTACTACTACATGCAGAATAAAATAAATCATTACTGAAAGCAGGAAGAATGCTTGCCTACATCCTTAATCACAGGAGACCATTCAGTGATTCAGTAAAATTCCATAAACATCTGAGAGTTTGGATTTTTCATTTCCTGCCTCTTGACTATAAGAGAGTTGGAGAAGGTACTGTATCCAACTCTTCTTTTCTCACTTTTCTATTAGTGCTGAAATGTTCTCTACACTCAAACTCACTCCTCTTAGGCTACATATCAATTCCATGAACTAGTAACCATACCAGTCTGAAAGGCAATCTCAGGCCTAGCTCCTGATATGATGAGCAACTGTGGCACCACTGACTGAATAGGTTTGGTGAGAATTCATATGGTGAAGACATCAAGTAAGCCCCATAGGGATTCCTGATACAGAAAAATACTTAAGTGCTCACTCTTTCTGGGTTGTTGGCAATGAAAAACACACACCACACTATTTTGTTTCTCAGACACCATGGCTCATGGAAAAACTAACTAAAATACTAAACACTTTTTATGCTTCCTTTCACAGCTTTTTTGTCATTACTGTTGATAAGTTTATTTCTCCAGAAGTTAAGACCTGTCCTATTTCCAGCCTCAGTCAGACAAGTTATTTCAGCTACTCATTAGTCAAGTATTCACTTCACTGACCTATGTAACTTTTCATCCCGGTCCAACCATATTTATTTTAGCTTCCCAGCCAGCATGACACCTCTTTTCATATAAATTTCTATATTAAGCTTTGAAATTGGAATGTTACCTTTCAGTTCTAAAATTGCAACTCTTTATTCATAATTGTCTGGTTTCTTTAAAGGTTTTGTTATTTTATTCTTCACTGTGGTAAGATAGGGACATACAGTGAAATGCTGTCTTTCATGCTGCAACAAATATTCTGAAAACCTTTCATACTGTTAGTCAGAGAGTTTTTTAAAATATCTATGACTATGTTCAAAGAGTCCTGGCCTAATTCAAGTAATTTTATTGCCCCATGAAACCGCAGATATGCTGATTACTGAAATACCTGGTAGAAATTCCATGAGGAAATATCATGAATTAGATCTTTGCTGTCATGCAAAAAGAAATTTGTATTCTGTTGCTTCCCTTTGATCACTCAGCAAGGATTGACATCTCTACAGTGCTTTTTCTAACATCTTATTTAACCAAGAAAATTTAAGAGACAGCTTTAATATGAAGAGTAATGTTTTCTGAAGAACACCCTGATAGGATTTTCAAATCCTGCTGAATCTTCAAAGAATTTACACTTGAGTCATAAAGCTATACATGTAAAAATAGTAAGTAATTTTAA
This sequence comes from Pyrgilauda ruficollis, assembly GCF_017590135.1. Lineage (NCBI taxonomy): Eukaryota > Metazoa > Chordata > Aves > Passeriformes > Passeridae > Pyrgilauda > Pyrgilauda ruficollis. The sequence continues at coordinate 11,480,264 of NW_024525490.1, forward strand.
TTTGGTTTCCTCCCAGCTGAAGACCTGGATAAGAAGTCATTCATTTGAGTGATAGGATGCTCCTTTATTAATAGTTATCCCAAGAAAAAGTCTGTCACTGAATTTTTAATGTAATGTTTTAATTCAGTTACTTAGAGCAAAATATCTTACCGAAATGCTTCTGTGACCCTTTAAGTCCAACACCCATTTTAAACTTCATCTGGTTGCATATAAGCCTATTCCTACGATAGAGGCAAATATTCTTTTAAATTATTTGGCTCTTTAAGCAATGTTGAGAATGTTTTTCTTCTTGTTAACAAATTAGCAATTCAGAAAGTTCAAATAAGAATCAGAGCCCTTGAAGGAGATAGAGGGCAGGGAACACTGGAAGGACAAGACAATCTGTACCTGAGACTGAATTCTATTTTTCTGATTATTTTGGATTTTGGATTCTACTGTATTTCATTCATCACTCTCTCTAGGATGTGTTTTAACTGCAGTTCTGGGCAGTGCCCTAAAAGATTTTTCTTTTGCTCAAGTTTTATGATAGGATAAAATGCTAAGCTTACTTTATGAATTGAAACACACTTGGTGTCTCCACGATTCCATGTTAATAAAGGAGCTCTCCTAAGTTTACTGCAAGCATACTCAATGAAAATGTTTCTACTAAATGTAAACAGCTAACTTGGTCAAACCTTTACTGAAATTTGAGGTATGTCCCTAAGGAAGTGAACCATTCAGTCTGTTTAACAGTGAGACAGAGGCTTCTCAAGATTTGTAAAGGAAGACTGAGGCATTGCTCTACACATTGACAGCACAGAGGAGAAAGCAGGGCTCTCAGCTTCCTGTGTCTGCTTGGGACCCAGTTTGTTTTTGTTCCGAGGGTGAAATTTGATTCCTGGATGGACAGTGGCTCATGTTCAGTGGAAAGAATGAAGGAGACTCTTGCCCAATATATTCTGCAGTATTGTGAACCTGCTGGGATGTGGAGGTGAATGCAAACTCTCCTACACAGCACAAAATCTACATTTTCACCCTTCCTCTTCCTTCAAAAAAAATTTAGACCTAGGAAATAGCACTACCACCACCATCAGGCAAGGTCATTATGTCCTGATCATCTCTGGCTTTTCTGGAGGTTATGGGCAGAATATTCATACCTGATTTAATTTACCTGGATCTCAACAGTGTTCTGGACAGGAGACAGGCTCTTTTCTCCTACAAAAGGAGCTCTTTAGACCTTGCATTTCTAGTGAAAACAAGGCAGTTAGGAAACTTTCAGCATGAACTGCAAGGTGCCTGATTCTCTGACAGCTGCATCCATCAGAGTAAGCAGGTCTCAGGCAGTGGGACAGGCAGTCAGTATCTAGATCTCCCACTTACTCCTTGTATAGTCAGTGGACAGAGAAATGCTCATTTGAGGGAAAAATGTTATATCAGATGGACTATCTGCCTACTGGAAGTATTTGCCTTTCTTCATCAATCACAGAAGAATCCTAGGGAGCCCATGATGCAAACAGCAGTGTTCAAGTACCTACATTTTAGCAGGAAGAATTCAGCACACTGGTGAATCATTGAAAGTGATTTTTAAAATTATTTTATTTTACATTTTCCTATTTAAAATACTTTTAATCCATAACCTATGTAATAAACAAAAAGTCAAACTGGTGGAGAAACTGAGAATCAAGTATATTCTTACTCTAACTTGACTATCATAAAGAGACCAGCCTTAATTCCACATAATTCATCCATAAGATGTTTTCAAGAGTGGTGCCTACACAGCTGCAGTGCCAGATTTCAGCAGTGCATCCCTGGCCAGCACAGAGCAGAGTCACACTTCCTTTCAAGGCCTACGAGGAAGCTTTCCCTATCGTCTGACAATCTACAGATCACATTGAGAATGCTCACAGAGAATTAGTCTGGTAAATTATCTGCTCAATGTCAGAGAAAGAACAGCTTTTCCTCCTTATAAGAAAGCCTTTGGGTCTGACTTATGCTTTTGCCAGCATTCTGTTTATGGTTAGCTTCAGGTTCTTTGTTAGAAGCAGGATTTGACTCCATATGCCTAAGACTATGTGTTTCTCTGACACTAAAATGATCCCTGAACATCTTTCAAACTCAGTACTGTAGAAATGTTGCAAATTTTCAAATGGATGCCTTAACCCCATTAATTAATCCTGTTACATTAAGAAGAATATGCCACTAAAACAGCTTGGAAGATAATAGTTATAAGAAAATATTTAATGGAGGCTGGTGTGGAAGTACAGTCAGTTGTGGTTGGTGCTTCTGGCAAAAGCTTTTTCAAGAGACACAGAGTTACCTCCACAACTAGTGATTTAACCCACTTTTCTTCTCTAAGGACAGAAGATTTGGAAAGTCCATGAGAAGTAGGAGAGTGTCCACATCTATTTTTCATTTAGATATTTATTTCTACAGAAAACTGTAGGAAGGCACTTTAAGACACCATAAACATCAGTCTGATAATGAATAAATAATAACAGAAACAATAAATAATTACCTTCAAGTGTTTCTCCCTCGCCCGAAAGGGCATCTCCTGCTCCAGAGGCATACAAGGCAGACACAGTCAGCGCATACCTAGTGGCTTGGTCCAAGCCTTTCAGCACTTTAGAGGTAGTGTCACCTTTCACAGTCACTTCCTTAGTTTCACCTCCTGCGACTGGAGTGTACGTTATAAAGTACTGCTGCACTTTGCCAGGAGCAGCAGCCCAAGACAGCTTCATTGTTGATGTTGTAGCATCAGAAACTCTCAAATTTCTTGGATTTCCTCGGACTGCACATGTTAAAAGATGTTGAAAACAAGTTGAAGCAAGCTTAATTTCTTGGTTTATCTCTTAGACTAACACTACAAAGGATTTTATGCTAAAATACAATTCTCTAATAGGCTGGACCAACACTGCTACAGTGTACCTTTACTGTAATCAGGACTGTACGTTCCCATCCCCACCCTCCTTAGGCAAAAATGTACAATAAAGTGCACTTAATTTTTTTTTCCCGGTTAAAGTAGGCTCAATCCTGGAGCACTTATACACACTAGCTCCTCTAGATACGCTCAGATTCAACAAAGATCAATGTTGAAGTCACCGTCTTCAGAATCAAGTCGAAGATGACAAATTAAATGTGAAATTAACATGTTTTGGTTTCCTAAAGAGGTCTTTTTGATTATGACTTTGATGGATCAGTGAAACTTCAACAATGATCAGGACAGTCATACCTTCGGTAGTCTCTGGATTTTGTTTAATAAGGCATGATACATGTTAAAGGATCATGCATTTTCACAGACATTAAATCTACAGTGATAACTTGAGAAAATTAAATGTTCCATTAATTTCTTGCTAAACATTCAGCACAAAGTGCAAACAGAGTCTGAATTTGCTCAAAAGGTATATAATTTATATCATTGACTATATGAAGAATCATGGAGACAATTAAACATACAAGTAGATTCTTCACCCAAGTTACCTTGCCATATCAGGTTCAAGACACTGTATTTTAAAATGAAATATTGCAATTTTGATAAATTCTATTGTCTTACATTATCTCTCAGCTAGGCTTGAGCAATATTATAACTCTCTGTTCATTTAGGATAATACATATGGACTATGTGGTTTATTCTCCTTTCAGTATGAATATGTCAACATGCAGTGAGTTTCTCACGCTTACTATGTTCACAGCATTGATCATGTACCTTCATCAGTTTTTGCATATCCATTCAATGAATTCCCAGGCCCAGACTGATACTCAGGGACAACAGACACTTCATATCTTGTATCTTGGATCAAATTCTGCAGAGTAGTTGACCTATCATTTGCTGAGACAGTCACTTGTCTCGTTTCTCCTCCAGTAAGTGGTCTATAAACAAGCCTGTACCGTAGGACATTTCCTGGAGCTGGAGTCCAGCCAACTACAAAGCTATCGGTAGTTTCATCTGTAATCCTTAAGTTTCGAGGAGCACCTTTAACTATAAAAAATATACACATGTAAGTTGTAAATATTTGCTTTTAATGAAGAAGTATCTGAAGCAAAACCACGTCAACCATTCTGTTAGTTCATCCACCTTACCAAAACTGCTTATATTGCCCTACCATTGCTTTAGGGTGCTTTAGTAATTTCTGAAAATTTAGGATCATAGTTACATTCAGCAGTGGAATGAAGTTGTCTCCAAAAATGCATTCATCCCAGTTTATAGAACTGCTTCTGAAATTTAAGATAGTCTGACTGTGTTTAGTGGTAACAGTAGAACTGTACAGTGTAAGGGGACATTTGGGCATAGTGAGGAAACTTCTTAACACAACAAATGATACAAGTTTCCTTGCTGCGGTCCTTTGCTTCTGCACCTCTTCCATTTACAGGTGGAAAATGGCATTTGTCAGATACACCTGACTACACACTCGGCTGTCCTATTTGCAAGAACAAACAAGGAACAAAGAGCAAAAAAACCCCACCAAACCAATTCTATTTCTTTGAATATTTCAAACAAAAAATATATTCATTGAAATATCAGTTGCATCTAATGTTTAAAAAAGGTTTCTTAAATTTAGTCTCTAACTCAAAGAAATGGCTTGTTATCCTAGAAACTAAAGAAAAAAAACTGAGGTGAATCCTCTAACCTAGCCTGCTCCTTGACAAAAGATACAGCAGTTCAGATGAGCTCAGTGGGCACAGGAAAAAAAGACTTGAAACTTCCAACAGAAATAAAGATCTACTGTACTGCATGCTGCCTAGCAGTACATAGCATTGTCACTTAGGGGGGAAAAGTTCTGGTTTTTTGTTGTTTGCTATCTATATTCCATAAGTATTGTTCTTCAAAGTTAAGAGCGGAATAATTAATAATCCCAAATTTAAAAAAAAAAATTGTTTTCTATTAACCAGAAACACAATATTCAACCTCAAATCCTTTAAAAGCCTGAAACCAAAGTTAATTGCCAAGAGAGCCATCTGGCTCAAATTGTTAGCTCTGATAGATCTGCATAGATCTGATGTTTACGTGGCTGTAGAAGAACTCTGTCTTCTGAGACGTGCTGGGATATCATCAGATCACAATGTCAATCATTATTTAAGGCAGTATCAGTTACAAATGGGAAGACAGATTATTTTTATTAAATCTTTTCCTTCTCCTGTCCTTTATGCACACAAGCTACATGTTCTATCAGCCAAGAGTTTGTTTTCCTAAGGGAAAATTATGTGTGGCCAAAATATTCTGGTACAGTCATGGAAATGTGCACACTGACAGTGTAACCTGTATCTTCCAAACTTAACATCCAAACTAAGCAATTTTAAAAGTGTTTATTTCTATCAGTCTTAAGAGGAAAGAGCAATTAACAAATCTTCAAGCTGTTTCTCTTGCTCCCTTGGAACCATTTATGTCACCAAAGGTCACAAATGACAGCATGGAATAATGAAAAAGACTAGATCAATATTTTTAAAAGCATGATTTAAAGTAGACTGAGTGTTCAACTACTGGAATAGAATATCAAATCTACTGTCATGCTGCTCTTTTCAATCAGGAGAAATGCATCATGGCAACTCTATCAAGAAAAAGTAAAGCTACCATGCTTAAATTTACAGCCACTGATCACATAAAACACATACTGACATCAATGGAAGTTTTGAATCAGTTATTGGATCAGACCAATGAATTTCTGATAAAAAAAACAGTTAACCAAAACTCAAGGCCTTTTAAGCCTATTGTATATAGAACAAGATTTCTATTAGTGTTATATTAGATGTAGACATAGCAAATCGCATAGGCACATATTTGTCTTTAAATGTATTGAAGTCAGCATGCATTCCTGCATCAGTCTCATAATTACTAAATAGAGTAGAATAGAACTGAATAGTTCCATTGGAAAGGATCTACCATGTTCATCTAGTCCAACTTGAGTCTATATTGACAATAATTCATGCCATGGAATTTAATGTTGAGGGCACGCTATTTCATTTGAAAGCAGGCTACTGCAAAGGAACACAGCAGAGGAACACATCCAACCTCAGAAAAATTAAAGTCCAATCTTAGCAACTTTGCTTGCATATTATTGGAATTTTAAATCTTTACTGAATGCATTGAGATACAATAGTTTATTCTCATCCTGCACGGCAGTACAGCTTCTCAGCCTTAGTTCACTGTTCCTCATTTCCCCATTCTCCAGCTAAGCAAATTCTTATTTGAACATATGACTCCCTTGTGTCTGAGAATAATGGGAATCCTACCTTCTAAGGTGGTTTCCTCTCCATCCAAGGGAGGGCCATCACCATCTTCATATTCAGAAATCACACTGACTGCATAAGTAGTTTCAGGTAGTAAATTGGTGAGAACTGAGCTAGTACTTGAAGCTGGTACAGAAACAATGAATTCATCTCCACCGACTGCTACTTTGTATTTAATGAGATAGGACAAAACCTCAGATCCAGCTGGAGACCAGCTCACTTTGAAACTCTCTGATGTTATGTCAGAAAAGACCATGTTCTTTGCAGGTACGTAAGCTGTATGGAAACAAAAATGTGCATATGAGACATACTGGCAAGAATATGTTAAATACAAAATTTCTACAACAAATAATTAAATGTTCCTCAATCATTTGATTTATTCTAATTGAACAGATTTGTTTTGACACGCACACAAGATTTGTTTTCTACGCTTGCTTATATCTATCAAATTTCAAGAACATCATATCTAGGCTGCCTAAAATCATTCACAGTAAGTAGAAGCACTGACTCGGTGATTTCTAGATCAAATGAAAACAGTCACTCTATAAAAAATATATTGTTATGAAAACTTAATTTAGAATCTGATTATCAACTCAGGTTCCCTATTTCATATGTCCAATGAACAGCAATAACATTATGTCCTCAATGGAAACTAAAAAGTGTTGGGGATTTTTTCAGATCTAGGTTAAAAACAAGACAAAATAAAACCCAGTATTTTTTCAGGAATGAAGTCAAAGGGGGAACAAGGAATTTGACACGAGGCACAAACACAAATCTGACATCCTGGGCTTGTTTTGCTTGGCCTAGTCAGCCTGTCAGTGGGGATCTTAAAGCTGTTCAAGCCTTCTAAAACAAAGGTTGCTTTGCTGGTTTGTTCCTCAAAGCTATCCTGAAACAAAAGGTTTAATTTTAAAGAGAACTGGGCTTTCAACAATGGGGACTTTTCAATGTTAGTGTCCTGCTAAGCATAGGTAGGGACATTGTGGGTGCAACTCATCATAAGTAACTTTATCTGATCAAAGTTGGCAATTAAGAAAACTGCTGAATGTTAAATATTATCCATGCTGGCCTAATTTGGATGCATGTGAAGACTTTCATGTGCTCTTCCCTTCAGTCTTTACCATTAGATTGCAATCACTATCACCTAGCATCTGCTGTCTCAAGTTGTCTTGTCTAAGCCAGTTCCAGAGGGCCATTAATTTTACCCTAAAACTTTATCAAATTCCCCTCTAGAGCTGTTGGCCTTACTTCATTACCTTTGAACATCTAAAAGACAAGGTTAGACTTGCCACCTCATTTTGTAGAGCTAAAAAAAGAATGCTCTGGTAACTGTTTTAGTCCAGACATTGAGTACAAAAGCAGAGTGTATGCACTAAGGTCATTCCAATAGACACACATTTTATTAGCTTTTTGAATACCTAGCAGGGGTGGAGAAAAAAAAATTTTCCAATATTTTTTTCATTTCCATTTATCCATTAATTTCATCTGTTGCTTTCAATATATTTGAAAATGAGAAGCAAATCTCCGGTTATTAAAATTATCATTTGTATATGGACAATTTCATCAAAATAAATTCTTAAGGTAACTATAATCACAAAACATTGGTTCAGATCCTCTTTTCATTGCATTTTCTACATTCCTCTAAGTAATAGTAGTTGCTTACATTTTCTCCTTATAGCAGCCAGCTCCTGCTCAATTCGTAGGCAGACAGACTGTGTAAGTTCAAATGATATTCTTTGAAAAGCATCAAAATCTTCCACTGTGTAAACATGGGTGTCCGCAGGAGGTGATGCGATAGCTTCCAACTCTGTGCGCACTGCATCCTTCACACCAACTGCAAATATTTCTACATCTGCATCCCTCAGCTTAATTGCAGGTTCTTTAAAAGCATCTGACGATTTTCCATCAGTGATAAGAATCATTACTCTTGGCACGTTTGGTCTTGATCCTTTGCTGGTAACAAACACTTTCTCCCTCACATATGTCATTGCTTTGCCTGTGTTGGTAGATCCACCTCTGTAGGGGAAGGTGTTAATAGCCTGAATTATGTCTTCCACTCTGTTGTATCTGTTCAAAGAAAACTCCATATGGGGATCTCTGCTGTATTGGACAAGACTTATCTGTACTTTTCGAGGTGATATCTCAAAGCTTTTAACTAACACTTCCAAAAAGGCTCTTACTTTTACAAAATTGGCGATACCAATGCTGTAGGAACCATCCACTAAAAACACAACATCAGCTTTTACATCCACACCACGTGAGCATTCTGCAAAGAAAAAGAATAACCACTGTAAATGTATTTTCAATAGCCACATAGCATTACAATGGTATCTGTAGTTTGTGTATTACACACACAACTGCTTATAAACAAAGTAAACTACACTAAGCAAAGGTATTTCTCAAAAATAATAAAGGTATGATATTAAAACAAGCATCAGAGGTTTCATCAACAAAGAGCTACAATTTGAAAATAAGGTGGCTCCAAACTTACCCACTTGAACTTTTACTTGTTGTGTTTTTTCCATTATCGTTATTGGCTCACTGGGGGTCAGTCCTTTCATTGCATAAACATTAATTTGGTACTCTGTGTCTGGAGAGAGATCTTTAACATTCAGAGCAGTTGTCTGAGGACCCACACTCAGTACATGTTGCTTTCCCCCAGCTATCATTGGAATGAACTGCAGACGATAGCCAGTTATTTGGCTTGTGGATGGATCCCAAGTGATTCTAATAGATTTTGAGGAGATCTGAGTTGCCACCAGATTTGAAGGAGGCTCCACCACTGAAAGAAATCAAATGCAAATGCAAAATATTAGTTACAATTATAAACATATGTTCTTAACAGTTTTTATTTCTAGAATAAGTTTAGTTATCTTTGCTTGATCCTTACTAAAATCACTTTTGGGGTTTTTTTTAGCATAAATAGACAGAAATTAATTACAGGACAGTCCAAATGAGACGTCAGTGAGAAGGCAAAAATATGAGCAATGCATTTGTGGTCCCTCATGTATAAGTTCCAGGAAAAGTGCTGCCCAGCTCTAAAATTGCTTCAACCAAAAGGGAAGGAATCACTCACAGGAACACGTTAGAAAGTGTGAACAAATGCAGACTTGAGCAGAATACTACAACAGCAGAGTCATCTCTACTGCCATTTTTGTCAAAGAATAATTAGTTATTAAAACTTTACAGGGCGAGAAAGCTGCAGTGATACAGCTTCATGTCTTTGCCTTCTCAGCTTTCTCCAGTTTTCATGCTTTGGTTCTCAATTTATTACATATTTTGACCCTTCACCAAGCAATTTTTTTTTCCTTTAACACATTTTTCCACAGAAGTGATGCCTGTGTCCAAACTGCACATCACTGTATTGCCTTTGAAACTATGGAATAATAGAGCTAATCCAAATCTGCTACATCACATGTTCTGTTATCCTACATTTAAAGGCACAAAACTGAAACCAGTCTTCCACACTTGCTAAGTGAGGTAAGGGATGAAACTCATTTCTAGAAATAAAGCAAAGGAAGTAGGGATAGCCTCCTCAATAGACATTGGGATAAACTGAAGCTACAAAGACTTTTTTATAAAGTATCTCACCTTCTTCCCCACTAACCAGTTCACCTAGTTGTTCATCAACACCGGAGCACACTTGCAAGATAATTTCATTCTGTATATCCACAATTCCATCAAAATTAGCCACATTGAACACATGCTTCAGTGATGGCTGAGATGCAATTAGCTTGAGTTCCTTTGCATCTGCTGCTTTGATACCTAGAAGTTGTAATAGACAGGGCTATGGTTAAGTAGCCATAAAATACAGACACCTTCAATGTACTTGTGAAGTATTAAAACATCCTGGTATAAAGCTGAGTTTAAATTAGTTCTGCCTTCCATCATGATCAACAATCAAGCTACAAAATAATGATTAATGAAATGAAGTGGCAGACTCAATTTTCCACCAGGGAAAATAACATGGTGTAAGGAAAGAATGAGGCCAAGGTTGAAACTATGCTAGTCAGTCATATTAATCTCAAGGTAGAAGTTACATAATTACCATCAAATTAACACAACTGGTGTGTTCCACTCTGGAGGGCACAAATGACCCATTTCAAGGTGCACACATGAAAAGAGGGTCATAATGAAATTCTTCAAACACACTGTCTGCAATACTTAAAAATTAACTTTTTATGAAAGTTAATCTCTCAATCATTAGAAAAACTCAACATACCCAAAGAAAAAACTTCAACTCCTATGTTGCGAAGCTCTCTTGCAGGAATTTCTACATCATCTTGAGCTTTTCCATCAGTAATGACAATGGCTACTTTGGGAAAGCCTTTTCTTGCTCCAGCAGACTCAGTGAAGGTGTTTTGAACAAGGTAATCAATAGCCTCACCTAAAACCAACATCACAAGTTGTGTCTTTTTAGACTTGTATGAACTAGTATTTAAAGCAAATTTGAACTATAAAATCAAATGCTGAATAAACATGTATGTGGGAAATATGTACCTGTCATTGTGTTGCCACCTTTGTAAGGTATCCTTTTAATTGCATCAATCAGATCACTTCTTCTGAAATATTGATTTAAATTGAACTCTGTTCTTGTATCTGAACTGTACTGAACAACTCCAACTCTTGTCTTTTCTTCCCCAATGTCAAAAGCTGATACAAGAGCAACCATGAAGTCCAGAATATATCCAAAGTTATTTCTTCCTACACTCCATGAACCATCTACCAGGAAAACTAAATCTGTCATTGCACTTATGGAGCATCCTGGAACACAACAGGGAAAAAAGGAAAACCAACTCTATTAGCAAATTAGCAATTGCATTCTTACAAATCAGTGAGAAATGTCGAATGAAACTTAGTAGGTAAAAGCCAAAGCAAACAGATATTTAAAAGATTGATCTTATCTGGGATACTTTGCTTGGGGAAACATTACTTACATAAGTGAACACCCATATGAGTTTTCTAACAGCCATTATCAAAATGGAGCTGCTTTGAGACGCCTTTCACGCTAATCCACAAGATCTGTTATGCCACAACAGATGAAAACACCCATACAAAACTTTTTGCAATGATTTGATGCTACAGAAAAATTTTATTTTGTTACCATTTGTGCCTCACATCTTTTTTTCCCCATTGTAGCTGCACAGGTTCTTCTGCAAAGCCTTTTATTCACAGCACAACACCTTTTGTTGATAGGACCAAGACACTCATGGACTTGCTCAGGTTAGTTGCATGAAATCCCTAGCTTCAGTACCAACTTTGTACCTTAATCTCTCAATGCAACTTGTCTTTCTGTCACAAGTCCCTTCACAAGTTTTCTCAACTCTGCACAACTTTACAAGTTTACTTCTTGGTAGGTAGCACAGAAGCACAGTTTAACTTTGCGAGCTAGACTTCAGATAAGATAAGTGTCAGATAAGTTGAAAAGCAAAGCACCTTACTTTGTAATTGAGCCTCAACCTTCTTTTCCTCTGGTATCCCTGGGCCGCCTGTCTGAACTACACAAAGCACAACATAGACAGAATAAATGGGGGAAACAGGGTTAAATTTTTAAACATCAAAGAAAAGCACATAAGGAATTAGAGACATGCATCTAACAAGCCTCAGAACACAAAAACATAAATGCAGATCCTGAATATACCACCTGTACTTCCAGATTTGACAACATAGTATTCAGCATGACACAAAATACCAAAATGTAAATATCTAAGAATCTTCTGTATTTGTACATCTTGTAGATGTACAAAATTCCTGAAAATTAGCTGCAACATGTCTGGAAGAAATACCAGTATTACCCGTCTCTAACACCTAGGAGAATTGATAATTTTCCCATGGCTCTTTGTGAAGCCTGAGACATGATACAAAATGTGTCATAGAAAAGAGTCTGCTATGCATTTTTATTTAATTAAATTTATTTTATGCTTTATAATTATTCATATAAATTATTAAAGCTTAAATTCCATATTTTAGTATGCATCTAGGTATATTGTGTCACATTTTATTATTATTTGATGAATATAATTTGCTTTCTCACACAGGATGCCAGTTCCATTCATTTGTTACTGAGGTCAATGATTTTCTTCCCCTTGAATTCAGCAGATGCAATTTATTGGAAGTAGATATAGCTCAAAAAACATAGTGGCCTCCTGCCAAGAATTCTATAGGGTTGGCAGACACTATATCCGTGTTAGTGTCCTTTGATCTCTTGCAAATTTTCTCTGCTTCTACTAGGACTAATGGTAAAAAGCTGTTCAGACAGTTTCATCAAAGGAGTGTTTAGGTATGTGGCAATTTTGTTGGAGAACTGGATCAAAGCCAAGTTTTGTGAATGACCGCTCAGTTTTCTTAATTTGCGTTTTAATTGTACTGCAGCTACTTACTTGTCAGCTGGCCAAAAACAGGCAGACTCTCCTCTCTGTTGTCATATGAAGCTATTGATACAATATACTCTACATCAGGTATAAGATCTGATATGACAGTTTGGGTAGTGCTAGGTGAAAGAGTAAATTCTTTAGTAGGTCCATCTGCAATAAATATATAAAACACTCAATGCAGACTTAAAATCCAGTAATATTGATAAGCTGATTGTAAAACAAAATGCAACAGGCAACAAACTATCTCAAATAACACAATAATAATTTTAGAATTATACACTCTCTGTTTTCATGAAGTATAAATATTGAAACATGAAACTTTAAGCTAATGTATTTTTTAATAGTGAAAAAAAAATGCTAAAGTGTTTAATAAATTCCAGGAAATTTGAAACTTGAAATGTGCATAAAAAATGTACTATCATCTAACAAATCATGTCCTGTTCTGATTCAATATCACTTTCACACTGATTATTTCTCAAAGTGAAATAGAATAATGGCTGTCTTACACAGCATAATACAATTCTTGAACTTTAAGGTGAAAGCATAGAAGAGGAGCAGAATGATGATTCTACCTTCTTTTGCCACTTACAAAGCAAAGGCATCCAAAACTTGTTACTTGCAGTCCCAAAATGGTAAACACTAAGGCAAGAATAGCTCTAACTTGGAAGAATAACTGTTTTTCCTGTATGCCCTTTGCTGCTACCCAGGCTTGATCACTAACTTACAAAACATTTTAATGGCTACTCTCATACCTAAGTTAGATATAGGCAAAAATAAACTCAATATTTCAAAGCTTGTAATCACATGAAAAAATTTGACAGAACTCACCATTTGTTGGAACCACAGTTATTCTGTAACCCACTATTGCATCCGGTGGCCTTTTCCATGACATTTGAACATTATGTTCATCTATAATTGTAAAATTCAAGTCTGATGGTGGGTTAACTGCAAAAGATTTATACCAGGTAGATGTTTAAAATCTTGAACAAGTTTTGGCAAATGAATAAATAAAACAATGTTGAGCAAAGCTTACTAAAATTGTCTTTGCATAAATTTGTTTCCAACAAATATAAAGATATATTGTTGGAAAAAGAGTAAAATAAAAGCTGACAAAATATGACAAAACATCAAAGAGTATATGCATTACAGAGGACAGCACAGAACATGTTTCTTGAGTTGCCAAGACATTCAAGAATGGCCAGCAAAATCAAGCACAATAGAAAACACATTTGGATACAAGTACAATGAGTTCACAGATAATCACCACAAATGCAAACATTTCACATAACAATTAAAGGAATTTTTTTTACATGCTGGGTGCAATCCGTACAAGCATGCCAAATCACAACCTGCTTACAATATCATGAGATCATTTAGGATGTGGAGAACACAGTACTCTTCTTAATTAGACATCAAAGAATTGATCAGTTTTTTTTATATAGTCTCTGCATATTGTATTTCTTATCAATTTCACTGAAACTAGAAACTTGGCAGAGAAAATAAACTATTTAAAGAATATAGGAAAAGACTGGGCATTTAATGTTCAGTAAAACAATTTCTGTTAGGGTCTAGATAGGAATATACATGCAAAATGTATATCAGCAATAATGATACACTGATGTATCATTATATTACAAAATATGGAGAACTCCACCCCTTTGTTCCTAGAAGCCACTAAAGTGACATACTTTGCATATAGCAACAAAGGATTTAGGAACGAAGGGAATAATAAATGGCATTAGTAGTGGTTGCAATTTGCCAAAATATTCAAGCTGATGTAAAGTTCTCAAAAATAAAATTCTACCTGTTTACACCAGATTTCCGTACAATTTCAAAGGTGTAAACTATGTTTTCATGTTCCCTTTGCAGCAGGTGTACCCATACTAATAGTGGCATTTTAACATAAAATGCCAGTATGGTTCCAAACAACACAATGGTTAATTATGAAGAGACAACATCAAAATGTATTTAAGGACATTTATTTTACAGAATTTATAGAAAATGGCAAAGAGGGCACCAGTGAACTGAACAAATGACTGCAAATAAAACTTATAGGAGCTGATGACAGAAGTAACTGAACAGTACAGAAAGAAATAGTTTATATATGCTAATTTGCAGCATCATGCATACATAAATGAAATGTTGATTATTGGTTTTTTAGCTTCCCACAGTGGACAAAGCCTCCATGTACAAGATTCATTACACAAAGACATTTAATAAATATTTTATAATGATATTCTCTTTTTAAAATTTTCATGCTTATTCATGCAGTATTTTACTGACTCACTGTCAGTGCATGGTAGGTGTATTATATATTATTGTTTAAATAGGTCTACAAAGTAAGATTAGATCTAGCCATACTTTCCTTAACTACTAGTGAGAGAGTTTTGCAGGCATTTTTAAAAGACAGATCTTCTGTTTCACAGAAGATCTCCATCATATGTCAGATTTCATATCAGATTTGAATATCATTTTAAAAGCAGATAAAGTAGTAAATGCTAGAATGTTTAATTATGAAAAGACACTGTCCAATTACAAAAAGTAAAACTGAGCTAAAAATATATGACATTTTTTCCTTTTAATTTTCTGTAATTTCCAACCATAGGATAATATGGCTTTATAATACTGATACAATAGATAACACTAGTACTGAAGTAAATGTTATTTTTCCTGTTGTCCATACACAGGCAGTGAGATTAGACCATTAACCTGCATGCACAGTTTATTCATCATTCAGTTTATGAGTATCACAATGCTAGAGATGGCAGGGTAGTTACTTAGTATCAAAATCATGCAACATGTGTTAATAGTAAAATACATTTAGATTATAAGAATATCATTATAAAATATTGTTTCAGTAGCAATGGCTCAGGACAAATTTAATGCAAAGGCAGAGACAACTGACCTGAGCATGCTTTTAAAAAAAATTCAGTACATGGAAAAAGTAGCACCACCAACCTTGCAAGTAAATTGGCATGTTGCAGCAGAGACTTTAGGCTTTAACTGCTGAAGGACAGCAGCAGCCCAGCTTGTTGATATCCAAATGACCGGATTCCAGATAAACTGAAAAAGCTGGCTGTGAGGAAAAGTCTTTAGCATTTTAAAGGATGTTTTTCCATTTTATGAAAATTCAGATGTGGGTCTTGGCAGGTAACAAGAATAGTACATTGACACATGAGTGATGTATCCATTCATCCAGGTGATCATAAACAATGGCACTGCAGGGGAACTTGAAAGCCCCCTTGTCCATCCCATGGTCAAGACAAGATTGGCCACCCTGTGTCACTCCTGACGTTTTCCTGAGATCATTCTTAAAGACCTTCACTATTGTCAAGACTGACAGCTTCCCACAGAAATTACACCAAGACCTCACTGCCTTTATCATCATATTTATTTCTGACACCTAATCCCCACCTTCATTGCTGTACTTTAAATCCATTCATTCTCAGCCTATGGCTGGCTTATCAAACTCAAGCACTGAATGCTTCTCCCATAGAAATCCAAAAAGGAATCTTTCTTGAGTAAAAAAAAAAAAAAAAAAAAAAAAAAAAAAAAAAAGCTGTTTGGATCCAATGTCATCAAAATGTCTTCCAGATGGCCTGTGAGCTTTTGATACTCAAATAGAATCTCCAAAACATCCATAGACCTTCACAGGGGTCAGATTTCACCCAAGTGAAACCAGCTGTGGGGTGAAGACCAAACCATGGTCATATGACAGAAAGTAGTAAGCTGATCTGAAGTACAGAAAAATGTTTAGATGATAAAAACCTTATTGTGATAATAAAACAGGGCAACTGTTACTCCATCTCATTAAAATTTTTCTCCAGAAAGGAATTCATCAGTGGAAAAATAATACATTTGCAATACTGAATCAAACCAGACTCTAGAAAAAAAATGCCCCTTGTTGTAGTAGGAGTTTGCCCCTTTACAGGGACAAACCTTAAAACTTCACTCAACAAAATCTTATGTGTGAGTGCAGCTTAACTCCAGCAAGAAGTCTTGATGTCAGGCTGCCTGCAGCAGTGAAGTTGCACGTATTCTTATTGTAGTGACACTGCTGATCCTGTGTCCATCAAAATCCATGCCAAACCTCTCACTGACTTGTCAAGGTACAGGATCATGATCACAACGTGTCATGGTGTTGTAGTATTGCCTACATACAGTGATCCAACTGTTGAAGCACAGAAATGCATGGCTCCCCTACAGGTTTCCAGAGTAGCAAAAACATAGCCTGCTGTACAACAATCATGTTTCCACAGCATTAATTTTGACCATCCTTAGAATTGTGTTATGATAATTTCCTCAACTGGATCTTCTATATTATGCATCACAAAAGAAAAACAAAAGAAAAAAATCATACATAATATACTTAAAACATTGCCAGTTTTTGTGTTATATACACATGTAATAAGGCTATAATTTCTGAAAAAAAAAAAAAAAAAACAAAAAGAGGGCAAAGCATCTTTCTCATGCTATGCAGGTCTTATATGTCTTATATTAGTTGGTATTACTTCACAAGAAATATAAAAATTTTACAGCTTTTTGCAGATAACACAATGTGACTGCTAGAGGATCCCAATGAATACCTTAACAAGACAGAAATAAAATGAAACTGGAATATCAAGTAATTTATATCTAGAAGCAGATTTAGAAGTGATATAAGTTGGAAGTAGCTGCCATCCACAATCCCTATGTGAAACATATTTTGTGATTCTATCACTGGAAAGGACACACTACAATTAGCATGTAAAATAATGTGTTAGCCCATGCTAACATATCATACAATCTACAGAAGCTGAAGAGTAAGCTCAGCCTTACCATCCCAGTGATAAGGCCTGCTGAGGCTGGAAGATGCCAGAACTCTTAATTTACTATTTTTTTCAGAAATGGCATGAATTTGGTACAACTAACTAGATCATGACCCCAGTTAAGCTCCTCTGAAGCCTGCATTGTCAAAGTGACTGGAATGACCTACAGCCTAGGAAGGTAGTAAAGAGCAGCTTCTAAAAAGAGCAGTTATTAGACTTGTTAGATATTCATTGCCAACCATAACACACATTGCCATCTGTATCTTTGCATTTTTAATTTTATATATGTTTATGAAACTTCTTCAAAATTGAAGATATACAGCTCATAAGTGTACTTTCAAAAATTCATATAAAACCATATACCTGTACAAATAAAGACATACATATCTCAACATAACCCATATACATATACACACATTGTATGTATGAATATTTACCAAATTTTACACCTGTGTGCATATATATGTATATGCATGTGTATATACACTTAGACATGCATGGATATTTTGTTTCTAATTAGCAGCAGGAAAAAGTATAGTCACCCTTAAGTATATAAAAATTCCAATGCCAATCTACATGGCTCTCTATTTAGGAACTTTGAAATCAACAGATTCTTTCTCAAAAGATATTGCTATCAAAAGGTAATAAAAAAATGGTTCTACCAACCAGTTTCAAAACTTCAAAAGTTTTAGCTATCCCAAATCACCTCTGAATCATTCAGTCAATGAAAATTAATGTACTCAATACAGCTTTATTACAAGCCAAAAATTCTAATCCTTTGCAACTGCTATGCTGCAATTATTTGTCACTTACTATACTGGGGTCCTGGTAACAGATTTTTCACCAGACAAACCTTTCTATGCACAACACAAAGGTTCCACACCTGGATCAGTGATGCCCTCCTTCCCTACCTCCAGCCTAGAAAACAGACTTTTCTAGGTCTCAACCAATTCCTGGAAAGCTGAAAAGTCAGCACCTTCAGAAGCTCAGTTAGGCTACACAAAACCAATTATTTCCTCATTTCTTTCCTGTGCCTTTGAAAATCCCTCTGTATTAAGAAACATGATATGCTACAGAAGCCATGACAACATCACAGCAGTAACTGAAGGTTATAATTAATAGATTCTTCACATGCCAATGTACTTAACTATGACTAGAATAAGAGCCCTTGGCTTTGTGATCACAGATGAATAAAATACTCTAACAGAAAGAAATTCTGACATGTGGACAGATATGGAATGCACTGGAATATTGCTGTTCTGGACTAAAAAGGCACAAAACAATTTTATGTTTAAACACCTTTATGTTTAAGTATAAAATATAGAATCATACACAAGGAGTTTAAGCTGGGAGATAGATATCAGAAGGATTGCAAAATAAAGCAAGAATTTCACTGTAAAAGAAAAGAGCAAAAATGCTGAGCATGAAAACAGATTTGCTTCCTTGACCACCGTAAACAAACAACTTCCCCAGTGAAAGGGCATGAATGCATTTAGACTATATGAGGGCTTTCCCTCCCTCTATTCCTACAGTGACTGCCCAACTGGAAGCTCCTGTTCTGCTGTACTTCTGTAGAAAAGCTCTACTGCCATTACTGCAGCTCATTTACTGCTCATTGCCAAGAGCAGCAGAGCACAGTCCTCACAAAGGACTTCAGAGCAGCTGTGATGCTGATGAAGAATCAGTTTCATACTTGAAAGTTCAGGAATCTGTGGACAGCAGCATCAGATAAACACCAGATCTGCTCCCAGGGGAGACTGAAAAATGAAAGCTGAAGGAGGGCAGAAAACAAAATTAAGCTTTTTCTTTCCTCTGCTCTCACCCCATCTTTTCACATCATATCAAGAATCTTCATCACATTAAATGGCCCTCTCCTTTATTCTGGTCTCACTTTTTCATCCCATCAAGTGTCTACCCACATCTTTGGGAAAGAAATTTTAAAATGCATGTCCTGTAAATGGTACATGGAGAGTCAAAAAGAAGCAAGAAAAGAGAAACAGGACTGACTGACTGACTGACTGACTGACTGATGGGAGAGGACAGCTTTGTCACAAAGTGATCTGAAATTTGGAAAAATAAGACCAATGGTCAAATGTTCACAGGAGAAAGTCAGTTCAGCAGACAGGATCTAAGTTGCAATGACACCAACATAAAGTAAACAAATAATTAAGGAAATAACTTGCAAAAGTAAATAAGATGCAGTTTACAAAATTATGCAAACTTGCAGCACAAAATTAAAACAGTACAGAAGAATGATCAGTATAGTGCAAACAAAAACCCCACTGTAAAAAACTCTACAAAAGCAGTTCCCACCACAGCAAGTTCTAAGGCACTCCTAGTTTTGAACTTTCATTTTCAGCACCACTATTTCTCACTCCATTCTCAGCACCACAATTTTTCACCCCACACTTCCCTGCTCTTACTTCAAAACTCTGGAGCTAGGAGAATTTTCTCATAGAAACATGATCACTGTAAATTCGGTATTTTATTTATCAAATATTTCTGAGTGCAAAGTAATGTAAGTTCTGTCCAAGAGCCCTCTACAACTCTCAAGATCCACTCTTTTGCTTGGCAATAGTGCATCCTACAACATCTAATCAAGGTCATCCAGCTATGTGTCAAGATTTGCTATTATAATTCTGCTGCTCCAAATATATTTCTGTAGATTGCTTTAACATAACTAAAGCTATGGCTGGTTTAGTCTACACTATAGCTAAATAAAACACCTTCGCTTACGTTCCAAAATAACATACTCCACATATGTAAATCATAGTGCAGGATAACAGCAATATTACTCCAGCTCTAAGTGAGCTCCCTTCTAAGATGGGGAAAAATGCACAAACACATCCACTCCCTTCCTCCATCAAAAATGTACACTTTCTCTGCTTTCTCTGGCACAGCAGTCCTGCATTTCAAACACTACTCTGAAATGACTTCAAATGACCTTTTTCGGTTCCTTTGCCAATAGCAACACAGCACGAGAGGAAGGCAATGGACTGATTCACTCCGAGGATGACCAGATGTTGCACTACTGGCAAAAATGCCATCTTTTTCCAGAAAGCCAGTGTATTTTACATCTGCATGCCCCAAGCAAGCACTATTACTACCGCTTAGGGGGCAAACACTGCAGAGGCATCTCTGACATCCCATGCTTTTAGAAGAGATCAGCCAAGGTGACCAGGTCCAGACAAGGGATCTTGTGGCAAGCCATGATCAGGGAATTTGTTTCAGCTCAAGACAGAAAGAAAAGGAAGGCAAAAAAATAGAATTATCAGTTGCTGGTTTCTGTTTTTTTTCCAGTAAATCCAGGGGTGTTCACACCTACAATGGAGTCGAGTCGCAGAGGTCAGATCAAGTCATTTCAGTGCAGGACGTTCAGCCTTTTTACTTCCCTGGAAGCCACTGCTGGCAGAAATGCCATGACTATGACCACAAAGCCAAGCAGCTCACACTGAGGGCACAGGACACAGCTGCTGTTAATCCACCGGGGAGCAAATGCCAGGCCAGGCCATGTTGAGCCGCGCTGTGGCAAGTGTGGCAGTGAAGATGGGTCTCCCCACATCTTCAGATGGAGGCAGGATGCTGCCAGGGGCCTCAGCCCCCAGAGACTGCGCTGAGGGCTGAGGAAGAGGAGGAGAAGGCAAAGGAAAGCCTTTTTGGAGGTGACAGTACCACATGCCTGCCAGAGCCTTGGAGCCCTGGCTGCTACAGCAAGGCCTGGCCCAGCCTTCCCTTCAGCAGCGCCCATGGCGCGTGTCACAGAGCTGCCAGCACCTCCCCAGGCGTGTTCCCCGGGTCAGACCCACCACAGAAGCTGAGGTGTCCCTGAGGGAGGGTCCGGCCACCCCGAGGCTCAGCCGGGGGTCGCCCCGCCGAGCAGGGGAGGCCGATGCACCGGCAGGCCGGTGGGGCAGGGGCGAGGCGTCCGGCTGGACAAAACACACAGGCGCAGAGAGCCAGACTGTTGGAGCATTTTATTACAAAGTTGCGGGTTGTTGAGTAGTAGGTTTTCCGTTTCCTCTCTCAACATTACTAAAAGAGGCCAGAGACCAGCCCTTCTTGGTCCATCCTGGGGGCAGAGCCATGTCCCCGGCCACGCCGGGCTGCCCGCCAGTGGCAAAGGGCTCCTCGGGGCACTGCGCCCGGGTGGCCACAGCAGCTGGCCCACGTCCTGTCTGTGGGGTGGTGTGGACAGCACACCAGAGGGACAGAGAGAGGGAGCTACGGTCCGGCTCATTAGCCGGGAGAAACAGAACACAGAAGGAGCTGGGCAAGGAAGGAGAGGCGTTTCTCTGAAGGAGAGAAAGAAAGAAGGTGAAGTATTCACACTCATAAACAGAGAGGGAGAGAGCCAGTAGCTCAAGGCTGATTGGGAGGTTTGCTGGTCAGCAGGGCACTGGGGCAAGAGGGCAGGGAGGAGAAGGTTACCTTCAGCCTCGATGGAGGAGAGGAGGGTGGCTGCACACAGAGCAGCGACTGCCGAGCACAGCGCTGTCTTCATTTCTGCCCTTTCAGATCACAACAACATGAATGAATCTGCAATGATGGGGAAGGGAGGAAGGGGGAGAAACGAGAAGGAAATGATACATGTGGATTAAAGGATTGCGTGGGTGTATTCATGAAACATAAAAAAGACAAACCGTGGATTTCACTTTGTTCCCTTATCCCCAGCCCCCACCCACGGGACCAGGTTGAAACCTCTAGACTTGAAAGCTGTCCAAGACGACAAAAGATTTGTATGACTAACTGGAGAGTCTCGTCTCGCAATAATGTGCCTTTTGTTGCTGAACCCTTTCCAATCACAGTAAGCACATGGAGCTTTAACCTAGTTAGGGTTAATTTGATCAGGGAAGAGCAGTGAAGATCTGTGCCTCCGCATAGGCAGGAGCCAGAAGGGAGCTCCATGACTTCATCGCTGAATGTGATGATAGCTAATTCAGAGGTCATTCCTGCTTTGGATCAACTAAATGTCTCTTTCAGCTGGGGATTTTAATCGGCTCCTTTTCATAACTGTTGAACCACTTAGTTAGCTTTGTTTTACTGGTCTCAAGGCAGTTTGGAAACTGTAATAAAACTTTTTTGAGGGGTTCTGCCTACAATTGCGCTATTCTTCATTTCTTGAAAGTCTGAAATAGGTTATACAGAAGTGTGTGTAACACACATCTGAAATTTGACACGTCTGTCTAGCCATGATGTTTCAACATCTGATAATTCATTTACATGTCCTGAGAGAAAATATATTTAAAATGGGCTATATAAAGCTGACAGGCATAAGAGTCTCACAACCACTGCAGGTTGTCTAGCAAAAGAAGTGGGATTAGGCCAAGTTAGTGGCTCTTAATTGCAAACAGCCATACCTTCATAACTATATGATCTAATTCATGTAAAATTATTGCCAATTACTCCAGAAAAACTTCCAAATTATTTCCTTGTCTAAGTAAAGCCTAATGTGAACCTACACATGCATATAAGTTTTTCTATAGTTTCAGATTTTCTATCTCAAGAAGTAGGAGAGAGGCAATTTGTATGAATAAAGTCATACATGCTTCATATATCATGATTAGGCTGCGGGAAAGAGAATTCCAAAAGCAATTAGGCAACAGATTTTATCAGGAATGTTCCAAGAGCAAAACAAAAGAAGAAAACCTATAAATCATTAGTCTGCAGAAACAACTGAAAGGGAAAAGAATATTCTTCTACCATCTAAAGAACTACCCGTCAAGGCACATTTGGTGGGAAGACGCTATGGAGATCCAGGAATTTCCCAGTTACTGACTCTGAGCTTAATAGGCTTCATTTGAGCAGCTGTATATACTTGCCTTAGCCAAATGCCTTAACTGCACACAAAAATACCAAAAGCTCACCAAAACTCTAAGCAAAGGTTTCAGTCTAATGGCAGCTCCAGCGGCTAAACAGAAGAGTAATACTGACCATAATGTCACTAACACAAGAAAGGCCAAGGTTAGTCTTCAAATGCTCTGAAAGCTTCAAAATCATATCACTGCTCTGCATGGGAAACGGCTGCCCCTGGGCAGATCTACAGCATCCTGCAGTGAGTTTAAGGATCGCCTAAATTCAACGCAAAAGGACATTTTGTCCTGATAATCTCATGCGAGCTTTGACTGCCATCTTTTGATCGTTTTGAAAAGCAACAGAAATTAATCATCTCACAAAGGCATCTAGGAATTCTCCACTGCTGGAGGTCTACCATTCCTGATACACGTTTTTATTTCATTAAATACACCACCTCATTTAAAGCATTCATTTGCTAACCTAAAAACTCTGTTTCCTTCTCGCGAATTTAGGTGTGTGAAAGAAACCCTAGAAGTGGCAGAAGACGCCTCCTGGCAGGGACACAGCAGACTTCGTGTCAGGATTAAGGTTTTCTCATTGATCTTTGGAGACCACTTAGAAAAAGTCAAACCCGAGCTTTCACAGTGCCAGTCCCATCTCAGGCTAATTCAACCTACAAAAGCTTAGCCAAAGCATTTCTAAACCACATAATTTAACACTTTCAAGAAGAAAAAACTAACGTAAACGAAAAAAGAAAAAAAAACGCAGGAAAAATCCACTACCTATCAAAGATATAAAAAACTGGAAGCAGGATAAAGCATCACCGGCAGCTGCACACACAAGGGAGGGAAGCGAGAGCTCCTGCCAAAGCCGCAGCGGTAGCGTGCCTGCAGGCGCCCTGGGCGCTGACAGCCGGCTCCGCCTGGAGCCTCCGGCCGCCCCGAGCCTCCGTCTCCGGGACACCACCGCCCCTGCCCGCCTTTCTGCCCAGCACCCGTCCGCCGGCAGCGCTTGGGGCCGGCATCCCTCCGTGCTTCCCCGTGCCTTTCCCGGGCTGACAGCCAGCAGCCCCGGGGCGCTCTGCCCTGAGCCTCTCCGCCCGCCCGGCCGCACGCCTGCAGCCGGCTCTGGCATGCCCAACGCGCGCACACACGCTCCTTCCTAATCCCGTGTCAGCTTCCAGCCCAAGGTGCACTGGAAGGGGCTGCGGGCGTGCTGCGTGCGGACAGAGCGAGACACGGGGGGCGGCGGCGGGCCGGGCAGGGGACCCCGCTCCTGCGCGGGCACACACAGACCTTCCGGGGTGGCCGCAGCGTGCCGGGGTCCGTGACGGGACAGCTCCTCCGGCGATGACTCCGGTGGTGCCCGCAGCGGCGGGAGCGCAGCCGTCGGACCTGGATAAAGGGAGGAGGTTAAAGGATGAAGCTCCGGGGGCACCTTGTGGAGGGAGCAGCAAGTAGCAGCAGCGGCGAATGAGGAGCAGCAGCCGCGGCAACAGTGAGCGCAGAGGAGGCGTCTCGATTACTGTAGCTCCCGATGCGAGGGGTCTGTCTGGGAAGACTTGCCTTCTCCAAGTGGGAAGAGCCTCTTCTCAATCTGCTACTTAATAGAGGGCTGTTCCCAACTCTCAATTTACCCTCGTAAGCGGTTACGAAACTTCAGGGAAGGTGGACTGCTGCCACCGGGTGATATATGCGCTGCTGTGCTCCAGCAAGGAAGGGGATCCACTTCTGGAAACTGGCGCATACCTCCGCGCATTCCTGCGGCATGAGACGGGAGCCGCGGCGGCAGCGCGCCCGGAGGCAGGGGCCCGGCCCGCCGCCCCCTCCCTCCCCTAGGCTTCCCAAACGGGGAGGACACGGGAGGGCAGTGGAAAAATTGAGTCTTCGGGCAGGCTTCGACGGACGGCGGCGCGGACGGTGTCCCCGGGAGGGGGGTTCCACGCCGCCCCCGCGGAGGACCCGAGGCTGGCCTGATCCCCGGCACAGCTTTGCAAAGGAGTGCGGGCACTCCCGGGAGCCTTGAGGGCAAAGGTGATAAAAATCATTGTGACACGGTTCAGGTGTGTCTAGCCTCAACGCTATGCAGCCATACATACATTAAACCTGCATTAAATACATACTCCCTCCGACAGCCCTCCGCCTGCGGCGGGGCGGGTATGGGTCCCCGGGCTGAGGGACGGGACGCACGGCCGCACCGACCCTCCCTCGGACCCCGCGGAAAATCCGCGCCCGTAACTCATGTCTGAAATTCCGTGCCTTCAGGAACTTCACCTTCCGAAATCTGATAATCGCTGGGCTCCGCGAGGGTCTCCCATTACTCTCTCTAGGGTGCCTCCCGGGTGACCCGACGTGTTCCGGCCTCTGCAGCACGCCGTGCCAAAGAGTGACACGGCGAAATAGCCGGGCCCTTCTCTGCCCGAGGGCCCAGACAGAGCATCCCAGGGGGCCCCGCACCCGTGGGGAACGGCATCCCCGGTAACGCTCGCGGTCCTCTGGGACCCCTTCGGGCTAAAATACGGGTTGTCAACGTCCTCTCGGAGCGGGTGCGCAAACTCGGGACGCGGAACAGAGATAGCGAGGAGCAGGGGTAAACAGGGAGGGGGAAAGCTGCGGGTTTCTCCCAGCCGCAGCTCCGCTCGTTCCGGAGCCCCAGCGCCGCACCGGGGCCATCCGTGGTGCCGGAGCGCCCCCCGGTGGCGGCACCGGGCAGGAGCGGCCACCGACATACGGACCGTCTGTCTTGTCCGTCTGCCTGTCCGCCTGCCGAGGCTGCCGCTGGGCCCCCGGGGCCACCACTGTGGGGACGAGATGGAAAACAGGCACAGGAAAGGCGGCGAGAGGGAGAGATGGGGTCACGCCTCCGCGCCGAGCTTGGGACCCTGGCTCGGAGCGGCCGGGGAGGTTCCGGGGCCGCGCAGGATCCCTTTCGGCTCCGTGCACGACGTGACCGGCCGAATCACCGCGGGGGCTCCAGGCGGCTGGAAGTGACCGATAGTGGAGATGAATATTTTATCAGTGGACCGCTCCTGGGCACTTTTCCGCAGGACTGGGAGATCAAGGACCTGTCGGCAGGAGGACTTGCCTCTCCTGAGCTTCATTCTGCAACGGACCTGTCATCTACACAGCAACCCAAATGCTGAAAAGAAAGTGATAACCAGAAGACATGTGCTGACATTTCCAGACACTTTGGAAGCGAGTCAGCTCCTCTTTAGGACACGGCACAGTTTCAGCTGTCTGGTATTGATAGAATGCACTTTCCAAAAGCAACATCTCCTCCACTGATAAAACTCTTGACCTATTAAACCCCCTTGCCCCGGTGTTGAGTTGAATTTTCTCTTTTGGCATCATTTTGGCATGGGTAACTGGATTTCTTCCTATGTAGCTCTAATATGGAAAAGCAATATTTCTAAGAAATAATACATTTTAAAAATTTTAGTCCCCTGAATGAACACGCCAAGAATATGAGTATAAATGTGGCGTGAAAAATAGTTTCTTGAGAATGGACATCAGGGATTACAATGAAATATCCTTCCACAGAAAGTGAATTAATGCAAATGAGGTCTTTTTATCACTTGTGCACTACAACGGTATTTTTTTACAATATACTGTGGATTTTTTTCATCATAGGATAACGAAGATTTTATGTTAATAGTTAAAAACAATTAGTGCAAAAATGAAGCTGGAATAAAATATGCATTGTTCTGTTTTAAAGTTAAATCACTCAGAAATATTGTTTAAATAATTTGGTGTGTTGCTACAGGTGGATTTATATTAGTGGAGACTTTGAAAGCAAGGGGTCTCTCAGGTCAGCAAGAATATCATATGCTCTCCCTCACAGGCCTAGATGCTGCTGAGGGGAGTATCTCCCCTTCCTCTCAGCTGACCAGTATTGCTTAATTTCTTTGTGTGAAATAAGATTCAGAGCTGGCAAGAGCAAACAATTAATTAACTCCAAGGGCAGCAGGATTTTGTTCTTATCCTTAACTCCTTATTCGAACTCTTCTAACCATGATTCTCCTAAGATCATTTACGTGCAAATTACACCAACAAATTGCATTTAGAGTGTGTGCTTCCATATATCACAGTAATTAAATGGGTTGTTTTCAATCAGCACTGTTGCTATGTACATTCATAGTCTGAGTACATAGTATGTGATGCAGAAGGCATTTCTGAAATGCATAAACATTTACTAACACTCTCCTGTCTGCTTGTTTCTTAGACAAGTGTTAAACACATTAAGACCATTGCACTTCAACTCCACAATTTTCTTTGCTGTCTAATCTGAACACACTGAAACAGTAGCAGATTTAAATACAAAAATCAAAATTTAAATTCATATGTATACTTTTAATAATATTGTCCATTTCTGGTGTAGGTTTGTAATAGTAATATTGCAGGTAACCAGGAATTTCTTAGAAATTTTGAAATGGTTTCAGATGTAGAGTAATTCAGGAAACTTTGTCTTTCTGACGCCTCTTTTTTTTTTTTTGTTACCTTAAACTGCATTGCCAGGGCAGAATAAAACAGTATATTCTGCATTTCAGCACTGTTAACCTTGAATATCATTTCCATGTGGCTATCACACTAGATTTGGCCTCTGTATTGTCCTGACAGTTAGTTGCATCTGCTTTACATATGAATATGGTAAATGTGTTATTCATATGTATATATGTATTTAAGTATATGTTTTGCACAGAGGAAGAATAAAAAAAAAGTGTCAGCTCTTTGAACATCAAACAATATAAAGATTAAGCATTAAGTGTTTTTATACAAGCAAAAGTGTGCTGCTGCCCATGACTTGCAGTCAGTACAGTACATCTGCCCAGGAAGTACTTTGCTGGTCAGTCTATCACTGCATCTATCACTACAGTGCATCTAAATTAAACACTGTCTTAGTACAGTCATTTAAGAGGCCCGTTTATTCCTCACTGCACAACGGACAGCCTTTCCAGTATATTTTGTATTCCCTATGAAATCAGTCATAGAAACAATATTGCACAGGATTATATCTGCACTCATAAAATGCAGAAGGACAAAACACATTAAACTTCTTCCACCAGGCTCTTCCTTATATGAGAGATTTCCAGTCAATGGCAGGAGAAAAACTCAGTCTGGTGTTGGTTTGGATAAGTTCATTTCAGAGCTGGAATTCAGAGAGCAGAACTAGTCTGACCTTTCATAATGAGGATTGGCTTCTTATATTAGCAGTGTTCAGAGAGGATTTGTTCTATCTGAAATCTGCTCATTCAATGGAACAACTACAGAAGCAGCATCCCTGGAAAGTGTGACAGCCACGAAATAATTGTCTGCCTTACCAGGTATGTTTTCCATAGCAACTATTTATTTCTCTAATTTGTGTAATTGTTTTTTCCCATCATGTAATGTTCTGAAAGTTAATTATTGTGGCTCCAGATAAGTAGAACTGGAAAAGCAAATAAATCTTTCAAAAGCAGAGTTATAAATAGAAAGAAACTGGTATTTAGTGGAGTTTGGGAGTCTGAGAAAGTCCAGATAATTTGTAGGCAGTAATTTTTTTTAAAAAGATAGGTCTTTAATACTAAAATTGGAAAAAATAGATGCAATGATCTTATAGTCCCACATATATACACAAACACACTTTATATTGTAACATTTCTAAATAAAGTTGCTTTCTTTCAAAGAAGCTGGTTCATTAGTTCATGACAGAGTCCTGATCTATTCAGGAAGCATTCCTCTATAAAACCAGTACAAAATCTTGCTTGATTAAAGAGGACAAGAAAATAAATTGAGAACAGTGACTGTATTTTTTTAGGTATCACTATATGTTTTAATGTAATTGTTCCTGTCACAGCAATGGACTGGCCACAAAGAATTGTGAGTGCAGATCTAAACATTTGTCTTCATGTAGCTGAGGGTTTCTTGATGAAACAATGATGATTCACTGAGAAAATCCATAACTTTGAAAAATTAAAATATTTTTAGAAATCACTAGCTGCTACTGGCAGAACATTATAGTACAGTGCTCACTGAGTACCTAACTGGATTCAACATCTGCTGAAGGGTTAATAGCCATGGGCTTCCATATATTTGGCAGGACTTCAACTATTGCGAAGTAATTTCTTCCTATGAAGAAGCTCTCGATATTAATCGGCAACAAATGCTGAAATGGCACAGTGCCAAGCTCTGAATAGGAACATTTTCCTAATTCTTCTTAGTACTTCTATATATTAAAAAAATCAGAATCTATTGGGACAGCAGGGTCTGTGTAGGTGGTAGGTAGTCTTACAGAGAAGATAAGCTTGTGTCTGAATGTAAAGTATTCAAAGCTGCTGAAAGTTCAGATTGCATTAGCTAATCAGTGACCTGATCCTTTCGTTGCAGACAGTGGAATAATTAATGATGGAGGCAATTTTAAGATTCAATATCTTGTCATTAGGCTGACTGCTGATGCTGGCCTTCTCTTCCCCACAGACACAAATGGCACTGAGGATGTGGTGATTCCTCTGACTGAAGAGCAGGTTGGAGGAAAGCTGTCCAGGGGGAATAATGAGCTGCTGCTTCACTCTATCCCAATACATATCTTTCCAAGAAGGTTTAGAGGATGTAAAGGTCAATCCCAAATCCTCAGTTCACCAGGACAAACATTCACAACTTTAAGCATTCTGACAAGTGAATCTGAATGCACAGAACCATAGTAAATGAGGCTGGAAAAGATCCCTAGAGGCCAATTATTTCATGAGCTGTTATTTCAAGTACCCCAGGACTTCAAAGAGAAATTCTCCATACCGTACTTAGTACTAACAGCATACCTTGGGGAGCTGTTTTGTAGCAGCTGACAATAGATAATAACTTGTTTTAGGTGAGTTACAAGTTGTCCAGAATATGACTATGAGCACAGCCATCAGAAATAAAAAAAAAAAACCAACTACACCAGAGAAGCCTCTATCTTTGGATCAGAGAATCATAAAATGGTATGGGTTGGAAAGGATCATCAAATTCCAGCCCTCTGGATTCCACAAAAATAGCTTTGGTTTATTGTGAAAAAATTGCTTGCTTAACTGGCATGTCTGCAAACTCTCAGAGAGCAAAGAAGACAGACCAGGAGAATCCTTCTTGTATGTGACTGCCAGAGGTACAGATCTTGCTAAAACCCCTTTTACTGTTATAGTATGTCTGCATATGATAGTCACATAATTTTTTTGACCATTTCTAAACTTTGTGGGAAGTGGACTTCATGGTTACCACCATCCCTGCTCCTCACTCCCCTCAGCTTCTCAATCTGAGTGCCTTCGTATTCAAACTGGCACTCTGTGGCATTCATCACAGTTTTTTCCTCTGCAAAAGAAAGTGCACCAGAGGCAAAACTTGGGCTAGGACACAGCTAGGGAGTGCACCAGGCCCAAGGAGCTGGATAACCTAAATTATATATACTTTCCTGGGACATGCCATCTGGGGATCTCATCTGCATGTCACCTATCACAGATATTGATGGACACTTGGACACTTTGAGGGTTTGTGGAAAAAAGAGTCAGGCAAGAGTTTAGCTCAAAGGCATTAAAAACACAGCCTAGATATCACCTGTCATAACATTTATGAGTTCCACATAAGCCAGCTTTGAAAAAGAAACCAGTTTCTTTTGCAAAAGTCATAACTGGCAAGTGACTAAGAAGGAAAATACATGGACCAAAACAATGCAGATCTACATCAGTATTTCTTAATGCAGCCTTGTGGCTGCTGCTTCCCAATATGTTGAATATGGACAGTTCCAAATACCAGAACACAAGATTTATTTGGATTATAAATAGATGTTGCCCTGTGCTTCAGTATCAGAAGCACTCTATTGTGTAAACAGAAAACTATTGGCTTTTGTTTCTACTTTTAAAGGTTACTTGAAAGCTTCCATGTACTCTTTGCTGACAGCCTTTTTCACCTGTTGGAGTTGAGTCTTTCACTTGGGTATCAACACCTCTACAGCCTGCTGAGAGGCTTCACTTGAAGCAGTTAAAATGTCTCCTCTCATATGCCCTTTCCTCCGATCTCTTGGATGCTCTCCAGCTGGCCTCGTTACTCTGTTAGCTTTTAGTCAGCCCAATTTAGTGAACATGTCTTAGGTTTGGCAGTGTTTTGATTTCTGCATGTATATTTTTTTATCCAGAGAAATGTGTTTGCTACTAGCGCTCTTATTTGTTTAAAAAAAAATAAATAAACAAACAAATAAATAAATAAATAAATTTATCTGCTTAGGATTTTTAAACAAATAGGCTTTTGGCAAATCTGACCTGTTGCTCCTTTACCCTCTGCCAAGTGCCCTTTGAAATGCATTTAGGGGATTTCCTGTTTAAGGCACATCACAATATGGGGCTTTACCACATCATTATATTCTTCCCCAGTTAAGAACAGCTGCTGCAAGATGAGATCCCTTTATGCCAGGAGTAGCTGTCAGGACTTTATTTTCTAATAAAAACTCTGGAGTCTGCTTCTCTGACCTCCAGAGTGGTTGAGGAGGCAGGCAGAGGACCTGTACTCCTTGACATTGGCCCCACCATTGCAGCTTTGCCCTTTAGGAACATTGGCTGTGCCCACTGCTCCGTCCTGCATGGCCAGCTCAGGTGGCATTTGGCTCTAGGTTATGGTACATTTCTTGTCTGCACATGCGCCCAGCATCTAAACTTCTGCAGTGGCTGATGAAGCCCTGAGTTACTGAACTCAGCGGTGCCTGAGCATTTGGCCACACACCATCCATGGGGTCTGGATCAGTTGCCATCACAGTGGGCTCTAGATCCATCTGCAGTGTTCCGCAGCATCAGAGATCTCTTGTGGAGCTGCCAGCTACAGACAAGGACCCACATATGCTGACACATCTCAAACTGTTCTGGACCACCCAGAAGGCAGAAGGCCAGTGCTGTTTGGGTGTTACAGACCCCCTGATAGTTCCCCTTTGCTGTAATGCAAGTGCATGACTCTCCTGCAGGTCCTCTGTTGTATTTGCCAGCTCCAAGCAAATGCCTCAGGTATAAATGGAAATGGTGTTGGGCACCCTAGCTGAGGCATTGGATCAAGCACTTTTACTTTCCATCTCTGGTACTTTAGCCAGTGAAGTCTTCTGCTGGTGCAAAGCTTTGTAGTCTAATCATGAAAATATCTATTTACCAGGAACCAGAATAAGATCAGTAAATGGGCCTGGAGCTGATCAAAAGGTGTGATTTTCAGGTCCTACTCATCTGTTTTTCTGCTTTTGGATCTCAGGCCCAAACAGAGCTCATACATTTGAGCACTATTTCCAGAAATAATAACATCTTTCCTTGTTGTTATAAGATATTTTTCTATTTTATTATTTTAATATAAGAGAATTTCTTGGTATTTATTTTCTGAAAAATCAGGTTATTTATGCAAATGTCAGAGTGTGGATTTAGTAGTCTAAGTTTAAGCACTTCTTTCTGAAAGTCTCAGCCAAAGGGAGGTGGGCTAACATCCCATGCACTGCACTCCAGCTCTGTGGCACAGTGATCCCAGCGCAATGCTCCACATGGAGCACTTATTAGCACACCACACTATATTTAGCAAAATGTGCCCGCTGCTCCTAAGAGATGACTGAATAAACCTTGATAACACAGTTGGCCTGACTCCTGTGGGACTTGTAACTGCCCACTGAGCAATAGAGATCATTATAATGTTTTAATTATATAATTCCCTTTTGCATAGTGCTATGATAGATAAGATTGAGTGTGTGTCAGCCTTTCCATTATAAACTTCAGGACCCAGAGCATTAGTCATCCAGAGTAAGTGCTCATGCTGAGATGAAACAATGTAGAACCATTTTTATATTATATAAACATATATAGCTCAATTATTATCAAGAACACATTAGTAACCTAAAGGTCCTGACAGAATCACAAGCTTCTCTTTGGAACCCTGTAGGAACAGAAGCTGCTCACAGTTTTTCAAAGCAAACTGTCTCAATACCTGCAATAAAGTGTAACAGCACTGAATCTCCCTCTCTCTTTTATTCCCAAAAGAATTTCCAAATATCTATGAATCGTGTTACAGTCACATTGATGAGGATGATACCATAAGATGTACATGGAAACTCTTAGAAGAATCCAAATCTGTAAGAAGGAACATTTTGGACAGACCATGTACTTCGGATCCTGCACAGCCCAGATTTCTTGGCTAAAAGGGAAAACTTCCATGGAAAAATAAGACAGCTATCTAAAAGTATTTAATTTTTTTCTTCTGTTTCAGATATTATTAAAACTGGACTATGTCTCTTTGGGCCTGAGAAGTCCTCTACAAAATGTTTAACTCAATTAGTACATTTTAAGTATCTCCATTGAACATCTCACTGTTCCTTTCAAGGAAAACTCTCTTCTGCTGCTCCTGGTGGAATCACAAGGAATTGTATCTCTAGGTGAGCTTCACAGGCAGCCTCAAGAGAGCTATTCCACTCTTTACCTCTCTAAGGTAAAGAATACAATTTTATTAGATTGCCATATCACAAGACACTCTACTTCTCTTATTTTACAACTCTGTTAGCAGTCAAACGTAGTTCACAGAGGAGAATGCTTATGCTGAAATATGCTTTTAAAGCAATACTGTCACCTTGTTCATTTCATACTTTCATACAAAACAATAGTTTGCAACAATTCTTTTTAGGAAACCTTAACTTAGGTAACTTTAAAACTCCAAACCTCCTGTGGTCTTTTTTATTGTAACTCTTTCCATGTTCTTGTGTACATAAAGCTTAAATATTACTGAATCTTACCTCATGATCACTTTCCAACTTATTTCCATGTCCACCAGACAGCATCTGGCCTTTTCTTGCAGAGAGCAGAGACCCAACAAGGCAAGGGACAGACATTTTCATGAATGAAAATACTAAAGCAGGTTAATATAATAATAAAATAATTAAATACTGTGGAGACGGAAGGAAGATGATAAGATTCCATCTGATAAACCAGACTGAAGAGGCAAAAGATCCCTGTGTTTCAGAAAATTCACACTTGTGGACTGGGAACTCAAAGTAACACAAGCAAAGGACAAATTCATCTCTTTGGCAGTTTTCTCTAGGGCCCAGCAGACTATATGCAATGGGAGTGAATGTTTTGAGAACTTAGTGATCTGCATACAGACACTGGTTTTCTCTGAGGATCTAAACTCAGAACTGCCTGACTGGGGACTCAGTGGGATAATCCCTTCTCTCAAGTACCTCCCCAGCACCCTGAGAAGGAATTTGGCTTGTCACAACATTTAAAAACAGGAATCCCAGTCAATGACCATTTTTGACCAGGATGCATACTTTTGAGGAAATAGGTACAAGCGTGCTTTTAGCTCTAGATGTGTTTTGGGGGAGGCTGTGATCAGTTAGTCTAATGGAAAGCCTGTGAATAATAACAACTCTTCAAAAATACTGACAAGACCAAAACATGTATCACAGACTGTATGTGTTGCTCTCTGAGTTTGAAGACTTGGATATAGGCTGGACTTGATGATCTCAAAAGTCTTTTCCAACTTAGTTAATTCTGTGATTCTCCAAATACTTACATGCAGAAAAATTACAGTCCAGCCAAGAGATTCTCCTCAGATTGTGTTTCTGGACAAGCCATTATTTTTACAGCAGAATTGACTGAGTACTGAAAAAATAAATGGAAAGGCTCAGGCAAGTTAGATTAGAGAAGGTGGTGTTATTGCTAAAAGGAACTTCTTTAAAAAAATAATCGCACAAGCATGCACATGAAAAGATACATTAGTTCTGACTTACTCATCCCCTAAATACCTTATTTAGGGTCAAGTCAGGTTGATCAGATTGATTTTGCCTCTGAGAGTCTGATTCACCCTAGCAACAGTGAAGATTAATCTCCACCTCTGATACTGAAAAGAACTGAGAAAGAATGGGAGAGTAAGGAGTGACAGCATAGTATGAAAAAAGAAAAAAAAAATTCATCATGGTTTCTCATAGTTCAGAGCAGTGATAACTAAGGTGAGCAACATTAGAAAAGTGATATTTTCACTCTGGGATCTGGAAAAAGAAAAAAAAAAAAAGAAGTAGAATGAAGATCATACACTTAGATATCTCCCTGGGGTTTTCTTTTTACTTCAGAGAGTTTCTGAACTTTTTCACAGCGTCTTTTAGGAAGTCAATGCTGTGTTACTGCGGTATTATTAGTACTCAGACTTTTACTGGGGAAATTTTTGTGTGTGTCAGGCTAATTGGATGTATACATGTATTCAGCAGCCAAGAAAATGTAGCCCAGGGCACCATTCTAAGAGTTGATATTCTGAGCTACCTTCCAAATGGAGAAAGTAAAACATGGTCTGTACATCTGGAGACTCAGAAAGGATTGTGGAACTTGGAATTGCAGTACTGAGGATTTAATTTTCTGCTTCATCTGATTATTATTTGAATATTAATTTCTCTTACAGTGGCATGAAGATTTTTTTTTCATTTGACAGAGCTGGCACACTTCTAAGCTGAGGATGTTAACCGCTAGAAGCCCATGAGTTCATACCAGTGACCATTTCATTCCTTTATAGTTACAGCTTTTTCACATTAGCAAGGAGTAATGGATGTTGCTTATTTTATTATCTTCTACTTGTATAGTATCCATAAGGAGACTGAAGTTAAGATCTTCAGATATTTTAGCAACAGAGAAGATACATAGCTCTCTTTTTGTATTTTCCTAGAGACAGTATGTAGTATATAATATATAATACATACAAAATATATTTTTATTTTTATATATATAGTATATAATATATAGTATATAGAGAGATAGTATACAGTTTACTTTTCACAATTTGTGATGTGGTTGGGCCTGCAATGAAATACATATATAGACTGCACAGCAGATGGGAATTTCCCTGCTAGTGCTGTATTGCAGTCCCATAAAATGGTGTTGAGCAGCTGACCGTGGGTTTTGTCTCGTTTCCTCCTGCTCGTGCAGCAGCAGAGCTCCCGGAGCGCTGGCCGCCCCGCGGGTCGCGGATCGCGGGCGCCTCCCTGCGAGCGCCCGGGCAATGCCGCCCGCTCTCCCGCCTGCTCCAGCTCCAGGGACGTACCCCGGCGATACTGCGCCCAGCTCTGCCAGAACAAGTTTTTGCCATTTGATATTGATTTAAATAACATTTCAAGGCTCTGACTATAAATGGTGATTGCTCTGTAGGATGAAACTTTTTCCTAGCTTGCCTTTTACCCCACCATACTCTTCCACCAGGGCTGCTGCCGGCCCCACAACTCACAGCCTGCTGTAGATCCCAGGGACATTGACTCTGAGACACAGCTCAGTGCAAAAACAAGAACAGCTGCACATTCTGCTTTGGTTGCACACACAAACGTACACACACATTTACTGCCTAGCTCATCACAGGATTTTTATAGTTTGGACAATTACTCCTTTCAAAACTCTTGATAATCCCTGTAGGCAGGAAAAGATGTGGGCTTTTTGAACACGTTGGTCTTTCCTTACGCTGCCTTCCAGATGCCCATCACTTGGTCCACATCTTGAGGGTAACACTGGCATGTGATGGCAGCAGAAGCTTTACCAGCATTGCACAGAGCAGACTGATTGCTTCACATTCTGTGCAGTATAGCTTACTGTGCCATGGGGCTTCTCTTCTTTGTAGGAATCAATGTTCATCCCCACTTCCCAAATCTTTTTCCTACAAATCCATCCAGGTATTTCTTATTCTTTTAGTCATGCAGCTGGACAAAGCCACCCATGCAGAGAAGCTACCATTGAGGGGTATTCCCCCATTCATCTTTTAAGACTTTTGGTTCTGCTAGAGAGAGTCCTGAGTACACTTGTCCTTCTCTTCCAGTTTGCCTCAAGTTTAACAAGTATGCTCTGGCTCTCCAGGATAGCAACAAAAAATTGGAAACAAACTTAATCCACAAGAGGCTTAAAATAGCATTGTAGTGGGACGCTAGATGTTTGAGCTTGTTTTCACATTTTGAAAATTCCACTGTTTCCTTGAGAAGAGAAACAAAAGGATTACTTTGATGAAATTGTTCGGGCTTTTTTTAGAAGCCCCATATTTGTTACAGAGTCAATACCAGACTTGGGGCATAATAATGCACAAGTAGCACCTGACAGGAAAGTAAAAAAGGCACAAATTCTGTTAGGAACATAAAACTGAACTAGGGATGTACAGCTACAATGTGTTTCCATTATGACCTTCTGCAATAATTGCAATAATCAAGCTAGCAAGAGCCATCACAGTACTTTACAAGTGATGCTAATGCCCTGCTGTGCTGTCCCTCCAACAGGGACTGGGGTGAAGTCTCCCATGAGGCCCAGGGCTGGTGAATATGAGGCTGCTTCTGTCTGTCTATAGACATACACTCAGTCCTCTTGGTTGGGTGGCCAGCAACAGACCCCCACCACAATGTCACCTGTCCCTGTCCTCCCTTTAATCCTGACCCATAAGCTCCCCATCAACTCCTCATCCATCCCAGGCAGAATTCCACACACCCTGGCTGGTCACTGACATGGAGGGTAGCACCTCGTCATCCCTGCCGGTCCTTCCATCCCATCACTTCTCCGTGATGCCGCTGAGACCGCAGCCTTGCACGCATGAGCACGTCTCTAACTCCTCCTGTGCATTCCCTATGATGCGTGCATTCCCACAGAGGCACTCTTGTGCTCCTGATGAGACAGACTTCCTGGCTGGAGTGTCTGTGAGTCCTTTGTGCTGCTCTGCAGGTGCTCCTGCTGACCTGTAATCCCCTTCCTGGCTCTGGGCTGACACTGGCATTAAACTGAGATGAGGAGTGGGACGGACTGAGGCTCTCCTCTGCCAGCAACACTAGTTTAAAGCCCTCCTCACCAGCCTGGCAACCCTACGACCAAAAATGCTCACACACATAAACACATGATACAGTCCAGACACCCACTACACCACGTAAAAACTGCTTTATTGATTGCAGTTTACATGTTACAATTAACATATGATTCCAATCATTTAGCCAGCTGCTAAGCTGCCACCACAGTCACATGGGAACTGGACAAAGAGATGTTAGTTGCTGAGGCATCCTCAAATGGAATCAGTTCGGCTTCTTGGGCATTGAAGAGACAAGCAGACAATAAACAGCATACATTGTTCCTGAATTAAGAGACAGAAAAGATATTTTCAGATTAGCACACAGAATTCCTTTGAAGTCAGCCTTCCAGTTTGTTCTGGAAGAAATCTTGACAATAAGAAGCTGCAATTCAGACAAAATACATTTCCACAGCCACGTCTCAATTTTTTTTGGTGATTCATATTTTAGAGAAAAAAAAAAAACTTAAATACGTCTCCAGAGGCTGCACAAAAATAAAGAGATGGGGAAAAAAGTGGGGAGAGGCATGTCTGTGGAACCTACACAACCATGAAGTAAGTTACTCATTCCTGAAGTAGTTGAACTGAAAATCCATTCGACCAACACATTTAAAAGCTTATTGCAAAATTAGGTAACATGCAACATAAAGATTATATATACAGTATTATGAACCTTG
This sequence comes from Pyrgilauda ruficollis, assembly GCF_017590135.1. Taxonomy (NCBI): domain Eukaryota; kingdom Metazoa; phylum Chordata; class Aves; order Passeriformes; family Passeridae; genus Pyrgilauda; species Pyrgilauda ruficollis. The sequence goes on from NW_024525490.1 coordinate 11,518,912, forward strand.
GTTATAATTCTGCTAGTTTTCACAGCACATGAAAACTCAGTACACTGAGTATCACCTATCACTAAGAAGAGTCAGGCTAGTGTGAAAACATGCTATAATTACATTTTACTCCTCTGCAGAATAAATTAAGTAGTTTTGTTTTTCTCTGAAATCATACATAAAACCTGAAGTTTTAAGACCATGGTGCTTAGTCTGAGAAAAAGCCATATGAAAATCTAAACCTGGAAAAAGCACAAATGAATACACAGTATATCCAAATGTGGTTTTTGCTTCTCTACATAAACTTTGCATGCTATAAAGAAGAGACTGAAGACATTGTGTAATTATTTTACAGAAAAAACACCATCCATGCTGGAGATTGTACCAAAGAAAAAATATTTTAATATTAGTATCAGCCTTACCAAACAGCGTCAGACCCGCAGTGGTTCTATACAACATAGAATCTTTTGTCCCACCTTTAAGATGCACTGGGAGGCCATTATCTTCCTAATGGAAACAAGTGACAGAAATTAACTATTTATAAGCAGTTCTTGCAATATTGTGTTAACAGAACCACAATTACCCAGCAGAAGAATTACTACCCCACATCATCTTTCTGACTCCCAAAAGACACTGAACCTTATTTAGATCTTGCTCTGTCCTGAAAGCTTCCACTCTGCCATAAGGTAATGACTCACTAGGGGAATATAATAAATCACAGTTTGTATCTAAAGCAGTGACTGGCAGATGCCTGAACACTTCTGACACCAGCCAGACGCCTCAGGTGCACGGGATGTGATTACCACCCCTAGAAACCTCCCATCCATCCATCCCAGCACAGCCAATCCCTGCTACAGGGAGCAACAGGGGGAGGAGTCTGTATTGTCACTTGGCGGCATACAGGAAATTGTTTTGCACCACCCAAAGTAAAACTCCAAAGCACCACGTGATCTTTAGCCCTGTCAGCAAGATGACAGCCTCCAGTGCTGGTGACCTGCACCTTACCCCAGCTTAACTTGCTGTCCCACAAGAAAGGAATGAAAGGAGGAAGAGATATGCCTATAGATCTCCGCCAGCAGAAAGTGAACCTCTGACCCCCTCCCATCACCATCATCACCCTCCCATTTCCTTCCCCTTGGCTCACAATGAACACCGTGCTCCTTGGTCAAGTGTCTCAACAAGACTGGCTTTCTCTTTCAGGGGAAAGGAAAGCAATAAAAAAGTAAAACTATTTAAGTGGGGCTTCTAATATACTTGGTCCCTTTCACTGAGCTGAAGCCCAGTTTATCCTCAGCATGAAGTTACAGCTCCAGGGTGTGGCTCAGAGCTGGGATTACTCTCTTGAGTGTTCTCTGCTTTTACTACTTCACTTAGTAGCCCTATCAATCAGGAACAGAGTAATTCAGAAATTATTTTTAAAGATTCAATAATTTCCAAGGAATTAATCTAATAATTTAAGACCCTTACAGTTTTCACAACTGAGAAATAAGGTAATGCCACATCCTCATCCTAAAAACTATGGGGCTCATCTATGAGCTATAGAAAGAGATGTAAAATTTCAGGTTTACTGTTTCACTGTATTTCTGTCTTCTCACTCTTTTTCTCTATTTGTTCACTGGACATACTCCCCCATACCAACTAATTTCAGAGTACTTTATCTTTGTACCATGCCTAATACTTATGAGAAACTCCAGAACAAATTTCATGGGGTAAAAATAAAAAAACCGAAAGAGTCAACAAGTCAAGAATATATGCAAAAATACTCAACCTCTGCAGAAAATAACTGCTAATTGCAAATGCTGTAGTCATACAACTGATTTTGAGAGCTCTCTTCAGATGTAAAGGGGAGCCTGACCAGACTTCTTTAGGAAAAACCATGAAGTTATGATCTACTAAAACCTTGTTAATCTACTAACATTATTCAACTCATTCATTACCTGAAATAGCTTCTGATTCTCAGAAATTTTACTTTCAAGCTGCCTGCGTGAAGCAGTGCTTATGGTTCTCTGGGAAATCTGGCGAAGAGCCTGAAATAAAAGATAAACAGTGTTTTAATAACAGTGACATTTCACAGCTCAGTCCACACTGGGCAGAAATTGATTCTTTGAAAAGCAAGATAGAAGTGGGACAGAAAGGCTTTTAAAAACAAACAAACAAACATACAAAACTTCACCAAAAAAAAAAAAAAATAAAAAAAAGAAAGGCTTTTAAAAACAAACAATACACAAAACTTCACCAAAACAAGCTAGTTTTGAATTCAGTAATTTTTTCACCAAACTATATAAAGGACGGCTTAACTAGCTACCTGAAAAGGAGAAACTCGGGAAAATTACTTTCAGTAAGATACAATGGATTTATGGATCTGCAGCATAACCTTCAGGTTCCCTTTCAGGGGAAATCTCAGCCTGTACCCCTCAGACCTCAGTTTTAGGCACCATTTTCTGTGCCTGACTAGCGAAAGGGACAATAATATTTTTGACAAACGTGTTTGTGAGGACAACGAATTCCTGTCAGTGCTGCAGTTCACTTACGAGCCACCAGCACAGGAGACAACCTTGAAAGTGATAAGGAGGCACCTTCGTCACACAAGACACACAGCTTAAATCACCTTGCTGTGTCCTGAGGTGGAATCTGTTTCCACAGACTGATTATATAAGGTAGCCTACCAAAATCAATGGCCTATATACAATTCTTTAATCTGACTTTGCTAAAATGTCAAGGCTCAAAGCGCGGTAGCTCTAAGCTGCGAGCGGCCTCGGCCTCCTTCAAGTAGCACTGACACACGTCGTTCCCACACAGTTACCACCGCTGAAAACGCAGCCAAGGGCGAGCAAACATACAGGTGATGCAGGCTGCAAGGAACGGGACCAGGCATCTCCTCTCCTTACCCACCCCAAACAAACACGCTATAAAATATATCTCCTTAGAGACGAGCTAAGCGTACCCGAGCCCCGCGACTCAGCCTTATCCTCTCAAGTCCCTGAAGCTCAGCACTACATGGACCTTGCCCCGACCCCCGCAGGTCGCTCCGCAGCGCCCGGCAGGGAGAGCGGCCACCGCGGCCGAGCCCCGCAGCCGGGCGGGCACGCTGAGCGAGCCCCACACAGCGCCGGCGGCAGCGGGCCGCCCTCCCCGGGCCTCACCTGCACGTTCCGCCACATCGCGCCTGTTGGTCCTGTCACCTCCCGCCGGCAACAAGGGCAGCGGAAGGGGAAGCGGCTCCCCCGCCCACGGCGGACACACCACAGAGGGAGCGGCCCGGAGCGCCGCCGCAGAGCCCACAGCGCCCCCCGCCAGTCCGCCCGGCCCGGCTGGGACAGCGCGGTGGGGCCGGGGCCCGGGCTGAGACCCCAGCGCCGGGAAGGAGGAGCGGTGACCTCTCGGAACACGCCGGCCGGCAGCGGCTGAGGCACACCGGGAGTGTTCGATTGCCCAGGCCACACAGCCCCGGCGGGGAACCTGCTGCCACGGGATTCTGTGGTTGCCGCCGCCTCCCTGCGCCTTCAGAGGGCGCTTTGGGAAATCCATGAAACGTCCCCCCGAGCTCCTGCATACAGAATTTTAAATCTCCTTTCGTTGAAAAGTTTAATACCTGCAGGGGGCGGGATGCGCGTCCTGGGAGAGCAGCAGCGTGGGCTGCGTCTGTTCGTGTGGAAATCCCCAGGTGCCGCACTTCAGGCAAGGACGGCGAGCGAGGCAGAGCCTGGGTCCAACTCAGGGGAGGGGTTCTGGCACCCCTGGGTGATGTGGCATACTTTTTTGAGCCACTACACTTAGAAAATCCCAAACGACCCCATGTAGTACCTGCCCACTGCCTCAGGCTCCGTTAGTTGCTGGGACACAGAGTACTGTGCATGTGGTGGGGGGGAAAAAAATAAACCAGAAACCATCCAACTTCAGCTTCGTGTTTCACGATGTATAATTACATAGAGCGAAGAAATGCCAGAACTGTATGAAATGCAAACCTACTCGAGTCTCAGGAAAGAATGATTTGCCCTTCAAGAAACTACTCTGAGAAGGTTGTGTTTTTTCTGCATTGCAGATCTAGCCCCGTAATTGCATCTTCTCATGCTTCAACCTTATGCTGAAATACAATGCTGTTGGGAATGCTCTTTCCTGGCTTTGCTGCAGTTGAAGTGCACTTAGTTTTTGGCATTATTATACTTTTGCACTGGTGCCAAACCTCATGATGAATAACGTGTGTCAAACATGACAAATCAGTGCTCAATTCAGTATGAAAATAACAAGGATCGTATCTCAAAGCACTACACTTCTTAATCTTATGAGCCGTCCCAGAAAGAAACTAAAAATGCAATGATGAAGAAGCATTTACAGGTATAGCCTCAGCTATGCAAAATATTAAAAATAGCATTTAGAAAGCACAGTTGTGGGCAAATAGGTGCTTTAACAGAGGAGGAAATTGGATGCATTATTTAACAAATGGTTTTCAAACATTCAAGCAGTGCTATCACAGAATAACCCTTAAAAACACATCACTACCACTGCAAGACAGATTTCCATTCATTCCTCTTGCAATCTTATGAGTGCATAAAATATTTTATTCTGATTTTCATACACTCAGTTGAATACCCATATCTCAATTGAGATACTGGTAAAAGGATCATCATTCACAGAGAAATTATTTATCCTGATTTCTGCTGCATGGGCTACTTTCTTGTATGTCTGAATCTAAATTTCAGGGATATTTTCTGTAAGGCCACACTTAAGGATTGGCATGTGAGTTACCTACTGATGAAAGCTACAAAATAACTGCTCAGACCAAGTACAGCTGGTCTCTTCAGTGTTGACTAATTTGTGAAGAAATGAAAACTTGAGGGAATGAGAAATGCAACTTCCTGCTTTAGGATGAAAATGTTTCATTAGAAACAAACACACTGCTTCTTCATAACTGAATAGAGCAACTCTTGCATGTATTGCACTATATAACAAAATTTTTTTTTCAAAATTCATTGTTGAACAGCTCTGTTTAAGCCAGAAAGAAAGCAGGCCTGTTAACCTAGCTGTTTAGAAGCATTAGTCACAAAGTGTTCTACCTCTTCAACCAGTAATACAAGGATACATAAATCCTGCTAAAGAGATAACACATATAATTAGGCCTCAGTAGGTAACCCTAGGAACAATATTTTCCTTTCTTCCAAGAATATCACGGCCCAGTCCTTCCCATTTTCATAACAGAACTAATGAGGTGATTAATTACATTCTTGCTCCTCTAACACTAAGCATCTCTCCAATTTGTTTTACAAAATTTGGGCACAGTCCTCAGGTAAAAATTCAATTAAATTTGCAAGTAACCGGTATTCCATTTGCTCAAATTGTTTATTTCAGATGACCTTTATCCAGGGTCTAGTGAGTAAGATCTCCACATACTCCAATTTATACTTTTAAAAAAATTTCTTGTGCTTCCTTAATAATTGACTTACACTTTTATTCCTCTTTATTGCATCCCTCCGACAAAATGAGAGATAATCTTCCAAGTTCAGACTTTGTAGCAGCAGTTGTAGTTGATTTAACTCAGGTGGACAGTATCACTTCACTTTCAAGCACAAGCTAAAGATGCTCAGACTGGGAGGCTTATGGGGAGGTAGTTTCTTACTTGAGACTCAGGTCACGTAAGGACCTGCTAATTCTTATCAGGCCATTTCGTAATGGTCTTCAGTCTTAATTGACACTGTCAAGTAAGATTAGACTTCACATGTAGGCACAGAATGCAATATGGTGATCAAACATTCTGTGAGCTAGAAGGCAGGGAATTTTAACATGAAAATACTACTGGTGCTCTGAGGAAAATTTAATACTACTACTAATCAAACAAGTAAAATCTCAAAACTTTTCACAATTGGGCTTTCTGAAAATAAACCTCAGTCTATTTTTACAGTGCCAAAAGCAGTCTCTTCTATAAACTGGCCACATTGCTAAGAAGCAAGCAAGAATAAAATTTACTTAGATTTTCATAATTTTTTCTTCTCCTTGGAAAGAGAGCATTTTGGGTAGGTTGTTCAACACAGACAAGCCTTTTATACGTGGAACATTTTGAGGGTATTGAGAGGTTTCATGTTGAGTAATTCAATTTAAAAAATCCAAAAAACAACTTATGTAATACCAAGGGTAGATTACATTTTCAGGAAAGATCAGAAACCCTTGTCTTGTCACAGGAACTCTGAAGATTGGATTACTCTGTGTTAATGCAATGTTCTTTGTCTTCTTCAGCAGTTGCATTCCAATAACTTTTAATTTACTGTAGGTACCTGATTTAGACTTAAAGTCACCTTTTCCCACTAAGCACTCTCTTCAACTCAGTCTAACTGTTCTTTTCCCACTGCAAGTAAGGCATGTGGGAGAAGGGTGCAGTCAATAACATTTCCAACCAGCCAGGCTTATTGCTCTATTTGCAGATGTTACTTGACCTACATTCTCATGGTCTTTCCTCCCTCAGACATTTCTATTAAAAAAATACAAGATTTGCATACTTCAAGATTTGATGTTCATAATTAATCCTTGAAAGACTCCCAAGGATCCTTCAAAGATCTCCATTGTTATCAACATGACATCCAGACAAATGAGTGAAGGAAGAGTTTACAAATTTGACCAATATTTTGAACTCTTATAAGCATTTTAAGCTCCACAGGCACACTGTCCCATGTATTTACTGCTAAAAGGCCCTCAGAGAACTCACTTAATTGCAATAAAAACCAGACAGCAATTCTCACCCTGGTGCACTTCATTGAGATTGAAGATACAATGGCAGCTATAGTCAGTATAAAAACAAAAAAAAAAAAAAAAAAAAAAAAAAAAAAAAAAAAAAAAAAAAAAAAAAAAAAAAAAACCACGGCATTTAAAAATATTACAAGGTGAAGAGAGAAGAATACTTCTTTTTTAATTTTAAGCACAGCCCAAAAAGCAGCCTTTCCCACTTGGAAAAAATAGGAATTATGAATGAAGCAGAATATATTTGCATTCCAAATAACAAACACAAACTTTAGAAATCAAAATATTTTAATAACCAGTAATTTTGAGACATCCCCTTGCTCATTTACTCTGTCTTGGACTAGTAGCTACTCCACAGCTGAAAGCCATTTTAACACGTTCTGCAAGTTTTCAAGGGTACATTACCCTTATTCTGAAACTCCAGCAACATGAATACAACACTGTAAATAAAATCTTAAAAGGTGCTATTTGAAAGCCCTGTTCTGCCAGGCTGTACTATGCAAATAAATTATTATATGTAGTTACAGAAAGCTAGCACACTGGAAATGCTGCCTCATTCCACAGTCTATCCAGACTTACACATTTAAACTCTTAGGCTACACAAGTAACCAGTTATGTGATTATGTGATAAATAAATAGTTTTGTTTAAAGTTGCCTGTAGATTAAGCTATTGGACCATGCATTTTTGTAATAAATATGCAATCCCAGAAATACAATTCATTTAAAACTGCATTTACAGTTAATGACATCTTTTCATCCAGATAAAAATAAATACCTGTTCAAGAACAAAAGCCAAATCTCTTATTAAATGGTTTGCAGAATTTATTAGGTCTCTTTTAATATACTCCATACTTTATCAAGCTAGTTGCATATAAAGTGATCTCCACCATATACATTACAGTTTCTGTGCATCATCTAAAAAAAAGTCACCAAAAAGTAGTATTTTGCAGTTAACTTTTAATTAACCTAAAGGTGAATCCTTCTGTAATTTAAGACACTACCTCCACATTGCGTCTAACTGCAATATTTAAATTACGTTTCACAGCAAGCTAAACCTGCATTTCAGGGAAAAATGTCACTGCCCTCTCAACTTCTGAACTTCTACAGTTTACTTCCCAAACACCACAAAAAATTAATGTGGTGTTCACTCCAAATAAGGAAAAAGTATACAATTCCCTTAAAACAAAGCCTGCTCAGAATACAGATGCTTTAAAAAAATTAGGAAACTCCTGGAGTAAAAGGAATTCACCCCGATGTATGAATGGAAAAAAAACTTTTTAAGTTCTTCTTGATTAATGCTAGGTGCTGCTCATAAAAAGCAAAACCAGCAAAAAGTGAACTAGGACTGGATATGACTTAAAGTGAAGAAAATTAGAAGAAGATTATATCTGCAACAAGCATGTCCCAATTTAGAACAATCTTTTAAAGGGTCTCACTCAGAGATTAATTACCAAATAGGTTTTCTGGTATTTTCATAGGATGCTCATTTACTGGCCAGGCACATATATTGTAAATATACAAAGAATCCAGAGTGCTGAAGTTTATAGAGCACTTAAAGGATTTAATATAATAGAGGTGGGTAGGACACAGGAAAAATATTTAACAACTTGTATAAATATATTAAAATCTCAGCAAGAAATGTAGGAGCCCATGCACACAAGACAGTAAACCGAAGAAAACATTTAAGACTTGACTTCTTCCAACAGCACTGACACCTGAATTCTGGAAAGTCAACAATTTACAGTATCTTATAACCATCTTTCTCCACACAATCTAAATGTACTGAATCATACCAACATTACATAGCACGTGAACAAGCAGCAGATGCATCAAGGGAACAGGAGCTATATGCATCATGTGGCCTGCCCAGTTAGAGACAAACATCAGAAAAACTGTTTCTGACATAGGCAGAGATACAATCAATAGAGCTAATTGTATACCCGTCATTTTCAAGAGTTAATCCACAGTATGGGAAAGGGGAGCTTTAGATAAAAATTATGCACCCAGTCTCAGAAATGACAGAAGCAGAGATTTGTCTTTCAAAAACTGGGTCCATTCTGGACTGGCCTTGATGCACATGCAGTACATTTATTTTCAGAATGCAAGATTAATTGGGGATGTCTGCACTGGTGTTTCGATTGCCGTATTTATGATGAATGAACAGCAATACCACTCCTAAGAAGAAGCATATGGACCCAACAGTGATGTAAGCAATTCCCAGGAAGGGATTTTTGCCTCCCATCCACGAGATGGTGCTTAGGATCATCCTTTTGCGTCCATCAAAACTGTGTACAGGATAATCTGAAAAAACATTTAGGAAAACAAAAAGCAAGTTTCTGTACCCAGTTTGAAGTGAGCACATTAAAATTTTGGGTCATTTCAATCAGGTTCCAAATACTAACTGCTGCCTCTGGAACTGGAATTGCAAATAAAGAACATTCAGCTGTTCTTTTTGGATAAAACTAATCTGGGCATTGTCAGCTACTTCAAAACAAAAGCCATGTTAGGAGACAATAACCCTGAAGAAGAGTAAAGTGCATGATTTTGTGTGTTTATGAAAGTAGCTTCAATAAAGTGAGGGAAATATAAATTTCAGTCCTTGTGTCTATTTTACTACAAAATTTTTCATTACATTCTCTCAGTTTTACATGCACTCCCCAGTTTTATAGCAAAGGAAAATACTGCAGTAGCTATATAAAAAGTATCATTAAGTGCTTTTGAATTTTAAGAATTCAGTAACTATGACAACCCTCCTTTTCTAGTCTCCTGCATTTCTACCTAATATTTAGTCTCCCCAAAAAAGAATGACAGACCTTCACCTGATCCACAGCTCTGTAGTGATTGTGACCTTCAGGGTCAGTTTGCCTTTCATTACGTGATGTCATTTCATCTTAAAGTTACAGTTCTTAAATTTCTTGGCTACCAGCTGCCTCTGTTCTTTCCTCTTTTCCTATGCTTTTCTCATTTCCTTCCCAATCTGATTTCCCTGTCTCTATGAAGCTATTAATGCTATAAAACTAGCACAGAAGTAAAAGATGTAACAGTCTATCTGGGTCTCAGTGCCAGTTTTCAACCACAGCTCAATACCATCTCCTTTTAGAGATGGTAAGAAGGAAGGCTAGTTCCATCCGATAACTTGCAAATATATATTTGCATAATCCAGCTAAGGCCTGCTTTCAAAGGATACTGTATGCAATATCCAAAGAGTATTTTCCAGCCTGTAAGGTAGGCTGAAAGCTGTTCTTCCTTTCGATGAGACGATAGAGCTTGCGAAACGTTGGCAGAGCAGCAGTGCGCATCCACACGATGAAGTCCTCATTGATAAAGCCGTTGTTGTCAGGCTCTGAGTCCAGCATATACACTGGCTTGGGCCAGTTCACAGGTTTTGTTGTGCCTAGGATTAAACAAAAATAATAAAGTATTTCACATACAGGACTGAGTAACACACTGCCTCATCAAAATCCATTCTGATGTCAAAAAAACCCACATAAACTTCTAAACAGTATGAACAGGCAGGCTGACTCACTACTATTGCAACACACTGGGCTGTTTATTTTGCAGTTTAAATAGTTTGAATTCTATAAATAAATAACACAATTCATAACAGCACTGTCCATTTGTTTAAACAATTCACGCAGGTGGGAAGTCGCGTCTCAAAGCACTGCTTGGTGGGTAATTCTCCACTATGATGATAGGCCCTCTGCTCACTTGGTAGAATTTGAGAACCACAAGCATGTAATATTGTAAACATCTTTTCAGATTATGTCCAAATGCTTTTGCTACTGTTATTGGAAATACAATTCCACATTGTATTAAGGTAAGGTATCTGCTTTTCCAAGGGTAGCCATCACACTGACAACACGTAATTTGGCTATGACTACGCAAGAAACCCACATCAGGTTAAGCCTGAAGTTATTATATACCTTGCATAAACACACATGCTCTTAGAGGCCTAAGGAGGGGCTTCAGACACAGTAGCCAAAGGAAACTTTTATTTGCCAAACTGCGTATAATCTAAAAAAATTAGACACATCAGTCACTTCTAATAACAAAAAAAATCAGTTTTTTTAGAGAACAGCAAAACCCAGCCATAGAAACATTTAAACAAAAACTCCATATGAAGAGTCTCATTTAACAACTGCAGGATTTCTTTGTAAGTTAAATCCAAACACAACATAACTTGTACTAGTCTTGACTGTAATAAAATTAAATTTCTTTACAGTGGCTGGTATGAGACAGTATTTTGGATCTGTGCTAGACAAAGTGTTGATACAGAGTCATGTTTCTGTTATTGCTAAGCAGTATTTGCCAGCATCAAGGCCTCTTCTGCTCCTCACCCCACCTGTAAGGAGACAGAAGAGGTGTCCAGGAGAGATTGGGAGGGGACACAGATGGGATAGCTGATCCCAGCTGACCAAAGAGGTATCCCATACCACAGAAAAGGGCAGGCAGAGATAGGCAGGGCCTAATTTAGCTCAGGGACTCAGATGGTGGTGAGCAATTATTTTCTTTTGCATTACTTGTTTTTATTGGGTTTTACTTTTCTCTCTCCTTGCTGTGTTTTTGGTCTGGTTGTTTGTTTTTAATTACTGAACAGTCATTATCTCAACCTATGTGCATTCTCACTTTCAGCCTTCCAATGCTTCCTTCCACTGAGCAAGGGCATGTTTAGTTAGACACTGTGTGATGTTTAGTTGCCAAGTGGGGTTAAACCCCAGTAGCATACATTACACATTTTTTATTATTCAGGGTACAAAAAAAACACCAGAAATTAAAAAATACCAAATTAATGATTACAGTGAAGGTAAAAACCAAACATTATCAGAAACTTGCAGCTTTTATTATTTAAAGACAACCTTTCAAATAGCAGAGTAGTCCTTAGCTTGGATTTCTTCAGAGAACATTTATTTAGCACATTCAGTAAAATGTCAGTGAGGCAAAACTCTGAAATCAAAATGTGTTTGAAATCAAAACTGAAATCAAAAGGTGTTTGAAGCATTTTGCTGTTCTTAAAATTTCACTTTTTTCTTTTTTTACCTTGGAAAAGAGCAGTTAAGTTGTTTCCATCTCCTGTAGGATTCCTGAACTTTACATTTTTATCTGTCCACCATGCAATGCCTTTTTTGATCAAAGTGATCGGAGTCCTTGTGTCATTATCAATGCGGTATAACTCCAGTGTATCTAAAGACAAAATCAAATTAGAAGACCAGCTACAGAAACATTCATTAGACAGATGATCTTGATAAGCACTGAAACAATTACCTCCAGGAGAAAACAAAACAAAAATAACCAGACACGGCATTTAGTATCTGCCTGACACAATAACAACCTGTTGTGTAAGAATCAGTGTATATGAGATAGCAGTTTATTATCCATATATGATATCTATGTTTCTACATCACAGCAGTAGTAGATTCTCACAACAGTTATTTCCATCCTTTGTGTGCTAGGAGATTAAATTAATTCTCCTAGCAATTTTTAAACAAATACAACCAGTACAAGATATTTATTTTATTCTGAACAATGACAATGTGTTAATTCAAAACCAAAAAAGCCCATGGTATCCTATTTCAGAATAATGTGCAACACAACATAAAACACACACTAGATCACACACCCATATAAATAAGAACTTAAAATTGCAACCATACCATTAAACATACTGTTGGCAATAGCTCCACAAGGAGCAATGGGTTTGTCCTCGTTTGTGCGGTAAGGCTCACATTCCTTACTTGGATTCTGATAGTTAGAAAGAAAAAAGGCAGATGAGTCTGTGCTAGTTTACACAACTAACTTGCTTTTTACTACATTATCAAGATGAGTTATAATACTTTACAGTTATTTTCAATAAACAAAATATCACTACCTTATGGTTGCCTACTGTTATGCAAAAATTCCAGTACCTCATTATCATGGAACTACATAATTTATGTGGTGCTTTATGCAACAGACAGAAATTAGTTGCTCATTCACATCCAAACATGAATACCTACAAGTAGTGAACTGTTGTCTCCATTTAGCTGGCTGTCATCTCGAGATTTCACGTAACGACGGTGGTTTTGATAAAAGTTGGAAAGTCCATAATACATGAACACATTGCTCTACAAAAAAGGAAGATGAGGAAAGAGGGATTTCATTCACACAAACCTGCAATTAAGTTCTCAAACTCTTAGGTTTATAGCAACATTCATAAAGTAAAAACCTCAATCCTCAAACTTCATACTGAGTACATAGAAGTACTATCCTAACAAGGCTGAAGTCAAACAATATAAACATGCTACCAACTATCAGAATAATATCTGGCCAGCACCAATCCCAGTACCTGTCTTGTCCAATGTAGAACCCATAGGCTTCACTTGCCTCCAATCTGCCAGAAAGCACTTATCTGGCATTTCCAATTCCTGTTAAACTGAGATTTTTTGTATTATACTGAAATAGCTCATCTACTCTCCAGCTGTGTGACACATATGGTAACTTTGAATGTGTAAAACACAAGGATTCCATTTAATGTTTTACATTTCCAAATAAATGGAGGACTTAAGAAACATCTCATCCCTCCTAATGCAAAAGGGAACACAAAAATCAGATACAAGTTCAAAGGAAAACTAAAACTAATCCTCTAAAACCAGAAAAAAATACTTAAGTGACAAAACTTTCATTTTCAATATGAAATAGATCACATAAACTGTTCTGACTTCATCCTGCATACAGGGCAGCATACCTCAAATGAATGTTCCAGTGTGAAATTGATGGTGCATGTACAAGGGGGTGTGCTGTCCCAGGACACATTTAAGCATTTGTTGCAGGGACTAGAAGGTTCTGTTCCCGTATAGTCAATCTGTAACAGGAAAATCAGTCGTTAATTTACAATGGGAGAGTAAAGAAAAATTATTAAGAAAGAGAGTTGCTGTGGCATTTATTTTGCAATCATATATCTCAACACCAAGAGCACATTCAGGCCTATCTGACAATCTCAAGAAGTCTTTTCCAACCTTAACCATTCTGTAAATGAGTTTTTGATTCTGACTATATGCTTGATTTCAGATGCAAAAAAATTGAACACGGAGGTGAAGTTACTCCTGGAACAAAACCAAACAAAACTAACAAGCCCCCCACACAGCTCCAACCCCACCCCAAACCAAGCAACCAAAAAAACCACACCAAAACAAAACCAGCAGCCACTCCACACTATGTGATGTTTCCAAACACACACACTATGAAAAGCAGATCAGTTTTTACATGCTTTCTGGAGAGATTACGCTTTTAAAAGTCTAGCTATTTAATAAAAAAATATTTGCATTAGAAAACTTGCTTTGTTGACCATTTTTAGCCACCTAATTAGAAGAAAAAATTTAAAAATCACTTAATGCCCAAAAATTGTCCAAAAACAGGAAAGATTATTACACCAATATTGTTTTGTCAGGAATGGTAAAATAATCAGTATATGGACAAGAAAGATGATCAGTATTAATCTGGTTTATACAGTATGCTCTGTCTTGAATACTGTAGACCACAAAAAGCATTTTTTACAAATCTGTACATTCAGCCTTAGCAGCCACAAGCTCACCCTACAGTCCAAGCCAACTCAAGTAGCTTGACCACATCAGCTCTCTCTCACGTGTAGCTCCAGTAAGTGTGGCAGGAGAAAGCTTATGTCTGCCTATAAAAGATGTACTTCTACACTTAACATTAATTACCTACTTAGAATTTAGACTCAGATTGGTGAAATATATACCTCACTGCAAAAAAACTGTGCAGCAGCAGTAGCATTTAAACTAGAACATCTGTACAGTTATATGAAAGGCTGCTGCAAGTGGTTTGTCCTGATTTATGTTTGTAGTGAAAGGCGTAACAAGAACTAGTGATTTACGACTGGTCCTAATACCCGTATTAAGGTTAGCTAAAATAAACACACACGGTGTGCTCAGGAAAGAACTGAAGCCTATTTTCCTCGGCATTTTCTTCAGGGTCTCTCTTCCTGTGATTTCTTCAGTATCTATTAAGCTGCAACCAGCTCCATCAGCAAGCACTTTTATTGATTGGCATTTGCTCTGCTGCCAGATTTCTGACAGACAAAACCTACACGCTAATGAGCCTAGCTGAAACTAGACAGCTTCAGAAGCTATTATCTGGCAGAGAGAGGGAGATTGAGAGAGGATCACAATCTTTACTGCTCAGCTGAACACGATATTGAGTTTATGCTGATCTAGAAATAGCACTGCTGCAGCAGCCATGACCAGCTTTGTGTAGCATCAGCAGACAGACCCCACTGCTGCTCTCAATGAACAATGCATCTCATTTGTTGAAGGCTAACTCAGGGGTGGGTGTGTTCTGCTGAAGTAAGCTGAAGCAAGCATTTCCTTTAGAAAGAACTAGCCAGTGTGAGAAGTTGTTTCAGGTCAAGAGCGCACACTAAAGACTAAGATTGCAAAACACCTAAAGACTTCACTTTTAAAAATGTAATGGACTGAATTCTATGGAGCACGAAATTGACGTATATTGAAGCAGTACCATGCTTTGATGCACTGTTATCTGCTTGCAAGGTATCAAGGAGCTTTCCTGTAGAGAAACTGCCAACACAAGTGTATTTTTCTGCATCCACAGACTACATTCAAGAGAGCTTATTTAAAAGGATGAAGGCATCCATCTTC
This sequence comes from Pyrgilauda ruficollis, assembly GCF_017590135.1. NCBI lineage: Eukaryota > Metazoa > Chordata > Aves > Passeriformes > Passeridae > Pyrgilauda > Pyrgilauda ruficollis. The sequence goes on from NW_024525490.1 coordinate 11,534,268, forward strand.
ACCTCTTGACAAAGTAACACTTCTGACTGTGAGAGCTAAGGACTGACTATGGAGTCCACGGCAAGAACCTGCCTGACCCCACTGTTCGGTCCCGTGGGATCAGCCAACGTCTGACAACCAGACACAATGAGCCCTTCCAAAAAACTCCAGATTTACGGACATTGGGTATATCCAAGTTATTCCACACCAATGGCCTTTCAGGATTGTTGATGTCTGTCAGCTGACATACACCTACAGAAATAACACAATTACTGCATACACATATTCTCCAAACTACTTGTGATTTTGCAGACTTCACACTTTGTCCTACTCTGCATAACCATTTCTTGTATAAAAGGCAATCCATAAATATGGTCCTCTTTGCTGTTCCTCTTTGAAGGTTTTATTAATTTTTGTATCATTCCTGACATGGGGCTACAGGAACTCTTTCCTACACATTTAATACTTTGTATATTCCTCACATTTTATTATATATTAATATGCTCTGTCAAAGCTTCTTAGTCACTCCATATATATTACCAAAAAAAAAAAAAATTCACCCCCAAGAAATACATAACTCTCTCTCATCCTTTAGTAACAGGCAAAAAGACATTTATATCAAGGATTAATTTTTCCACCCAAATGAACTATTTTAACAACTCAAGATAAATAACTGATTATACCCTTTTGAAACCATGAAAAAAATGCTAGAGAAAACACAACAAAAACCCGATAGTTCTAGTACACTTAAACTGCTGGAAATCTTCCACATTTGAATTCAAGACATCTTATAAAGGAAATCAATGGAAGAGGTACATTTTGCTGCTCAGTCCTTGCACCTGTAGAAGAACAGCGCAGTCCACAGAGATACTAATGGCTACCATACCTTGTTTCAGGAAAGAGTGACCTGAACCTAAATATGTATTCAAGGTCACAAATGATACATCCTATTCAATTCCAATACACTAAGTTTACAGGCACACACAGATTTGAGAGGCATGCTATTGCCTAGGAGGTAGGTGTAAATCACCACCTGTGATACCCCTCCAATTACATTTCTAAAAAAGCTTAGTCACTGTATGTAGCTTCTGGACATCTTGTCTCCCACATCTAAACTTAACAGCTGTTTGTGAATAACTTTTGGAGGTTATAAGAAAAGCCAGCATTCTAAGCAGGGAGGTATGTAATCTAAACTTGTATGTGATAGCTGTGTCTTAAACTGCACCCCTCAGTGGTGTTTAGAGCCCAGATGTTGGTCCTAATTGGTAAAATGCTTTATCTAGGTTTTACAGCTGCAACTATAAAGCCTTTTTTGATTTAAGCTTGCTTTCTTTTTGAAACTCAGCTGCCTTTAGGATGATAATCTTATTTGCAGAGTGTCACTTCATAAAATAAGTATGAGGATCAGACAACAGAACACAAGTTTCCCCCTTCTGACTTAACACAGACTCCAAAGTCCGTCCTGTCCTCACAAAAGCCTAACAATCGGATTTTTGAGAATTTCAAAAGGTGAAAGAGTAAATCCATACAGTAAAACAAATAAATGAAACTCTTTTCAGTCTTGAGTATCTTGAAATTGGAGAGGAATGAGGGTTGTGCCTGCCAGCTGGTCTCCATACAAATGGTTACTGCTGCAGTATATACACAACCTGACTGTGCAGGGGAGCATTGGTTATGCTTCCAGCTGACCTACGACGTTTGTGCCAAATGTTAGGTGGGAACAGCTGGTTTTTGGGTTCTACTGGAGCTTAACAGGAGTACCTGACTGAGCTGCTCAAGCAACAACAGTATATAAAAATCCTGTGTATGCATACAGCAGCAATACAGGCACAAGAAGTCACATACATTTTTGGACTCATGAAACTGATGCATTTCTTGTTCCCATAGATCAATGCAGATTCAGTCATAATGGAAAAAGGATGTATTTATCCAATTATAATGATCAAAAACTTTGTACTGCTTTACTATAGAAATGGCTATTTTAAATGCAGTTGTCAACAAAATCAGAGTTAGCAAGGGTATTTTTATACTTCTCTCCACAGAGTCTTGAAAATGTACAATTGTATTTACCTTAAATATGCTACAACGTGACAATTTAAAAATCTTTGTGCCGATGACAAGTAGGCCATGTTCTCTGAAGCACCTGCGCCTATTTTCAGGTGTTCAGCATAACCCCAACACTTGTTATAAGAAGTAACTGTTTCCTAAAAAATATGCTTGCATACAAATTAGAATGCTGTAATATACACTTCAGCTTTTGGATTTTTCCCTTCTTCTTCTCTCCTTAACTGTAAGCGTAGATCTTAATATAAAAGGGGGTAAAATTGGTTTCATTATAACCTTATTTGCATTTTAAGAGAAATACAGAAACACCATTAATTCCCTACCTCATGATGTCTTTAGTTGATTGGGCTTCAGTGACAACTTGCCACCAGCCAAGCTATTGCTTTAAATGCTACTTATTTGAAAGTGACAGCTTAGTCCAGTAACTGGAGTGATTTGATCCACAAAAATTCACTCTTCAATAAAAAAACACAACGAACAACCACACACCTTCTTCCCTACAATCAATCTCAGTCATATAAGCTCACCAAAACTAGTAATAGCTGTCAATTGCTTCTCAAGGCTGTCCATCCCTAAGCCTTGTGTGTTATTTCATTTCAACACAAACTGGTTCTGTTATCAAATGGATCTATCTGTGATATACAGTTCAGTTTTCAGCTAATGCTCAGCAACTTTTCACAGCAGTAGCATGGCTGATTATCAGATGTATATCTGTTAAAACTGTAAATCTGACAAACTCAGACTCAAGTTTTGTAAGTGTTAATTAGAAAAAGCCATACTCTTTGATCCTTGTGTCCAAGCTTACTCTGGACACCCTGGTCTCCCATACAGCACCTGCAATATTAAAGCATCGGTGCAGGTAAGAATAACAGCAATGCGTTCACCACAGAGCTTTGTCCTGAAAATACAGTTAGTTTGGAACACTTGGAGATAAATAATGGACTGCCACAGGCTATCCCACGGATGATGCGCTTACTGGCTGTACTGCTGAGGAAAGAAACGAGCACTGGGCAGTGTCGATCAAAGGCAGGCAGTAACTTCCCTGGAAGCTCCCTCGGGAGCACTGACAGAACTCACGGAAGTGCAACAGCCTATGCGGAGATGACTGTCAGCCCGCTGTCTGCCCAGGGTAATTAATGGACGCTTTGCTGACGAGCACAGACGTTAGGCCGGATCGGAACTACCCGGGTCCGAGTCCGCTCCGCACAGGAGCCGCCTGGGTCGCGGCCGCGTCCCGGCAGGCCGGGAGGGGACCGGCTTTCCCCGGAGTCGCAGGCGGCCTCCGCTCGCCCTGCCCGGCCCGGCCTCCCCGAGCGGGCCCCGGGCGCTCCCAAAGCCCCGACCGGGCACACCCGCGCCGCGCACCTCGTACTCGCGGATGTTGTTGGAGGTGACGAAGATGCCGATGCCGATAGGGATGAAGATGAGGCCGATGATGAAGAAGGCCGGCAGCACCGTGCCCGCCGTCAGAATGGGCTGCCAAGCCGGCAGCCGCTGCTGCTTGAACGCGGTGTTGTCGGGCTTGCGGGTCTTCACGGCGCCCCCGCCGCCGCTGCCCACCGCGCCGCCGCCCGGCACGCCGACGCCGCCCGAGGGATGCCCGTCCGCCTCCTCCTTGGCGCTGTAGTTCACCGCCATGGCGCCGCCGCCGCCACCGCGCGACACGTGACCGGGGGCACCGCGCCTGCGCACTCGGCCGCGGCGGCTGCGGGAGGGGGCACGGCGGGCGCGCGGGCGGTGACGCGCCACAGCCGCACGCCTGCCCAGGTCATGGAGACTTTTGACATGGAGTGGTGGAGTCATGGAGTCACGGGGTCGTCGAGGTTGGAGGAGACCCGCAAGATCATCCGGTCCGGTCATCCACCCAACACTGCCACTGTGACCCCTAAACCACGTCACCCAGTGCCAGATCCAGTCACCTCTTGAACACGTCCAGGGATGGTGACTCTTACCACCTTCCTGGGCAACCTGTTCCAATGCCTGGCCACCCTAATAGTGATTTTTTTTTTTTTTTCCTAATATCTAATTTGAATCTCCCCTGTCTCAGTTAAGGCTACTTCCTGTTGTCCTCACTGCAGGCACGGCAGAACAGACCAGTCCCCACCTCACGCCAGCCTTTCCTCAGAGTTGTAGAGGGAATGATGTCCCCCCACAAAGCCTCCTTTTCTTCAGGCCGAACACCCCCAGCTTCTCAGTGCTCCTCATGGGACATGTTCTATGTGCTGGCCAGGCAGGCTCTGCTCTGGTGAGGATTAGGATTCCAGACTTTGGGCAGGGGTCCTGCCACCTCGTGCCCAGGGTTGAGGCAAGACCCAGGCCCGCAGCCTTGTCATTCCCTCTCAGTGCTCCAGGAGCACTGTCCTTCATGCTCCCTCTTGGCATGTGCTGACCCAAGGCAGCGTCCATTGGGTCAAAAAGGGAGAAGTCAGCTTTGGCTTCCTACCCTCATAAATAGGATTAGTGCCACTGAAATTAGAGATATAACAATGCACGAGAGTTTTGAGAGCTTCTCTTGATGAAGGCATGTGTGCCAGCCACCACTTCTGGGAGCTGTTCTGCTCTGTACTCCTGCTCTGCTGTCAGGAGGTGTGCGTGAATCAGTGCAGTGAATACAGAATCACGGAGTGGGTAGGAAAGGACCACAGAGGGTGATCTGGTCCAACCCCCCTGCTCAGGGTCATCCCAGAGCACATGGCACAGGACTGCATCCAGACAGTTTTTGAATATCTCCAGACAGGGAGACTCTGCAGTCTCTCTGAGAAATCTGTTCTAGTGCTCAGTCACCCACACACTGAAGAAGTTCTTTCTCATATTCAGGTGGAACTTCCTGTGCATCAGTTTCTGCCTGGTGCCTCTTGTTCTGTTGGTTGGCACCACTGATAAGAGTCTGGCTCCCTCTAACTCGACACCCACCCTTTAGGTACTTACATATATGGATGTTGTTGTTTCCCCCTAGGAGCTAATCTGACTGCACTAAACAGAATCACAGAATCAGGCTGGAAAAGTCTCATTGAGTCCAACCTTTGACTGAACGCCACCAACTACACCATGCCAACTACCATGGCATTTGCTACCATTTACAGTCTGTTCTTAAACACCTCTCGGAACAGGGACTCTACCACCCCTCCAGGGCTGCCTGTTCCAGTGGTTAAAACCCTTTCTGTGGAGATGCAGTCACCTTGTGGTATGCAGTGTGGGAGTATGCACCTGTATCCCAGAATACCTGCTTTTGCAGGCATTGCTCAAGCTAATACAACCTTGGAAGTCCACGTTTTTCACTTCATTGGCACTTCTGCATTAAAGGGTTTTGTGAGGACTCTCTAGTCCTTCCTATGCAGGACCCCAAGGGTGCTGCCAAATCCACATTCAGCACATATTCGTGTATTTACTTGATTTCAAGGAAAAAAGAAAGTAGAATTATTTCATTAAATAACTTTATAATGTAGTCCAATCTCAAGACTTTTTAGCTGGCAATGGAACAGTTTATGTAAAATAAATGCCTTTTAGTTCTCTGGAGCACCGAGAGCATCAGCCAAGACCACTGGGCGGAGCACCTGACTTGTGCAAATGTATTTTGCTCTGGAGGAACAAAAGGCCTCCTTGACATAGCGTAGGAAATTCGGATGTATAAAAATATCTAAAATATAAGTATTAATTCGATGCCTAAATAATTATATAGCGTACAAAAATTAATCATATTCCTTTTGGCATCTGTGCTAAAACTATATTTCATTCCTAATTTATCGTTTCCACTATCTTGTGGACCCCAACTTTTGCTGCCCTTCCCCATAAATAAGCCCATTGTCTCTAGTACCACCCTTTCCTTTATTATCTTCTGTTTGCAGTTATTACCTTCAGCTATAGTAACTTTTATTCCCACAGCATCACAGAGAATCCAGAGAGATGCAGCCTGGAACCCCAAGGGAACAAGACTGCTTGTAAACCTGTGGAGAGAGATGGCAAGAAATTTCCCTGGCAGCAGGATAATCAAGGGGCAATATTGGGAGGCTAGGACCTGATGCTCTCAGGTGTGAGAGGACTGGCAAGAAAGAGCATGTTAAATTTGTCTAATTATGTTTCACATCAAGACAAAAAGAAAACTCACAAGCTGTAGAGTTTATCTCTAGAAATCTTAAGTATTTGAGATTTTTTTTCATGGATTGAAACTTTATATTTTATCACTATAATTATACTACACAGGTCTTTAAGTCCTCTTTGGACAGTAAGAGATCTCTGAGAGAAAAGTAGATCTTTCACTTGTTTTCTGTTGCTTAAAAGCTTCTGATATCTATAGCATATATATATATATATATAAAACATATATTTCACATTATCTTAGTGTGAAAGCTCTTCCCAATTACCTCCTTTAAAGCTACAGCACTTGCCGAAATTAATCACATAGTTAGTCTATATTAATAGATTTCTTCCCGAGTGTCCCCAAAATACAGGCTAATTATGTGGCTAATGCACTTTTTTACATATTTATCTTAGATTCATATCCAAGTTAGCTAATGTAAAAAATTGACTAGGAACATAAATGCAACATGAAATCACCGGTCTCCTACTCCAAAGTGTTGCAGTTCATTAAAAATATTTTAAAATCCAAATTATTTCAATACACCATGATTGTATGTATGCTTTAAACAAAGCTTTATTTTGGGAAGCTTAAAAACTTAATGTAAGTGCAAAATCATAAATGTTTATGTATTTGTTTATGAATCATAAACTTATAATGAATTTGCTTTATATTAAAATTTAGACAAGGAAAAATATTTTCTACTTCAACTGGGACCTTTTAAATCTAGGCTCAATTTTGGAATACCATTTTACTTGTGTCCTACTCATATTTAAAAGCTGAAGTTTATTTCAGGCATGCCACTATCACTTTCAAATAGCCAGGAATTTCAGTCCAGCTGAGCTTAGTGTAGATCTTAACATGGATAGGTTTCAATTCCCAAGTAACGTTTTGAAAATAGAAGATCTGTGTCACTACAATGTTCATTCTGCTGCACAGTAAACTGAAATGTGGCACACACTAAACTTTATTCACCTCAGCTGTATTGCTCTCTAAAAGCTGGAATTTTTCTCAGCTTGCACTAAAATATGACCTACAGACACAGCTATGTTATTGGCATATATTGTCTGTTATACCAAAAAAACCTCACTCCTTTTAAAACATGGTCTACCAGCTAAGTATAAGCTATACCAACGAAATTACTCTTCTGGCAGGATTAGCAGCACTTAATTTTTGATTCCTCAGTATGGCTGTATTAGTAAACTCTTCACAATGGAGATCAGCTCCACAAAAGTTCATACAGGTGCCAGAATATCCTGCTTCTCTAGAGTGTCAGCATTTGCTGCAGAACTCATATGTAAAAGGAAAAACAGCTCCCATGGCTCCCATGAAGACCAGAATGACTACGCAGCAGTGTGATATTCCAGCTCCAAAGATGGACCAACCTAACCATCCCAGTGGGATGCTGCATTAATGCAGTCTTTCTGGCATCTCACAGCACATCTCCTGCAAGCAACACTGACTTCCTTTCCAAAAAAGTAATTTCTCCCAGTAGCTTCTGCAGTTAAAAATCTGCAGTATTTTGGATATGTGCCAATGACTTAGATTAAAAATCATTGGTTATGAAATGTAAAAGAAAAAAAGACCCTTCCTGGATTGCTTGTACCTTTATTTATCATTCATACAAAAATCATCCTAAGTATAGCTGCCACAGAACTCTCTGGATGCTATTTGAGAAGCTACAGCCACCAGTGTAACAGGGCCTCTTCAGCGTGTGGAGAGTGCCTAGTGTCTAGTCCAGGTGCTAGTCTAGGACTAAAGATTCTGACAGTACCAGTCAAACATCTCTGCCTGTGCTGTGAAAGCACAAGGTTAGAAACAGTTAAGTCATTAAGGGCTTGGTGATTGATCCATCTCTGTATCTTCTGAACCTACAAGAAAGATGGAGATTTGCATGGGCATGTAGTGACAGGACAAGGAGGAATGGTTTCAAACTGAAAGACAGTAGGTTTAGATTAGATACTAGGAAGAAGTTTTGCACTTTGAGGGTGGTGAGACACTGGAACAAAATGCCCAGAAAAGCTGTTGAACAGCTTTCCTGGAAATGTTCAAGGCCAGGTTGGATGGGGCTTTGAGAAACCTGATCTAGTGGAAGGCATCCCTGCCCATGGCGGGGGGATTGGAACTACATCATCTTTAAGGGCCTTCCAACCCAAACCATTCTATGATTCTATGAATCAGTTTCACCCTGTACTTCACTGTGACACTGTATGAGACACCAGTCAAAAAAAGGAACTTCCAAACCCATATTCTGTCCCCATAAACAAATACATAGATGAGCACTGTCAACCTGAAGAAATTGGAGTTTAAATGCAAACACCTGATTACATTTGCATAGTTGTGAAAATTTATTAGTTACAGTGTAATGAAAATCAACTTTTTTGGTACAGGCAGAAGTAAAAACATATTTTATATAGAAAAAAATCACAGCTTTAAAAACTGACTTACATAGTTTAAAATGAGTAAATTTGGTTGCATTTCAAGGCATTGGACTTTAATACTTAATTTTATGCCAAACCATCACACAGTGCAAGAAATATTCTGCAACAAATTCCATACAGCAGTCTTCAGAGTATTTAGTCTCACAGAATCTCATGGTGGCAAAAAAATATACTGAATACTTTTCCATTTAAACAGAAAACATTGCTGAAGTTACATTTTTCTTTCTTCACATACTCTCTATTACAAAAATATCAAATTGCAAATTTGACAGTGTATTCTACAAATAAATGCGTCATAAGCAACAGGAATTGCAACTTTGGCACAGCTACTTTACAAAGTGTATTATAAAAATAAATTATATGGCAAATATCAAACAAAATCAAGCACGTGCCTCAGGCTTTGCAATTAAGAGTGAAATTCAGCTGGCAGAAAGACTGCTGCTCTCCCTCTGATTAAATACTTTTAAAATACCAGCAAGGCCATTGGTTTTTAAAGAAAAAAAAGGTATATATAAAACCTAATGGAAGCACTAATACTTCCTCAAGTAATCAGTAGCACAAGTGACCCTGGTGTTGATGGCAGAGAGCTTCTACAGTGATCCATCCACAGGCATGGAGGGTAGTGCACACAGAGAGCTCTAGCGGGCGGTAACTCATCTAGAGTTCACGCGTAACTGGTGAATGATGACACTCTCTAAAAGAAAAGAGAGCAAAACATTTGGGTTTATGAAACTACAAACGCAGTGCAGCTTACTTTAAAGAACAATTACAATGGCAGTGCAAGGCATTTTTCTAAAAAAGTCTCACAAACTCACTCTCACATCACTGCTTGATAAAAGTGTCCTGGCTAATGCTACAAGGGGAAACTAAATTAGTACCTGTCGAGGGCTCAGAGGGCCTTGGCTTCCACTTCAATGTCAAGAGAATCATTTGGTTGTCCATAGGGAAAAAGGAGTAATACAGTTGAATGGACTAAAGCAGAGGGACACCAAAGTTCCAGTTCCACATCCAAACTCAGTAGAGAAAGACTTAGAGTTGGGCATCTAATATATTGTCTAAGCAACTTCTTCACAAATCTGGTGGCAATTCATAAATAGGGATGAGGAAGAGCTAGGGGGTCATTTCTCAATTTTTAATTTAAACTTGGTTTATAAACCTATGCTGTATTTATTCAGCAAGTTGTCTTGAATTTTGCTACTGACCTTAATGGGGATAAATTTCAGCCACAGCATGCAAAACTGTCTCGGCATTTTCTTTAAAAGGCTGGATTTAATTTTGTCCTGTGTGTAGTATCAGAGGTCCTTGACCCTAATTAATCTACTGAAGTACTAATGGCCTGGTCTTCTGTTCTTCTGCCTATATATACAAATCTTACAGGCAACTTTTTTAATATAACAATTTAACTGCCAATTAACATTTTTCTCCCAAGAGGTGTATTTTATGCATTTCAAATAATGTGACTGTACCAATACTAATTCAAGCATACAGTTATACATTTTCAGAAATATTCATCTTAATTGAAATTACTTTTGTTACCTTCCTTTCTCAATAGCCTGAAGATTTTTCAAAATTTACAGGACCCAAGAAATGACAGTATTGATATAATTTTTGCCTTCTACATTTGTATACCTTTATCTGCTTCCTAATTAATATTTGCAAGGTGTTTCATGAAGTTGTATTCTAAGAAAGAAAAATGAAAATGTTTTCCGTGTACTCTTACTGCCAGAACTTTGCCACTAGATGGCAGATCCCAGTGCTGCTTTTCATATGTGGTGAAGTAAGAGCAGGGCTGAGGCAACGTCCAATAAAATACGTTAAGGCAAATGAAATAATAGAATTTCCCAAATTGAAAGTATTTCTTTTCCAAAAAATTTATCAATAACAAAATATTTTCAACAAGAAATGTACACCAGTTCCACCATATTTGAGCAGTGAATGTGAAAGAACCACAAACTATTACATGATTTTACCTTGCTGTTCTAACTGTGCTGTTCTAACTTGAAGCTCTTGTGGAATATGATGTTAAAAGCTACATTTACAAATTATTTTCTTAATATTAAAAATATTTTTAAGAAAAAAAATTAATATTCACTGTGCACATTTAATAAGGACACAAAATTCTTTAAAAATTGGAGCAGAAAAATATCACGCTCCTTGTTAAGGCTCAGTCACTGAATAAACAGCAAAACTACAGTCAATGTCTGTCTGAATCAGACACCTTTCTCCTACAGACGCAAAGAGTAGTTGTGCAGAAAAAAGTAGGAGAAAAAAATAATTTTTTAAAAAATCAAATAATTTCCACTGATATTTATCTTTCATTCATTTCTCACACACCTAGAGAACACACACTCTAAGTTTGTCTCAGTTGTTTCTACTTGAAATCCTTACATATTGATTTGTATGTATGAATATATATATTATGTACACACACACACACACACACACACACACATATATTATGTACACACACACACGTGTAGTTACTAAAAGAGGTGTCTGAACAGTTACTGAGCTAAAATTATAGTAGGGCCAATTTTGTCAGAGTTCTTTTGGGCCACCCTCTGTAGGAATATGATTATATTTGAAGGATATTATTAAATAAATTTTTTCTAGGGTTCTAGGATGTTTACTGTTCTGAGAGAAATCCCTCTAGGCATTACAGTTGAAGCTCCATGCTCCTTTTTCAGTCACACTTACTCAAATGTATTGATCTACTAATGACTACATTAGCAATACCCCTATGTAGCACTAAGTCTGGTGATGGGATCTAACTCAGGGAACACAGTAGAAAACTTGCTGGGAACTAGACTTAAAATTAGAGAGATCACCTGGAGAACTGAGGGTGCACCTTCTCAATCCATGTGTGCTGCTCATGAATGGGCTGGCATTTTGCCTGCTCTTCCCCCTCTCCACCTTACTACTGATGCTAAGCCATATATTACTGCTGCTGGGCTTGAGTTATCACAACTGCAAACACGGCCATGTCATCAGCCAAAACAGGGCTTCTCTCCAGCTGACACTGAATATGACTAGAAGTACAAAGATTACTCAGTCATCTTAGTTCCTGACACAGCATTGTAACTATCACGATTCTGAGTGCATTATTTTGCTACTGAAATTGTTCCACTTCATTACAAAAAACCCAAACAAAATGACAAAAAAGTTAAGAGAGAGAAAGCATAAGGATGAGTGATTCCAAATGATCATTTAGGAAGGCTTAGTTTATTACGCGTTATAATCCAGTAATGTAGAATACACAAAAGCCCTGTAAATAAAGCCCTAATATTATCCTTTGGATGTGTCAGAGATTGATTCTTTGGTGCCTAGTAAAATCTGAGGTCTGAACAATGCTTGTCCTTGTGGCATTTGTGACATCATCTTGTGTTTATTCTTTGATGCTGTATGAAGGTGAGCTCATGCCCTACTCTTCCACACAGTGAGGCACTGCTAAGGTCTTGCTCCTCTTCTCTGTCGTCCTTTTCATTAAGCTGGAAAAACTTCTTATTCTGGACATCCCTATCGCTCTGCCAGGTTTGCATGAAATTGGTTGGTTGTTCAGTGTTATTCATTAGGGAAGGAGAGATGGAAGGATGGATGAGCACAGACACTTCATCTTATAAGCCTCCTTTTCAACAGGGCCAGGCTCAAAGGCAGCCTTTGGAACAGGGACACAGATCTGGGCGGGGGGCTCCCTCCTAGTTCAATATCCTGACCTCTCAACTACTCCCTTGTTTCTGCTCAGCGAATACTGAAGCATTCCATGCAGAACGGCACAGCCTTTCCAGGAGGGAATGAGAATGCCACCTTCTTCCTCCTCAGCTGTCAGTGCCACTAGTGAACCTGCCTGCAGCTGATGTGGATTTGAGTCTCCTCAGATACTGTCTCCTACCTTTGAAAAAAGGTTTCAATCAAAAGCTTTTGAAAATAAGCAGCACTACCCCTGCATTTTTGTGGTATTTGATCTACTAGAAGGCATTCATGATCCTAGAGTCATTTTAAAACACCAACTGGTTTCCTGTGCCCTCCTTCTTTCTTTTTCTGGCCTGTGAGCCTGGCACTAAGTTATGTTAAAGCCAGCCTTTACGCTTTTTTGCCAGATTCCTTTTCATTCAGATCAGTTCCCCAGTTAAATTCAAATACTTGTGCCAGCTCAAAGGACAACCACATAGTCAGTGAGTACTTTCTTGGCTGGAGGTGACAAAGACAGGACTAGAGCTTTTCAGTCCAGTGTGGAGTTATATCCTGACTTTAAAGTGACCATGAAATTCTGGTTTGACTTAAAAGCCTCGGAGGAAATAAAAGAATACCTGTATTATGGATCTCAGTGAGGTACAGCAGATGCAGTGCTACATTTAAGTCATAATAGAAACACTGACTAGATAAGGTCTGTGGAAGAACAGCAGGAAGATCTTCAGGATGCCTCTTGGGCTTCGGCATTGTTTTTAGATTTGGTTGTTTAAATTGCCTTTTGGAGCAATTTAATTTGACCTACTGAATGGAGTGTCTTACTGTATTCATTAAACATAACTGTCTTCAGAGGTAATTCCAGTGTAATACAAATAGTTAGGCTTGAACCTTTTAAGGCTTCTGAACTATAGGCTTTCTTTCCATCTTACCCTTCTTCTACCTTCAGGAAACAAGAATATTAGGTCAATTAAAACAGATGTCAAAAGTTTTGAGTATAACAAAATACCTGGTTTTAGCTAACAGTTTAACCAGCTGCCTGATTCCAGCTCTTTAGACTTCATTTTTCTTTAGACACATTTTTGTTGTGCAGCCCCTGGGGAAAAATAACAGGATCCTAAGTCTGACCTCTCTGGAATTTCTGAAGTCTGGCTCATCAAATCCTACTGACCCTACAGGAGCAACTCCCAGCCTGTGCCTGCAATTCTGGCTCTAGCTGTGCCAGTTTGTGTGCCCTAGATTTCAGGTACTGTGAGGCTGGCTTGTTTCTTCAGGTGAATTAGTTTCTTATACCTAAAACAAAACCAAAATTTTCAACCACAGGCACACATAGAACACTGAATTATGGCAACAGTTAACTAAGGACCTAAGTTTCTTTGACACAAGGAAGGCTTAAGGCAGCTGTATAAAGCTACATTAGCTTGGGGATAATGTTTGCAATATTATTTGACTGTTTTGACCTTACAACTTCCTTCAGTGACAGTATTTAGAGTGAATATCCAGAAAAAAACCCACTTTTTTCTTTAAATATCTGTTAAAAAGTCTGTGTTACAAAAAGAACAGTAAGATCTCAGCAACAATTTACTGACATACTGAGGCTTTTATGTGATAAGAATTCCTTGAGAGGATCTGATGTATTTCTGACATATTAACTCACATTGCTTGCTAATGCCAGTTTCCAAGTTTTATCTGAAGTACTGGGAATAGGAGTTATGAAAAAATGCTACTAATACTAATCTGATTTTTGGATGTCATAGGAACTAGAACCTTAAAATTAACAAGCATTTCAGGTGCTACACATGTAAAAAACCAAAACCTACTTTTTTTTTTTTTTTTTAACGTGGCAAAGAAAAAATGCCCTTCATGTGAATAATAAAATGCCAGCTTTACAATGGGATAATTATCATATCTGTATGTGAAATTAGAGAAGCAGTGCAAAGCAGATGGAAAACTAAACATTGCTTGGTTTGAATATAATTTTGTTGACCTTTGGTGACAGAGTTCTTCCATCAAATATCTTCTCCCAGACCAAATTTCATATTTCACCCACCAGTGCATTTTCCTTTCTGTGAATTTTATTTATAATTTATTGGTAGTCTTCCCACTTTGCTCTCTGTTTTAACCAGTGGGCCCTTCACAGCTTGCTGAGGTGGCTAAAGCATTATATAACTTTAAACCCATCATTTATTGGTTTGCTCAGCTTCATTTCTTTTGGTTGTGACTTTCTTCTGTGAAAACTGATCACTTAATGTGCTTTGAGAACTCTACTGTTATTAAATAAACAATCATTAACAATCATCAGCATCCACACTTTTTCCATGCTGGAAAAATTCATTAAAACATGCTTAAAAAATGCAAACATACAGCTGAGGAAATCACAAAGAGGGAAGGAAAAATGATGAATCACCATGGTATTGTAAGGCAGTCTTCATTTTATGACAAAATATTTTAAACAACTGAAAAGTGAGGGTAATTTCCTTACCAAAGCCTCTCTCTTTCATTGTCTGTACCTGAGCTGTGCCTTTAGATAGCAATTCCTGCCACCCGCAGGCTGTGCTGACTTACCCTCTAAGATGTAAGGATGCTTGGGAAGTAAGGTTTCAATGTAAGACCCAAGCAGGAAAACTGAAAACCTAGTCAGGTCAATGGAATGAGTTGCTTCATAGCCATTAGTGGTCTTTGGAGCAGGCACAAATGAATTGTATTGATTTTTGCCAGACAGTGTTTCTCAAGCTTTTGCTGAAGACTAAACACCTTCTGGCTCACAAGCCTTCATCTGAGCCCTGAGCTAGCAGTATTCCAGTGTGTGTAAGTCAGGGACCTGGTTCTAAGTGTTGTCTACAAGTGTTGACTCTCTCTGGAAGAATTAAATTGCTGCCAAACATTGTGCAACATCCCTATGCCCCTGAATTTAGTAACTATCTTGAGAAAGCAGCTCACCACTGAGAAATGGTGATTTTCATGGTAGGCTCCTAGAGAGGCCACATGGTCAATGGTGCCCATTCTTCCTCTCTTCCTCTCCCACACATGAGGTACTGGCTTTCATTAAACAGGATCTCAAGTGTGCATGGCAAGACTTTTGGCATTGCTTTCCTAGGCCATGTGGCATTTCAGTAATGTGATTAAGGCAGGAAGGAAAGTAGACCGTGCAGCAGCAAAGGTGGAAAACAATCTAGTTAAAGTGACCAAACCTCCTTTGATCTACTAAGAAATGACCCAGTCTATCACTAAGAATTCCCAATACAGATTAATAATCTATCTCAGTTACCCATTCTCACTTCCTAGACTGAAAACCTTCCTGGCATAAAATTGCCTTTTTGACACCTTTTTTTTTTTTTTTTTTTTAAACTTGAGTAAGAAAACAAAAGGATTTTGTTATTTAAGTAGTCAGTGCACACACTTATTAGTTTGTTGTTAAGTGACAGCTGCAGGACTTTGTTAGTACAGGCAAACGTGAACAACTACACAGACAGGGGAGCTGACTTCCATGGCAGCAGTAAAACCTGCAGAACGTACCCCCTGAGCCATCGCCATCAGCCCTGACCCCCGCCCAGGGAGGCAGAGCTGCTGGCTGAAGATTTCTTCAGTTCTATTTTCATAGACTGAGTCTCAGCACGAGGCTCGAATTTTGTCACATTTCCTGCTCCTGGGGCTGCCACTACTGGCTTTCCTGCTTTCATACCTTTTGAGACAGGAATGCGGGTGGGTGTAGGTCTCGGGGATGACCCATCCTGTCCTGTCTGCAAAACAAAGAGACAGAGAAAAATGCAGTGAATTAAGGACTTTTTCTCATACATGCTCATCTTATACTTTTCTTTGGTTCTTCATTTACCTCTCAAACAACAATATCCCAAATCATGCCTATTAACAAAGTAATATTCACACTTGGAACCTGGCCATGGCACATACTGCTAGAGTAGGGCCAAAGGCACAGTTGCAATCATAGATAATCCCAGAGGTGAGGTGCAGGGTTTTGAATCAAGATGTCATAAGGAAGGGAATTTGTGCAAATCTCCCATTCTACAGCATGACACAGTTCAGGATGGCCTTAGAGGCTACTACAACATTGGTTTGGCTGTCAGAACAGGTAAAATATTAGCATCCTGTATAGACACTAGCACGGATCTTCAGAACAGCATAGAGTCAGCTGAGGCTAATGATGAATCCAGGGTAACTGCCAAATTTTAGGAGCTGGGGCATGATCACTCAGCATTGTAAATAAAACTGAATTTTACTTCCCAAAGTATGCTGGGAAGTAAAATGGCTGGGGCCACTTATTTCTGCACTGGGAAGAGCAGGGGGGTGGGAGAGAAAGAGACAGAGAACAGATCTGGATTTCCTTTTCCTGTGGCTATGGCAGGAGGGATGTGGGAAAGGGCTTTCCCCATCCAAGCACAAATCACAGCTTGAGAAACTCTGGTGAGGGTGAAGCTGCTAACCCAAATTTCCAAGGATACCTCAAGGCAGTGTGGACACAGCCATTTTACTATCTCTGCCAGTCTTCTGCCCTGGACAACAGCCTAGCAAGCACACTTATCCTCAAGTTTGAGTAATTCAGATTTTTTTTTTTAAATAAGAACAGCCTAAGTGGCTCGCTTGGGGCTGGCAGACCCAACACAGCTGCTGTGTCCTTCTGAAGCCCCAGCTGGAGACCAGGCCAAAGCTATCCCATATATCCCAATGGAATGAGTATCCAAATCAGTATCCAATGAGTACCCAAAGCTATCCCATAGCTTTGGCCAGATAATGATCTGCGTACTCTTCAAGGTCAAATCTGGAGCTACCCCATATAAACCATGACTTAAAGAAAATACTTATAAACATGACAATTCTGGAAGGAAACCGGCTTTATCTCCTGCAATGTGCAATACAGACCCAAATGATAATGGTGACAACTTCAGTGTCTCGCCTGAATTTCCTATGTGACTGACATTTCTGTTCGCATTATGGATTAAGACTTTGATCTGACAAAAAAAGAACAATTCTCCAGAAATCCTGGAATCCTAGCTACACCCACCTGCTAAATGACTAAACTCTGCAACTTATGACATATAAGCAAAGTAAAACTAAACTACTGAAATAGACTGGACTGGGAGCTCATGTCAGCTGCAACATGCATTTGAACATTTACTTTAAAATGCTCTACAAATGTTTTTCAGCCAGTGGCATCAGAGTTTTCTGTCTGCATCCTGAGCATGCAAAGGAAAACCATTCCTTAATCTTCTAAGAACAGCTCAAAACCCCATGTGTACACTCAAAAAAAATCACAATTGGAAAACTTGAATGCTGTCTGCCTGACAGGAAGGAAGCCATTTTCAATAAATAAAAGCAACATTTACAATAGCAGTCTAAAGGCTAATATGGAACTCACATGTAGATGTCAAAACAAGTTAGGCCCATACAATTCTGTAGGGCAAAACATGCAAATGCATTCCATCAGCCTTGGAAAATATGTCAACATCCCAGGGAACCCAAATGACAAACATCTTGTACTCCCTGAAAGAGTCCCACAGTGAGTAAACATGAGGCAATCAAATGGAGTAGCTGGAATCTCAGGCATTTCTTCAGCTTTATTCACATGTAAATTATTAACTAAGGATTTGGGTGCTTTCAAGTTACTCATTTCAAGCCTAAATCACTCAAAAGCACTTTGAAAAGAACTCTAACTTGCTTTAAATTTCTTAGTTGCCTTCATTCCAGCATACTAACGTGTTGATGGAAGCTAACGCCTACTTCCCAGGCAGCTGCAAAAGCATTTTGTGTTTGCCAAGTGAGATGGCACAAAGGTGCCTCCCCAGCCGGCTTGTCCCCTTGGGCGCGGGAAGGGGCAGCAAGCAGAGAACACATCCAGCCCACGTCTGTAGCATCTGTGCAGAGAGCCCACAGGACTGCCTGTCTCTCCATCATTCCTTCCTGCTGTTTGTCTGTAGGCTGCTGTCTTCTGGTGGGTCCAGGAATGTGGCTCCAACCAGAAACTAACCCTTACACAGCTGGAATGGAGTGCCCAAGATGCAGCCCTGTGAGATGCTGGGTGATGCAAGCTGGATCTGAGCTGGCAAGGCAAAGACATGGTGCTGGAACAGGGACTCAGTGAGGTTACACAAGACATTACTGAGAGCGAGATGAACACATGCATCTGCTATGGTGCAGTCATAATCAGCTCTCACTGCAGACACAGGTGTATTAACCTGTGAAGTTGCAGTAAGGTTGGTAGTCCCATTAAAGGAAAAAAGCAATCTGAACATACAGAACACGTAGCATGTTTGAGTAGTTTGTAACAGATCCTGCTTGGTGCATTTTATTGACACACAAAGAGACTGCTTTCATGCATACGCTGGCTTCTGGAATATTTTAAGTAAAAAAGTGCTTTTTCAGCATTTGTTCTCAACCTGATCAGGCCCCAGCTTGCCCTGGACAGAAATGGTTGAGTTCAGTGACCAACAGACACCTTGTGCAACTTGAAATGCCCTGGGCTACTCAAGCAAGGTACACAGGGCTGGTAGACAACACAGATGACCCAAGGAGACCTAAAACTTCTGATAAGGCAGCTGGAAGGTAGGTAGACTACTTGACAGCACTGAAAATGGCACTAAAATAAAGTATGTTTAGGTAACTTTATCCTGAAAGGCTGGGATTTGAGATCTAGGCGGATTCGAGATAGTCAGCGGGGCCAGTGGGCAATTCAGCTCACCCAGAAGCTAGCCCTGTCTCAGCTGCATCACCCCCCAGTCACCCCAGGCCAGCACACAGGCCTCAGTGCTGCCATGGGGAGCACACAGACGACACACTGACTCGGTTGCCCACGCTGCGGCATCTCGTGCCATCTGAGGCGTCCCATCAGCTGCCACTGCAGAAAGGTACAGGTCATTTATCCCTCCCAGCCTTACACACGTCTCAGCTGCCACAGGCACACAGCCAGCAGCACAACACCTCTGCAGGGGCAGGTGAGCTGCCCCCTGCACCTCCAGGAGCTCCAGCAGCAGCTTAGAGCAGACATGGGACACCTACACAGAGCTACATTTAGATGCCAATCTCAAACTAAGCGTTGTCCAATTGCAAGTGGCCTTACAGCTGCATAAACACTTGTCCCCTTCGCTCTGGCACCCAGCAGCTTCTCAGCTGGGCCTTCCTGCCGTGGTCACAGGATGCCCTGCATGGTTGGTGCAGTGCCACCGTGCTGGCTCTGCTGCAGCCGGGATTCCCTCTGCTCCCCGCAGATTTGCATGGCACTGGAGTCACTGTGTACCCTGGCAGTATAAACAGCTGGCACTCAATGCCAGGCTTGTAGGAGGTGGGGAGCACAGGGATTAAGTGATTATAGGACTGACAGCCGTCATGGTAGCCAAAGAAGATCCACATTCACCAGCAATCCTAAAACCAAATTTAAGGCCTAAATCAAACAGGGTGTAGGCACCACCGTTTCGGGTTTTTTTCCAAAGAATACTTGGCTTTATTCTGTGAGATTTTTTCTGTAAACTATATGAACTGTCCTGGGAACAGAAATTTGGGCCAATGTGCTAAGGGAAGACTGACAAGCAAGCTCATTTTGGTCTCCATATCCTCTGGTCTCTGTAGTCCGTTTGCAATTAAAAAAAAATCATTTCCTAGGTCTGCTAGGACAGTCCAAGTATTTTCCTGGGAGTGAGTTTGACTCTAATCAAGCGAAGGAGGACTAAACACCATTTTTTCTGTTTCTGTGGGAACTATCCAAATCCATAGGCTGCCATAAAAAAGGCATTAATACATTGTACAAAGCATCTTGTGTGAGGAGAGTTAAGACAAAAATTAAAACCACTGAGCTAAAAAAGAAGCTGTGTATCAGTTTGTCCTGTTCAATGTTATTAACTTAAACCCTCAAAATTGTATCTGTTGGTTTCGTCTAGGGTTACTGAGTAAATGATCACTGCTTGGGTTTTCTGACTAGGGGCAGTGAAGTGTGTTTGTAAAGTTGTCATTTGCAAAACAGATGGTGAATACACTTTTTTTTCTTTCCAAGAGGTCGGGGAGGAAAAGACATATTTGAGCTTGTTCGAAGTTGCCTGTTCAGCTGACTAGGGACATTAAAAACCCAAGGGAAGCATAAGATAAAGTAAATCTTATGGCTGAACTATTTTCCTTACATTCCAAATCAGGGAGGATAAAGTGAAGAAAGAAGCCAGTTTTTAGCCAGAAAAAAAAAAAAAAAACAAAACAAAAAAGTTTTTGTCTGCCATGGTTCACTGCATCATCACAGTAGAGACAGACATCTAGTTAAAAGAAAAAAGTTTAAAAAAAAAGTTATCCAGGCTTCTGAGAGACAAAGGAATTTGTAAATTAATTCAAGACTTTAAAAAATGAACAATTGCCTCTAATATGTAAGGAAACACTGTATAATAAAGTATCTACAATACTTTATATAAGTGGGAAGAGAGAGCGAGTGCATGTGCAATTCCAGACAGATCTGTGTGATGAATGCAAGCTTTCTTAATTCCAAAGTCATAAATGGGAGTGGCAGCTTCTCTCCAGAAGTGTGAAAGTGTATCTTAAATACACTTCGACATTTCAGCTTGGGAAGAGATGGCTGACAAGGCGTGTTGTAGGGCTCTGCTGACTCCCGAGCAGCACGGACAATTGAGTAGGGGATGACTATTCAGTATTTGTCAAGATACAAGAAAAAGGCTGTAACCAATGAAGGTATTGCATAAAAGGTATCAAACAAAAGAGCTTTTCTTAAAGCCCACAACTGAATTCACTGCCCCCTGATGTAGAAACAACAGTGTAAATAAGTTCAAAAAGCAATTAAAAGAATAAATAGAAGAAAACTCTGCCATGGTCTATTAAAGACAAAGATGTGGCTACAGGCTCTGGTTCAGAGAGAAATACCCACCTATTGCCAAAAACTGGGAACAGACACTGAGGGAAACATTACTGTGTGTTTACCCACTCAAAATAATATTCCCCTAAGCATCTGTTGCAGACTCTCTCTAGCTAAGTAAGTTTTTGGACTAATACAGTACATTTGGTTTTCTGTTTTGGTCAAATTCTTCTTTCCCAGGCTATTTCCAGCTCAAGTAATAAAAACATATGTCCAGTAATAAACTGGGGCAGGACTATCAATAAATACTGCCCATTATGGTTAAAGACAGAGGTGAGAAGTCTTTCACTATGAAAAAGAAGCTGGACTACCACCACAGAAGCCCAAAGAGAAAGCAAAAAAAAATGCTACACGAAGCTCTATTGTAATACAGCACTTACAGAAGTTCAGAGGAACAGAAAAAGCTCTACTATTCACTGGCTAAAGAGGCTTGGAGCTGTAAGCAATGATAACATGTCTGCTTATTTATTTTGGAGCTCAGTAATATAGCAGATATTAACTGAATTATATGGGGATCATGGGATTGTATCAAAGAAATGACAGCCTGCATATTAGAGTCTAAAGACTTGCCAGCTGAGCCAAAAAAACGTGAATTTTCCAAATTCAGATATTGCACACATAAAAAATAAAAATACAGTTTCCTGCTCTGTCATGCTCATCATTGTTTGTCCCTCTGTCTCTCACTTGTAATTTTGCTGGATTGCCATTACAAAAATAACTTTGAAGAGACTTCCTCTGGAAGTTAATTGCTTTCGGAGATAATACCAAAAGCGTACCAGCATCCAACACTGGTACAAAAATACATGAATCGGGCAAACTCTGATTATGTAATTAAGCTTGAGCCTAGAAGAAATGTAGGGAAGACAAGAGTTTCTCCTCACTCCTCCCATTTTCCCTGCTGGTGTCTCAAACCCAAGCTATGGTTTGTCCTTCTCCCTACCATGAAGACCACACCATGAGATCACACTGCTTACCACTGATTGTGTTCCTCGTGTGGAAGAGGTCGTAACAGGTGTGATGGTGATAGTACTTGTCACCTTGCTGGCTGCAGGTCGTGGGGACAGGTTGCTGCGAGGTGATCGAAGGACAGTACCAGTGACCACCTCTTTCTCTGCCGCGATGTTCACTGGTCGGACTGTTATCACAGGGCTCGCGCCGTCGGGCGCGGCACTGGGAGAACGTTTGAACTGGGAGCCCAAGTGGATGTGGATTTTGTTGTCTTCTGTTGTAATAATGTTGGCATTGGCATTGTACTTGCGGATTGGAGTTGGGACGGTTTGCTTTTCTGGCGTGACTTTGAAGACAGCCCTGCCCATGGTCATGTCTTGTGACTGTGGAGAGACGGAGATTTCTGCCGGCGCTGCAGATGTCGATACTGTCATGATCTGAATTGGCGATGCAGGTCTGTCAGCGAAGGGTGCTCTCCCTCCCTCTGGGGACTTTTCCCTGGAGAATGTTGTTATAGTGACTGGAGACATGGAACGATCTGGGCCCATGGGACTTTCACTGCCTTTTCCTTTTTGTGGCATAACATTTGGAGAGGGAATGATGGTTATCCGTGGCTTCTGATTTCCCAAAGTAGGAATGACAGTGGTACTTGAAAAAAATTCCTCTGCAGATGGACTGGTTATCTCCAAAGTTGCTGTACTGTTCTCATGGTCTGGTGTCACCCGAATATGAAGAGGTTGACCCTGCTTTGGTGAAAGGACAACCTCCCCGGGATGTGCCGGACTACTGTGGCTTCGGGCTCCTTTATCAGGCGTTGTCTGAGCCCCAGTTTCCCTCTTTTTCATCCATGGTATCCAGGATTTCCTCATAGCGAGCTCATTTGCTGCCGGAGGATATCTCTCAAGAACTGAAGAACGCTCCATGGGTTTTTTCAGACCTACCTGTCGCAGATTGCTCATTATATGATTCTCCTCCTGGAAGGATTTCCTTATAAACACTGCTGGAGTTTCTTCTTCTGCTGCTTCATTGCTTAGAGCATCTGTCTGCACGCCGGTGGACGTCACGGGAACGTCAACCATTCTTCTCCCGTTCATGCTGGGCCTCAGAGCACGGCTGTAACGCTTAGAAAGCTCCAGCTCTCTTGTCAGGTTCAAAACTTCCTGCCCCATGCTCTTGTTTTTGTTTTCCTCTTCCATAAACCTTTGCTGTAGAACTGAATAATCGACTTGGAGCTGAGAAAGCTGGTCTTCTTTGTTCATGAGCTCATGGATTTTTTCCTTAAGTGCTTGAACTTCTGCTTTCAAATCTCTGCTTTTGGCCTCTTCCAGACGAAACCTGTGCCTCAGCTCTGCTTCCTGGCTCACCACTTCTCCTTTTTCTATTGCTTTCGTTTTGGCAATCTGGAGTTTCATCTCCTCCAACTGTTGAGAAAGAAAATTAGCTTTATCCTGCTCAGTCCTAAATTTCTGCTCTAGCTGATCATACTCATCTTCAGTCTTCATCAAATCCCCTTCAACCACTTCCAGTTGTTTGAGACGTTTTTTCAGTCGTTCGATTTCAATGGTAAGTTCCTTAATCTTGTTGTCCTCATGACAACCATGCTCTGCTCCTTTCCTAGTTCGACCTCTTGTAATTTCTCTTTCTACTTCCTCCATACCATCAATTCTTTTCTTTAACAGGTCAACTCTACAGCTTAATTCAGATGATTTTTCTTCTTCACTTCTCAGTTTGCCAATTAACTCATCCCTTTCCTTTGTCAAACTAGATACTTTTTCCTCCATTTCAGATTTCAGTTTCAAAAATTTCTTACTTTCTTCTATTAATTTCTCTGTTACATCCATAACTTTCCCTTGTTCAACTTTAAAATTCTTGTTTAGGCCCTCAACCTTTTTTTCCTCCTGTTTTATTTTTTCCATCATATTTTTTCGCTCATCAACCAACATTACAGTAAACGACTTTAGCTTTGTAAGGTCATCTTTTAAGCTTATTTCAGCCTTTTCCAACTTGCTTTCAGATGTCTCAAGGTCCTTCACTCGAGTCTTCACCACTTCCAGCTCATTTATCAAATCCTTAGTCAAATTTTTTTCTTTCTCCAAGTTTAAGTGTAGCTGAGTGCATTCCGACTTGCTTTTACTGAAAGCCTCTTCCAGCTTCTCTAATTCTGACATTCTTTTCTGCAGTTTTTCCACTTCAAGTTTCAACTCTTTGCTATGATGCTCTTCCTCTTGCAGTTTATTTTTCAGCTCTTTGCACTGGGATTCGGTTTTTGTGATCTCTTCATCTTTCCCCTCCATTTCAAGCACGCGCTTGCGGAGGTTTTCCACTTCTGCCATTAAGCTAGAGTTCCCACATTCCCCTTTTGCTATTTTATCTCTTAATTCTTGAAGTTCCTCCTCAGTTTTTTGAAGATTTTTGTTAGTTTCTTCTAGCTCCTCTATTCTGCGAGTCAGCCCCACTAGCTTGAGCCTTAGTTGTCTATTATGTGACTCTTGATTAGCCAGTTTAGCAGTCATCTCCTCATGTTCTTGACAAAATGATGATGTTTTGTGTTCAAGTTCTGCCTCTAATTTCATCAGTTTTTGTCCATCTTCTTTTGTTTTTGCACTAATAATTTTAAGCTTTTCTTCTTCTTCCTTTAGTTTTTGGGTTAAGTCCTGTATTTTCTGGCTTTGTTGACCAAGTTGTTCAATATGCATTTGTCTTTCATCCACCAGCATGAGTGCAAATGATTTGAGCTTGACTAGTTCTTCTCTTAGTTTATTGATTCTCTTTGTATGCTCCTTCTCCTTCCGGGCTTGATAGATCTTCTCCTGCTCAAGAAGTTTCTTCAACCTGAAACAAGTTAGAAGAGATGTGTTAGACTAAAATGTATATATATGTCTGTGTGTTATCTCTGTATTTTTAAAATCACCTTTATTTTAGCTTCTTTTTTATTAATTAATAATTAATTTATTAATTTTATTTAGTATTCAAGAAATAACTACCTACTACAGTTGTGTTCCCAAACTAAGTCTTTTGAATTACAGAAATTAAAAAAAAATACATAAAATCATCTAGAAATCTGAAACACAGTAAACTGTTCTACATGTACAGGTAACAAATACATCAGGTTTTAATTTCCTTACATTTATTTCTCTGTTAGGATGATGTTGTTAAAAGTATATAATATCCCAACAGGACAGGTATTATCTACTCACTAATACATTTATACCAAATTTGTTTTACCAAGTGGATTCCTCTTTATGTCTTGCATACAGAAAAATCTGTAAATAAAGGTAAAAGATTTAAACTAATTGTCATATGGAGCCACACATATACAGACCAATCCTGGTTACAAATAAACCAGCAGGACAGAAGATTACAGTAGCACACAACTGATAACCATCTGGGCATCACAGGCATATGAAATTAGTAGGAAGATAATAGTCACTGTGCTGGAAAATTTAGGTTAAAAGGTTTCTTCTTCTACATTTCACTTAGTAGATGTTGTGAACCACAAGGATCAGACTAGTCAAACCTTTGGCTATAGCTGCCCTCATCTGGAAAGTACTCTTCTCTGTATGGCCTCTAAAGCTGCGTTTTCAGACAATATAAAAGCTCGCCATATATCCAAATTAGGTGTCTCCTCAGAAAGATAATAAAGGCATACATTACCCAGCCTTCACCATGCAACATGGAGTAATATAACTATTTTATACCTGTGATTTATATTCAGGATCTGTTGACACCAACATAGGAAGTTCTGGCACATGTTCTAAGCACAGATTTATGAGGCTGGTGGTCCTCAACTGAAAGAATACAGACAACACAGCGATGTATCCCAACCAATCTAAGAGCCTTATTGCAAAAGCAGCAGTCTGACTTAGAAAGACACAGGTATGCACACTGAATTTACTGTGAAATAATATTTTTTCGAACCACTGTTATAGCACCTACAGTTCTCATATCCTCTATCAAGACACGAGATAATTCAAATCCACTTGCTTTGCTTACCCTAAGTCTGAAGCTTCTCAGCTTCCTTTTTATAACTGAGACGCACATCCAGGTGGTAATAGCAGAGCAATTAACGCCTGGTAATTAATTTGCAGTAACTGGAACATCCATATCTTAGCAAAGATCAACTTTTATCAGTTTTCTTATCTTACACGTTGGATTGTAGATGACAGCAGGTGGAGCACAGATATACATTCCTCTCTGCTACTCCAGCAATGAAGTGGTGCCAAGGGCCCTGGGGCACAATGTCATACACAAAGGGTGTCTCCCAGAGCCCTCACCTGAACTCTACACTCCTAGCAAGAGCCAGATTAACTCTGAACTCAGCAACTGTTAATGTTTCACTCCTTGCTCCCGAGGGACCAGAATCAAAAGGAACTGGAAAGAAAAGCCATAAGAAAAGAGAAGGAAGTCAGAAAGCAGAACACAGGATGCAGTAGGTAGGGAAGGAGAAGGCTGAAGAATGCATTTGAAAGCAAGACTCGGATAGGATGTGGGAGTAAGAGAATAGAAGGAACCAGCGGTAGAGAGAAAAACAAACAAACATTGCAGCCAACCTTGCTGGGTCACAGATTATTCTCAAAAGAAAAGTCTCTTTAATTGTGGCAGCTCTTTGGAAAGGACTGAAAAGGCATGCTGGTGGATGCCTCATTATTGGTCAAGTTAGAATGTCAAAAGGTAAAAAAAGACCCACTGTCACTCACAAAGCATGCACTTTTCACACTGAAGAAGGAACTTTATTAGCATGCAATATATTCCCTGGCTACTCTGTCTCAGTGCTTCATGCAAATGTTTCAGCCAAGAACTCTTCCTCATCTCCCCCAGAGTATGTTTTTAACGGAATAGTATGTACCCTTCCACAAAAATACTGTTTGCCATGACAGAACAGTGTAGTCGAACCTGGTAGTGCTCTAAATGACACATCTTCCAAAGTCACAAACATAGGAGAATGTTTCCAGCCTCCCTTGTCCCACAAGAAAATTTTAAGGCGACCCCTACAAATTAAAAAAACCCCAGAAAAAACGCTTAAAAAAAAAAAAATCTTGACACCCAAATGCCTAGAGATGCTTAGAAAACTGTCTTTGATTTGTAATTCCTAGGCCTGCACATGTGATTTTCACCCAGCAATTGCTCCAGGGAGTACACGCCAGTGCAAAATAATGTACTGACCACACATGGTTCCACGCGATTACCTGAGAGTCTACTTGGAAAATCTGCCAAGAAAGCCACTGAAAAAAAATTGCAAATACCTGTTAAACTAAGACAAGAAAATGCCAGTCATGAGGCTGAGCAAGAGAAGAAAGCATGTTAGCCCTGTCACTGCCTTGCAGGAGTGCTAGCAGTGGGGAATAACCAGCTTGGCCCCTCTGGGAAAATAAAGCAACATTCAGCACTTCATTCTGCCTCAGCTTTAGCACAGAGAAACTACATGTCTCAAATAAGACAAGCCAACTTTCAGAGAAGATACTTAACAATACTTCTGTTTTTCATGTATATGGGAACTGCTTCTAATATCTGGATCTGTGGGGAGGAATTGGAAGACAGCACACAAATACATGTGTTAATTTCCAAAGTAATTTAAAAATAAAAAAAAATCTATACCTTTTCAGTGTTACTTCTAGAGACTAAAATAAAGCTGAGTTTAAACTTGCTCCCGCTTTTCCATCTTTGTACAGCTTTCATACCTCAGTGGTTAAACTGGAATTTCAGCAGGACTGCAAGGTGAGGTTATCCCCTCTTGACCCTCACAGCACATTTGCTGCTATCAGGCTTCTCATCTGACTGCTGCTGCTCATGTTTGCTAAGTAACACCGATCTACATGGGCTCCTATGCAACACTAAAAGCCCTTCAGACTCGCAGCACCTGGTCTTCAATGTGTCAGCCAGAGCAACTGCATGCTGGGTTGTCAAGAGGCTGAAAGCACCTGCATTCAGGATCAAAATCAAAACAAACAAAACCTTTAATACTGAAACATTAGATACAACCAAAACACTGACAACCCAACAATTTGATACCCCCCCAGCCTAGTCCCTGCCTGTGGTGTCTTGGTTTGTGTTTCTTTAGAAAAAGAAATGAGAAATGTTTGGATACAACTGGATAAGCTGCATTCATCAGTAAGAGTCTCAGGGGTTTGTTTGAATGTCCCCAGAATGAAGCAAGCAGATGTGATCCAGTTCTCTGCCCAGAGAGGGACCGTACTCCCTGCCCTCCTGTGGACAGCACTGCTGCAGCCTGTGTGGCACCTCTTTTCCCCAGGAGTACCATGTCAAAGCCTGCAGCCCGAGTCAGTTCCTGAATACACGCTGCCATGGGGGTCCTGGTGCTCTCTCCCTCTCCTTACTGTCTGTCCTCCCCACAGTATTTGAGGAACAGGTCCAGTACTCAAGACAGGCACATTACCCCTTGCAGTACTGTATAAACAAGCAGCAAACTCTCAGGTGTGATGACTGTGTGCAGCTGTTAACTGCCTCAGTTAAAAACGAGCACCCCAGGATGCTGCTGCTCAGACTTTGTTCTATAAATAAAGAAGCCTGACTGGCATGGTGCAGGATGCTGGAGTAAGGAAGCTACTGCTGCAAGCTGACATGGTCCCTGCTGCACAGGGAGCTGCCTCTCCTGCATCCCCAGCAGCCTTAGCTGTCACAGCCACACCAGGCAGTGCTGGGGCAGCAGGAGAGCTCTGCTGGCAGCAGTGCTGGGGAGGGAGGAGCCTGAAAACTTTCAGCAACCAATCTCAGCTGAAGAGAAAGACATCGGACTGGAGGAAGAGCAACTATGGAATTAGTTTTAACAACTCTCATGAATGGTGTGCTGGAAGTAGCTAGCAAGGAAGAATGCAGGAGGGGATGGGCAACAACCAGGCTGTCCCTCTCCTCCTGCCTTTAGGTTTGGTGCTGAAGTGTTTCACTGCACAGTCTTTCTGCTTCCCCTTCCCTCCTCCAAGCTATGAATCAATCAACAGAAGTGCAGTGGGATTCTGATAGCTACAACTCTATTCCTCCAGTGAGGCGGCTTCATTTCTTTAGTCATGTCTCCTCTCAAAAAAAATCCACTTCCAAGTGTTTAAAACAGAGCATGCAACAGCAAACAGCGCCCCAAACATTTATTGATAATCATACCAGTGTGTGTACCTCCCTTTCTGTTTGTACTTCCAGCAAGATGAGAAAACATCACAGGTACTCGTACAACCTTTTCCACTTCTAGCATAGAAATGGGCACTCACCTACACAAGGAAATCCTGGGAAAGCAGGGCAAGCCAGATGATGCCCTGAAAGGCCATAGGCTGCTCCCATGGTTTGCATACACATCAGCATTTCAGCACCGCAGTTCAGCTGTGTTGGCCTGTTTTAGGCCCCTGCTCTGCAAACAAACAAAGCCAAGCTTCCCAAGGTGTCTCCCAGTGTTTAATTAAGCACTTAAAGGAGGAGCTAATGAAGAGGGCAATCTGGAGGAGGGGGATTTCTCTTGCTATCAAAACTGGCAGCAGGAGGAACAGCAGTCAGAAGAAAGAGGATGGAAAGGAGGCAAGCAGGTTAAGGTCTCTAGGGGACCTTACTGAGTTCATACCCAGCCTGGAGACCCACAGAGTTTCTCACTGCTGCTCTAGCACAAAGCTATGTGACTTCCCATTCCTGCAGTACCTTACTTTGCCATTTACATTCCAAAAAGTCTGTTGCTATGGGGTGTAATGACTTCTATCCCATTTCACGGATGGCCAGTAAGTGGGGGTTAAGGCAAATACATTAATGAGGACTCGGTCACTCTAAGGATCAGCTGACTGAGAGCTGATGAAGGCTGCTTCCACCTGAGGGGCCAACAGCATTTCTGTGCCACTCACACAGCAATCCCAAGAGAATTTCCAGTTGGAAAGCAAATGTCCTTGCAAACTCATCTTCCCACTTCAAACCCAAAGTCTGCTACTGTACATGCAGAATTAGAGAGACTCGACAACTTCCCAGTGGTAGCTAAAAAGCTGCTGCCCATTAAGTGATGCAAGAGTCTGTAATCCCAGGACAATGAAAACCAGCAAGAGGTAGTTTAACTCAATAAAGGAGTTCCCTTTGTTTTTTTCCTCTGTTTAATGTACAACAGCTGATTTTGAAGATTATTTCTACGGCCACTGGGAAATGCTCCACATGTCAGGACTATTTCCCAGTGCTTTCATATTTGGGGCCAGGCTGAGATACCCAAAAGGCTGAATTTTGCTAGTTCTGAGTACTTACAACTTGAGCTGAAGTCAAAGAGAAACAAAAGATCGTCAGACTCTCTAGGAAACAAAACAATCGGGCCTAAGACTTAAATTAGGTGATTAGGTCACACTTTCGAATCATCAGCTTCAGTACTTCCCATATAGCCATCTCAACTGGGAGAAGAAATATGAAAACGAGATCAGATCTCATGGCAAGAAAAAGAATAAAGCACATCTGTGTTACTTTCTCCTTACTATCCATTACATTTTAAAGGTAAGGAATGAGAAAAATGTCTGAATGACCTTACTACAGAACTTTCCAACTTCTTGTTCAGTTTATCACAGGGTCAACTCTGAAAACAAATAAAATCTTGTTTAAAAAAGTTCTAGTAAAGTTAAAGACAATTTTTTGTGGCTACCTAATATACAAAGTGTAAAAAAGTGCATGTTCTTCATTGCTGAATTAATTTTTGGAAAGTGATTGTATCAAACTATATAACAAGCAAATTCATATTCTTGCTGCTTCTAAACTGCACGATAGTTTCCAAAACATACTGAAAGTAAAGGAAATGTTTTCTTCCTTAGGAGACCCCACTGCTTGTAATCCACAACAGTTTGTCTTCTGTTTCTTATGCTGATTTTGTAAAAATTAAAATCCAGTTTGCTGAAATAGTTAATTTGTATTGAAAGTGTCTTACTCCAACTGAGCAGTGACTGAAGGTAGTATTTTGGAATACAAACACTTATTAAATTCAGCGTCCCCCCACCTTTCCAGCACACTGGTCACGTAAGAAAAACACTAAAGATCTTTAAGAACAAAACCCGACAGACATCCTTTCAGACTGCACAACAGTATCATCCACATTAATTCCAGAGGTTAGAGGAGGGGAAGGGGGATGCACAGAAACAGGAACACAGTATCTGAGAGCGAAGGCGAAGCAGCGTTCAGCCGAGAGATGAGAATTGCCAAACCTGTCTCCGGGCTGCGGTTATCCTTCCCTGACCCCTCGGTGCGCGCTTCGGGAGGGGAAGCCGCACAGCACAGCCCCACCAGGTGCACCTTCCAAGGCTCCAGCCCACCGCTACATCAGCCCGGGGCCGGTCCGGCCCCTCAGCGCTGTCCTGCCCGCCTGGAGCCGGGGCTGTCGAGCATCCCGGAGCGCCCGCTCCGCTCCAGCCTCGCTCCGTCCCGCCCGCGCCTACGCCACTGCCCGGTGCGCTCAGTGAACCAGCGAATTGCGCATGCACACAGCAATTAGCGGCGCTCAAATTAAAATACAATTTTTAAAAAATTAAAAATAAGGAAAAAACAATTATCATACCTTATAACTAGACCTATTTTTTTTCTTTCTTTTCTTTTTTTTAAGCAACCAGAACGGCATCCAAGGGGGGCGGTGGCGGGCCCGGCTCCGCGGCGCCGCTGCCAGGTGAGGCTGCGCCCCGCGCTCTGCGCTCGCCCGGGCGGGCGGGGCCGGGGCAGCTCTCCCGGGCTTTGTTACTGACAGCCCCTCCGGGCTCTTTATAGGCACGGTTCGTAGGTGAACGATTAAGAAATAATAATCTGATCGCAGAGAACCGCTGGGAGTTGCTTTTGCCTGACTGGACTGGGATGCACGAAGCGCTGCTGCTTCCCAGTCCCAGCTGCCGATTGATTCCGCTGGCTCAACAAAAGCTCCTGTTGCTTTCCTCTTGTCTTCCCGGTGTTTGAAGTGGCAGTAGTACTGCTGGTACGCGCTGGCTGATCTTAAGATCGGTTGATAAAGGCATGAATACATGAAGAAAATCCCCTGGGGATTTAGTATACGGGCGTGTTTGTTTTTGAAAATCCATGCATAGTAGCAAGCCTAACCAAGTCTGGTGAGGTCTGAAAAGCACCATTCTGCTAGCTCTCTGCTTTAAAGAAGTCCTAAACCAGCCCTTTTGTTCCCAAAACAGCATAAAAGAATTTGAGGATTCCTTCTATTTCCCTAATGATTCCCCGTATTGCCCACAGTCACTTTTTCAGACTTTGTGAGGGGACCTAGGAAGAAGGCTTCCCTTCCCTTTCCCTTTTGCCTTTGCTTTCCTCTTTCCTTTCCCATTCACTTTCCACTTTTCTTAGAAAGCTTTCAATAGCCAAAAGCACTGAAAGCATAGAATTTCAAATATTATTATCCACTAAAAATGGATGTGAGTTTACATTTTTGAGAAACTGTCTAATTTAATGATCTTTAATTCTTTTTCCTTAGGACCCTCATTCAGCACATAGACTGGACAGAGCTCATTTGAAAAGCAGCTGCTTAGAGACTGAATTTAAGCTTTTTATTCAATATGTTATTTACCTCACTCTTTTCAGACTCTGCTGAGAACAGAATTATTAATTTCTGGGTGGGAGGTATAAGTACAAAGGGACCAAGGTTTTGCTTGGGACACCTGCTCTGGGGTACATCGGGTGTGGGTTTCAGAGCACAGCAGAGTGGTAGTGCATGCAGATCACAATCCCTGTGATTCTGCCTGTGCCCAGGAATGGATGCTCCAGACTCCTGCACATCTGAGCCCGGATCCAATATGCTCCCCAAAATGAGAACCATTCTTAGAGTGAAAAGCATTCACAATCCCTGTAAATTAGCTTCACATGACTTAACTAGCATTGTGTAGGAAATCCGTCACACCAACGCAACAGTAGAGTCACATTTTCCAGGGAAATCTAAACAAGTCTTAATCATTCTCTCCCATTTCATATTCCTTTATCTCATTTACTAAATACTTTCCAAAAGATGAAGCTGGGGTCCTACAGAGAGATTGTTGCTTCTTGTGTGCAAAGCTGATGCATCTTGGTATGTTTCTATTTTTCCAGTGTCAGAGGAAAGGTTTCTGTACGAAATGTGTTTGATTGTGCAATTACAAATGATCACATGCATTGAGCAGACCAGTGTTCTGCTTACTCTACTTACTGTGTCCTTTGCAATCCCAACAATTGTTTGGTAGACCTAAATATTCTTTAAAAAGAGGAAATTGCATACACAATGGCAAACACTAAGATATTGATTATTGAAATGTAATGATGTGGCATTTTACAGGCACTTTAACAGATTGTCAGAAGAGCTTAGATCCTTTGTATGGCCTGCATAGAAGTCTGCACTCTAAGTTAACAAAATAATTTATAGCAATAGCAGGGTGTCAGCCTCGAGGCAGTTTGATACTAGAAAGGCACAGAGCACTTTGCAAGCAAGTTTCAAAACTATCTGCTGACAGAGGGGTTTGGCTGTGATCAGCAGCCAGGAGCAAGGCTCTGTTCCACCGGCGCTGCTGGCTCGGCAGGAGGATCTCTGGTCACACAGCCCATCCCAGCTGGCTCTGAGCTTTAGCCCATTGCACAGCTCATCCCAGTCCCACTGCACCCGCTGCTGAGTCCCAGGTTCTCCTCACCTCTGCACTCCGTTTCTAACGCCCACCTCTCCCAGGTCAACAACCCTTCTAGATGTCCTCTCGTGTCTGCTCTGGCTGTCCCTTTGTCTTGTGTTGCCACGCTTGGGCCAGGCTGGCACTGCAAGCGACACATCTTCCCTCATCTGTGTTTTCATGGTCTCAGCTCTGAGCAGAAAGGTCAGGGATGGCAAGAGGATGTTAGAGAAAGTGCAGTGTAGTAGTGGTGAGCCTACACACCTGCACTGGTTAAGTCTGTACCACCATGAGATTTCATAATTAAAGTATTGTCCCGTCACCATTTCAACTACTCTGGGTACCCACCACTACGCTGATACCAGACCTACAGGGGATGTCAGGTAGGATGTTACAGCAAAGGTCAAGCAGGCCTTTAATATTTACAGCTTTTCTTTTACTGCTTAGAAATCACATTATGTATCTATATAAAAATAGAAAGGTACTTCATATGTTGTTATTTCTCAAGAGTACCTCAACTTTAAGTCACTTCAAAGTCTGGGAAAATTTAACTTGCTCATGAATTTTTTTGTTCATATTTTCATTGGGATGAAGTAGTTCAAGTAATGCATTCCTGAGTAAATGAGCACTTGCAACATTGTGAGAGCAGATAAGAAAAGCAACAAGAAATAAAAGCAGTAGAGGGAATAGATAGGAATCCCAAATTTCAAATCATCTCTGAAAGTCAGAAATGATACTTTGCATCTGGCATGATTGCCTACTACAGAGGAGCGTAACTGGGAAGCAAAAGATGGAATTGGAAATAAATAAAAATTTAATGATGTGCTAATAGACTACACATTTCTTTGATAAGCTGCTCTCTTTAAAAATTTCCTAAATATGCACAGCAATAGATTCCTCTTGTAGATCTTAGAGGCTTGTAACAAATTATTGCCTGATTATAAAATTCTCTGTAAACAGAGTTTTGTAACCTTCCCAGCAGACTGCCCCTGCTCTCGGTTGCCTCTTTACCTTCAGTGCAGAAACACATGTAACATTTATAGTGAAGGCAGAGAGCTTGCAACTCTCTCCAAGTTCTCAAACATGTTACAAAAAACCCAAAAATTTCTGTTTGTGCAAAGCAAAGCTTTTCCTAAATTTGTGTTTACTTACATACATGAAAAGGTACACTGTGTGCTTGCCAGACTTTTTTATTTTTTGTCCACAAAAGCTTCAAAGCAGTGAAAATCTTCCATCATGATTTTGTTTTTCTTTTTTTCCCTTCTCTTGTTTAAGTCAAACTCATTTGGTAAGTCAGACCTGACCTCCACTTTCTGCTTACAGTTGTTTGCTCTGAGTGCAACAGATACAAATTGATTGAGTGACATCTTGATAGAATGTGAAAATTTTGAATATTTAGGGAGGGAAGAGGCTGATTTTAATTTGCTGCTGAAGATATAGTGAGCAAGGTGATCCATTGAGCCTTTTGGAGAAGAGAAATAAATAATGAAGACAAATGCAGTAAATTCTTGAAACATGACTTTGTAGGAAAAGCCTGAGAAAAATACTTCAAGTTGGACTCTGAGCTGTTGTATCTCAGGCAATACACTTTATATGGCATACGTCATGCACATTAAAAAACTTCATTTGGTGAGCTGCCCTGACAACTGGCTTTGTTCACCTTTGTTCTTATTTAAAACAGGTTGTTCCATGCAGCTGTTAAAGAAAATGTGTGCACACACACACGTTTGCACACAGGCTTTTTTATTACCCCTCAGATCTTTCAGAATAAGTCCTGCTGCCTAGGTTTTAAATTATTTTTCTGTTTATTACAGCATGAAAATCACCCTACATTGGGATCTGCTGCTTTTTGTCAAAGCATGATTCAAAAGTTTAACAAAAGCATTTCTGCCTCTTTTTTTTTCCTGTTGCACTCTACCCCCTTCCTTTTGGTTTTCTGCTTTCTTAGCACTTGTGTGTATCCTTTCGATAGCTGGAAAGCTCAGCATCTCCAATACTGCTGGGATTATTTTAAGTAAAAGTGATTACAGCTGAAGCAGGACCTGCCTGTGTCATGATTATTGCTTCATAGTATGATTTGGTCATATTTTGGGAATAAGCACCAGGAGTCTCATAGAAGCCTGTTGTGGCCCTTCAACAAGAGCGTCTTGGGAGCCAAGGGAAAAGGTGTCCTGGAGCTCAGACAAGGACACTTGGCAGGATGCCACTTGCTGCTCTCTGTGCACCCCCACTGTTAGTGCTGGCTGCTTCACCTGGCTGTGCTCTGCCAGAGCACCTCCCCAACGCTGTCTGCCTGCCCTGCGCTCCACCCTTGTTCTTCTAAGTTACTTGCGTTTGAGGTGCTAAGTGTTCATGGGGAAAAGTTAGATGGAAGAGTGAGCTCAAGTCTTTAAAAGCAGGGAGAAGCATGCCTATTCTCAGTTTACCCAGAGAGAATTAGTCTTTTGGGAGTGTCTTGGCCTCTTTTGCTCCAACTTGATTTAGGATGTGAAATTAATCCTGAATGATTTTCTCCTTTCTGTTGCTTTTGTTCTGTTGGCCTAAACCTGTCTCTTTGCTATTCCTCATTTTTTACAATCCAGGTCCATCAGTTCAGTTCTTGCCCCATTGCTCTCACTCCTGCTAACCTTTCCTGGACATTATTTTCTTTGGTGCTTCTTCCCACTGACTCTTCCTTCAAGCAAGGTAACCCAGTAACTCACTGGGATTGAAAGGCACCTGGGTCCTACACCTAAAACTAAAGGTTGTCTACCTCACTGCTCCGCATTTGATACACCACTGGAATATAGTATTTGATAGAGTGAGTAAAACTAGTGGGCAGGAAAAATGAAAGAAAACAGGATTCAAAGAATTCCTGCTTCATTTTAACATCAAACCATACAAGTGATGGTGTGTCTGGAATCACCATGAGAGGGTTGCAAACACTGGAAAGTGTACCAAAATAAAAAGAAAAGAGTGACAAAATGTAAAGTCTGGATTTAGGAAATAGCATCATTAATATTGTCGTAGCTTTTGCATGCAATTGCACGCACTGGGCTGGTCAAGCATGGAGGATGTCACACAGCTGTACAACAGCAATGCAGCTTGAGAACAAGTAACTGTTCAAGTGAAGTCAATGTAGAAACTCATCTCTGTCAATGCATCTCAGACTTTTTTAGAAATACAGCCTTTGTGTGCACTTGTTCATATCATATTCAGCCACCTTGGTCACAGTGACATAAGAATAATACACACCTATAAAAGCAGAGAAAAATAATCTAATGAAGATTCCTTCTTGATTTTTAAATTACTTCCTTGTGAGTGTCATATTATCAATGATTTAGCAAATAATGAATCCTCAGAAAAATTTTCAAATGCTATAAAAGAGCAGCCAGCAGCTGCTTTTATGATCTAGAGAGGGACTGATAGATTTTAACAACATCAGCATTGAGTAATCCTGGCTGTCACATCACATCCTAATATGCCATGTCCCAACTCTCAGTCTGAAAGGCTGTGAAGGTATTTCCATTATTTTTGGTGCCAGGACCCTCAGCTCTTGCCCCAAACACAAAAGAGCATATGCTTGCCCACCACATCCATCCCACAGCCCCACCTTTGCTACTGCTTTTTGCTTGTGTTCTGGAGGTGCAGCATAAATGGGCACCTCTCCCTGAAAAAAAAAAAAAAAAAAAAAAAAAAAAAAAACAAAAAAAAAAAAAAACCCAAACCCATCACAACTGTGAAAAAGCACCAAATAAGCCCCCTGCACCTAAACAAAGTTTTTTGATTACCACATAGCTATTTACTACAGCTCATGTAATTCTAAGGTTTGCTGATTACATTAGATTTTTGTCTGTTGAGAGGCAATTAGAGAAGAGTCTGTCCCCACAGCTCCCCTCCCCAGCCAACACACACAGCCTAGACTCACCCAAGGTTTGAGCCTGCAATTTTAACCTTTTACTTCTAGTTGCTTAGAGCAGAATCCGAAAAATACTCCCATAAATATCTGGAATGCAATCAATGAAGAATTTAAAAAGGAAAAGATACAGAAAACAAAGGAAAAAAACTCAAAAAAACCCACCCAAACCCAAACCAAAAATACACAGCCAGTACACATATAAATATGAATGGTCACAGGTGTCTGATTTTTGAGTAGATCTGTATTTTTGTTGCCCAGATTTGCTGTTGCGCATCCTTGGTAGTCCCATCATCTTGCCTGAACTGAGCATCATTCTTCACCTGAAGTTATTTGGGCCTTATGAAGTACATGTCTTTAAAAGCCAGGGTTTTATTTTGAGGACAAGAGAGACACGGACCTTGCACAAGAACAGGAGCTGTCAATGCTTCCATTCAAAGAAACACTTACTTGCACCAGCCCCTGTGCATGCCTTGCCACAAAAACAGCATGTGTGGTTTTATTTCTCTCCTCAGTCTGAAATACTTCTAGCTTGCACTTCACCTTTCCGAGATCATGTCCTGACTGTAGCCTGTTGAGTATATGAACAGCAAAAATAAAAAGGACAGGGAAAACTCAGGTTCCAAGATGGAGAGCAAGCAAGGAGAAACTGGGCCAGTTTCATACAGTAAGTGGGAATTAGAAGGTGCTGTGTTTGCTTTTGTCTTCAAATTTCTTTGTTCCATATCTGTATTGCCCTCTAAATAACTGCAGGGCTTATGCAGTCTGGCCCTATTGCTCTCTAATCAGTTATTCAGTTGTTAGCTGTTGACTTCCACTGAGCTTCCTCACTTACAAATCACTATTGGTTTTTAAAATCTTCTAGTGACGTAAGTGCAAATGATGCCTCATGCACAAGGAGGGAAAAGCTTACAGCCTCCTTGGTGGAATCAACAGGCAATACTGACCAAAAAGAATGCAAAACACAAAGGGATAATTTGACTGTGGAAAAATGCAAAAAATTATAGTCATTAAAATGATTGCTATTATTATTGCTGTTTTTATAATTATTATTGTTATTGTTGTTATTATTACTATTATGGTTCATTATTATTGTTGTTGTTTTTATAACTATTGTTATTACAATTGCTATGATGAACCAAAATGCATATAAGTTATATAAAATATTATTTTACAGGAAATATATAGTGCTGACAAGTTAATTTTCTGGATAGCAGACTCCCTTGCAGAAGCAATAATTTCACCCAAGAAACTGCTGTACGTAATACATTTATATATGCATGTATAGACTTCTACAGGTACAAGTATACACGCATTTCGGAATTCCTACTCTGATTCTATTAATCCCATTAATCAAGAAGAGCTCTACCGACTTCAAAGGAATTGCAACAATGCCAACTTTTGTGCTCATAAAATCCAGCATCAGGATTATTTCCTAAGACCCGAAGAAGATGGATGTAGAAAGCTTGGGTGTGCCAATGGTGGGCACAAGGCAATGGTGCTTGTCACTGAAAGCGAGTTGGAGTGACAGCACTTGTTCTGTCAGGTGAGGACACGAGGCAGAGGAAGCAGGACAGACTCTCCTCGCTCTGCTCTGCTGCAGGATGAGCTGTGCCCATGTCACATGAGCTGTTCTCCACGCTGCCTTTGGCTGCGACAGACAGCGCTCTGCCCCCGCTGGTTTTGGAAACCA
This sequence comes from Pyrgilauda ruficollis, assembly GCF_017590135.1. NCBI lineage: Eukaryota > Metazoa > Chordata > Aves > Passeriformes > Passeridae > Pyrgilauda > Pyrgilauda ruficollis. The sequence goes on from NW_024525490.1 coordinate 11,573,465, forward strand.
GGGCTGTATCCCAGGCAATAATTTTTAAAATGAAAAAATGTTGAAAGCTATGCATCATTTTAAAACAAGTTAAGTCATCTAGGAAAAGCCTGACATTTAAATGATGAAAGAGAATGCATCTATCCCTTTCTGCTTTCTCTGAAAATGAACTTTTTAAATGGAATTGTACAGGAACTTTCATTCTATGATATGTGTACTTGTCACCAAGAGATACTTTTTCAGCTGTGACATAATTGCTATCATCAGAAAAACATTGCTGTCATTCTGCTATAATTTAGCCTCATTTACTGCTCATTTCTTTATCTTTCCTCATTAAGGCATTACATGTTCAGCTACGTTACTATTAATTATTCCCTAACATAAGCAACTGCATAACAAAGCTGTGTGAGTAATTGATTTTTCAGTTGCAGAGCTAAACGAAAAATTAAAAAATATATTTTAAAAAGCTTTTTCTTTTTCTCTCATTCAAGTGAAAAAAAGTGTTTCATGTGGATTTCAGTGAAACACTTGTTTGTTTCAGATCAGTAATTTCATTTCCATTTTTGTCATCTTAAGAAAAGCAGGGGATAGAATGGACTGTAGCTTGGCCCAATTCACCAAACCAACAAGCGAAAAATCCTTTTTCAGAAGATCAGGTGATCTTCTGGGACCAGTGAATTCCTCTGTCTGAGAAATTTGAATACTCAGGCCCTGACCTTCAAGAAGATTTTCATCTCTTTGGTGAAAAGAACCCAAAATTATGCAAGTGACTTGTAAAATAGAACAATTTTTCCCAGGAAGAATGGGAACAGACAACCCAAGGAACCAAGTGATGTGACCAGGAAGGCCTCCTCTGAAAGGCAGATTCAGGTCCCAACAAGTTGACAGAAGGATTAAAAGTCTGTCGTGGTCCAGGTGAGTGGCATAATCACAGGGTTATTTTATATGTTTTTTTTGAGTAACTGGTCTTGTGAATTAGGTCACTAGATTTTCTTTGCTGACATTAATAATAGTCTTACTTACAAAATGGTATGTCTTAATGAGTTTTTTAAAAGTTAGTTGAAATACTCCCTATGGCAACACAATAGTCAGGCACCTACTCAAGTACCTTACAAATAGCTGGTGAATTATACATTCTGCATTTCTCTGCCCTCACATTTGCACAGGCCTTGGCAAATTTCACAGGAACACTTCGTCTGGATATTTGCACCCCCTGGATTTTTTGTTTCTGCCTTAAGATTTCTTCACATACAATCCTTAAAAAGAAATGAAAACTGAAATGATGCAAATATAAAACTCAGTATTTCTAATCTCCACTGCTGCTGGAATTGCTGCAGGAAGGGGAAGCAATGTACGACTTAGCACCCTTTTGGGGAAAGAAGATGGAAAAAGCATTACATCTGTTTAGGGTTAGGAAAGCTTCTATATAGGCTCACTGATTCAGAATTCACTGATTCAAACCCCCCTAGTCAGATGATGTCTTGAGATTCTTGATACAACTTATGGAAGTTATCAGACCATACAGAACAGGTCTTGGATATTAGTAGGGCGTTAGGGCAGTAGGTCATATACTTCACTAATTAGACTGTGCATCTCTGCACAGGTAAACTTTCATTTAAACGTAAAGCAAATATCCAACATATTCAAGTTCGAGAGCCAATTATATATTTATACTTGTAAATAAGTGGTATCTATTTAATTTTTTTAGAAATCCACTGAAACCTGGCATTTCAACTGAAACCTGTTTCTAATCTTACTGAATGAGGAAGCAATTTTCCCTACATGACCCTGATTCAATTCTTGTTTTCTTTGCCTAAAAAACGACAAGTTAAAAAGATGGCCTCAGTAGAGCTGCGAACTGATATTTATTTCAGTAGTATAATAACTCTGAAACATGCCAAAGACCTCCTAAATGTTCAAATTGTTACCTATTGCACCCTGGACAGAGATTGAGTTCGTGAGTAGATTTTGAATGAAGTAATTTTTTCCCTCTCTCTGACCCTGGGTGCGTTTGAATTGATGATTTTAGCAAGCAAACTTGCTAGGAATAATGAAGTACATATAGTTTTGTATAATAATTCTCTCTCAAGGGCTGTGAAGCTGATGCCTACTTAGAAAAAAATTTGGAAAAGTAGCTGAAACAACACATGATGCCATTTTATATAATCCCAGAAGTGACTGAAAGACTGGACAGTTTTGAGGGCTATCCAAGTGTAAAGAGATGGATTTGGATTAGTCCCAGCTCACATTGTGTAAGACTTGCAATACTTTCATATTGTTTCTCCACAGTCAGATGTAACTGTTTGTTCTCTCCTTTTCAAATTACCTTTGGAACCATTTTGTTGGAAGCTGGGACCAGATTCATGAGTTAAAACATAAACTTTTGAGTTGTCTCTGCCTTGCAGTCAGCTAGAGCTGTAAAACGGGACCTGCAAAATGGATGGTCTTCAGATTTACTTAACTGTGCAGAAATTGTATTTGTCGTTGCCAGGTTTTTTAATTCATTTCTTTTAATAGACTACCCCAGAATTTCTGATCTGTGACCCTGTGAATATATTATATTGACAGAAAATAACCAGCTTCTCCAAACCATACCGATGGCATGTCAGCCTGAAAAGAACAAAAATGCACTGCTGCCCTTGTCTTCTACATTATAATATTAAAAGCTTAGAGATGCACTTACTGAAAAGTAGACAGAGTGACTCAGTGCTCTAGTAAGGCCAGTAATGTGTGGTAAAATGAGTAACTGCTGTAAGCAATGGTGAAATCGGTTTGGGATGGCTTTTCCTTTTTTTTGGTCACAATTTGGAAACCAGGGCACAGAAACAATCTCCATATGAGAAAAAAAAAAAGCCAGAGTACAAATATGGCTAAAAACTCTTGGGGGGAAAAAAAAAGAAGACAGCAAAAATGTTTCTGTAAAGCAACTTAATTTCCAGACTTTAGAGGAATCACCAACAGATTGCAGTTACAGGCCAAAATCTGTGTTATATGTTTGCAACTTATACCTCACCCCAATACTTCTGTATGGGCCTATTCTTTCCGCAGAATTTGCCTTTATGGTGGTAAATCACAGAAATTTATTAGTCCTGAACACTTTATATTTTTGGCTGGATTGTTCTCTAAACAAGTAATTGACTGATGGATACTCTGCCCTGCTGTCATCCTGCCAGCTCCTTTCTTTTACAGTCTTCATAAAAATCGAGGGAAAACACAAACTGGAAAGGCAACACACACAAAATCTCCAATTTATATCACACTCCAGCCTTTACACTTGCTTGGATCCATGAAATACAGGGAAACAAAAAGGCAAGCACTTCCCAATGGAAGGCTTGGTGCTGCCGTCTCGTGGGAAAAGGGAGAAGGGAAGCTTTGGTAATAAAAGCAGAAATGCAAGAAGGGGAGAAAAGGGAGTTTGAAAACTTGTTAACATCAACACTCACATTTTTGTTTCAAGAGGGCTGTGTGCTTTATTGCTCACAGATCAGTTTCCTTTGCAGGTGATGTGGGCCCAGAATTACATCACCAGCAGAGCAGCCAAGAGCATCTCGGTGCCAGCATGACTGAAGTCCAGAGGAATGTATTATCACAGACCTCCGAGGGCCTTGCCAGTGCATTCCTTGCTGGGGGTGCTGCAATGGGGAAGGCAAAGAGGAGACAATTTTACGTGAAGACTGAAAGGGAACTTTGTGGAGGAAAGAGCTGGGGTCACAGTCTTGCTGTCTCCTCTAGGCAGATCTAATTATGGCCATGTACTTCAAAAAGAAGGTTTAACTAAAACCAGATTTAGCAGGGCAATGCTTAGGAAGTACAGACTGAATCCTCAGCCTTTCCTTTGAGGAAAACGTGAAATGCTTCAGTGCACTGAGAACACTTGCAGTGGTTAAAAAGAATAATTTGAAGCACTGAGGAAAGCAAGAACCAATATTAAATCCTCATCACTTCAGTGAAGTCTTAAAATAAAACATATCTATCCTTTAGCACAGACAACGCTGAGATACTGGGTGTATATTTCCTGATCACTGTGTGGTGGGGTGACAGAGTGTCAGCAGTCTCAGGGATCATGCTGGAAATGATCAAATGACACACAAAGCAGATGGATCCCCCATAACAGCTCCAACAGAGCCTTTCTGCCACATCACACCCTCTGTCTGGCAACCCTCGTCTCATCCATATAAAAGAAATTCCCTCCTCCTCCCATTTTTTCAGGCTTTCAGGCTATTTCTTCTATCCATTCTGGATGGTAGGACTGGCTCAGTGGTCTTCACCTCAAGCTTCTTTCTGAACTTTTAAAATCAATGGGAGCATTCCAGTGCTTTTAATAGGAACAAAATGTGCTGTCAACCAACAGGATTAAAAGAAGGGTACAAGAAAAAATTTTCAGAGATTAGCACCTCTAAAAATGTCAGCATTTTAAACCTCATCTCCTAGGTAAATCAAAACGTCAAAGAAATGCTGAGATTACAAAGATCTCCACCCTTTTCCACCAGGAAAAAAGCCCTGCTGATCAAATTAAAAAGTTTATATTTGATAAACTAAAGATTTCCCCCCAACCCTGCCCCCAGTTCCCTAAAAGGGAAAGCAGCAGGGCTGGGACTAGGCAGCACAGAGAACAGCCAAGTACCATTTCATGTTAAGCCTGCTTTATACAAGAATTTTTGGGGTCATGAAGTACTAATAGCTGGTTTAACTGTGCCCAGCTCAGCCCAAAGTCACGCCACCAGCTCCCTCCCCAAAGCACAGCTGAAGTTCATGAGGGTGCCTGTGCTGGGAAGACTAATTTTATCCCTGAGGTTGCTGACGCCTGCTCTGCTGCTCTCCAAGAGCCACAGCATCAATGCAGTTCTGATCAGACCCTTCATTCTCCACCTCTCAGACCAGAGACTCCTCACACCACCATCTATCATCCAAGTCTTTGAGGGGGCCTGAGGGCCTTCAGCTCCTCTCCATATTCCTCAGCCTCCTCAGCAGGCTCCAGGAAGATGTCTGCTTCTGCATTCCCCAGAGTCAGAGATACCCAAGCACAACTTGATGTTAGAGGAGCAGCAGCAGAGGTGGGCAAGCATTGAAAAGGGAAATTTGATTGCATAGAAAAATAGAAAATACTGTCCATAACTTTCAAGCCTCATTAGATACTATTATAGCATACTATAGGGAAATTTGCAAAACGCTTCAGCCACCATGCCCGTAGAAGCACCGTCCACTAAAAGTACCAGATTTCTTTCATCTCCACCTGGAAAATGGTCATCACTACTCTTTTCCTGTAACACGCAAACCTTTTTCACAGTCTTGCTTCAGGACAGTTGTGCTTGGTCTTGCAGAGCCAACAGCAACAGTGAGGCCCTTCAGCCTTCTCCATTTACCCCCACGTCCCCAGCTGTCTGCATTTTGAATATCCCAGTGCACAATTTTCTCTTTTTCATACTTTTCATGTGTCATTATTTTTGAGAAATCATGTTTTCCTGTTACTTCCTTCCTGTATGAGGCTGGCCTAATAATTAGTCACTCATTGGAACTGTTTGCTTTCATATCATGTTATTGTAGATGGATTAGAGATAATGTATGAAAGCACATGTAAAAAATATTCCAAAGTAAATACATTAAGAGAGAGTTAGACATACGTTAGAACTGAGGCATATTTCTTTCTTAAAGAGTCCCCTTTTTGCTTTGTTCAAACTTTCACAAGACGTGAATAAAAGCAGACGTGGCCTGCGAAAGTTATGTAGACAACAATGGTTAGGGAAGATTGATAAAATACTGTGAGGAAAGAAACTGCTGAAATTATTTAGAGCCAATATAGAAATTATTACTTCTCTCATTGTAGCAGACTGCTGTGAGATGGCCATCCTGCAGCACTGTTCTTCCTCTGGCTCGCCCTGTCTCATTAACATTATAACTGCGAGTGAAGCAGAGTGGCTGACGGGCAAAGTTCAACTCTGTGTCCCTTTTCGTTTTCATGGAGACTACAAGTCTGTTCAGCTCTTAATAAAATAACCCTCAAAGTACCACAGTAAAATGAATTATATGTATAGTGATACTTACAAAACAAGAATGCCTATGCAGGACCTTGAAAAATGCCTTTGGGCAAGTCAGTTCTCTGTCCCAGTATGTAGACTGAGTATGAGTTTCTTGTATGCTTTAATCTGTTGCAACTTAATTTTTCCACTTCAAACTCTTTCTTTTTGAAAAAATCTATTGCCACTTTGGGGCTTTCCTAAGAAGTCATCCTATCTTCCTCTCTTTCTTTGTGAATATAGCTGTCAAACAATACTACTTCTAGTTTTTAATATCTACAAAGACGTGGGTGCAGCCTCAGTTTCATGTGTACTCTGAAAACAAAGGTAAGAAATTGAGATAGTTTAAGGCTTGATGCTTAGCATGTGGTTTCTAGCCCATCCTGGTTTTGCCAATCTGCTCTGCAAGTGATCTGAGAGGAGGAACCTGAAGAGGGAGGTACATGCATCTTGGTTTTCTATGTTTAGCTGCACATCATGTTGTCTCTGCTTGGTCACTACTATCTTGAAACAAATTAGTGTCATAGACAAACAAAGTGGATTAAATAGCAGACATCAGATTTCTGGTGTTAACTTGAAGTTTGAGAGAGCAGGAAGGGTAAGAGGAAATGCCCACAGATACAGGACATGATATCTTAGTGGTAAGACAGAAAGCTCTTTAATCACTTCATTGAAGGAAGTCAATTCAACCCAGGTCATAATAGTAGACTATTTAGTGACTTTCACACATTGAGAGGGAATAATAAGAAGGCAACAATTGTCAAATTAATGTGAATATTAAAATGTAAGAACAAATGTAAATGGTATTTTAATACCATTTTTGTAGCATTTTAGTGGCTGCATGTCCACATATACATGGATATTCAGCATAGAGACAAAATGTCTTCTATGAGAATCAGATGTGAAGTTGCTCCTTATTTGAAAATACATCTTTTATTTCTTAAAACATATTTTTTTTAAATGTGGTTTTACATTTTTTTTCTTTTCTACTGTGAGAATCAATTTGCTAAGATGCAGCAGCATTTTTTTTCTTTAAAGTTTGCCAATCAACCCAGGAAAGTAAAGACAGAACAAAACCAAAACCTTTTAAACCAGGAAATACGGTCACTGTAGCTCACGTGCCACCTACTCAAAGTTGGCACTGAACTGAGTTCAGGAAATACACTAAACAGTTTTGCTCCTGGCTTTTTGCAAATGTCTGCCACAAGCCTGTGGTTTCCTCAAAAGCATTTCTTCTTTGAACTTGCCTTAAGTATTTTTCTTAGAGCCTTTTCTTTTTTTTTTTTAAAAAAAAAAAAAAAAAAGAAAAGAAAGAAACACAACATGGATTAATTTCAAGCAGTTTGGTATAAGAAAAAGAATTTCTTATTGAAAAACTGAGGGTGTTACTGAGTGCTCAGTCTTCAGCTAAGGTAGATGATCTTTCTTTTCTTAGAAACAGAACAAATTAGTCGTCGAACAAACAGGATAAACACTCAAAAAAAAAAAAAAAGAAATGTGGGGTGTATGAAACTGTGAGATAAACACCGTAGATAGTCCATCACAGGCTGGGCACATTTTGTAATGCATGGTAATATTTTCTTCCAGATAACTTGCCTGAGGCATGCGTCTTCAAAATATGAAAAAGAATGCAAATGGTTTGTGACTTTGCAAGCCTAAACGCAAAGGGCAAGTCCCACCACTTGTGTGCCAGTATCCTAATGTGTGTTGTGGTTTTCCTTGCCTTGCCCTCCTGCTGTGACAACAGTGCTCTGTCCTTCACAAACTTGGCACTTAGCTAAGCAAGCCAGTCCCAAACTTAGCCAACATAAGTAACATCTGATCAAAAGCTACCTGGAGGTGAACCCAAAATGGGCATGACTAATTCAAAACAAATTTGTTTCTTAAGTTAAGCTCACACTACAGGAACGTTCACTGGTATTCCTCCAGCTCCAGACTTGCACAATAACGTACTTACAAATGACATAAGTGGACCGAACATTTACAATTGTTTTACACGTAGTTTAGTGTCATTTAAATGCAGAAAATACCTGGCTGTGTCACTGGTGAAGGGATGAGCACTGGGACACTGGGGTTGGTCTTTTACTCACCTCTCCCGCTCCTGTTCCAAGAGGTTGGTAAAGTCATCGCTCTTGTTCATGTAATCTGTATGTTTATGTTTCTCATTCTCTAGCTCGTAAACGGTGCGGCGATGGCACTTCTCTGCCAACAGGAGCTGTTCCAGCATGCGCCGGTACGTCTCCTTCTGCTTTTCTTCAAGTCTGTCCAGCTGGATTGTAGGAAAGGAGAACAGACTGTTTTAAAGGTCTCCTTGCTTACTTCATCTGATTTATTGACCAACAATGTTGTGTTTGGTAAATGCAAGTCCCATAATTTTAGGTCTTGGGTTTTACATAAAGCAGTGACTAGAAATAAGAATAACTGCCCCGTGAAAGTAATGATTTATTTGGATGACATATTAGCAATAAACATTTGCACAGTTTTCAGATACACAAAGGACAGAATTTCACTTAGTTTTAGGGTAACAAATAATATTGTTGCAGTGCTGTATTTCCCCTGCAGTAAGGTGCTGTGCACGCTTTCTTCATTTCACCGGGAAAAAGCTGTAGCTCAGAACTCAGAGCCTGGGAGCCTGAATTCACACACCTCTATGGGGACTGGACACTTGCATGTGGAGCATAAAGTGTAATCTGAAGGCTGAAACTTGAGTTACACATCTTTAACACACCTGTTAAGTCTGCTGAGATAAAAGATCCAAATTATTTCGCCTCTGTCCAGATTCAGTTTTACATAACCAAATGCAGTTAAATATAAGCCTCAGGAGTTTCTCCTCAGCCTGTTTTTTGACAGAAATTCTCTTTGTTTATTCACAACCCTTTACCCATTTTGTCTTCTGCACTTTTTTCTTAATTTAATATGCCAACTGTTATTCAAACAAACATTAAAACCAGGGAGGTGTATCTAAAAAATTGCCAGGGCACTCTAAATCCTCCACGGCTATTCATGTTGCTCCTTTTACTGTTTCTTGGGTGCAGATGACCAACTCCAGCCTCCCCCCTGCCAAAGCAACCCTCAGCCTTGGTACTTGTCTGGTTGCTCTGCCCACTCCCAGCCCTTACCCTGTGAGAATCTCATCTTCCTCAGCCCCAGCTGCCCAGGGCTGCTGTTGTTTCACAGCATGTCTCAGTAAACTGAGAGAAATAAGGGAGCAGGAGCACCATGGCAGTTTGCTCTCCAGAAGCTGACCATAGTAGTCAAAGTGAAAAAGTCATTGCATTTTATAAAAGAGCCAGGTTGGGTTCAGCTTTTCAGAACAGATTTTTGCAATTATTTTTTCTATTTTATTTCAATGTAAGCCTTGTGAATCTGCACATGACAAAAGTTTTACATTGAAATCCTGTCAAATTACCAGCTTCTTGCGAAAAAAGCCTTGCTAAGCTCTTTTAATCTTGTTTGAGAGTATTTTATGTGTGCTCCCACATACTACGTTTTGATTTCCTTATTTACTAACATCCCAAAAATTCCAGGAGGTGCTTCAATGAGAATACACAGTACAAAGATATCCCATGGCAGACAGAACTGCTGGTGAACAAATTAAATGTTCTAATTGGATGAACTGTGTTGTTGCATGCTCCTTCCCCATGACCTGGAGTGTTATGAAACTATGAACAGGAGCAATGGCTGTTTATTTTGGCATTCACTCTGGCCTCAGACATTCTCAGGTCTACTCTAATTCTCAGGTCTTCTTGACATTCATTTACTGCTTAAATTTTAAAATAAGGAGTCCTGTAAGTCTCCTTTAGGGGCTGAACTGACTTTGCAGTCCTAGAGTTTAAGTGATGTAAAATGAATATAGATTTATTATCCCATAAATATATCCCATAAATATGGTCAAAGTCAATCTCCAAAGGTCTTATTTTCTTAACTACCCTCATGACAGTGTTCCAGTATGCCAAGAAAATCAAGGAGTAGTTACCAGTGCTGTGAGCAGTAGGGGTTGAAGTGTGTAATTGAAAGGAATTTAAAAACTAGAAATTTAACACCCAAAGATTTTGGTCTTGCTTAACAGTAACAACCCTAAGAAGCATACAACCTCTTTATGGTTTGTGTTCAAATCCAGTGACTTCACTTACAAATTATTCTGAATATGAGTGAACAAGATGTTATTTTCAGTGTACAAATTTTGTGCTATCCTTTTGCATGCTTTGCATACATCCAAAATATATGGAGTCTCACTTCTGGTTAGGCTTCCCCCTGCACAGACATAATGTTGTCAATGAAGAAGTTGTTACCTCTGAAATCGGTTTCTCGTAGACGTCTTCCCCTACAGACTTCTCTTGGGCAAGGATGGCATCCCTGTGTAGCACTCGAAGCACGTTCTCTGGAGTTGCAGACCCATAATGAGCTTCTAAAACTTCAGGTTTGGTTTTCTCTGTCTTCAGCATGTGGATCACATCCTCTCTTGCCTGTAATATTGCAAATCACTATCATGAGTCAACCTGTTAACCAAAAGGGAACATGGGGAAAATAGGGGCATTTCATATGTACAGACTGCATCCAAAAATAAAATACATTAGAAAAATGACAGGCTGTCAATGCAAATATAAAAATTTTGTGAGATCTCAGATTAAACATGATCTGTCCAATACAAATATTGCACTTTAAGGCATGAATTATTCTGTTCCTGCATGGTATTACATTTGAATGTTATGAATTTTTATCTGAGTTGCAACTATAGCCAGGGAACATCATTATTCTTCATACACTGGATCTTGGTTGTTGCCCATGCTGTTCCCTGAAGGGATAAGGAAATGAGGAGAACAAGCAGCACAAGTGAGCTGAACTAATATTTCTCAGACAGCTATTTCCTAGTCACTCCCTAACTGAATTTGCAACTAAATACTCTTTTCAAGTAACTTTTAAAATAATTTTTTCTTAGTTTTTTTCTTTAAACAAAACCCTAGACATGTTGCAGACCCCAGCTAACGAGACATGGAAAGTGTGAGCAGATCCTCCCAGCCATGGAGGATGGCTGTGCTGCTGGAGCCAGGGCTGGGAGCAGGGGTGCACCTGTGGCCAAGGGCAGCCTGGAGCTCCCTGCCCCACGTGGAAGCCCCCAGCATGAGCAAACATCTGGGCATGACTAGACAGCTCTGTGAGGCCACCTGGCTATGAATAAGGAGCATTTTAGGGCTATGCTGTGAACAAACACTTAAGCCAGGGCTCTGTTTCTAATGGTACTTGCCAACACCTGTTAAGCCATCTGTAAAAAGGGGACAGGGCACCTGCTTGTCTTTCAAGGCATGTTTATGAGGCCATAGTCCAGGGAGGGACTGTAAAACCTACAGGTTTTTGGTAGACAAAGGGGAGCTCCTGGATTTCCCTAGAGAACATCTTTCCCACAAGTGCAAATGGATGGGGGAGCAGAAGAGTATGGGCAGTTTTCTCTTGCCTGCCTTCCTGACAACCCATGTGAGCTTGGGAAGTAAATTAAGCATTAAGGAAAGGTTCAGACATGTAAGAAAAAGTCCTTTATAAATTCTGCCCCTATGTAAGCAATGGCTGGTTTGAGATTTATGAACTGACCAACTCTTCATGCTTTTCCATGCCGTTCATAACAGCATTCAGTTCATCCCTGTAGCAAATCTTAAATCTTTACCCAGAACCACAGAGGCACCATAGCTCAACAAAACTACTTGATTTTAAAATAAGCAAGAAAATAATTTTGGGAAATGGCAAAGACCCTTTAGTTTATTTTAATTTTTTATTTAAAACAGTTTAACATGAAAATAAATCATGAACTTCAGGCAAAGATCATGCCATCTACTTAAGAACTAGCCCAATATATATAACATTATGCATAACGTTTTGTCACCTGAAGTAAAATCTTTGCACTTGTCTGCAAGATACAAAATGCAAATTGGAATGGTATTAATCTTATATCAAAATGAGAGTGGGAAAGGTTCATCACTCATGGATGTTACAACTAAGTGAATTATGTGAGCTAGTCCCAAAGAGAGGCAGAAGAGCATGCACACCTCACTACATCACATCCTAAGACTGTGCCATTCTCAATACAGGAAAAATGTTATTTTAGGCAGGTTCTTGACAGGTTTGTGAATGTATTACTTTTCTCTATCCCTGTAGAAATAACAGATGTCCTAGTGTCTTCATCACCATGAGGCCAATACTTCTATATTGAAGAAAAAAACCTGTAAAAGGACTAATAGGATAGCATGGGAGTATGGAGGGATTCCCAAATATCCAGATTTTATGATGTGTTGTCTTAAGCTCTTTTAGGAAGAGGCAGTTCTGAGGCCATGAGGTTCATCCTGTCCCAATGAACTAATTTGGTATCCTGCTGTGTGCTTCCCAGCAGGGGCCCTGTGCCATAGGCATGCTCAGGGAGAGCACTGTGCAAAGGGAGCACCAGCACAGAGGGATGGGGATGAGGGACCAGCTCCCTTCTACCCTCTGCACCAAGGGACACAACCAACCATGTTGAAACATCTTTTTGTTTTGATTCTGTGCACACAAAACTTCATGCCCCACACAGCCCTTTCCTCAGGGACAGGCACACCTCAGTCCCTGTTTGGGAGGAGGAGTTCATTCTCTCACGTTGGATCTGTTGGGCCCCAGATAGCATAATTAAACACTGGCAGGGCTGGGCAGAGCAGAGACAGCTCAGGATTTAACACTGTGAATAGGCAGAGCAAAAGGCTGGACTCCAGTCCCTGCAATGGTTATTTGATACAGAAATAGCTGTGGAGGCAGCTGCTCTGCCCAGCAAGTGCCCCAGCCCCTGCTCAGTTGTGCACTGCCTGACTTTCCTTCAGGCCTCATTACTCTGTCATCACTCACTGTTAAAATTGAGCAACTTTAGCACAAGGGGGGAGGAATAAGAGTCCCTGAAACAGCTAATAATGTCCCTGCTAACTGAGAAAGACTTCTGGATGCTGCAGGTTTGGGACCCCCAAAAGCCAGAGGGAGTCAAGCCAGGGGGAGCCAAGCCAGGGGAATGGACGATGCTGAGTGGAGAAACTGACACTCCAAGAAGGAAAATAGGTGCCCAAGCTCAGTTCAGAACTTTGAAGAAAAAAACCCATTCATTGCTTCATCTTTGAGGGGAAGCAGTGACACACCCAAGGGAACAGGGTAGGACAGTCAGCACTGAACACCCCTTGCTGCAGCCCATGGGGAGGGTACCTAGCCCAGAATCAGGCTGGGTGGCACCATCCCCAGGAGCACAGTCAGCTGCCCTGTCCCGTACCCTTCTTGGGTACCCCACACTGCTGGCCCTTGGGATTTGGATGGCATTAATGTGGCAGGCTGCTTTTTGCCTTTTCTGGGTTCAGCCATTTCTCCTATCCTTATCTTTTCCAGGGTATCAGTTAATTCACCAAGTACTTTGTTTCAGTTGTGATAACAGCTTGTGAAAAACAGATGACAAACAGACACACAGGTTGCTAGGAAGCACTGGACCAAAAAGGGAACCTAATGCTAATAATAAACTGGAGACAAATTTGCTTTTATTTGGTCAGAAACAAGCTCCATCACAGGGAGATTCTGAAGGGCAGCTAACCTAGGTCAGAGAGAAATCCAGGCAACATCCATCAGCCTCAGGATTTGTGAATTCCAGTTAGTCTCCCTGAAACTCCTCAGGATAATATAGAGGGAAGGAGCTGAAACAGCATGCCTGTGTATCTTGTGATTTCATATTTCTCCAGATGACCAATTTTCCCCTGAAACAACTAGAAGAGAGGTCAGAGAGAGATGTTTTCTTCCAATGTATAGTGATCTGCAGGAAACAGACCATTTTCAGAAAACAAGTCAGAATAATCCTGCAGAGGAACACTGGGGCTCCTTCAATATTCATACCTGTGAAGAGGCATGAGAGGCTCAAAGTGGGGGTCCCTAGCTAAGAAGAGGCAAGACTTTGCTGGCAAGCTGTTTCTACTGATGGACATCTACTGCTGGTGCCTCTCCTGCCCCAAAGCACAAAGCTGTTTTGCATAAATGGTAAGCTAGGAGACAAACACAAGTAAGCTATTTCAAACTGCAAGTAAACTTGCGTATAAATCCCAGAGAACAGTTTTTAGCTGTTTTGGTAGAAGGAACATGATGTTTGGCACAGGCAAATCATCTCTCAAGTCCTGCTTTTTTTTTGTTTTGTTGGTGCTGTGAAGAGAAAGAGCATCCAGGCTTGAGAAGACTGCATATTGCAACAGCTTGTAACACAATGAAACTTATTTGCAAAAGTCCAGAAGACTGCAATTAGTCAGAGAAGCTCTTTAAAGTCAAAATACAGAATTTTAAAAATTGACTTTTATTAGTTTTTCATTACTTCAATTTTCCTACAGAAAACACTGAGCTACCTTCTGTCTATACTGTTAAGATTGTGAGTTCTTGAAAATAAAGATACTTTTCCGTTAATAAAGTGTCCCAAGTACCAGATTCTCTAAGCAGTAGGAGCAATAAAGATAGATTAAAGATGTGCTCATTTAACTCCTTCGGTTGCTCCTGCTGATAGAAGAACTACAAAGCTGAACTATGTCTAAGCTTGTTTTATGCTTACTGGAGGTGACAAAATATAAAGGCTGATGACCTCAGTTCTTGAGTACGCCCATGGAGGGCCTGAGGTGCTGTGGAGGACTGCTGTCCCACAAAGTTTTGCCTGCTCTCTTTTCCCTCCCCTCTATTCCTCACTCATGAGTGCACTCACCAACAAGGTGATGTCTGCATTACTACCTGGGAAATCCAAGACAATGCTCCCCTTCTCTCATAGTGCACACTGCTTGCCCAGATGGAAGGCTGACGTGAGCCCAGTCCTCACAGGGCTACCCTGAAACACTCAATTTTTGGCAGAATAAAGTAGAAGGACTTTGTTTTGCTCACCGACTTGAGCGGAGCAGGGGGCCGTGCTCCAAACCTCGCTTTACTACATGCCTAGTAAAATATTTAAAAGATATAGAAAGGATGTAAAGAGGTTCCTGCATAAAATTGAAACCATCTAGGAAACAATAGCATGACTCTGCTGCTTGTAAAAGGGGTCTGGCAGCCTAGCAACCAGATTCTCGGTCAATGGAAAGACTGTTACACGAGCTGGGCGTTCAGACCGGCTTCTTCCTCATGCCCTGCCCTGCCAATTTACTACAGCCCTCTCTCCCCATTCCCACAGTCTTTGGCCTCTCCCATGAGCCTGCTGACAAAACTCAGCACCCACTAAACAGGGAATTTTTGCCACAGGCCGTTTGTCACCTGGGAAATGGGACTGAACTGATCAAACTCGTTTCATATAAGGCATCTAGTAAATCGGG
Source organism: Pyrgilauda ruficollis (assembly GCF_017590135.1). Taxonomy (NCBI): domain Eukaryota; kingdom Metazoa; phylum Chordata; class Aves; order Passeriformes; family Passeridae; genus Pyrgilauda; species Pyrgilauda ruficollis. The sequence goes on from NW_024525490.1 coordinate 11,588,775, forward strand.
GAGAAAAAATCAGTTGTATTCAAGATGGGTTGAATGGAGTCAAAGTAATCACTGCCAGCTAGGAGAAAAACCCAACTCAAGATCATTTGCCAGTACATGTCCTAAACTCTTGTTCTGATTTTTTTTCCTAAGTAGCCTTCCTGCAAATTCATAGTTTGTCTCTCTCAAAATCAGTTACTGGTAATTTCATAGCTCCATGTTTGGAGGCATCTAACTATTTTACACCTAACTACTTTAGAGAAATCTCAATATTTCAGTAACATGATGACAATCCTCTTAATTAGATGAAAGAAGTTGTGAAAATTCAGGAGCAGGAGTAGCGTTTACAAGAAATGCAATTATGTAATATTTTAACTACCTGGTATTTCCAGCTTTTGAATATTTCTTTTCTGGTTATGAAGACACTTTATTATACCTACACAAGGAAGTGCACTAAGTAGCAGATGTTTAATACTTATGAAGCTGTATTTTTCTTGCCAGTGATTAATGACAAAAAATAGCTATGAAACCACAGACAGGAACTTTTACTTCTACTTGTGTTGTTGTTCCTTGCATTGCACACAGTTCAGGTTATTTATAGCACAACAGCTGCTCTGTTCAGCATCCGAAACTAGATAAGGTCACAGGTTATCCATGTAATGTTGGGGTCTTACCAGTGACTGATTTTCTAAATGCCAGTGGGCTTTACAAATATTTCACCTAGAGTTAATAAACATCACACTCAAGGCATCAAGAGGGAGATCAGGAGAATGTTCTCACACTGCTTTCCACACTATCCAGAACATGATGTGTTGCCATCAAGGCAGGAATAGCCTTATTTCTGAAAAGTTCCATTACAGACCTCAGAAACTGGATATCACTAGCTTAGTTAGCTGATTTTAATGAAAGAAAGCGCCTTCAAGCAGGGGTACTCAAACACCTGTATCTGAAAATCTTTCCTAACTCTAATCCACTAGTCCCTGTTTAAGACCAGTAACTTCCCTTTGTTCTTATCTTAGGAGGAAACAAAAATCATTAAAAGGGAAGTGGACTTTCTTAATTTTGTCTCATACTACTATAAATATGTATTCAGATCAACATAAAAACTACTCCTGACAGCTGGAATGACACTTTTGTTAAAGTCCTGATTGCTCACTCTACCCTTCATACTGCTACAATGACTCGGTAGCAATTTGCCTTCCAGAACAGTTGTACTTATTGTACAAAGCAAGTTTCAAATCAGGGAAGTTAGATGCTCTGTTGCATACTGCATCACACAAAGATCTTTTTGCCAAAAACTCAGTAAATATTTTTTTTCTTCTATACCAGGTATCTGAAGCAGCCTTGTTTGTATCACTCACTCAGTGATGCTAGCCATGCAAAATGCCAGCTAATTACGTAAAATCATAGAATCATAGAAGTCCTGAGTTGGAAGGCACTCACTGAGAAAATCAAATCCAAATCCTGGCCCTGCACACGGCAGCCCTGAGAATCACGTGTGTCTTGAGAGTATTGTCCAAACACTTGAACTCTGTCAGGCTTGGTGCTGTGACCACTCCCCTGGGGAGCCTGTTCCAGTGCCCAAACACCCTTTGAGTGAAAAAACCTTTTCCTGATGTCCAACCTAAACCTCCCCTGACACAGCTTCAGGCCATTCCCTTGGTTCTGTCTCTGGTCACCACAGAGCAGAGATCAGTGCCTGCCCCTCCTCTTCCCCTCATGAGGAAGCTGTAACTGCAGTGAGGTCTCCCCTCAGTCTCCTCCGGACGGAACAAACCAAGGGACTCCAGCTGCTGCTCTATGGTTTCCCCTCTAAACCCTTCACCATTTCACAGCTGTCTTTTGGACATGCTCTAATAGCTTTATATCTTTCTTATATTGTGGCACCAAAACTACATACTTGAGGCAAAGTAAGGCTATCGGGGTTTTTTGTAAGGAAGACTTTATGTACAGCAAAGCTTTTTTTTACACCTTTCATCTTAGCTTAATTTCCTAAAACTGTGGATTTCACTTGCATGAATTTCTTTTAACTTTTCTGTATTCAAGTCTAGGTACATGATTTACTCTGGAGGTAGATATTACTTCAGTGATGAAAAGTGACCATCATTGATTTTGTACAAAGGGTAAGTGAAATATATATCCAGAAATACAAATGACCCTGAGGATGTTGAACAGAACTGTCCTGTCTTCTCCACACCGTGCAGAACTTTCTGGCCTTGTATGATGCCTTTTGAGCTCTACACTGTATTTAATTTTATTGTGTTTTATCTTGTGATAGCTCAGAAAGCTCTTCTAAAATCAATACTGGAGAAGAGGCACATGATAGACTAGCTCAGCCACTGCATAAATCTTCTGAAGTGGCTCCAGAAGAATTACATCAGAAATTAATTTGGCCTCTTATGTTTGAAAAAGTCCCTGCTAAAGATTGCAGAGCTGAGGAGAAGCAGCACTGAGCAATGTATTGCTTCTTCCAGCAAGCCTTGAAACAGATCAAATGAGCACTAGAAGACATCTGTCTGTTATTTCCTGCCCACACAGCTTTGTTCTGCTTTATTGCCAGAGCGCTCCATGGATGATGTCACTTTTTTCTGAAGAAAACAGGCCACCAGAGCCTTTCACTGACATAATTAATTATCTGTAGTCTGGGCCACAGCCAGCAAAATTCCCATGGCAAGACCCTGAGAAGTATTAACTCCACACTGCTTGATGTTTTCAGAATTATTATGGTCTGGGATACCCTGTCTTGTCTTTTCACACTGAAAGAGTGCTTTGCTTTATGTTATCAAGCCGTGGGGCAGTTACTGCAGCATATAGAATTACAGTGTCATGATCCAGTCAGCAGAGAGACACCAGGGCAAGGGATCACTGTCAAGTTATGTGCGTGACTCTGCATGTTGGGATGTGTTCTACATGCTCCAGCAATGCCTCACAATGGCTAAACCCACTGTTTTGGGTTTGCTGTATTCAGTCATAGAGTTTTTGTCTCAGCCAATGTTAACTGTATAGTATTTTTCACATGGCCTGAAGCCCAGCAGCAAGCAGGACCGACAGACTGATCCAAGTAGCCATCAAGTTGCCGTGTTCCTTTTGTAACCAGAACTTATTTTGTGATCCATTAAAAGCACTTTAGGAGAGGAAAAGAAAAGTGACTAATGAAAGGGCAATAAAAGGAAAAGCATTTATTTTCCTCTTTCTTCTCTTATCATCTGGCCCTATTAGTAAGTCTGGACCAAGACACAAGAGACCCGTGGATCGTGAACCTCTTTCTTATGCTTCACACATAAAATTAACCCCACCATGCTCCAATTTCCATTCCATAAAGGAAATAATATTTCTAATGAATGAGATTTAATTTCCAAGTATATAGCAGATCTAGATATGCTGTGAATGCTACAAAAAATATGGCACTCTGGCATCAATATCAGTGTTCTCCTATTAATTTCTCCCCATTTGTTAAATTTTATTTTCTCCAGGTACAGGTTCTTCTGTACTGTCATCCAATTTGTTGAAATCCATTAGAAACTAAAAAGTATCTTCATTAGATGTGTAACTCATCTTGTCTAAATTGCTCTTTGCAAGTGCTACATTGGCAGTATAAGAACAGAAGCATCTGAAATTAGGTGCTCTGACTTGAATTTCAGGGATGCACTTCAAGCTGCTGCTGGGAGTACCCTGTCTCCAAGAGGAACAAATCAGCCCAAGCTTTTTTTTTTTTTTTTTTCCACAGTGATCTTACTGCCTTCTGGCAGGAACAAGCACACAAGGAGGAGGATGGAGCAAGACAAGCTGGAGCCAGCAGGGCTGTAACCACCAGGATGATGAAGTCAGAGGCATTCCTTCTGCCTCCTCTGTGGAGACAGGAGCATGTGGGACACTAACAGACCTAAGTCTGTGTACATGTCTGATAAACTGTATACACAACTTTCTCTTGTCCAAGCATTTTGTTGGCTTCAACAAGATGGTTTTGAGTACTCTGTGCTGCTAAATGTGCATCCAAGTTACTGGTGGCTGATGAATGGGCAAGAACAGTAGGATGCATTACAGCAAGCAGTCTCCAGCACAACCAATTATTTGAACTGAGGAGCTGTCAGAGGAAATGAGGGAAGTGGCCAAACTCTGAGTGTGAAGCAACGAGGGTGGGTGGGCAGTGAAAGGCGCAGAGTGAGAGCTCCCAGCCATGACCATGATGCCCTCAGTTGCCTCCAAAATCCCCCTGATTCCCCCCCAATGTCTGTCCTTCTCTTTGCCCTCCCCAAGCCCCACTTGGGGACATCCTTTCCCCTCTCTATTCTCCCACTACATTTCCAAGAATGACTCGGAAGCCCTTCAAAATGCTGTTTTACCTGAACTGCTGAGATTGCCTGAGGCAATACTAGGGAATTGGGGTTTCATAGTCACATCAATATTTCTGGTTTTGATTTGTTTAAACTTGAAGGCGACAAATGTCTGGAAGTTACCATGCAACTGTATTTCAGTTAGTTCAGTTCCACTCATTTTCCTGGCATGGAAGAGTTGACGCTAATTTTTTGCAAAGAAAACCAATAATTTCCAGGATAAGAAAGACATCACTTGCAAAATCCAAACCCTTCCTGCCTCAGGAAAGGATTTCCCTTCATAGTGCCTCCCTCGGCAGTGCATCATTTTGGGTGCCACATCTGCCCAGCCCTCTGAAATAAGTCAGAGTTTACTTCATTTTGGACATTACACAAACACTCAAGGCAGCAGTTTTGTAAGATGTGGCGAGACACAGGATGTTCAGTAGGACCTGCAGTTTTCTATGTGAAAATGTTACATTTCTCTCACTTTAGCCAGCCAATAGGTGGAGCCTTTAACCCTAGAAACAAGACATTTTCTCAGCCATGTTATCACAATTATTATGTAAAGATTTATATTTGCATTTATTAAAGCTTGTTTTGGATGAAAAATAATCTGTTTTGCTCTCAAGAGCTTATCTGATCCTCAGCTAGAGGATAACAGACAAAAACTTAATAAACACAGAACCGGGGCAGCAAAGTTAATAAAAACAGGTTCATCTACCACTGCAATGTTAAATTAACAAGTGGTGACTCAGAGTACTGGACAGCATTATGACACATAAGACATATGCTCGTTGCAAGCTCTCCAAAGAATCCCAGATATTTTAAAGCCAGAAAGCTCATGCATTTAACATTGATTGCAAAATGATCAGCCATGTGCTCTCCCACAGAGTGAACTTTCAAGAAAAATGAGAAAAGATACAAACTTCTTCATTACTGCTCCACTGAATATACAATTTCTAGTAAGTAAATGTAAAGAAAAAGAAAAGGAAAAATATATAGTCAAATTATATCACTATTTAAAACTAATTTTTAAAAGTTTGCAAGAGAGGATCAGTTTGGAAAAAGATCAAAACTTAAAAAGCTGGTTGTGGGCAATTCTCTTTTGTTTTGTACAGAAGACCAAGAATTTTGGGGAAAAAACTCCAAGCTGTTCATACTCTTCCTTCCACTCTATATGAGATGTTCAATGGATCAGAGGCACTTGCCAATTATTCCTCTCCCTTCTGATCCTTCAAGCCTAACTAACACAACAGATACAGCTCTGTTAAGTACAGCTCAGGCATTACTAGAGAAGGATGTTAAAATATCTTTGTGAAAGAGGTCTTCAGCCTACAGCTATCCAGAGACAGTGACATTTTACTGAGGACTTTTCAGTACTTTGAAAAGCATATGTGTAATTCTAAAGCAATTTTAGTACCGAAGAGATGGATGGCTATCATCCCTAGAGTTGATAGTACCTCTGCCCTTTATTTCAGATGGAGCAGGAAATTACCTAAATAGCACAATTTAACTATATTTCAGTATACTGTCTTACCTTTGGGGGGTTTTTTTTGGTTTTTTGGGTTTTTTTTTTTTTTTTTTTTCACAAAACAGACAGGTTCTATTTTAAAATTGATGATTTTGGGACTTGCTAGACAAGTTCTTCTTACCTCCTGTGGTATATTCTGCACTTTGCACAGCAGCAAATGCAAGCTACAGAAAAGAAACCATACTATTCTGGGCAAAATTAATCTCTGGTTATAAATTATTCAATAAAAATAGGAGAGAGCATCTGTGGTCTGATTTTTTTTTCTTTATGCTGCAAACACATTCTTTACCAGGAAAACACAAACAAATCAGGGGTCAGTAAGAGGGGAGAGAAGTTTTTTACTCATTGTACTGATACGCCAGACATTTTTAGGGTTTGTTTTTAGGCTCTTATTTTGCCACGCTGTGGATACCATCTATCCCTTCATTTTCTTGTCTTTTGTGTGCCCACTTGCCCTGTGTGTCTAGCTTGGCTCCATTTATCTCTGTTGTATTCCCCTTTTGCTTACACTCTTTTTCTTCTATTGCCCAGCCTCTTTCCCCTCATTCCATTCTGCTTAAGTCACCTCTGCCTCCTCACATTAACCCTATCTTCTCTTTTTCCCTGTAGCTCTGTACTTGCCAAGGTTTTTCCCATGGGGAATTTGTATTTCATCAATGATATGCTCATAAATCCTAAATTATTTCAATTCAACCAACAAGACTTCACAGATCCCTTGCATGCACTTTTCTCTGGCTTTACCTATTCTTTCTGCCCTGGCTCATCTGCTGCTTGTTAATCTGTGCTATTTTGCTAATGACCCTTTGAAAACTCCTTCTCTTCACTGCTTTCTCTGGTGCCAAGGCAACTTGCCCCAGATTTCTCTTCTGATTTCTGTTCCTGCACAATAAACACATCTGTTTTCTACCCACCTATCTATCCCACATTCCTCGCTTCAGCTTTCAGGCAGATCCATATTTATTAATCCAAGAGTATTAAAAAAAGGCACCAAAGAAAAATATAAACGTTTGTACAGTGTTTTTAACTAAACAACTAGGTGGCTCTCCCAGTGTGGTTGCAATATCTTGGAAAAGTCAATACAAAAGCAGTTTGAGGCATTACACACAAGTTTACACATTGCAGCAAGAGGAAAAAGAGAGAAAAACACCACAACCACAGCTACAGAGTAAAATTTTCTTGCTTACACTAGTCAGACTGACAGGTGATGGGAAGGCCAAGTAATGCCATGCCTTAAGAGAAAGGCAAGTATGAAACCAAAGGCACGAGGCACTGGGAGCTCTCTCCTACAGCAAGCACCACGTGCAGCTCCAGCTCCAGACCCCGGGAAGGTGAACCCGGGGTGGAAGTGCTGCTGGTCCAGGGGTGGTGAGGATATGGAAAGCCTGTTTTGCCAGAGGAAATGGAAAGGATGTGGCATGGCAGCACAGCAAAAACAAAGGCTCAGAGGATGCAAGGATGCTGCCTACAAACACATCAGGCATTAAAGGCAGGAGGGACGGAGGTGGGCTTTCAAAGCAGGATCACTGTACAGCAGAGTTTCATAAAGGCTTCACTAGACATAGTTAAAATTGGGAGAAATCAGATAAACATTAAAGATTTTCTGTTCTGGGACTATTTTCCAATAGGAGTAGGCAAAGTAAACAACCCACCTAATCTTAAAACACGGCTAACTAAGTTAAAAACTAAGGTTAAAGCCTTTGCCTAAAAAATTAGATTATGGGCTTTGATATACAGTAGATCTTCTACAATTTTATCTCCAGAATTCTCAGGTCAATCAATGCATCTGCAGTATAAGGACGAAGGAAACCTGAGCTGGTAGTAAGGAAACCTGAAAAAGGTAGGGTAAGATAAAAGGTCACAACTAGAAAAATAAAGAAGGGAAGAAAAATGAATAGGGAAATTTAGATCTTAGGAAAAAGAGCTGAACAGAGAAATTATAGAATAAAAGGTATTATATAATATGTAACCCTGCAAAAGGGAAAGAAAGTAGAAAGCAGAAAGATGGCAACAGTAAAGGATTTTCCTTTCCTTTTCATTTACAAAGCATAGCTTTCTGCTAGAAAGACAGACAAAAAATACTAAAATATTTTTAAAACGTTAAAATGCAATGAGTAGTTTATCACCTATACGATTGAGTTAATTGACTTTGTTAAGAGAGAGGTTTTCCTGGTGGCAGGATGTGCAGCCACTGACACCAAAGTGTTTTGTAAGCACCTTACCAGAGAGAACAAAACACAAAGTCCTCTGCTACCCTGTCCCTGATCCTCCCAGATTGAAAAGGAAGTCTTGCAGCCCACCTGAAGGTGAGCTCCTCTGTCTCTGTTGGAGGAGAGATCTCCTCCATTTACTGTCTTGTTTCAGCCACCAGCAACCAGCCTCCCACACCTGCCCTTCAACAAGCTATTGCTCTGGCACCTCCTGTAAGCACTCAAATGAACCATTAAATGCAGTCTTGATTAAATACTTGTAAGGAAGGGATTTCTTAAATAACAGTGTGATTTGGTCTCTCCCTTTGAACCAGGGATGCTGTATAAATAGGTTTACCTCTGAATATCTGCTACACAGTGTTTCCCTTCAAATATCAAACAAAACCCAACCCAGTGTTACATTAGACCATTTGGAAGTCTGAGGACTTGTCAGAAACTGTCTTGTGATTAATTTATACATCCCTTGTATATTACACACACTGTTCCTCGGGACATCACATTTCACATGTTGCCCATCTGCACCCTCAGGTCTGCAACAGAGGAGATGTGCAGCTGACAACTTAACTTGCATTTCCTTTACACACCATGGCTGCATGGCTTCGAGGAGCTCTGCTCCCCAACAGTGCCAGGCTCACAGGAAACATTTCCCTCAGCCCTAAAGCACGCAAGGGACTCGACAGCAATGAGGGACTGAGCTGCCGGGGATCAATGCCACGTTGGCACTGGAGAAAGGCAGTAAAACATGGGCTATAAGAAAGACCTTGAGTGGAAAAGTTGCTCCTTTTTGAATTGGTGTGAAATATTGGAAACTGTCTCCCAAGCTTAAATTGTTCTCCAGCAATAGGCACAGAATCTGGATAAGAAATTATTTTTCTTGAAAACCCAAATGATTTGTAGTGGGATTCTGTCTTCATAAATATTCTTTTATTATTGTGGCTTTTTTCCCCAAACACGCAATAAAGGAGTGAGTCGTAAACATGTAGGAATACTGCTCCTCATTTCCTTTTGGGCCCCCAATCAGGAAATGTTGAAAATCAGTGTTGGTATTGCTGAAGATTAATGGCTGCTGCTCAGAAACCAGAATATACAGAAAGGGAATATATTCCTGCCAGGACAAATACATAGGCCACCGGACAAAAATCTGTGAACCACAGATAGTATTATATCATCATTGTAAAGATCCACACTGCCTGTCTTGCTCTGTAATTAATAATATTCACATGTGGGTTTGACTGAAATCACTGTAACAACCAGGCAAATTAATACCAGGACTTCATGGTCCAATTTAATCTAACAGCATTTGAAGTTTTCTTTTCAAATCAGCTTTACAGTATTTAAAAATTAGATTTTTCCCAGGTATAGGAAGCAATCATTCATGAGTTTTTTGCCACTATATGTTCAATGTGGGTTTAAAGACCATGTAATCACTACTTTTTTATATGAGCAGTTAGATCTCACAAGAGAAAATACACTCCACTGAGCTGTAGGGACATTAAAATAAATCCCTGTCATCAGTTCATTTGCTTCCCACTCTCCTTCAGAGAGGCTGTACTTAAGAGCTCTCCTGCCATGTATATTGGGACACATTCTCATCACCACAGCTTCTGTAAACTTTTTCTTCCCTTTTGTTTTCTTACAAAATAAGGCGTAGACTATGGTGACCTCAGATGTTCGTGAAAAGCTTTCCTTCTCTATATTCAGTAAATGTACAGGGTCCAGCCTGGAAACACAAAGACAGGCACAGCTGAGTCCAACTTGGTTCTAGAAGCTAAAGCACAAGCAAGCTACCTAAGGGTATTATAATTTTAAAAACCAATCAAGGTAAAAATGAGGACATAAACATAATTTCCAGGGCATCTGTCCATGGTTTTCTGGCACATTTGACTTCAAAATGAAGAGCTGGGTCATCAAGTTGTGAAGTAAGTGCTCAATATTGATACCAAGATCAGTGTGGGATGGGTCTATGCTGTCAGATGTTAGCTCACTGTTTGAGGGTTCCAAAGCAGTGTCACCCTGGTGGCACGGGCACAAAATGCCCCCTGCTCATGACTGAGTAAACAATTATGGTATTTTATCCCATTTTTTTTAAATTTAGAAAATAATGCATCTCCCTACAGGTACAGCCTGATGTTATTCTCAAAACAAATTCTTACATATGCTGAGATAATGTTTGCTTTGCCAGTATTGAAATGGTTTCAAAGTAAACCCTAATATGATTTGTCAGTCCAACAAAATGCCAGCCAGCCACCAGAGATGTCTGAAAAGATCTGAAAATAAAAAGCCATGAAATGACTCAGTGCATTAGGTCACTGTGACAGCCAGGAGGTAATACCAGAGTATTTACTTTGGCTGGAGCCTTCCTTGGCTCATCTTCCTTTGTAGTGTTAAAGCCAGGCTCTCATCTCAAGCCAAAGTGCTGTAGCTTGCCCACTTCAGAAATGGGTCAACACAGGTACCAGGGAAAAAAATAAAATGGGGGGTTGGACATGAAATTAAAAACTTGTGTGGATAAAAAATAATTACTCTCTTCCCTGCCTGGCTGCAAGGAGCAGAAGGACAGACACACTCCACAGCTGCCAGTGTGGGTGTCCCCATATCCTCCTGTCATGCCAGGAAGCTTCAGCAGTGCCTGACATCTCTTTGGGGTCTGTATGCATTAAAACCCCAGGATCTATTCCAATCATCCCCATAGGGAAAATGAGAACATGGGCAGTCCTTCAAAGGTTGTGTAACTACCCCACAAAGTAAAAGACTATGGTGAAGAACAGGAGAATTACTCAAGCAATAAAGACCACATTTATTGCCACACAGGAAACATTAGTGACTTTGTTCAACTCCCCTTTCCAGACCACAAAGGTGACTTCAGGGTAAATCTTTGTGAACAACATGAGCGTGATACATTTCTGTTGAGGTTTGGCTCTGTTCACCACAGAAGTTGCACGCTAGCTCCATCTCTAAGGAAATTACATACACAAGATTTTGAATTAAGTCAAATGAAGCACAATAAAAATGGTTACTTTGCTGTAATGGTAATTTCTCTTTTCCTCTGCAAAATTGCATTCAACATATTTTCTTCCTCTTTTTCCCCTGCAGGTTTTCATTGTAAAATGACCATTCTCCATCTTTGGCAAAATTATTTATTTTGAATGCATACTTCTTGGAACTTGACAGTGGTTTCTGACAAACTAGAGGTGAATTATGTGCAGAAAAAGTGATAGTTAATGATACTTAGTGAGATGGAATCTCAGAGTTGTGCTAATGGTGACTCATGTACCAAAGAAATTAACAGAAAATTGTTTCTTGTAATCAGATAAGATGGTAACAAGTTTAACATTAAAGTAATAATGTTATGAATGTGGGTTTCAGGGGAAAAGTAAAGCCTTCTATGAAAAGCTAAATAGTAATGGTTAATTGGAATAAAGGGATTAAGACAAAATATTACACAGGTCAGGTGGCTTTTTTCTGCTTGTCCATTGGTTCAGTGAAAAAGGTCACTAAAGTACAACCAAAAGAATGTATGATTTGAAAAGCAGTCCTACTACAAAAGGGGATAAGTTTTGAAAAGCCACAAGTCTTCATATTGACTTTTTGAAATACCACGTTTCAGCTTCTTATTTTGAAATTCTCTGGAGGCTTACACTACAGAGAGTTCAATGATGTATTAGCATTAAAGAGAATCTCAAAACTGGACAGACATTTGGGTACAAGGTAAGTGTAAAATTAGGCTGACTGCCATCAAGGACTTACTACTGAGCTGAATTAACCTGCAAACCAGGACAACTGAGAAAGCTTCCAAGCAAGCACTCCTCCAAGAAATAAAACTAATGGATCTTTGAAAGGCAAGGAATGTGCAAAGCACCGGACTCCTGAAATCAGACAGGACAGGCAGAGCTTTGGCTGATGCCTCAGTAACATCTAAATATGCAGAAATTCCAGGAGACATCCTAAGTTCATTTTCAGTATTCCTGATGTGTATATTTGCCTCTTGAATATTTTCAATAATGATTGTAATTACATTCCCTATATTTACTTGTCTTCCCCTGCTCCCTTCTTCCCACCCACCACTGATTGCCCTGTGGTTGTTTTCAGCCTCACCTGCAGATCCATATTTGTTTGTCAGGTGTTTCTTTGACAGGTGTTTATAATTTATCTTGCTTGGGTAGCTGCAGTGGTAAATAAAGCATCACTTAAAACTATGACTGTTAAATACCAACTACCACTGCTCTCTCCTTGTGGTCTTTGCCTTTAATATGGATGTTCCTGTTAGTTGAGCCCTGTGCTCTTTGGACAGCCTAAAAATAGATAGGTACATAGAAAATATGGTTTAGAAGATGTTTAATTTACCTGCAATTCTCCTTCCATTATACTGAGTAGTTTTATCAAGTCTTCTTTAGAAAGCTCTATGGACTTCTTGTTCTTTCGCTCACTAGGACCGGGTGATTTTGAGTGCCGTTTGACAGTTGCTGAAACCATGACCTCATCTTCCTTCCGATGAGGTTTGTTCTTTTTCTTGGCATCCTCCTGAAGTTTTTCATTCTCTGTGTGGCTGATGACAGGCTTGGAACTGGAGAAGTGCCCATTAGACGAGCTTTCTCCACCTTGGTTTCGGGACCTCATCCCTGCCTAGAAAGAAACAAACATAAAGATGCATTTGTAAACAAAATTACTTACAAATAAGAAAGCCACAGTGGAAATACTGCCTGTAAGTAAGAACAACAGTCTTCTAAAAACTGAAGAATACTGTCACGCTCAAGAGACTGTGGTAGAAAGCTCAACCATTTTAACAACTCTGTGTGTGGCAGAAAAAAAGTCCTGAGGTAAGGTTAGCCATCTTTTCCAGCAAGACAAATGCTGATATGAGTTTAAATGTATGGAACCGAAAATTGATGTGGGACAACACGTTCCAATGTTTCCTTTTCTTCAGCTGACATGCTGATAATTCACAATTCAACACTACAAAACAAAGCAGGTTGTCAAATAGATTTTATTTAACAAGTGGCTTACTTGAGAAACAGAAATGCAATTAAATTTTTGAAAAGCATATTGCTGGAGTAGAAATTCTCTATGAGAGTGGAGTGCCAAAGCATGACCAATGTCAGTCTGCTGTTTCTCTGAAATAAGCAATGATTTTATTGCAGGTAACTGAGAAAAATGGAGAATGCAGAGTAAATCAGGTGGCAAATACTGCACAGGGTTATTAGACAATAAGTTCCATAAAGGAAAGTTGAAAAGAAGTTTGAAAAATGAGCAAAAATGGTATGAAATCACTAACAGGTAAATGGGCAATATCAACACACTCTCTCCAAAAGATTCAGGGTTTCTCCAAAGGTCTCATGGCTATTCAATGCTCACATTTCTGTCTTCTTAAGCACCTACATTGAGCCTTAGACTACGACAGCAAACATTCCTCAGCTCTGTCACTTGACCAACTGTACCGCTAAACTTTTATAGCAATAAATCTAATGAAAAATATTCCACTGCTTCCAAGTATTTCCTCTTATTTAAATTAATCTCTGGTATTAGTTTTCAGTTTGTTCATTAGTCAAAGGGATGCTTTTCAACATCAATAACATCACACAACCTGCTGATGAAGAGTTCAGAGCAGCAGTTCACTAGTGAGGGAGCAAAACCTAAAATACATTGACTAATCAGCTTTACTAAATTACACTGGGTCTGCAGTGGCTTGCCCATGTACTTGACTCAGGCCAGCATTATAAATCTCTTGCCTCAATTATCCTTGCACTTTTGTAGCTTCACACTCAGCATGAAGATTGTCTTTTTATTATGACTGGTTACTCATGTCCTCACTAATTCAGTGGAATTCATCCAGCAGCATAAATAGGGAGAGAATTAGACCCTATATTTTGGAGTGAGAGAGTTGCACAAAGAGATTCCAAGCATTGTAGGCCTGCTCTTATCCAAACAATATGTGATACAGGTATACAATGGCCTTTAGCTTCCTGAATGCTTATGCAGGGTGTTTTTCATCAAGCAGTTTGGATTAAATACATGAATTACACTTTCTAAAAACAGATCTCCATTATAAGCATGAACAATACCTGAGAACCTCAGGAAATCTTTTAGGTTTCAGATTTATAATGGAAAAATAAACATAGTACTATGTTTCCTCTCAGATAGGGCTTTTCAATTTGTTTAACTTTAATGGGTTTGAAACTTTCCAACCATGCTTCCTCTCAGGAGAGAGCAGTTGGGATTCAATCTGTCTCTATTTTCTAAGTGTTTCCTTCTGAGTCCCTGTGGGTCACAGCCTCCAGCTACTTTCATCTTTAAACCAAACCTATTTTTTATGGCTTACAGTGAATAGCTTCATGGATCCAGGACATCCCACATGTTTTAAGAGCAAATATTTGAAGACTGTCTTGTATATGTTTCGCAGTAGAAAACAGATTATTGTATTACAGTATATTCTGCTTAATAATGTGCCATTTTAGGGATTTCTCTGTAGTAAAGTGACTCAACTTACAGACCTGAGAGTGCACAATTAATGTTAAATTTAACTTATGTCTAGTTGAAACACATCATCAACCTGAAATATTGCATAATCAACCAGATGCACTTAGCTGAGTATGTTAGACTTCATGAAAGGTGGTGTGTCACCCAGTCACATCATAACTCAAGACAGACACTTTGATTCATCTGTCCTTGTGGGAGCTGAGATAACAATTCATGAGGCCAAGTAAAGACTGAGCAGTTGACTATAGGCTTATCAACCTGTTAACAGAGAAATTAGGAATGCATATTTCAAGTGTGCTTATGCTCAGTGTAAATCAGTAGAGGCCCACCAAGGACAAATGCAAAGTTATGTTCATTAAAATGGCAACAGAGAGGCTTAACCAATTGACCTGGTGTTTCATATCATCTGGCTAATTAGCATATGATTGCTGTTAGAGGAGATAGAACTTGACCTCTGTCAGAATTTCTTTTAAACTTGTAGATTTATTTTGCAGCAAGGCTTACCTGACAGTAAGTGTGGCAGTCAGTCTGCCACGCTCGGGGACACTGCCCCTAACAGCCTTTCTTAGTGTGAAAGCCTGCCAAAATCAGAGCAATGCTAACACTTACTCTGTCTTCCCTTATGATGTTGATACTTTTTCAACACATTACCCAAATGCAAAGGTGTCATGTGCTGAAGCCAGAGGTGCAGGTGACAGAAGCTTAAATGGTGACAGAAAAGGCCAAGGTTTCGATATTCACACAGTAATTTCCAAGGAGTTTAAGGGCCAAAATCAACGGCATGATCCAGCTGTTGTGCAGTGCTCTAGGAACACAAAGCAGCTGTAAGGATGACTGAGTTTTAATTAGAGCAGCGTGAAGTAGCCAGAACATACCAGTGATGTTGGCTGAAATACTGTGTGCTGGAAAGGAGTGCTCAGCATTATCATTTTGGATATCCGTCCACATTTCTGATGGCATCACAATAAAGAAAAGTTTCTGAGTATTTGCATGACATTATTTCAGTATGCAAATATCCAAATCCCAAAACTTTGCTTATCTGTTTTTTCACCAGGGTTCCAAAACTGATTCTGGGGACACTGCCAGTCCAACACTGGTAACAAATGACCTCCTGCTGTCATTCCTGACCACATCTCCATATCTTAAGGCATTCCTGATCTGCTGAAGGGATTTTGTTCCCTGAAGAAATAACTCATATGATTTATAGCAACTTTAACATTTAACTCTACTTCTTTTTTTCCCATTCCTTATCATATTGCATATTAAACTGGAAACCTTTCCTAACAATTTCCAGTCAAACAAGAAGACTTTATGTGATCAGTCACCTTGATTTTGACATTTATTGGCTATTCATTTCAATATGTGCTCACAGCATTGGTACTCGACATGGGAACTCTTCAGCCCCTCCTCTGATTCAGTCATTTGTTAAGCTTTATGCACAAAGGACAAATGTTATGGTTCTTTACATGAGCCTGTATTGTTGTTCTGGGCATGGATCCTTCAGTTTTCACAAGTTAGAATCCACACAAGATTTTATGAAATAACCTTTATGTTAGTTTTACTGACATCAGGAGGAAATCTGTGAGGAATTTGCTGAGTAGGATGTCAGGAGAGGACAGGCTGCATGCTATTCCAAGTCTTTCCCCCGCTGATGGCAATTTGTTCTCCCTAAAGCTCTTGAAATGGAAAGTTAGATTAGGCTCTGTTACTAGTTCTGTTGGAATCAGATAACGCAAAGGGGTTCTTTGAACTTAATGTGTAGCCCCTCTTGCTAATTGGACATGATGATTTTGGCTCCACAGTACTTTCCCTTACAATAATAATAATAATGTTATAATACACACACACACACAAAAGTTGATTTAAAGCCATGATATGGTTGTTGCCGCTGGCAATAAGTTTGTAGTCTGAATCTCAGTTGCAGATCTAACTGATTAGAGTATGACATGAAAGTGCTGGGTTTCTGACAGGCTAACAAAGTATTGCAAGGACAGTGCAGCTGGGTTAGTGAACCAAAACTGGGATTTGTTTCTCTGCTGTGGCTTTGGGAACTATTTCTTTCAGGGGCTCTGCTGTGCAGGAATTTGGAGTGGAGCAAATGATGTGCAGAAGGGCCTGGGTACACAGGGTTGATTGAGGAGAACTCAAGCACTGAGCAAGACAAGTTTCTGCCCAGTGATTATGGATCAATATATAGGACTAGGAATGAAAAAATATTTAAATATACTCAAATGGGAGGCCAAATAATATATAATCTCCATCAGATCTGAAACACTTCACAAATGATGACGAGAGCTAGAAAAATTTTTAAATAGTGTCAGTCTGTATCTGAAAGTAGTAGGTACCAATTGAAAAAAAAAGGGAAGGGAAGGGAAGGGAAGGGAAGGAGACATTTTCTCAAATGTCAGGAGGAGAGGAGGATGGGGGCATCAAACTGACCTTGTTGGCTTAGAAGTCCTCAGCAAGGACCATCCCAGACAGGAATGGATGGCTTTAGCCCAAGGGATCTGGATAGCCATAACTAAGTTTACCCAGCTTCAGTGGTGTGACTTTCACAGGACAATCATGTAGAGATACAACTCCTCATACCACCTCAGAGACTGATTAAAATTATTCGTTTTCATATTGGTTATTCCAGGTCGTTTTCCTGGGCTCTGAAGATGTTCATTATTTTGTCTGGCTTGAAGAGATTAAAAGGAATCACATTCCCAAGAAGTTGTGATAGGAACAGTGGGAGCTGTGGCTGCACTGAATGAGCAATGCTGTGCAGCTGGACTCTAACACTGTGTGAAGCAGATTCTGCATGTGACAGACTCTGGATGCGAATGAACTAGGACAAGGCAATGCAGACCTCATTCTTGCTTTTGCTTTTGCAGATGACTCCTGTGGTTTTTTCAGTCATGACGGTCAGAGGAGGGCAATAAATCTAATGACTAATACAATGAAGAACAGAAAAAATATCTGACCTTAGCAATCCTGGGGTTTCCTGAATTTCTAAATTTTCAATCCTAAAGTACTAATCTCTTGTGCTGTCTAACCCCAGTCTCTTGTCCTCATATGCATCATGATTTGAGCAAACAAGAAAAGGTCTTTGTTCCTTTTGACAGTGTTATACTTTGCCAATCTGAGAGCACATGTTTGCTGCTTGCCCTTCTTGTTGGACTCTTGGCACGGAGCTATGGATACTCTTTGAATCAGGACAATTCTCTATTTAGTGGACAGCTTGAATAACCAAACCACAGGGCTGTAATTCCCGTACAGGCTAGGAGAGGACCTGTGGATAGCCTAGCTATGTAAACCATTGCTGCCCTCATCCTTTCACCTGGTCTGCTTGCTGCCCTGGAAAAGTATTTCTCATACAGGTGTCAGGAGGAACAGCACCCCAGTGCTGGGCCTCATGCACCAAAGAATAAATATTTGTTTCATCCTGTTGACACTGCTGCCGTAGTGGGGTTTGCTGTTTGCAAGTATTGTAGAAAAGTAGCAAAGTTAAAGCAGACACACTTCTGAGGTGCAGCATGAGAATCAGCAAAGCCTTTTTGCTTTATCAAAGACTTATTTTTTTATTTTAAAATTGATTCTTGTGACAGTGGCTCATAGTAACACATGGACTGTGTTCACCAAGGACTATATCAACAATATTTCCTTTGTTTGGAAAAAAAAAAAAAAAGAAAAGAAAAAAAAAAAAAGAGGAATAAGCATAAATGTACTCTCAGGAAGAAAATGGATTTCTGAAAATTCCATATCCAGGTGTCTATCTAAATAAGTATAATCAGCATGAAAGCAGAAAAGGATTTCACAAAATTAAAAGAGGAAACACAGACATCACCAAGGCAGATTTATACCACTTTAACTCCATTTTCTTAATTCCAAGGTAAACTCTTCTCTAGCTAAATTATGGCACAGATTTACAAAGAACAGAGTTTATGCTGGTATAATTCCATTAATTTTGTCATTTTCAGGAAAACTTGTGGTTTCATCTGGAATACTTTTACATGAGTAATGCATGCTGACCAACTAAGGAGTAACATAGACTTGTTTCACAAAGATTCATGTTTCCCAGGCTTCATCTGGAAAAACATCTTGGATGCATGAGGCATGAGGAATGATAAGCCATTAGATCATAACTGAGTCAAAAAAATAAACTTTTATGTATCACCCTACCCATGTTTTGATTACTGTTCTTCCCAGCTGCCAGAAAGCACAAACAGGAGTCACAGAGGAGACAGTTCGAGTAGCTGACACCACTAGACAAACATGCCACAAGGGCTGATGAGGGCTGAGACATTTATTCTCTGCAGTGGCCATGTGGCTGAAAGGGACTAGCCAGGAGCAAGGAGGGTGGCAGCAGGGCCAAGTGTCTGCAGTGCAGCCTTTCTAGCCCATTTCAGCTGAGCTGGGAGAGGTGGATGAGTCATCCCTCTTCCCAGCCCGCTAGGGTGTCCGATGCCCAGGAATACCTCTGATTTGAAGGAAAATGAATCTTTGGAGGAAAGTAATGCTGCTGCTTTCTGGGGCCTTGCAGCCAGCTGATGGTGCCTGTGGAGACACAGCCACTCTCAGAGCTCTGGACTGAGCACTGTGCCCTGTCGTGATTCCTCAGATATTGTTTTACAGCTTTCTGCTCTTTTGAGTCAACCCATTTCAGATCAAACTGTGAACTTCACATCAAGACAACACTAGCAGTGTCACCATTAGTTCCAGTCCAAACCTCCTAAACATTTGTTTTATCACCTGACAGCCAGAACGTGCCTGGAGAATGGTAAGAGAGGTGATGCAGATTAGCTGGCCTACCAAAGATTTTTCACTCCTGCAGTTGGGAAATCTCTGGTGTTAGGTAAGCACTGGTCATTTCTTTTTGTTGGCAGCATGGAACCAGGCTGATAAGCCACAAGGTGAAATACACTGTGGGCATAGGAACAACACTCTAGCATCTTTAGTAAGTAGTTTCTAAAGACCACTGCTCCTGTAACAATGCACAGTCTCCTGCCAGCGTGGCAGAAAACTGCTGAAAGCAGCAGTACACAGGAGCAGGCTGAAAATCATCACAGGGCTTGCCTTGTTTGTATCCTCACTATGACCAACCAAAATACTTAAAAATTATATATCACTGAGGGAATACAGCACAGAAAGTAAAGTTATTCCCTGAGCCTTGCAAGCCTGCTTTAACCTAGGAATGAACCATGGGGCAAATAGCAAATACAGTTAGGAAATTATGAAGCCCTTAGCTTTCTACAAAATAAGTTTCAACTTTTCACTTTGAAATTACTTTTTATTTCAAAATTAACTTGTATTTTTAACAAGTATGAGATGATACAAAAAGATTAATGTCCCAAAAGCAAACTCTAAGCTTTGGGTAGAGGTAAACATTTTGCTGTCTCTTTCTGACCTGATGTGGATCTTGAATCTGTCTTCTTTTCAGTAGCCATAATTTGCACGGCTCTGATTTTGCTGAAACAGTAAACTATAGCTACATTTTACATGAGATTAATTTATCTTTCTTTTGTATTAAAAAAATACAAAAAATAATCACAATGTAAATACCCTTACAGATTTTATGGCAAAAGGAAAAAAAATTAGACAGAGGACCTGTATCTTCTACAAATATAGTCTCCAAGAGACAACAGTGCAAAAAAAAGCCATCTGCAGCATCTCAAATTTCAACTGTCAACCCAAGCAGGGAGCAAGTTCCAAATCTCTGTCAGTGACTCCTTTGTAGGAAGTTTCAGTTGTTGATAGACGCAGAGTACCAGCTTGCACATGAATGCCTTGTCATCTGGTGAGACATGAATTTAACCCTCTCCATTAGACTGGACTGCCTTCCACCTCCCAAAAGGTTCCTCCTCTGTGAAGTTTAATTGGTTTCAAAACAAGGAGTTAAAAATAGTCTCTGATACTAAACCTTCCCTTGGGTTTCGCTATCAATTTTGGTGGTTTCACAATAATATTTTTCCCATTGGGAAAAAAAAAAAAAATTCTCTGGCTACATGTGTACTGGAGATTAACCATGCCCAGGACTTCTCTCTGTGAGGCCAGCTGTCCTGGAAAATACTTCAGGCTCTTAAACCCTCTTAGCATCCATAACATGTTGGCTGCATCCACACTGCCCACTGGGAATTGCTCCTATCCCGTGCTGACTCTTGAAACGTGCTCTCAGATGGGTTGGGAGGGTGTTAAATGGCCTGGCCAGAAGTGTGCCAAGGACCACTGCAAGAGTTTAGCAAGAGTACACACATTCACCTTCCAGTATCTGTGCTCATGCCCCTTCACTGTTTAATTTACAACCTTTCCTTTCCACAGCCTTTACAAACAAAGGAAATGGAAAACTAATCAGCCGTGCTAAGGGAAAGTGCAACTCACCATAAATACACAGTTTGGAGAGAGAAAATAAGCAGTGGGTTGTGGGAAAACTGAAAAAAAATCCAAATTTTTTAAGTTAGGTCAAAGCATGCAGAACTCTAGTGCTTATTCTAGAGGCATATTTTTAAGTTGCTACTGAGGGATATTTTGGCGATAGAGAGGTTCAGCAGGAGCAGGAAGAGACAGGGAAGCAGAAACACAGAGAGAGGTTGTACAAGATCCCCTCTTCACACCAGGCTTATCCTGGCTTTTGCTGGGTTTGGTGGCACAAATGTTGAGTTCTTCTGCTTGTGTCACTGATAAGGGGACTAGCACTATGAGGCTCCAGAGTGGCCCTTGCTTTATGCAAAGCCCTGGCCTTCACTTGTCATTACTGTTTGCAAAGAGGTAAAAGGAAGGGAGAGTCTTACTTCATTGCTGGCACTGCCAGCCCAGTGACTGTCATCATTTCCCTGCAATCCTGCAGGCTTTCCACTGACTTCAGAGCTTGTGGCAAAGAAAGTAAAGAAGTAAATGTCAGCCTAAATGATTTAAATAATACCAATGTCTCATGCTGACAGGGAGCAGCACAAAAACCTGCAGATGCCTCACCTGGGCATTGAGAATGGCCTCAATCACTTTAATGGTTTTCATTTTTAGAAACCATATTTGTATGCCTCTTCTAATGATATGATTTCAAAATCCCTAGGCAACAATTTCTTCATTTGAAAAGAACAAAGTTAAAGAGTTATCCTGCATATACAGGTTGAGCTGGTTTTGATGGGTTTTTTTTTAACAACCTTTTAATGTTAATCTGCTTAAATCTTCACCTGGCCTTTTAATTCAGAGCAAAAATTCAGGCTAAGCTGAAAATACTTTGAGTAAGGAAAGAAAGGAAAAGGAAGAATCAAATAAATATTTCCGCATGGGCTTGATCTTGCATTAGCATTACTAGGATTACCTGTTGCCAGATTCTTTAATGTCTGTGACATCTTTAAAATCCAGTTTCATCAGGGATAAAATACAAGTTAATTGTGTTTGTCTTGTTGCAACTAGCCAAACCTTTCTTAACCTTTCTTAACTTCATTAAGAGGGTTTAATTTTTTTTTTCCACTAGGAAGGATAGAGAAAAACTTTCTCAGCTGCTTTTCTTAGAAAGTAATTTCAGTTCAGAGCCATGGAAAGATATTAAAAAGATATCCAAGAAATGGACTGGGTGTTTTACAAGCCTATGTGATGTTAAAGTTGTCTGCACTGGTATAAATTCATAATGCTCAGCTTTAAGTATTTCACTTGTGTGACTTAGGTAGGAGTTTAGGTTTCATCCATAATCTGCAGTGTCTTTGAAATGGAGTCTGAGCTCTCTGAGGCTATGCTAGGACTGCAGGTCTGTCCTCCTCAGTCAGGCAGCTCCAGTGACCACTGCTAAAGCCCACCATGGCTCCTATTTATCAGGGAAAGCATTCCCTGATTATCTCCCCATGGTAAAAGGTGCTGGGTAGAGGGTGGTGTTGTTCCCTGAGAGAGGACATGGCTGGAGGTCTCAGTTTTACCCCTCTGAGTCAACCCTAATCTCTCTAAAGAGGTTGCACCCTGAATTTGGGCACATCAGTGAACTGACTGATAAACGGGCTGGATCCAGAAATGCATCATCACAAAGCCCGATTTTGCTGATGGGTGGGGAGGCAACAGCAGGTATTTGACACCTCGTTATCAGCATCTGACACAGTGCCACACTTGGTGGCAAGTGTTAGGACATGGCAGAGGCTGAGGGACTGTGTGTGCCCCTCACAGTCCCTGCTATAACCAACCTGCCAGCTTTGTATTAATGAAGTCACAAACTGAAGTGGCTTGTGCTGTTGGGATGGGTTTTCTACATGGCATCAGACCTCTGCTGCAGGCACGCTTCTGCCTGAGAGGGGCAGAGGACACAGTATTTCTAACAAGCATTGAAAAGGGTCAATAGGTGACCCTTACTGAGATCCCTAACTTGGAAATTAGCTCATTTGGTACTCCAGCTACAACCTCTCATGCTAAACTCTTTTCTTAGGAGGAAGAGTGGGGAGAATTTGGCTGTAATTGTACAAAACAACTAATTTAAGAAAGAGCAATGAAAACGGATCTAGGTTAGCTTATTGTATTTGCAGGCACCCCTGTGGCAGGGAGCAATGATGAATCTGACTCCGTGCTCTCAGAAGGCTAATTTATTTCTTTATAATACTATATTGTATTATAGAATACTATACTAAACTATACTAAAGAATACAGAAAGGATACTTACAGAATGCTAAAAAGATAATAATGAAAATTCGTGAAGGATACTTACAGAATGCTAAAAAGATAATAATGAAAATTCGTGAAGGATACTTACAGAATGCTAAAAAGATAATAATGAAAATTCGTGAAGGATACTTACAGAATGCTAAAAAGATAATAATGAAAACTCTTGACTCTCTCCAGAGTCTCGACACAGCTTGGCACTGATTGGCCAATGAGACAAAACAACTCACATCAGAACCCAATGAAACAATCACCTGTGGGTAAAGAATCTCCAAACACATTCCAAAGGAGCAAAACACAGGAGAAGCAAATGATATAATAATTGTTCCTTTTCTCTGAGGCTTCTCAGCTTCACAGGAGAAAAATCCTGGGCAAAGGGATTTTTCCAGAGAATGTGAATGGCACATTACCTTTCTTTCAGTTAGGGAAGGTGAAACCAAAAAGTAATTTTTATTAATGAAAAATCTGAAAAAAAATTGATCATAAAATTTTCAAGTTCCTATTTCATATGAGGAGCTGAATGACAGAAGAGCAGTGGGGATCTCTGTTGCTGAAGGGAGTTGGTGGAATGTCTCTAAATATTAAGGCATCACTGGGTCTTGGAATACAAATTTTCAAGAGTGATTTGACATTTCAGAAAATTTTGGTCACCATCCAAAAAAAAAAGACAGCGAGAAGTGCAAATACAGATGGCATATTATTGGTAGATCAGGTAAGAAAGCAGCGTATAAGTACATTACTGGTTTTCTTTATTTAGTGAAAAGCTGCCTGACCCTGCAGTTATGTAGTGTCTCAGCATTCCTTATTTGTTTCTTTAAATATTTTTCATCTGCCTTCAAGGAAGTTTAGGTGGCTGAGGAATTACTTTGAGCTGCTTCTCCTGTGTGGTGGAGCCAGGCCCTTGGCAAGGACCAGGAGCTGTTGGTGCTGGCAGCTCTGTCATGTCTTGGCTCTGCTGTGACCAAGCTGTGACTGGGAAAGGGAAGATTAGCCAGTTTTCCTCCTCTGAGGAAGCAAATCCACCTCTTGTCACATTCAAGGAGCTATACTTACTTATGTTAAGAAACAAGATTTCATTTACTGTTTTACATTTCATATTTCATTTGCTGTTTTTCTCCCAGGTTTATATGCCTAGTGAAAGTGTCTAAGTGAGCTGTCAGTACCACTGCTTGCTGTGGTACTATTCACTACAGAGACCACAGATAAGAGCTTTTCCTTATCTGCCTTTGTCCACATGCAGACGGCATGAATTTCAGAGGTAAGAGGGTTTTTTCAGACCTGCCTGGATGAAAGTTAAAGGGCAGCTCTCCAGAGCATCCAATAGCCAACTGCTAAGCACAGCTGTGCCAAAAAAGCAAGCTCAAACTAAACAGCTGAGCCTCCACTGTATACATACTGAAAATATTTCCCAAGGCTTTCAGAAAAGTTAGAATGAAGTCCCCAGGTTGAAGAAATATTTCCTTACTTTTACTAATTAAGAATATTTTATACCTTTAAACCTGAAAGACTCTGCTAAATGAAATGGAATTTGAGGAATACATACACCTTATGCTCCTATATTAAACTGTACAGCTCATTTAATCAAAGTAAATTCAGAAACATGGTAAATTCAGAAACATGTTATCCATCTTTTCAATTCATCCTGCACAACACCATTGATTGCAAAAAAAACCCCAACATAAATTTAAAAACAAAAAATTAAAAAATCATTCAGCAGTTTGTCAGTGAATTCTAGGCTTGCAAAACCACTCTGCTATGAAATGTCCCGAGAATTTAGAGATACTCTATGCAGCTGGCAGATGGCCATGAGCTCAACCTGAGGTGGCCGTCATGCTTGCAAAAAATTATCTTTATTCTGACTGTACTTATTGGTACTGTTATTTCTTTTTGCCATCACGAAAAACTAAAAACCTGCATGGAAAAGTGCTTGGCAGCACATCCCAGTGTTGTGGGATGACTTGGCTGCAGCACCAGAT
Organism: Pyrgilauda ruficollis; assembly: GCF_017590135.1. NCBI lineage: Eukaryota > Metazoa > Chordata > Aves > Passeriformes > Passeridae > Pyrgilauda > Pyrgilauda ruficollis. The sequence continues at coordinate 11,613,877 of NW_024525490.1, forward strand.
TTCCAGGCGTTAGAATTCACCCTGTGGAAGCAGCAAACACCAAGGATTCGACAAACCTTGGACTTGTTGAATAAGCATACATGTCAAAGACAAAGGGTTACAATCAAAGGGATAGGAAAGGCTAGAAAATAGAAATATTGGCAGAACCCAACACTTAGGATTATGGTACAAAAGTCATGAACTGGTGTGGCAAGTCCCCTGTCCTCTACTCAGCCAGGGTGTGACAAAAGCTCATGCAAGGATTTCTGCAGGTAGCCAAACAACAATTTAAGTAAGCAAGAACAAGGCTGGGAGCTCTGTGTAAATACTTGCCACTGACTGATCTCTTATACCTTGAAGATGCATTTCTAGAAAGGAAAAAAAAAAACCCTGAAAATTGTTTTCCTCATTGTGCATTCAAAAAAGCTGAGAAGTGCCATTATATTTCTCAAACCTCAGAGAAACTTTTCCAAATGTCTATAGAGGCAAATATTAAATAAATGGCTTGCTGAAATAATGGAACAGTTGTTGGACTTTATAACACATGCATATTTTTAAAAGAAAGAAAGAAAATACTGGGAGAGGGAGTAATTATTTTTTGTTAATTGTTTTGAAGTCCATAACTAGAAACACATTGTTACCAGTTTATACTCGCATCAATTTTATATCAGAGAAAAATAAAGTTTTGTTTGTGTAACATTGTTAGATAAAACAGTAACTATTTAAATTTAAGAAAGCACATCACTTATGCCAAGTTAGTGTCAATTAGCATTATGGATGACAGTTTAAGGAGGATTATATGATGTATTGCAGGTTTGAAACAACTAAAAATAGAAAAGCTATACAAGCCATAAAAGTTGCACAATGTGCCACTTTCAGTTCCAGGAAGATTGTGTTTGCAATCCTTGACTACAAATGGAGTTGCTTTCTGAATGTTGGGATAGATCTTCTGGGGCCATAATTAATACAGACAGTCCCAAGCTTTCCAAATAACTCAGACATTTAAAAATATGATATTGGGCTTAAAGCAGTGAAATTTTTATAAAATAATTTTGTGTTTGCCTTCCAGTTTCTGAGCTGGGTTCACAGTTCCAATGTTCTAGCACCTTGAGGAACTTTAAAAATGGAAATAAAGAATGCTGTATAACCAATGTGATACTAGCAATGGGGCTTTTAAAAGACAGAAAAAAATCCAAGATGAATATTGTAAGACATGCAATATGGTCACAGGATTCCATGGTGCCTGCTGCAGAGTTCCTTGTTACACTGACTCCTTAACTCAGGATGCATGTTTTTAACTCATTATGCTAAAAAATGTCAGAGAAGATAATGTGCATTGAGGATGTCCTTGGGAATTGTCAACAGTTCCCAAGGGCTTTAACAGCTCTACAGTTCCGATGAGCCTTTGAAAAACTCTTGGTTTTTGCGTTCACATGTTCTTGGCTTGAAATAAGTCATTTTGGTTACCTCCTGGAGCTGACATCTGCAGAAAGCTCAGGTATTGCTTTTCCAGCCATGTTATTGCAACAGCACGTCCTGAATGTTATTTATTTAGGAGCGTGGCTTCACCTGGGAGCTGTGCAGAGCAGCACGTGGCGGTGTGCAGGAATACCTGAGTCGAGGGATGTCCCAGGGCAGGGGCTTCACTAGAATCTAGGTCCGGAGTAGGGAGGAGGGAGTCCAGGGTAGAGGTGCCCCTGTGCCATCGCTCTGCTGCTCCCACCTGAGGCTGACTGGGGTCCCTGCTGCTCCCTAGAGAAGAGATAAGGCTCAGGGGCAGCACACCAGCACAAAGAGAGAAGCAGCATGTTCTGCTTGTCTGCCAGCCAGCCAGCAGGCCAGCTAGAAAACACGGGCTTCCAGACTTAAAGTGGCTTGAAAATACTTATATTTTTTATTTAGAGACTCCTGTTGGCTTTTTCCTTGTGTTTCCAAAGCCATGACAGTGCACAGTGGCCTGAAGGATCCAGGAGGATTTGCAGGTACGATACAGTACAGCAAGCAGGCGGTGAAACCTCACACTTCCTTTGCCCGCAAAGAGCTGTACCACAAGTCACAGCTTTCTGCTGTAATTTGGCAATCGACACCAAGAAAGCCCTCCATCCCAAAAAAAGCATCCGTAATGAGGGAAGGAAGAAGCTGGTAGGTGGTGTGCTGGATTCCTCACTGAGTAGAGCAGTTCTGCAGAGTATGCGCAGGGCAATGCCACAGCGTGGTGACAGGAGTATCGGTGACACTGCAGGCAGGCTGCAGAGTCCTGCCTGCTCAGTGGGAGCACGGGACTCCCGTGCTGGCTCAGCTGCCAACCTGCAGCACAGCAAGACATGCAGACCAGTTTCTCTCACAGCCCACAAAACAAACGAAAGTTGGGGACGTGGTGACAACTCCAAATGCTGTGGAGGTACAGAAGATGTGCAGGGAACTGGGAGCTGTGCTCCAGGAGAGCTGGGGATGTTGCTGGGCATATGGGGATCGGAGCCATCACACTGGACAAAGGCAGGGACTCATGCTGACAAAAGCTCACTCATGCATTTTATTGGGTTGCCTAAACAAACAGAATCATGGACTCCCTGAATTCTGCCCTGACCCTCCTGACTGAGCAGCATGGTCATGGCATAAACAAAGTTCTGCAGGTCAAATACACTCCAGACACAGGTGGCATGGCAACACCAGAGCCAGGGGGGCTGAGCAATGCTGCGTCCAGGCAGGCTCAGTGGAGGGCTCACAGAGATTCTGAGGGCTGTGAGACCATGGAGGCCTTTCCTGGGCAAGGAAATCATGGGGTTCTGGGAAGGTGCGATCTTTTTAAATAAAACAGTAACAATTTTGTTCAACTCTACAAAATTACTGTTATTTTAAAAATTTATATAGTTCTAATAACTGTATAGTCATACAAGGAACATTACCATTCAAGGAACAAAGCAGAACTACTGCATTAAGTCAGTAGCAGTCAGAGCAGTGTATGACCCATTTGATTATTATTTTTTAACAAACTGTATGTGAATTCTTGCAAAATAGTAAGTATCAACTTGGAATTTGTATCTTTTTTCCTTGCTCTGAGTGGAAAGAACAAGATCTATTGGATTATGGGCAATATAGGGAGACACACAGTAATGAAATCTTAACCAGCTGTAATTGGTGCACAGATATTAAGGAAAACTTAGCTTTACAGGAAGGTTATTTTACTGATAAGTATTTTCATTTTCTAGAAAATTTGCTTAGAGAACTTCAGTCTTGAGCGGCAGCTACTTCTTGGAAGAGATTGAGCAATTACCTATCTATTCATTTATTTATGAATAGCCGAAAACATTTCCTACATGTGCAAGAATTCAGGTTATCACACTGCTATACCCACAAACCCTGAATCACATCTCTCATGACAATCCACAAGAAGCAGAATAGAGATAACTTGTATGAGGCACATGGGATTTACAGCAATTAATTCTTTGGCCTGTGAAATGTTTGTCCTTCAAAAAAAAATTCAGTGAGAGTTTTTTTCATTAATTTGAATGGAGGAAGGATCAAGACTACTGTCTTTAAAAGTATGTAGACCTAAAAAAGAAAATGAGTAATTTTTTTGTAATGAAGAGCTGAATTTGCAATGCAATTCACACAATGTAAGAAACAAAGAAGAGTTTGCTGTCAACAAGAACATATTAGTTATTAAGATACAAAAAAGGTGGACCAAGGCTTAGAGGGTCAAATTCTGACCTCATTTGCCTTTACTCTTCTGAGTTTAAAGATGTTACTCTGGATTTTCATCAGCCTAAATGAGAATGAAGTCTGATGTTCTGTAAGCCAACAAAAGTGGCATTATTCATGATTTGCAGAAACCTCGTTCACAGAAGACATTGCTTAAAAATAGGCCCTTAAGGGTACTTTCTTTCCTTTATTTACTGTTTTAAAGTAATTTTACAAGTGTAGTAATGACACCTATATCTTCCCAAGAAGAGACATCCTGGAACACAGAACTTAATTTCCATCCTCTAATACTTGACCTAGCAGCAGGATAAGGTAGACATGGTATACTCTTTGGAAAAGCTTTTTCTTCATTAATCATTAAAATATCTCAAGATCATATTTATGCCTATACATGTCTTCTTCATTTTAATTAAGTGATAACACAGTAAATATAGTGAGCAAAAGAAAGAGTCAAGGTGAATATCACTGTACTAGTTAAAATATTCCCCATTATACAACATTGTGTTGTATTACAAAAGCCCATGAGATTTTGCTGCTGAGCTGAATACAGCTGATACTTCACTCACAGGCATCACACAGGTGCATCAAAATGCTCCTAAACCCCTGTTAGGCTAATGAAAGACAAAGCTTTGGTTGCAGACTTTCCCTCACAAGCAACTTAAACCTAGCAGGGCTACGATAACATCACAGCTTTTTGGGCTGCCTTTTCCATCCCAGCTGATGAGTTTTATCATGTGCACTAAATAGAATAATTTTTGTTTGTTACTCTCAGCAGAGTAGTAAGAAGCTATTGATTCTCTGTAGATTAGTTTTGGAGAAAGCCTCTCATCTTTCCTCATTCACATACTCATGCTCCCTTTGCCCCAGTGAAGCATGGATCAGGAAAGCAAATGCAGCAGAAAGCTGAAGTTTTCTTTGGCAAGTTTGCCAAGAAGCCCTAATGAAAAGGGTCAGTGAAAGTCCCCATATTCCCATTGCCCTACAAGCCACCATTCCCAGGACTTTCAAAGGAAAAGCCAGGGAAAGCAAAGAGCTCTCAAAGCTGCTTTTCACTCCAAGCTCCAAGCCCCAGCAGCTACACTGGGGATCGTACAACAAACGGCAAGTCCTGGGCAGACAGTCTGGGGGGCTACTGAGAAGGTCTGGCTGTGCACACTTGGTCAGAAAGGACACAAAATGAAGCTGATGTTGTCAAGCACCCTACACCCCACCAGCACCACTGGACAAGGCTTTGGAATGCAGGAAGAGGCACCTCCTTCCCACGACCCACAGGCCACCACAGGGGCAGGAGGTGTGTGATGGCTTCCACTATCAAATCAACCCTTTGACTGTTATCACTGATCACTGTTATCATCAAAAGTGTTTGTTAGAATTACAGTTCCATTTAATTTCTTATCAGTTCCCCAAGTTCCCAGGACCCCACATCAGCCCCACTCCCAGGATTGTAACACAGTCCCACACAGCCCAACCCCGCCCTGCCCATCCATGGAGACCACCATGCTGGGCCCACAGCCCATCCTGGGCTCCTCCTATCTCCAGGAATGTGCCTGATGCCAAGGCCGGGGGTTGTGCTCAGCTCTCTCCCTCAGGTCTCTGTTCCCCAGGGGATTGCCATCCCCAGTCCTCAGAAAGCAGTGCCCTGACATGTATTTCTTTAATTGTCTACTTAACTGCTTGTATTCACAGTTGGGATTCTCCTTTGCTCTTGTTCAAGTATTTTCAAAGTTTTTCATTTTCATTGATCGTCATATGTGCATGTAGTAGTTAAATTTGTGCTTCCCTTTTCCTACAGTATATTACAAAAGCTCTTTTTGCCTTCTGCAACAGGACAGAAAAATGGAAATCAGCCTGTTTATTCCTGAGTAAAGAAGGACTGTAGAAACAAATGCTCCCCCAGTATCTCTCCTTTACACTTACAGAGACAACCTGTTCTGCAGTGATTCTGACGCCAAGCACTGGGATGTCAGGGTCAGAATGACTGCGGAAAAGTTTCTCTCTGAAGCTCCTCTTGAAACTTGATTAAACAGTAAGGATTACAAGTAAAACAGCCAAAAAAAGATTGCTGTCACAGTCTTAATAGCTGGCAGACAGGAGTCTCATGGAGTTCTGCAAGAAGCTGTGGCACAAGAGCCCAGGGGATACTGGATTTGACCAAACATCCTTTTCTCTGTGGTCCTGGGAAGTGGTGGGATCAGTTGTACCCACATTCTCTTCTGCTTTCCATTGGCTCACACCAACAGGAGCACTCTGCAGAGGTAATTCCAGGGTAATTCCAACCCTCTGAACTCTGTAGCTGAGATTTCTAAAGAGAAACATGTGAATGCAATTGTGCCTTCTCCAGGAAAGGTTCATCACATATTATATAGTGTTCATAGGAATTTTCCCAGCCAATAACTGTAAAACTTTGCCAAACAAACTTTCAAGATGCCAGACCCATTTCTTCAATTATCACTGTCAGAAATCTAATGAACTGCATACAATGGTGGCTGAAGGTCTCAACCAAATAAAAATTTTCATTGATTTCCCAGCTTTTGATTGGAACCCTATAACCTTTCATACTGCAATTTCAATCAACAATTTGGGGGGGGGGGGGGGATTGGGGGGGGGGGGGGGGAACCCACATTATTTCTAATGAAGATCCCCTCAGAAGATCCAAAACCTTTACTTAACCTCCTAAATATTTGGCACAGCACATCCTTGCAAGCCTGAAATTATTACTCTGTTTGCTATGGTTTCTTTTATTGTGCTATTATGCAAGACTGTTGTACTTTGTCATTTGTAGCACATTACCTCAGACTTGTCCAGGTACAAAGATGGACTTCTGCGATGATCAGGGTAATGGAGAGCCTATCATATGAGAAGACAGAATGAAGAGCTTGGCTTGTTTAACTTGGCAAAATGAAGGCTGTTAAGGGATCCAGTTGCTGTGTATAAATATATCACAGAGGCAAACATCAGGGAGATAGATGGGAGAGCCATTTCAACTAAATGACAGTGTTGGCAGAGGAACCCAATGGCATAGATTGGCCAGAGTTCAACCTATGTGAGAAACCAAAAACAGGCTCTCACATGGCGCAGTGAGATTTGGGAACAATATTCCAGCTGGAGAAACAGCAGCAAAACTCCTAAATGCACTCACAGTGGAACTTGGTAAGTGCATGAAGGGGATTATAAAACATGATTCCTGCAATATTATAGCAATATATTTGATGACCCATTAGATCCATTCCAGTCTTGTGTTGCCATATAAAGCTATAACATCTCATGCAGATTCTGTATACTTCAGTCATGTATGCTTCAAAACAAGATATGTCAGCATACTTTATATGTTTCAAGCTATTTAAAAACAAACCAAACCAAACCAAATAGTTCAGTTTAGTAAGTGTATTTGTTCAGGGTAGGGATAAAACTTAAAATCATTTTCTCTCCCACAAGGACAATAAATTCAATAGAACCCAAATATGTTACAAAATAAAATATTTTACATTCAGTTGTCCAGCACCAAAATTCCTAAGATTATTGATAATTAGTTCTACTTGTCATCTAGAACTGTTTAAGCTTTATTACAATTTTTATAAAATATTTTATCCATGGATTTAAAGCCTTTGCAGCTGAAGTTCAACTGTTATTTATGGTATTCTGCTCTAAGCTATAAATTAATTAAGGACAAGAACATTTTTGTGCTAATGCATTTTGTGTTGGAGGGTATCCAAAAGATATAGCCAAAGGAACAGAATTATGATTGTTTCTAATTTATGTTGGTCATAGCATGGGTTGAACACATGAGAGGGAAGACTTTTTTAAAAACAGAGTCGTCTGGTTTTGGAGATACCTCATTTTTTTCATGTTTAAAAGGTTTCTTATGCTCAGCTTGAAGTAAAAACCCATGAACTCTACAAAGCAGAAAATTTCTTGGGTAAAAATCTACTTCCACCAAAAGAAATAAAATGGTTACATAAAAATTAGTCATTTACGAAAAGTTCTTCTTTCTAAATGCAACCCCACACACATACACACAGAGAGCCCCTGTGAATGGGACCAAACTATAGCCATGACAGTACTACACATATTTTCACTTCCCTGTAGCTCCTTCTTGAAACTTTGATGAAAATACCAGCATGCTATCTTCATATAAAGTGTACTAGCTCAGTGAAGGCAAATTTTACTCCGAAGATGCCCCAAAATTACTGTAATACCATATCTTATAGTAATTAATAATAACAAATTCTGATTCACTCTACTCTCAACTAAGATGGCTTCATAAACCTAGCTTGAGGTTTCCTGGTTTTATTAGCACTTCACTTTCTTAGCCAGCATTAAAAATTAGTTAAAAATCTCCCACCATTCTCTTGAGACCAATGCTGAATTCAGCTCTTGAGATTCAGCATTAGATACTCAGGAAGAAAGGATCCAGAAGAATGGAAAACATGTCTCCATTGTCATCAGTTAATGGATGGCTTAGGAACTGAATTATTGACTTCTAACACCTTTCCTAACTTATATAAAAATTCTTCTGAAAGCACTCTAAGTTTCTGACTTTAATTGAAGACAGTGAAAATCAATTTGCATATGTCTACATAACTTTGCACGCATTTCTTAATTTTAATTTTTTTTTTATCATATGCATATTCACTTATATTGTGAAGGAACATCCACCCTTCCAACTTCTCTAGCCTCTTGTTATTCAACATCCTTCTTCCATGCCTCTTCACACGTTTTTCTCTGAAGTAAATAAATCAAAAGTTTCACTTTTGACTCTGACAGTGCTGGTGATTTTCATCATAACCTCTGTTCCTATTCCCATTTGTGCTGGTTTTGGCTGGGATAGATAATCACAGTAGCTGCTATGGGGCTGTATTTTAGATTTGTGCTGAAACAGGGATGATAACTCAGGGAGGTTTTTCTGACTGCTGAGCAGAACTTGCACAGAGTCCAGGTCTTTTCTGCTCCTCACCCCACCCCACCAGTGAGGAGGCTGGGGGTGCACAAGGACTTGGGAGGGGACACAGCCAGGACAGGTGACCCCAACTGACTAAAGGGGCATCCCATACCATATGGTGTCACCTCCAGTATATAAATCTGGGGGAGGAAGAAGAGAAAGGGGGGACATTTGGAGTGATGGCGTTCATCTTCTCAAGTGACTGATACCCACGATGGGGCCCTGCTCTCCTGAGGATGGCTGAACACCTGCCTGCCCATGGGAAGTGGTGGATGAATTCCTGGTTTTGCGTTGCTTGCATGTGTGGCTCTCGCTTTGCCTCTTAAACTGTTTCTATTTCAACCCACAAATTTCGTCACTTTCAGTCTTCTGATTGTCTCCCCATCCCACTGTGGGGAGGAATTGAGTGGCTGTGTGGGGCTGAGTTGCCAGTTGGGATTATACCATGACACTGTTATATATGATTAAGGATTAAATCAGAAGAGATAGGCATTTTTCAAGTTCCTGATTTGCCTCAGAAGTGCACATGACACATATACATCAAAACAGCCATGTTTCCTCCTTAAAATGCTACTTTTGTTTCAAGGAAAATTAGTTCTTGATTTGAACAGAAACTGTCCACATACTTTGAACTCTTTCAGAAGCAAATTGGTCATGAGTAAATGAAGACTGATCAATTTTCAGAAGACTGATATTCTGAAATATTTTCTCTTACAGGAGAAAAATGTCCATGCTAATTTTAAGAAAAAAACTTGATCCATATTCAAAAGAAAAAGTCATATACAGTCTGACACTAGAGTCCGGATTTACACATTATTCTGAGAAATTCTGATACAATCCTCATGGGCCACATTATTTTGCTCATGTTTGTATGTCAGAAACAAGACAGCTTCACCAAGGAATCTCCAGCACTGTAGGTTTTAAGTCCCTATTGTGACTGGTCAAAGTATAGTAGAGCCTCTGTAAGGGCTGCTAGTTTCTGTGCTCCTCTGAAATATTACTGAGAAACAGTGTAAGGATGGTCAGAAGGTGTGTGATACTAACTCTAGGTTTAGAGCCCTGGACAACAATTTCATGTGCTTATGTGCTTCCTTTTCTGTTTGTTTGTTTTCATTTCCTGTGGAAGACAAATGTGTTCTCAAGGATCTCGCAGTTATCAGATGATTTCTGTGCATCACAGCAGCCAGAAGGCATTTGCTTTGGCTTTCCTTGGTCATCCACAGCTCAGGATCTGAGCTCTGCAGGGCTCTGGCATTGACTGCCTTCCATCCTGGGTGTGTCTGGGAAGAGAGCCAGAAAGGTGAGTGATGCTGACATCTTTCAAACCCACATAGTTCTAGTAGAAAACTAGTCTATAATATTCTGGCACCTGCTCTCTTTTGGTGATTATTGTTGATTTACATGGGCTTTGAAGCAGTCTCCACCAACAAACAGAATGGAATGGTTCTTCACACACTGAAGAGCAGAACTACAGAATGCCTTCTCCATGAATGGAGAAGTTAACATGACTTGGGAGGAGACATTCTTGGCAGAAATATTCACTTATGGTTGCTATCCAGATAAACCACATCAGGTTAGGACAGTCTCTTAAACTGAAAATAGCTGGAGACAGAAAGAGCGCTTTGGGGAAGTTTCAAATCCTTGCCATGCACTTGCTTTCCCCTGCTGGCAGTTTTCAGCTGCTGGTTTGTGTTGGTTGGTTTGTTTGCTTGCCCAGAGTGGAGCACAAATGCAGTCCCCAGCTGCCACTAATTATGCTGCAGAGTTCCTTGCAGCTGATTGAATTTCAGGGGCTCACACAGAGAAGCCTTGAACCACACTTTGGGAAAACCAGTGGTGGCTTACTACTAATTCAGTAGACTTCCCTCTCTTCATCTGACTGCTTATGAGAAGACATGAAGTAAAACTGAAGGACTTGATGCTCAGCTATTTTAAATTACTGTGGCTTGGCTGGTACCCTTGAAAGCAGGCTTCTTTGTCCCACTGTAGTTCTGACATGGAAAACATACTGTTATCTCGGCAAGGATGGTTTATTGAACTCTTTTCTTCAAATACAAAGGACTTCTATTTTTAGAAGCAAAACTGTAATTCATACCCTACAACAACAAAAGCCAACTGTATCTTGAGCTGAGGTACACAAAAAATTATAATACCTCCCAGCAGGTACCTGGAGCTGACTTATGTTAGTCTTAAACCACAAAAACTTGTTGCCATTACTAAGCGGTTCAAATGTGAAAGCTATTCTTGTAAAACAGTTACTAATGAGCCTGCAAATAAGAACAGAGCAGCAGGGAACTGCAAAACGTTATCTCAAAAGTACTTGCCTCACCCTTAAATGAAATCCAAAAGCAACTCTTCCCATGGACAGAAAAGAAGGGCAGAGCACGTTGCTTGTTGCTGAGCATGTGAACAAATTGCATACCATAGCTCAGATGTCACAGCACTTTTTCAATAACACTTTTAAGCTTTCGCTAATGCCTCAAGCACCTAATATGAAAGGTGAAATATCTTGGATAGGAAGGATCTTAATATTACGTATATTTAGATATTTATATTTATTGATGTAACAGTTGTTTCTCAGAAAACAACTGTTCTGTTGAATTAGTGCTGGAGCTGCAAGATTTTAAACAATGTGTATCCAAATTTTTGTAAAGCCAAAAAGACTATGTAAGATAAAAGTACTGGAAATATAAATTATGTTTTCAGAGCTACAATTTAAAAGTGTATTGAGCTGCTTCTTAATTGCGGAACAATCTTATATCTGAAATCATTAGCAATGTTCACGGTGCATGTCACAACTAAAATTCCATTTAAGCATATTTTTTAAATTATCTCTTCTTTCACTTAGCCATTTTGTTCAAGAATGCCTTTCTCATGGATGGGTTGGTAAAATATGCATCACTCAAAGTTCTGTAAAGAATGCAGCCTCTGCTCTGCTTTATGTCAGATCATTTCATCAGCTCTTGGAGAAGGATTTGAAAGGCATGTTGGCAGATGAAAGTCTCTTGGTTTGCTCTAAAACTGTGATTTGCAAACTTTAACAAAACGTGCATTGAATACAGGGCATTGAAAACTTATGGAAGAAAATGGGTGGTCATTTTTACTTCATGCTGTCATTTCAGGATTGAGTTGTCTCTGAGGTTCTGCTTCACTTACAGGAGTGAGCAACTCCTCAGGCTCTAAGGCACCACCACAGTCCTTTCACAAGAGAGGAAGGTCAAGGAATTCATCTAGTCAGTCCTCACAAGCTGCAAATTCCAATGCTCTACTTCTGCATGGAACAGTGTAGAAGTCCATGCAAGGCCTGATAACCCCACAAATATAAGAGTTGTGTGCTCTATTCTGCTGAAGATGAGGGCTCAAAGTGGTTCTTTGAGTATCTGGTTGGTTTATTGGCTGTTTACAGTTTAATTATTGATGTATCAAGAAGTTTTGGTTTTTGTTTTTTTCTTTTCTGATGGAGCTTAGAATTGCATGTACGAGTTTTTTGTGTTACTCATTGAACTGCTGTTCAATAAAAAACAGTCCTCCAAAACCACATATGGTTAAAATTAACTTCATTTATTGGCTTTTTTTTTTTCTTTCTTACATGTTGCCTTTTGAAAAGGAGATAGTCCTGTGATATCATGTGCCCAGTTGTGCTTGTAGCTCTAAGCACTGTTTGTCCATAAGGAACTAAGAAGACCCAATGAGGTGTTATTAGCTTCGACTCATCTGACTGAAGTATCATCTGCTGTGCTCATTAATGAAGGTAGTTCAGGTGGAAACACTGATCCCTGAGCTTTATTAAAATTGTCTGTGTTGTTTTTACTCATCTAATGAAAAGAGAAAAAGGAAAGTAGATAGTTTAAAAAGATGCATACAGAGGATATATACTAAAATAATGCCTAAGGAACTAACTCAAAAAATCAGTTTAAACATGTGTCACACAATTTTTTCCAATGCTAGAATTTTCCAGTGTTAGAAGTTCAAAATATGCTTGGAAAACAGACTCTCTAGCTGTAATCTTAGAGAAGTCTGATTCAATAATAATAAAGTATAGCTTTATAATGCAGAAATGTTTTATGTGATGGTTCAGATGATCCCGGGCACTTGGTGTGCTCAGCTGAGTGTGACATGAGGATTACATCTAAACTAGGAGATTAAGCAGTGCCAGGGCTTGGTCAAAATTTTGGCATGGACTAACCAGGGGTCTTCCTAGAATGGTTCAGGATTTAGCTCTGCCTGGGGATTAGCCTAGCCAGAGTTTGGCAGCCTGAACATAGTGAACCTGTTCTGAAGTCCTCGTTTAGTAATGTAGGTATGACCAGCCAATGGCTGAGGATCAGAGAACCAGCACTGGCATTGTTTTGTGTCACCCACATATTTTGAACTGTTTCTGTGTGGCTTTCAAACTGTGAGAAGTGGAAACAGGATTTTTGCTTTACAGAACTGCAGCAAAACTGCAAAGCCCCTGCTTTGGAGAGGAGGGCAAGCAAGTGAGGAACACTGAGACAGATGGCACAGTCAGATGGAATGAATTCCTTGGGGGGAGGGCAGCAGGGAGAAGAGGAACAGCGAGCATGATAAAAATATGGGAACAGTAGCTGGCATAGCTGTTTCTACAAGAGTAAAGCAGGTAGAGCAAATTGCCTTAGGAGCCTGTCCTGTGCCCAGATCCAAAGGGAAGAACTAAGAAGACAGCTTTGCAGGGAAGTGGAGTACCTTGCAGATGGGTGAAGCTGGAGAGTTGCAGCTATTAGAGAGGGATTGGAGACTGAACACTTCCAAAGCTCACAGCTGGAAGATGAGCTGAAGTGGATGCTGGGACCCAGAGAGAAGTCCAGCTTGCTTGTCGGGCAATGATGAATGCCAGACAGTGCAATGGCACAAATCTTACACCACAGAAAGACACAAACTGAGATAATCCTGATTCCAAATGTGAATCAGCTGAAGATTGAGATAATTCCTAATAAAAGCATATTTACACTGGCAAAGTGTCAGTATGATTGTTGATTATTCTCTGCCTTCCCAATGGCAAGAATTCCATCCCACAGCAAAGGTGATGACCAATATTTATTGCCGACAAAGAAATCCTGATGGACAAGGTACAACAGTATCACAAAAGGACTTATCACTGTGCTGTTCCTCACCAGTGACCCTCCCTAGGAGCTAGAGCAATCATGCTAACCACACATCTTTTGCCACCATGGCATAGGCTCTGCTGAGGATGTGCTGTTGAAACAGAAAAAGCAAGGACTTTCATCTCGTTTTGTTCTGAGTTGTAAGCTGAAGCACCAGGGGAAGAGCATTACTCAACCCAGTGGTGCACAGAGGTGCTCTCTGGAAATGGCACACGCCAAAGTCACCTGCAATAGGTGAGATGGCAGGAGCTGGGACAGCTTTCAGCATGTGTAGGCTGTTCTGAGAAGTTAGTTACCAATCTCTACCAGGTATCTTTTCACAAGATATCCTTGGTGAAATGCTTTGTTCACTGGCTATTAGCCCGGCATAACTTTCACAAGAATGGCAAAAGTCAATTTGCTGCCACAGAGCAGATTTCTGGCTGAATTTCAGTAGATCACTCTGGAACACAGAGACATCAAAACCTCTTCAGCAAAATCGTTATGGGATTGTTTTCACATGGGCAAACAGGAATTTTCTCTCAACTAATTCTTGGAAATGCTCAAAGCATCTAGCTGAAACTTCCAAAAACAATTCAGACTCAGCCAGACATCCAGCCTGTACAACTGAAGTTTGGCAAAGCTGTAAACAACTGGGCTTCATATAAGATTAGATTTTTAATGAAAAGTGTCAAGCAAACTTAGATAGGGCTTTGTTATCAGCTTGCTCTGCAGTATGTGTTTTCTTCTTATATCCCAGCCTAACATTTCATTTGTAAATCAGTTATCATGTCTGTTATATTATAGTGTTTTGATATAGCATTTCATATCTGTTCACATTTATACTTAAAATTTTCATATATTGTGAGTTACCAGTTGATTATATATATTTTACCAATAGTAAAGCAGACCTTCAAACGAAAAGAAATCCATCAAATGCCACCATTGAGACAGTTTCAGGTTATTGTCTAGATAAGAGAAATCTGTCAGATACGTAAAAGTATAATCACACGGAACACCTTGATTTTTACCAGCTTTTTCTTGATTTTAAGGAAGGACTTGAAAAGAAAATTTAAGAGAAAGCCACTGAAGAGACTCAAAATGTACCTAATGTTGATAAGACTGTTTATCAACAGATCCATTCCCTCCCTTCTGTGTTCGAAAAGAAGTATTTTTAAAGATGCTAAAAATAAAACCAGAGGTTTTATTAAAAAATTAATATATTTTTGTTTGTAGTCAAAACATCAGAAGGGGTGTCTGTTCTGACTTTCACTATCTTATTCTTGGTTGATTTTGTGGTTTCTTAGAGAATACGTGAAAAAAGAACATGATCACAATCTATGAGCTGATATACACAGCACATTCTCAGACATGCTCTAAGAAATTTCTAAGTATTCCTTTTTACTGTTTCAGCCAAACTTGCTAAGTTTTTTTCTGTACTTGATCTGCAAATGATGCCTATTTTGGCAGCACTCAAAAAATATGAAAAAATAATATAACGTCTGCAGTTTGTGTTTTCCTGCCTGCAATGCTCTGTGACAGCTTTTTTAAGATGAACCAGCCAGACTTTTGTGCAATGTCCTTGGGAATTTTGACCTATTAACTACAGCAGATTTTTAATGCAAGCTGCTTCAGGCAGGCTCGTTTCCATAAAGAAAGCGTTTTGATTTGAGGGGTCACACAGATGAAATGCCACTTGTCAGAGTTAGAAACCAGATTATTCCACTGAACTGCAGGACCAAATTGAGAAGTTTTGCCTTCCTTGAGAAACACGTGTAAAGGCAGTTGTAGCAAAGATAAAATGGATCCAGTATAACAAAACAGTGTCTATATTAGGTATTTCTTGAACTGTCAAAGCCTGCATAATCTAACATCACCTGACACAGAAAACTGAGGTTCGCTGCCTTCATAGTACAGTGACACTGTATTATTTATTTGTATTGGCAGGTGTGGTTTTCAGTGGTGGCTTTGTGCTTGCTTAGGTTCTCTCTCTGCAGAGAAATGGGAACATGAGGTTAATACCAATATTCTCCAGCCATAAACCGGGTCCCGTGGGCCCTAGAGAAGGGCTAGGACACCTTCACACCACCTGTAAAGGCTCAAGAGTGTGCTTTTCTCAGCCCCTGGTGTTGCAGCAATGCAACCATCCTGCTGCTCGCCTCTTGTGGATTCCCACCACAGGGGAACTGGAAGCACAGCAGTCTGATTGGAGCCTGCAGCTGAAATTACGCTGGGCAGTTTCTCCTGGTAAACAATTCATTCTGCCTAAAAGAATGGGTTTGACTACTCTGAGGCAGATTTGGGTCAAATTCAGCATAAAATTGAAAAGGAACAAGAAATTAAAATGGAATATATGAACTGCAGAAACAGTTCCTTTTCCTGTTTCTGATATTTTTTTCCCCACACTAAGATCACAAGAAGTCAGAGGTACTATGGGAGGGAAGTAGAACAATTTTAAGAAGCTTATTTCCTGCCTTCTTTTACCAAAAGTCCCAATTTTCTGTCAAAGCCCAGTAGTGTCTTAAATTCATACAATACAGAAACTGTTTTTCAAATTGTCTGTAGGATTCAAAAATGGGTATTTGAACAAAAATGTGTGAATTCTGGGTCACAGGGAGCCAACCAACTCTATCACTTTGCATGTAGCTTTGGGTCTTCCCAAGTGCTAGCTCTTGCTCCATGAATATTTAAAGATTTCACACAAAGTTGACTTTTTTTCTGTGGAGTGAAACAGTCAAAGTATTTTCCTGGGAGATGTTTTAATGTCTATACTACAGTAAAAAGGTACTGTAACCTTTTCCTTTCTAGGTTGTTTTGGTGGGTTTTTTTCATGGTTCCAAACTTCCACTTGTCTTCCTGTTCTTTAAATTTTGATAGATGAGCCCCACAATAAAAGCAGTATTTTTAAGTCTAGTAAAATATTAAATCCAAACAAAAGCTAATGGATCTCACTGTAAATCCTAAAAAAATAAAAATTAAAAAAATGAACAGAAAACATAGCAAAGCATTCATTTGTATTTCTTTTTTTAACCCTGTCATCAATCAAAAAGCTGCAGATATATCATAATTAATTTTCCTGAGAATTTATCTGGAGGACTAATTGAGCAATGCCTCTTTCTCACTTTTCTTTGTCTCTCTTTCTTACATGTTGACTGCTTACCTGTCCTCCAGCTTCTTCTTTCTAACAGATATGGATGTTCAAGGACAGAACTGGGAGCACTGTAAATGTTCTTGTTTTCTCTCAGGGAGGAAAACAGTCCTGCATTTGTGAATTATTCCTTTTGTGAGTGGATCACCATAGCATTACTGAGTGCTTGATTATGATATGAAAACTCCTATGGACCAAAAATCAAGGCCAGTTTGCTAGGGAATTATACATTAAGATGGATAAAATAACTTTTATGTTATAAATATAATTTAATATATTTATATTAAATAAATATAATTAAAACAAAAATATAAGGTGACAACTAATGTAAAAGTGGATAAAATAACTTTTATGTTGGCTATGGTAACAAATATAATTAAAACAAAAATATAAGGTGACAACTAATGTAAAATGTAAAATATCAGTTGACAACAAAAAGAGCTATATATGCCAAATTATTTTTGTTCCCAGGCTCAGGTGCCTATTTTCTTAGGACGTGGGAGAAGGAATGAAGGGAAAGAAGAGGAGCTGCTGCTGCACCACTGCCAGATGAGAGATGGGTGATGTGCTCCTCCAGCACATGAGCTGCCTGCAGCCCTGAGGCTGCTGCTCCATTGCAAGTGACCAGTGGATGACTGCACACTTGCAGAGTTGCACTGTGATGCAGGTAAAGCCACAAGGCAGGCAGCGTTTTCAGCCTCAGGGAGCCTTGAGACACAGCTGATGTTGGGGTGAACTGAAATGTTATCTGTCAGCTGTAGCTGTCAGCAAAAATATTAAAGGAATAGCAGCTGCATCATGCCACAAGCAGGGGAGTGGAGCAGCCGTAGCTCCAAAATAGATTTTAGAATCAGACAAGGGTTTTCTTTTCATGAACTCCAGTAACAGTCAAGGACCATTTATTTTCTAAGCTGCTTTGAGCCAGTTGATAATGCTACTGTTTTTAAAATGTTTTAAATGTTACTGCTTTTAAAATGTTTTAAGATGCAAGTAAAGAAGAGCTATTTAGAATAGGCTGTATTGAAAGTTATGTTACTAAACCTTTAATTTGTAATTTTTCCTACTAATTGTTTTCTGCTTCTGTAGCTTTAAATTTGCCCCTTACCATTTTATTCTGTAAGTTCTGATACAGCAATAAAACTGATATGACAATTAAAAAAATCATAATTATGTTTCTCAGCTGGAAGAAAAAATATTGGCTTAATATAGCTTCTGTAGCATTTATCCTTCCTTTTCAGATAATATATTTAATAAGATACTAAGTTATCCTGAAGGTATTTATTAAAGAATAGCATCTTACCATTTTTTTGGATAGTCATTAAAGAAAATAATAAGCAGTGGTCTCTTCAGGATCTTGAATTCCAAGATAAATGCAATAAAGTTTATGGCAGTGTGTTATTGTTTACTGCTTGGAAAAACTTACGCAACAGCAGAATATTACTCTGATTTTTGAGCTGCTGCTAATGAAGTACAACCAGACAGGGTACAGTTGTTATGAGTCAGGAAATGTGGATGTTCCTGGACAGAGGCCAGGGGGGCTTAGACACACAGAGATGAGATGTATATGCATCCTTTGGAGGATATACACTAGGTTGTTTTAAGCATCTGAAGCTGCCTGATCCAAGAAGCAACCAAATGACCACCCAGAAAAGAGGTTATTACCTCTCCATTTCTCAGGGACCCTGGTTTTTATATCAGGAAAACAACAAAGAAGTAGGCTGTCCAGGGGAGCTTAGAGATCAGATATTTGGTTCAGCCATGAGACAGTAGGCTCAAAACCCTGAGGGCTTAGCTTTGTTCTTTCACCATGAACAGAAGAAAAAACAAACCCACAAAAACCCCCACCAACCCCATACTCCTAAATTAAAAAACAAAAAACCAAACAACCCAACAACAGAAACAGCAAGAAAACACCAACCAACCAACTAACCCAAAAAAGCCCCCTCATGTGCTACAATTTGTTGTGAGACTTTAAACAAACCTTTTGAACTCATATTCTGCTATAGTATGGTGTGAGTTTTTTGTAAGAGAATGGGTGTTACCACTGAACACATGGGGAGAAGCTCCACTTTCCACAATGACAAAGCATTTGCTGAAATGCTGCTACATTTCAGTGCATGGTACAAATGCAACTCCCTTTCATTTTCTGAGCATTCTAAAAGTCCTCACTGTGGGTCACTATTTTTTAAGTGAAACTAACTAGGATCATTTAAAAGAAACTTTTTTTCCTTTCCACACCTCTTTCTTGAATATAACTGCCCCAGAAGACTGATTTTTTCATTCTTTTGGTAGGTGACTTTTCCTTATCTTCCTGCAACCCCTCCCTGTGTCATTTCCAAAAGGGAGCTTCAGCTTTCACTCCTCTCCCAGCAGAGCAGGACATGCAGACTATTTTTCTGTGCTGGTAAACCCGGGGTGTGGTGGTTGCTTAGAATTGCACATTTCAACCTTTTTTATCAGGGGAACCCTCACAATAAAGACCTGAGCTCCCTTCCATGAAATCCAAGGAAGGGTCATTTATTACCCCATTCTCTCGTCAATCTGAGAGGCTCACAACTAAACTAAGAAATTATTTCCAGACCTGCTGCTTTGGTCTGGGCTAGTTTTGAGGCCAGCTGTGCAGTTGTCACTGCTGTTCCACCATGGCAGGGCACAGTGTGGCAGGCCCACGCTGCCCTCGGCCGTGTCCCAGCAGCCGTGGCCTCTCCTGAGCAGTGGCACATCCGTAAGGGTGGGACTCTGCCCTGCTCCCAAACTCACTGTCCCCTCTGTCCACTGGCATTGCCAACCACACAGATTCAAAATCTCAAGAAAATCTTCCATAGTTGTTTTCTGGGACATTTTAAAGCATCATGGCACCAGATCATCTAGAGATCAGAGACTTCAGCTTCCTTGAAGACATCAGAACTGTATTTTCTTCTAATTTTCTCTGGTTTTAATTAAAGCTGTGTACCATATTATGGCAACTTAATTCCTTGGTAAATCCTTATCAAAAATCCCAGTCAGCAAGAGTCACTTGAGCTGCCACCATTGCTTTAACAAAGCAGGCACAGCTGGAGACACTGGTTGCCTGGTTGCAGGCAGCCCCACAGGACATTTCTGTTTTCCAGGTGCTCCCTCTTCCTCCCTCCCCACAGCCCCATAGTGGCTCCAGAGCTGCCAAACACCAGTTAATTTGGGCAGTCACATTCGGCTCACACCTTCTCTCAAAGGTTCTTTTTCCTTCAGGATTATTTTTTTCCCAGTGGTCTCCTCCTTGTACTAGAGAGCTTGTCCTGAGCATTCCCAAAATAACAAGCTCACAAGCTGACAGCGCCCTCTCTGCCCTGTGAGTTACTTCTGGTACAACCTGAGGGAATGGTTTTCATTTTCCTGAAACATCTTAGTATTGACATTAGTTTGGTTTCTATTCTGGTATGGTTTTGTTCCTGTTCTGGTCACATCCCTGGTCCTCCTCCTTCCTTTCTTTGCTGTGCTTTACCAGTATGGCTGGTTTATTGTGACCTACAACTAAGGGCACAGCTAAGCTTCCCTCCGGGGAGCTCCTCTAAAAATACATATTCTTGTCACGCAGACTAATTCAACTTCTATTCCTACTTCTCCCTGCAGAATCTGGTTTCTAAGGAGGGCTATTTAAGTCTTCTTATTCAAAGCTGTTGACATGATGTTCAACACTGCAACATCTCAGAGTGTCAAAGTCACTACTGTGTTTATTCTTGTAACATTCCAGGTTATTAAAAGTGGAAAAATAACTTGCTGAGAGTCACGCAGGGAGTCACTGATGTGAAAGTCAGCAATTTAACCAGCATTTTTCCTCCCTGGTATGACAACTGTCACCTCACATTTTAAGGTAACATTGTTTTAAACAACAAAATTCAAATATGACGTGAATAGTTTGGAGAGAGAACCTGAATTTAGCAAAGTATTTCTGGCGAATAAGGAATCTATGAGATGTGCTGCCACTCTTACAGCCTTGCAGTTCAGTCGCACTCTTGCAGTGTGATTTAGGCTTTGTTTACATAACTAGTGCTGGTGGTTAGTAAACTAACCCTCCTAGTGTGCAATTATGCTTGCCTTATTTCTAGACACTCACTGCTGTCCTGGAGGGATTTTTGGAGCTGACACCAAGAGCCTGTAGAATTGTTGCCATTCTACCAATTCCTTAACAAACTGTTCCAAACTGTCGTGTTACGATGAGCGTATTCACTGAACACTTTTGTAGATTATTCAGTTTATTTCTGTTTATTTTCCTAGGTTTCTTCTGTGCTAAGATGAGAAACTCATTACACTGTCTACAGCTCTCACATGCTTCCCTAGCACTCCATTAGTTCTCATGGTCCTGTAGTGATAAAGATTGTGTGGCTGAGAGTGATACAGAACAGGGGCTAGAAACTTGTATCACTGCAGGGAGTTTGTTTTCTTGGAATGAGGCAGCTGTGCCACTATCACAGAGAGGCCTCTGAACAGCTCCTCCTGGGCCCCCAAGTGCCACAGCAGTACAATCCTGTTGTGGAAGTTCTGTAAATTTTCATTTGCAAATGGTTGGACTTCTGTACCAAAGATACTTACACTGCACTCCCTCTATGGTTCTAATAAAAAGCTGTTCCAAAATAATTTGGGGTTTTAGAACATGTTCTCTGAAAGCAAAGGAAAGTCAGTTTAGGTATTTTTTCTCCAACCCACTAGCTACTTTTGAAACCTCTGCCCATATGGATACAAGGCAGGGTAGTAGAAGATGTTAACCTGGTAATTCATGGTTAAGAGGTTTAGAGTTTAGCTTTAAAACACTCAACTTCCTGGCCTCCTGCTAAAGCACTTCTTGTCTGTCCTAGCCTGTTCTGGTGTCTTTCAAAGCATGAGCTCTTCTTCCGAAATCTCATTACCTTTCTCATCAACTTAACCCCACTGAAGCTTATGGCAGCTTTTTTTATTAAAAAGTGTATGATGAGTGTGTGTGTACCAGCTCCTCCAGTTCCTCTGAGTTTGCTCCAGACAAGCAATGGGATCTGAGTCCTCTGTACACCACCAGCTACGAGAATTCCCTCTCCTTTTTCCCTCCATATGTACAGATGATGACAATATTCTAGTTAAAGTTCCAGTTTTAGAAACATTATTTATCTACAGAGAAGACTACCTGTCTTCAGTGGTTATTCTTATTAGGTATAAGAAATCCTATTTGGAAAGACTGACTGCCACATCCCTTTGAGCGTCACAAGCCTGCTTTGTCCTTGTTTCATGCTATAATAGTCACTAACAGGTAATTTTAGATACTTCCACAAGTTGGGCTTTTTTAAAGTAGCCTAAGCTAGTCTTAGTTAACCAGAACTCCATCTAGGAATCCTGTTTGCCATATGTGCATCATGCTCTGCTCCTGATTAGGATACAATTGGAAAGAGATGTTCAGTGAGAAAAGGAAACTCAGCAGTGGAAACAGTGTCCAGGCTTTCCTTCCTCAAAAGCAGCATCTCTGTTATCCTTTCTTATATAATTACTTTCTTATTGCTTACATTCTCAATGCTAGCCTTGCAGCTTATTGGACTACCTGGATAGAATACACTTAACATTTTTCAGAATTGTTTTTGCAGAAAGATGGCACCTCAGCTGTGCTTAAATCTAAATGTTTGGCTTTCAAACAGAATGTAGCAGGCAGAAGGAAGAGAGTGTGCACTCTGAAAGCTGGAGGAAACTAAGATAAAATATTACATACAAGATTTTTTGTCCTTATTATTCCTATTTTAGAACATAACACATCAAACACAACAAAATCAAACAAAAAAAACCCAAACAAACAACAAAAAAAACCCACTACAGGTGGGTTTTTTGCAATTTTGAAAGTGCCAAAACCTGTGATTTGTTACTATCAAGCCATCTTTTATTCAGTGTTTTATGTATTTTGATATACTAATTATTTTTTCTTGAAAAAATAGCCAGCCATGTCCAAAACTTTCTGATCCAAAGATCACAAAGATGAGAGACCTTAGAGTGTTTTTAAATTAAAAATACTCAAGATATATGAAAATAATCAAAGCCCTGAGCAATCTGCTCAGAGTCTGGAGATGGTTCCACTTTGAGGGAGACTGGATGACTTCTGCCAGCTCTTTCCACCCGAATTATGGTTCTGGTAATAAGTGGCAGAGGATATGCTACTGTGAGCCTGCCTTTTACTATTTGCACTCTGATGCCTTTTGTGCCTGGGATTCCAGCCTCTGTCTCGTGCCAGTGAAGCAGCAGTGGTTCCCACAGGAGCTGCCTCAGAACACGAGGCTCCCCGGGCACTCAGGAGCCCTGCTGCCATGTGTGTCCCTCTGCTCACAGGGACATCTTGTTCTGCGCTGTATTTGACATGCCTGAGGACATCCAGCATGGCATCACTCCCCTCCTGCCATCTCCTGCCCAGAGTCAAGGACTGGGATGTATCGTTTTCTCTAAAGAATTTTATCAGACTGAGGAACAGAAATCCTTATCTATTGGAAAAAAAAAAAGTTTGTTTCTTTTCATTACAGAAGTCCTTGTTGAAAAATAAAAGGAGAAATAACACACTATAGAAGAACTACTGTAGTTTTTACCTTAGAGGTTAGATCCAAGAGGCTTTGCAATTAGAGATGGTGAGACAAGTGAGATTTTCAGGATAAGTATGAATGGCAGACACAGGAATAGAGTAATTTCAGCACGAGAAATATATGCTTCATTAATTTTTAGCCAGCCCAACACTAAACCAGTCATCATTAACCACATGCTCTTTCCCACCCTTTTGTTTATGTCCTGGCTTATGACTTTTAAAGGGTTATTTTTTGAACAATCTGGATTATATATTTTAAAAGTGAGAATGTTCTTTGGGACACATAACTAGATAGTGTGAGATTTTATGAATGCCCTTTCTACTGTGTTCACCAGTTTGAACTTGAGGATAAATTGTGTATGTTTTTTTCAGTGTATATTTGTTGTCACAGTAACTGCAGTTTTCCCAATAAATGGAAATTGCATCGTTTCCTTAGCATTCAGGTTATTGCACTGAAATAGCACCATGAACTCACCATTACTTCTCCCTTCCTGTTGTCAAGTTAGATCTCATTTAGTTGCAGGAGCAGGCACTAAAACAGGTTAGTTTAGATTTGTGTGCATTAGAAAGCTGAAGCAAGTCTGCTTAGCTGCATTACATCCTATGACTCATGCCTGTGTGGGAAAGACCTTATTTTCACAGAGATCTCTTAGATAAACAAGGCAAGTTGGCAGCAATTCGATTACACTGATGCAAGCAGTCTCTGCTTTCTGTTGCATTCATTTGCTTTATATTTTCTGAAAAACACAAGCAGGCTGATAAGCTCTAGCGAGAATTCTTCTACCAAGGACACATGGGCTTTCATTTTCAATTACTTTTTTTAATAATAGGAACAGCCTTAAACCCAGTTTCTATTCTGTTACTGCAACAAAATCCATTTTTTATCAGTTGGGTTTTTTTAAAGTTTGTTAGCGAAGCTGTAGCTCTTGCTGTTGACAACCATAACACACTAGTCAGTCAGATACCTCCCTCCCAGAAACACACAAGCCTCTAAATACTGTGGACTTCTAATAGAAAATGGATTTAGATTCCAAAATATCATTTTTACATACGCGCTGGAACAGATTTTTGAACAGCATAAATCACAAAACATTGCATTCTTTGTCACCATTTCCCCAAAAAAGAAAAGTGAAGAAAGTAACCATTACTGTATTACAGAGCTCTAAGAGTGTGTAAATCAAACTGGACAAGTTTAGTGCAAATTCATTGAGGTTTCTGGTCTTGTTTTGAAACCCCACCAGTTTATACCTGAATGACTTTGGCCACATCTTAGATAATTAGGATTTTAATTGTCATTTTATCAGCTTTGAAATGAAACTCACTTGGACAAAGTGCAGCAATCTTTTGGATTCACACCCCCCTTTGCCTCTGTCAGCACACAGCAACCAGACGGGTTGTCCATTTAAGGGAAAAAGTACAAGCTCCAGCCTATTTCCCTGTGCTCTGGATGTGTTTGTCCCACTCCTTCAGCAAAGCACTCTGTTGTGCCAAAAAGCACTTCCTTCCTTGCAAAAGTCATGCTCACATGACCACATATTCTCCCATTTCTGATGAAGGTTTAATTAAGCTTTTAATTGTATTTTCTCTGTATTTCTGAGTGTGTAAAACACTGTGAAGGATGCCACAATCTGTGTAATCTTACAGATCGCCTTTACAGCTACAGTCCAGACAAAGCAGAATGAGAATCACAGGGCCAAGCCATCCTGAATTAAAAAATGTCCCAACCTAGGAAGATTTTCTGTGTGCACTTATATTAGTCTTATTTTATTATGATACTGATAATAAAAAGTAATATACAAAGTACAGATTATCTGCAGAAGCAGGAGGAGTAGGTGCAAAGACCCAAAATAAAAGGGAAAATCTAATCAAGTGTCCTAAAATGCAGGATTTTCACAATTTCATGAGGCATCACACATTTTCAACACGATCAGAGCCTCCCACTGTCTCGCGCCGGCACAATTGTTTCTGCCTTCACCTCAAAGCATAACTGCAGGGCCATGTTACAAGTTCCAGTGTCACTAGCTTGGTACAAATACTGGCTACTAAGTAGAAAAGAGAGGTTAAAAAAAAAGTCTTGATATTTTATGAATTGATTTTTTTCTCAGTTATCCAGTATGCTCCAAAATCAAGCCAAGCCTGTCGTCTCCAAATAATTACCAATATTCTGTATAAAATTAGGAAGTGACTTTCAGTAGAAAACAATAAGAGAAAAGAAAACAGAAAATACTAAAAATGAAAACTACCACAAGCTGCAAAGTTTAGACATTTAGGCTTCTTGTAAAGAAGTATGTAAACATTTCTATACAATAGAATATTCTTATTTTATCTTTCTAGCTTTCAATTCTTATCCTAGGTTTTATATACTAAACATTTTGGTGAAATAGGAAGTATGAATAGATGGAATTCCTTCTCATTTGTAACGTTGGCTTCTACTTTGTAATCGTGCTTCTTCACAAAAATTCACTTTATTTCTCCAATTGTCATTTTAATATGTAGAAGGACAAAAGCCCTGCCCAAAGTTCAGTTTATACATTTAAATAACAGGGCAACCTGGAATGACAGCTTGAGAAAGGAAGGGAAGAAATAAGAAATTGGAAGAAAAGTAAAATATCTCTTAGAAAAAAAATATTTGGACAGAAATAGAGATGATCTGTTTTGTTAAATGCTCTTGAGGGGACTGGAAATTTATCTGCTAAAATTCCTGAATACTAAAACCTGATCTCATTAAATTCAAAGGAAATTTCATTCTGAATTCAGCAGCATAAACCTGACCTTTGACTGGCACAGCTCTGAGGCACATTCTTAATTTTTGCCTGCGGATACCTGAACTGAGTTAGATAAGATTACCAAAAGCCTTGAATTAAGTATGTGTGGAATGTCTGCCAGCAGAAAGATCCTGTATCAGGAGGAGTTTCACTGATACACCTCTATCAATAGGAAGATTTTATTATGGAAATGGCTACAATGGTGAAATTGAAACCCAGAGGAGCAAAACAGGGCATGCTAGCAAAACAGAGACTTCCTAATATTCTAATGCTTAGTCCTCAGGCTGCTGCTTCCAGGAAGCACATCCATTTTTTCAGGAATCCTACTTTGGCCGACACAGTTCTATTAATATGAATGTTTAGTCTTTCCATTTGTGTCAGGTGTGACAGTGAGTGGCACTGCAGAAAACTCAGATGTCATGAGGTGTCATCAAGCTCACTGAAACCAGCAGCACAAAGGATGTACCAGTAAACACCAGAGCCAAAGGTCAATCATCATCACATATGAGCAGGAGGAGCTCAGGAAAATAAGGCATATGTAAGCAGGGACAGAAGAGTGCTGAGCTTTGAAGATGAATTTCAAGTCTTTGAATTTGATGTTATAAACAATCAGATCCTCTATAGAGAGACTGAAAGACTGAGGTGATGAAAACACTCAGTTAAGATGGTGACTTTAGCTGGAGCTAGATCAGCTAAAATTATAACAAAATTAATATAATAATGAAATAATAATGAAACAATAATACAAAATAACTATAACTATGAAAATATTATCACAAAATCAAAAAAGCCATGAACATGGTCTGGAAGTGGGTTCACACTGGAAGGAGTCTTTAGCACCAAGAAAGGCACCATCCATTCCACAGTTATGTAAATATAAACAAAATCAAAATTGTGCATGAGGGACAAAATAAACGGGTATTCTATGTCTACTTGTCTCCCACAAGAATCACCAAAACGTAAATTACTCTTTGATGTGATATAAAATCGACCTTGGTTTCACTGTAGTCATTAGAAGAATTGGCTATCTTTCAAATATGAAACCGTCTGTTGAATAGCCACATTACATATTCCACAGATTTGATTGGAAAATCCCAGAGTCTCTTTGTGGACACCTGTTGAAAAGAGTAATTTTAGCCTCCTCCTCCATTTTGAAGTGGAAATAGATGTATGTAAAACCACAACTCCATGTGTTAGAGTTTGAAGTTGCTATTAGACTGTTCAAATGTCACTTCATTTGACAGTTATCAGGCTAATAATTTGCCTTTTGATTTAAACAACTTGGCTAAAAGTAAATTGTGCAAAAAAAGGGAAGTTGTATAACCACACATTACACTGAGCAACAACTAAACCAAAAAAGGAGTCAATATTGCCATAGCATTTTCCCAGATTTTGTCATCCCTACATTTTCAGAAGGTCAAATTTGTCATTTCTCCACAGTTTAATTTGCCAGATATTTCATTAAAGAGAAGAGGCAGTAATTTTCACTCTAATGTCAAGATGACAAAGACTGTACAAATCACATTGTCTCAGATTTATTTCTCACTGTGTAGCCTTCTTATGAAAAAATAACATTCTCAGGATATGTCCTTATTAAAAAGTAATTCCAAATTTTCCTTTTGAGACTCAGATTTGGGATACCATAGTGCTTTAGTAATTCCACAACAATGATTATCACATTAAATGATAGTTGCCAAAAAGTGTTTCTGTTTAGTGCTTTAATGTGCCCCTTGCTATGAAATAAAATGTACACTGTGTAACATTTTACTTTTAAGAATTTCCTTCCATCCTAATACTTAACTTGTTTTATCATTTCACAGGCAGTTGCATTCTCAGTCACCAAGTACAAGTGGCTTCAGAGTATTTTAATTCCATCCAATCCATCCACTGCTAAGATGTGGTATTGATGTCATTTATGTAGTATGCAGGGATGCAACTAGAATTATTTAGCTAAAGCAAGAAAGACATTCTCATCTCCCTGAGGCAGTCCCAGAGTCCACAGACTAAGTGTCAAACACCACAGACAGTCAGCACAGACTCAGTTAGTTCATTCCTTCTTTAGGACAAATATTTTTTGTCTGAGACAATTCTACATAAATCTGTGAACAGGGTTTTACCACAGGGTAAGTGCATTCTTTAAATCTCTGCCTTCATAACTGAATTAATATTGCATATGAACTTACAATCAGTATGTCTCTTAAAAATTCATGCGCACTGGATATTTTTGCTTGCAGAAAACAGCTTTAAAAGAGGTGGCAGGGAGGAGTGGAATTCATTCTCCAATAGATCAAACAGCTTTTGTCAGTTAAGACAAAGTAAATGACACTAAGCAATTCCTTCCCTAAATTACACGGCCACTGTGGGGCCATGGGATATGCATTTCCAACAACAAACAGGCTTCCATCCTGCTGCCAGGGTAAAACATCTGAGAACTGGCTTCTCATTTATTTTGCTGATAGAAACAAGCACTTTAACAACAATGACCCAGCTCAAGCACACTTAGGTACAATGCACATAAGGTCAGTCCTTAGGACGGTTGCATTATGCTGCTAATCAAAGCAGCAGAAATTAATATTCATTCAATGTAAATAAGCACAAGAGCAGCTGTCACAAAGGTAGTGTGAAA
Source organism: Pyrgilauda ruficollis (assembly GCF_017590135.1). Taxonomy (NCBI): domain Eukaryota; kingdom Metazoa; phylum Chordata; class Aves; order Passeriformes; family Passeridae; genus Pyrgilauda; species Pyrgilauda ruficollis. The sequence goes on from NW_024525490.1 coordinate 11,642,697, forward strand.
GACACCAGGTGTGTCCTAAAAGTTAGCAAGGAAACAAAAAGTGCAAATGCGCTGGGCCACGAACTATTTGGTTAATTCTGTTCCTGAATGGCTGTTTCCTTTTATTTATCACACAGGTTGTCACTGTTTTTAATAGCTGCTGGACTATCACTGCTCAGAGATTATATGTATTCTATTATTAAATGTTGATTTGTCTTCTGTCTGTGTGTAAGCAGATATAAACAAGATACATGTCAAAATCTATGCACATTTTTTCATATTACTACTGGCTAGTTCATTATGCTTGTTCTCAGAATTGCAAAAATTATCTAAGCAATGATTTTCTATCATGAAAACATTAAAAAAACCTCTAAAAGTTTTATCCCAGCTTTCATCTATTGACATTTTCAAACCGTTCAAAAGATTGTTCAAAGAAGGAAAGAGACAATAGACATTAGAAAAGAAAATTTTTGTAAAAAAAAGACACTAGAAAATAAAGGTTATTGTAAAAAAAAAAGAAAAGGTGGAGTGGTTAACTCAGTCTTACCTGTCAGCAACACGGACCTAGGAATATATCCTTTACACTGCAAGATCACAGTAGCCTGTCCCACAGCACTACCACAGGAGTAGAATGATCCAGCTCAGGAGAACACAGAGACAGAAACTTTCCCCACTTTTCTGGGTCTACCAGCAGTTGAAGTAATGAAGGAAACAAGGTAGAGAGCAGGAGACCGGAGCTGCTTCTCGCAGAAATCCCAGGCAGGAGAAGTAGGAGGTATACTCTGTCTGTGTCTCACCCAGACTTTTGTTTAAAAGTTTTTTCAACTGTTGCTAGGTGGTGTTAGGCTTTGGCAGTTTAGTTCTCAGATTGTATTTCCCCTCTTCTGGTCTCTTCACACAGTGTTACAGCAATGACTTTGTTGAGCTCAGCTCGCTTGTGCTATATTTAACCAGTGTTCTCAGCAAGTCAAGCCTGTCAACAGCTGAGAAGTTTGGAGCAGGCTTTGCTGAGTTCCTCAGCTGCTGAATTATCAGTGGATGTTGCACTGCACAGCCCAGCTACTACATTCACTGAAAGATTGTGGGGAAACTGTCAAATCCTTTTAAGGGCTTCCAGTGACTTCACAGGAGTAATTACTATTTAAAGCACTAAGTACAAGATGTGTATTTAGGCATATTTTTTAGACTGCTAGAGAAAGAATACTTGTGTTCACTGCAGATGAGTTCAATTATTTATACAGTGAGAATTTTCCTAGGACAAGTAGGAAGTTTATAATTTGAAAGGTATGCACTTCACTTGAGGAAAAATTACACGTGGGAAGAACTTTTTGCAGCATAATTTCTTACAGAGTTTAAACATACTAAGATGACATGGAGAAATTAATGAAAGCTTAGGGTGGAAAGTTTTCACTGCGATATTTATTCCAAAGACAACCTTTTTCTCCCAGACCAAGAGCTTCCTGCAGTTATTCCTACACTGTCCCTCACTGAAGAAAAGGAAAGCCACATGAATCACAGTTGGTTTGCCAGGAGTATTCAGAACACATTACTCCAGAGCTGTATGCATTCTGATGTATCCACACTTGCTTCTGGATCTAATTACTATTCCTAATTCTAAGCCACAAGTCTCTTAATCAACAGACCAGCAGTAACATTGGACAGCTTTCAGACCACAAACTGTCAGGATATCAAGACTCAGAGATGTTGCAGATCTCAGATTCTAGAACAAGGTTCTACCATCTCATGGCAGAACAGCCTCTGTAAATGTCTCTGGCAAGGAAAATTCCCTGTCCCAACAACTCCATTGTCATCTGAGCAGTACTTTCAGAGTTAAATGCAGAAAGAGCCTCCTTTTGGAAGGCTTTTCTCTAGTGATGATCTGAGGTATTGATCTAGGGCTAGATGAAGAGGCAGGGAAGAAAGACAGGAAAGAAAAAAAGTAAAATGATGCTAAAAATTTTGCTTGTTGATGTTTATGCGTGAGCACACACCAACCTTGCAGAGCAAAAAAATATTCAAGCAGGTCATAACTGTACCCTGCAGTGATGCTGGGTCTCTGTGCAAGGAGTAGGATGGGGAGTGAAAAGGTATCACACTGTGGCGAGTTCAACATGCAGGAGCAGAATTGGCCACAAGGATACGAGATACCAGAGGGTGAGTACAAGCCCTTACGGGAAGCAGCTGTGGGATTAGCTGTAGCCTGGTGCTCTAACCCTGCCTCTGGAATGACTTCTGCTTGATCTGTGTCATTATCTAAACAAGCAAGGAACAATGAAAAAATACTTTCATTCCCAAGTTGCTCATAAAGAGAAAATGAAGTAAATATTAGGTATTATGTCAAGTAACTGATATTTAGACATTGATGACACATTTATGAAAGCCCCAAACACTTCCATCATGTCAAATATATTTTGTTTTGGAGACCAAGTAATAATCACTAATTTCCATTTGCATTTCAATATTTGACTTCGACAGAATAGTTAGAAAGTATAAAAAACAGGAAAACTTCAGTTTTTCAAAAACAGTTATTTAGAAGATTGTTTTAGAGACACATAATATATTGGCATAAAGTTTGTTGGTATATGCTTCCACTTTTTGAACTCAAGTGAGATACAGATATCCACATTCTAAAATGAACCTCTAACTTAGTTCCCTCATAAAATTTAGGTGCTCCAACCAGATGAGTAACTTTTTGACTATTCTGGCTTTAAATTCTTGCTCAAAGTGCAGTACTAACAGCACTTTATTCATTCAAGTATAATAAATCAGGCAAACAAAACAATTAACTTGGCTTATAGGTCTCAGGAAAAACCAAGTGATTCTCAACATTTCTCTCCCATTAGTTGCTGGCACATTCACTGAGTGGAAAACAATACAACTTCTTAGGAGGCATTCTCTGCTGCCAGCCCTTGTGGGTGAGTTTCAATAGTGACCTGCTGGTGAGAGTCTGCTTATTCTTGTACACTTGCAAACTCACTCCCCAGCTGTGCACCATGGATATAATCTTCTAACACCAGGGGAGTTTCAGAAAAAAAATTAGGTAAAATAGAATAGATTCGGTTTTGCAAGTGAGTCAGAGAAAATATAGACTGGTATGGGAAAGGGTGTAATTAATCAGCAGTACTGGAAGTGTAAAGTTTTTTAACTTTGTGCAGTATGAAAATGGTTCTCATCTAAGCTTTTCCCCTACTAAATGGTGAAAAAAAAATTATAAATACACAGGTTGTGGAGGGTGGGAAATAAAAGGAAAAACAAAACTATGAAAAAGACTTTTTAGTTTACCATCCTATGTTAGGTCCTAATATCAATAAAGAGCATCATCCAAAGTCTTAGTGACATCCTCCAACTATGTCTAAAAAGCAACTTCCTTATAATTTCTGATAATTATGTCATCTCTTAGTCAAGCAACCAAGATAATGGAGTCCAAAGTAAATAATTCTAAGAAAATTTGTAATGGAAGCCAAATATCTCAGTATTATTTCAGTCAAACCACCAAAGGCCAGAGCAATGCAAAAAAAGGGAACAAAATGTGGCACTAGAGAGAGAAGAGCAGCAGCAGGACTTGTTGCCATTTTCAAAGGCAATGCTAATCACAAATACAGATGAGGGCCTGTCACTGTTCACACAATCATATTTCTTTGTAGTTACATTGCTAGAAAATGAAAGAAAAATTTTTATGATATGAGCTGTTCTAGAGAAATTCCAGGCTTGAGGCAGAAATTACTGGCAGAAAATCTATGGTTTTTATAGAGAAGATCAAAACAGATGTCTTCTTCTGACCTTACTGGTTTCTTCTGACCTTAAAATATATGACTGTAAATAAGATTTTTCTGGAACACGTACAATAGTATTACTATGTAATTTTTATCTCAGCCATCCATCACTTTGATGTACAAGCATATCTCATTCTCTTAGTCATAAAGGCATTCAGAGATACAGCCTACTACCTTTGTCCTTTTGAAATATTTTACATCAGCCTTAACTGGACCAATATACTGGAAAAAAAATCTATGTGAATAGAGTTTCTTAACTGTATGTCCTGAAGAGCTCTAGTATGTGTATAATTTTTTGTGAGCAACCACTGTGAGTTCTTCATTAAGCTGCTCCTTAAAATGCATTGAAGTAAGTAATCAATATTTTAGTTTCTAACAAATTATTTTTCATTTCCTTGAAAGGTAACGCACCACAGTTTTGTGATAACCTGCTTTCATACTTATTGCTCACTTCCATAGATCTCTATTATTTTAGACTATGCTACTACTTTTAGCTTTGTTTTGGCTTTACAGTATAACTTCTGCTTCCTTACAATCTGTTGGAAAGGAGAGTGTTGAATAATGTTTTGATTAATAAGATCTTGGCTACACGCCCTCAAATCTGTATTTTGGGAGGGGTAGGTATTGATTTTTTTAGTTTTCCAGATATTATTGTCACCTTATAAAAGCCAACACTGCCTTTTAGATGTTAGGTCTGCTATATTTTCATCTCAGCACCTGCTTTTTTATAACCAAAGAAAGAAACATATTTCTGCATTTAGTTCATAGATTCATTTTAGTTTAGTTTAGTTTAGTTTAGTCTATATTATAATCCAGCCAAAAAGATCCCCACCACAGTCACAAACCTCCAGGAACACCTGGGATGTTATAGAATTTTCTGTAATAGTTTTGCATGCTTTATCAGTGAAATAAAACCAGGGTGTCTTTCATTTCAATTCTTCATATGCTGTCTTGATCTATACATTGTCTTCAAGAAATATTTTTTCGCGTTTCTTAAGTTGTAATTTGAATGAAAGAAACATATTAAAGGACATGTCCATTTCAGTTATTTTATATTTATTTTTCCATTGTATAAAGAAAAATATTGGCATCCCATAAGGTGTCTTCAAATGAAATGAGGTGCAGATCAAATATGGGGCAGTTAGATATACAGTCACATCAAGAACATCAGAAGGCCCACTGGACTTAGGCAAAACCCTGTCTTCAAAAAGGACAGAAAAAATAGTGATAATTCTAGAATCACGTTTGAACACTTCTGAATCCAAAGCCCCAGAACCTGGCTCTCACTACAATTGGCTCAAGAGACAGCACGAAGCACCAGTCTGTAGGAAAGTGTCAAATCAGACCTCTGGAAATGGAGTAAATCATCTTATTAGCCTCACTGCCACACCCCAGGAGTGGTATGCAACTTGCCAAAAAACTGACATAAAAATGAGCTGAAAATGGACTATTTGCTTTTAAAGGCCAGAATAAACTATTTTCATAAACTAATAGAGCCTCCTACACAGGAAAGATTGGGGAATTTTCTTCATGCAAAACAGCAAGTTGCAGCGAATTGAAGCACATCTTTGAGAAATATTACAAATTGAACATGGATAATTTGCCACAGCGATGTATAAGTCCAAGAGTAAATTATGCTTCCTATTTCAAGCAATCCCAACCTTTGCAACTTATTGCAGTTTGATGTTGGCTGACTTGAGCTCCTACACCATGATGGTTAGTCAGTGAAACCTCTCTCAATTTGTTCAATTCTAAATAAGTTGATGTGGTTATTAACAACCTTGAAGAGGAAATGTCTTTACCAGCCCCCTGCCCCGACCCATACAAATTAATAATTTTCAAGTGAAATTACGCACTCCAAGGTGAAACACGGTGTGTAAACTAATGACATTACAAAGAGTATTTTCTCCGAACAAAACAGATCATCAGAATTTGTTACTGAAGCTGTGACACCTAAGGGCCAGCTCCCCAAGAAGGGTGGCTGTGTCCTTGTCAGCAGCGCCAAGCACTGCTGGACGCGCAGCCTGGCCGGCCATCCCCAAGAGCACAGTGCCACCTACCAGCGCCAGGGTTAACTCATCGCGGAGCAGAGGGAGTTCTGTTCTCTTCACCCAATTCTGCACCATCCCTTGCTTCCCTGCTTGGTCTTCTGTGAGCTAGGGGGAGGATTCTTCCATTGCACATCCCCAGATTGCAGCTGTGTTTCCTACAAACACTGGCTTCTGTCATCCACTCAGTGCCATGCACATGGTTCACTACAAGCTCAGACTGGTTACATCCTACTGCAATTAAGACATTGTAAGCCAACACTCATTCATTAGTGCTTCTCCAGATTTTACTGACAGGAGCCAAAAGTCATTATTATCTTATCTGTGGGCCTGTAGGACTTGAACTGCTGTGGAGAAAGAAGTGGCTAAAACATATACAAGCATCCCAATCATTTAAAAATAAGTACCTGCCCGGAGTCCTCTATCTATGAACATCTAGGCTAGGAAGAAGTGGTCTTTCCCAGTTTTGTCTCCCTGGAAGCCTCAGGACAAGATGCCCCAGAGATAAACCATAGATGTAGTCCAGATGTAAATAACAGTCCAACTAACTTTTACCTGAAGAGCTGTTTCCAGTCCCATGATCAAACTGTACACAAACACCTCTCAGAGACAGTCACAGCATTGGTACAAATCATTTGTGTGCAACTGAGCAGGAGAACAAGAGGGAATGGGTAAGGTGCTTAGATTCAGGCACAAATCTGGGCTTGAGGAATATTTCTGCAAGGGGTCAGAGGCAGAGTTTTGCAATTCAAGATTTTGATCTCCATGAAGTATCAAACACATGCCATTTTCAATGTAAAGAAAAAGAGGATATATGCAAAATAACCTCATTGGACATAATTTACATTTTCTGGTTTTACTTTCACAGATGTGGGGAAGAGGAATCTGCTTTCTTCTTTCCTTTATATAAAATGTGCTGAACAATAATGAAGAGGGCTCAGTTAAATTTGTGTTCCAGTAACTTTCTTATGAAAAGACTTGCTTGCCAGTGATAGACAAAAGTACTTAAAAAGGACTTCTTTTTAAGTATTGCTGTTTAGAACAGTTCCCTAAGCACAGCATTTACTGGGGAGTGTTAGGAGAGATTAATTTTGCTTTTTTATTGACTGTTGAAAGGGCAGGATAATATAGATAACAAAATATTAATAGTAACAAGTGCAGGTGAAAATAGGAAATTTGGGGGGAAAGAAGGCTCTATTGCTTTAGAGTCAGTTTTGCCCATACTAGCATACAAACTTTCTGTATATTTTGGCATGAAAACAATAAAAATACTTCTGTTTTGGTTTGATTTTGGAAACAGCAGAAGGATTTCTATTTTTAAATCATATCTGTTGGAAAATATCCTCTGTGAAAAAATCCCCAAATGCTACTCCTGTTATTATCAGTAAGTCAGCAGCTGGAATTACAGAAAAAGTTTAAACTATAACATGTTTGGACTGAATATAAAATCTGTCACCTTCATTCTGACTACAAAGCACTATGCTGGAGCACCATCACATGTGACTTACTTAAACCACATGTTCATCGTGCCAAAGAGCAAACAAACAAATCTAAACCACTTCCTTTTGTATGTAGAGCCTATGCAACTGCTTAGGAAATCTATCTGAACCAAAACCTGCAATGAACGTCTGATAATCTCAGTACAGACCGGTGTCCAATACCTTTCTACTAACACAAATTACTTAGATGAAAACCCCTCTAAATTGGAAGAAACTACCTGAGATTTTTAGTGCTTGTAATTATAATTCAATTTTTATAGAAAAACAGTGATAGGAAATGAGATGGGGAATCCACAGGCAACAGGGAAATGTTTTAGTGCACAATGCAGAAATCAAGAAAAGGGATACAGAGGAACCTGAACCTACAATAGCAAGAACATTTCAAGAGCCTTCCTCAAAAGTCATCTCTTCCTTAAAAAGGAAAGGGAAATAAAGCAGGTACCTTAAACACTCCTCATCCTCTAAACTACTGCCTTTCAGGGTATGAGAAACCCCAACAGAACAAGGTACTTACTGAGTCAAAGGTAAGCATCAATCACTACTGACAACTGTGTAAGTTTCCTTCTTTTCATTACCTGACTAATTTAAGCAGACCTATATTCAGTCAGTTCCTGAGGATCCCCACTTTTAGTGACCAAAAGCATAACAGCACAAAGACTGCTTAGCAGAGAAGCCATAGACAGTACTGCCCAAAGAAATTTGTAAAATAACTATGTTATACCATTCATTCAATTAGGTCACCTTTCTCTTTACAAATTAACATATTACTACATTCTGCTTACAATGTCTTTGCTTTGGTTTGGTTTGGTTTGGTTTGGTTTGGTTTGGTTTGGCTTGGCTTGTGGGTTTTTGGTTTTGTGGGTTTGGTTTTTTGTTTCAGCTTGGGGGTTTTTTTGCTTTGTCTTGTTTTGGTTTGGTTTTTTGTTTGTTTGGGGTTTTTTGTTTGTTTGGTTTTGTTTTTTAACATATGTCACAGAATCAGATCACAGTTGAGATTCAGAAGAACCTCTGGAGGTCATCTCATCCAATTCTGCTCAGACAAGGTGACCTAGAGCAGGCTGCCTAGCACCATGTCCAGACATCTTCTGAGTATCTCCAAAGATGGAGTCAGCACAGCAAATGAACAGTGTCTCAGAGCACATCTGGCTCCCCTAAATCAGCCATTAATTAGGTACCCAGTCTGAGCTGCTTGCTTTTGCTTCCTCTGTAATAAATCAACACCAGCCATTGGGAGGAGGAGATGATTGACCACTCATTTTAGGACAGTAAAAGTAATCTGATAAGAATCTAGTCTGCAGCACAGTTCCACATCTTATCTTTTCCCCAGAGTAATGATTTGGGTTTTTTCATTAATGTGTTTAGTAGTATTTCTCATGTGTTGTTTTATGTAATGCATTATTAAGAAGTAAATAAAGTTTAGGCTTCACAAGAAAGTGAAATAACCAGATAATTCTTTGGGTTTTTTCCCAGAAATTTCAGAAGTTTAACTTCAGAAGCCAGAGTTTAACTACCTAAGAAAAGTCCAAAGAATATCTTGAACTATGCATTTCAGTAATACTGAGAAAATTTACAATTCAATTCATATTCAGAGCTGATGCGCTTTATGCTACTTCTGTTGTATTATCCCTAGAATCCACATTAAATCTAAGATTTCTTTAACCAAAACCAGATCTCTTTTTGGCAAATATTACCCCCACATTCCTCCTTTACAGAATGTGGGAGGCCAAGATTTTTGAGTATTTTGTGCTTCTCTCCCACATATATAACTCTAAAAATTGAGGCTTGCTTTATTTTGTCATGTTTTTCCCCCAACTCTTTCATATTAAGCAGATTTTCTTTCTCCCTAAGGTCTAAGTAAATCCTTCTAGAAACTCAAGAATACACTCAGGCATCTCAAACTATTCTTCTGTATATCTGTCAGAAGGATGGCCTCCAGATCATCCACTAAGTGCTTCTGCATTGCTTGTGTTTCATTAGTGCTGCATCTATGATAAACTGGGGTATAACAAAATTTGCAGCCAATAACAAATCTCCAAGGCATCATAACTAAGACTCTTTTAGGGACAGTTTACCCTTCAGAAAACAACTAATTTAAAAATAAGAAAAAGTTAATCTCCAGATCATAGCAACATAGTAGGGAATTAAACAAAATAGGACAACATGACCATTTTAAGCTAAAACCAAGACAAATCAGTAAAATATTGCAAAACAAATAAAATAAATCATTCTCAACAGAGAGTAACAAAGTACTGAAAGCAAAACGTGAGCACCTGAAGAAAATATTAATTCTGCTGTAGCTGAAAGATATGGCTGGTTTGTCACATATTGCTGTAGTGCTCTGTAAGACAAAAAAAAGAAAAAAAAAACAAACAAAAAAAACCCAAAAAACCCAAAAAAAAAAAAAAAAAAAAAACCAAAAAAAAAAACCCCCCAGAATTGCTTACTAGTCAAAGAAAGAGCAAAATTTGATGCAGAAGAGCTCTGTATCCTTCACTGTTAATTAGCAGGAATTGTAACTTCTCTATTCTACAACAGGCTGACAAATAAGAGGAATAAAAGCACTTCAGATACAGACAAATAATCTAGCCAGGAGAGGGAAGAAAACAGAAAAATGCAATCTTGATGCAAAGAAGAAAAGAAAGCAGTGAAAAGGTGGGGAAGTTTAGTGCACCCAATATATTTTAGCAGGAGGGCAGAGGTTTCAGTGGTGAGGGCAGTCTAAGAACCTAACTAGACAGAAAGAACTGGTTTGTGCAATCAGTTTGGCTTACACTGCCAGCTGACACACACTGTGAAACCCAGGTCTTTTCAAATCCAATATTAACAAACACCTTTTATAGGAGCGTGAGTTTCAAACCTTTACCTGCATTGAGGTTTACTTCTACCATTCATAACAAAAAATAGGAGGTGTCACCTAGAGCAAGGTGTGGCCACCAACATAGAATTTGAGCTGCAAACAAGGGCATTTGTTTGGTTTTTTTTCATACCTACATATAAAGACACATAACAAAGCAATTTTCCTTCATACATTGAAATAGATTTCAACAATCATGGATTATTGTAATGTCAGAAGAGAAGTATGATAGAAATAATGAAGTAAATTAGTAAGGGATTTTAACCAGTTTTCTGTACTGATAATAGAAGCCAGCTAACCATTACATTTTAGAGAGTAGCTGCCTGTGAACACTGACTACTATAAAGACCTTAGGTTTCTCAGGCCTGAGGGAAAGACTTTAACTCAAGAAGCTGAAATGCATCTGAAGGCACCATTCATCTCTAACAGGCCAAAATACTGTACAAATATTTTCTTTCTGGAAGCAAGCAACAGAAAGGGATGGGCAGCTCATCCCCATGTACAGTAAAGCCGAAGGGCAGCCAGAGTGCTGGCTTTCCATCTGATTCCACACATATAACCATTGTATATCCTGCCACTCACAGGATCAGCCTAATCACTGTGCTCAATCCACAAAAGAAATATTCTCTACATTGCTTCAGGAAGTACATTAAAAATAGGGAAAAAATACAGAAAATTATCATTTTGCATTTGCTCGTCAGCATTTTTGGGGGTAGGTCTTAGGGATAATGGAGTGCACCAGGCAGCAGCACAGTTAGAGTAGCGGTAAGTGGGTACAGCAGCACATCACAGGCCTTTCACACCTTGGGAAGACCTAAAACTGATGGGACAAAGCAAACCTGGACAAACACTGTCCTTGAGTGTAGTTGGAAAATCTGTGCAGCACTCCTGGGCAATCAGATTACTGATCTCAATTCATCAGGATGCCACAGGTGAAACTGAGATAGAAGTAGAATGAGATTTACGTATGAGAAATTTTTTTAGGATGTTAGGAAAGGATGCAGCTCCTCACTACACATTTTTCCTCCTGAATATAAGGGAGTTGCCAGTAGTTGATTGCCGTAAACTAGAAAGGCAAGTCAAAGGAGTTTGACTTGCCAGAGTTTGAAATTGCACAGAGACAGCCTTCACTGTGCTGCCAAGGACACAGGCAAGACTAGTCAGCCCTAGAAAAGCACTGCATCCTAAAAAAAAAGGGATTCACTTCCCAGTCATGAGCAGTATCCCCTTACTTTGAGATCTCTCTCCATCAAAATATTTATTTACAGAGGCACTGTGGGAAGAAGTTCTTCCACTACTGTCTTCAGGTCATGGACAGAAGATGGAGGGGCTTTAGAGAATACTATCTGTTTAGTCATTCTTTTTTTGTTATCACTGATTACCTGTGCTTTTTTATTTAATCCCAGCTAGTGCATGTCCTTCTATTTTATCCTGGATTTTTCTCCTGGATACATGACAAGAATGTATGGAAAAATAGGTTACTCCACAAATACTGACCTGTACTTTTGAAAGGTTCCACAAATAACAAAATCTAGTAAAAAAATATGTGGTTCATAGAAACTCCAAACCCGCTCATATAACTGAATATCAATATCTCTCTATTCTTTTATGTAAATTTTCTGAGGTCCCAGATCTCACCTAAGGTTATTCAATAAACAAATAAGTTCAAGAGAACGCAGCAGAATAAGTTTGACATATTTTAAATAATTCTTCAACATCTTTGTGTTCACAAATTAGAATTTTATAAATATTAAAAATTTTCCTTGTAAAAACAACATAAGCACAAGTATAGCAAACTATATTTATGAAGAACAACTTCAGAAACAAAGACAAATTTTTGTCTTCTCTACTGTTTGAATAAAATAAAAATAGATGAGATGAAGCATATAGAAGGAAAAGAAGGAGCACTGAAATGTTGCCCAGAAAGATCACTAATGAACAAACCCTCCCAAATTCCTCTTCTTTGACTTCACCACAATCATGACATTAATTCCTGTGGAACATAAACAGGTTTGTCTTCTGTTACCAGCTACCAACAAAATGAGGTCAGTCTTTGCCTGACCTTTGCAAAAAATAGAATCACAGAGATACACATTCCCCTGGACTGCCCATAGCTTCTCAAGCTTCTGATTCTTTCTGTGGTGCCCCTCATATTAAAGCAGCAATGTGTTATTTGTTAAAAAACCAGCATGACACTTCCTTGGTTAACTTGCGTTACTTGTCTAGTTCCATCAATTTAACAAACTTCATATTGCAACTTTTCAGTGTATCATAATATGAAAATGTTGCTTCAGCTTTATCCCACAGCTCTGAGACTAATTCATGAGGCTCACAGTGGTTACACAGAAATACTTAATTTTAATACTGTTCAGAAAAAGAAACCCCACAATCACCCTTCATACAAGGAGTGCGTCTGTGAGAAATCTGATTAGATACTCTCATCTAACAAAACTTCATGGCACTGTTTGTGACTTTGGGCTTCAGCCAATGAACTTTACATTCAAAGGGAGGAAAACACAACCACAATGAGCTCAAGATAACAATATATTTATTATATGTCATGTAGAGAGATGTCAATAGAGCTGCTAAAACCTACCTTATTTATTTATTTATTTATTTATTTATTTGGTACTGAACTCCTATCAGTTTTAAAAAGTCTTGCAAGCAAAGCTTGAGGAATTTCTACAGGAAGGAAGGCTAAGGAGGCTCTTTCCTCCACACTTTGATTTGAGCTGTAAGTGACAGCTGTAAGTGATAGTGTTATATTATGACACCCACAACACAGGTCATGTACATTACAGTCACCTTAGGATTCAGCTGAACTAACATACTCTTGAGTTATTTACTCAGTCTCCCTGTGCTATTGAGAGAAACAAGCACTTCTAAAGCAGAGCTCCTCTTCTGCTAAAACAGTTGGTGAAATCACTCCCTGGAAGTGTTTCATTCTCTCTACTGATCATAAGATGCTGAGTTTAAATCAGGTGCCCATGACATCTGAAAATAGGTTACATGACTCTCACCCTTCCCATCTTAACTTGTTGCTCTGGGATCCCAGGTATCTGTCTCCTCTCCAGGTACCTGCAACTCCTTCACAGATATGAAGCTTTCATTCAAACAGCTATTTTAGACAGCTAATTGGTAGTAGACAGACTTACCTATGAAGGCTAAATGGAATACACTTGTATTTTATATATATATATATATGTCCCAGTACATTATATAATATATTAAGCTTATTCTATTATACTATGCAGTGTAGAGGGAGTGAGGACTGGTGAAATAACAAACTACATTTATTATACCTTAATTTGAATAAAAATTTGTTAGATTAATCCTTAAAATAATCACATATATTTTTATATCTTCTGCTCACATGTTCTAATGACAAATATTAAAAGCATACAGGATAGGAAGATTTTTCCAGTAGTGATCCACTTATGGTTTTGACTACTCAGGCATTCACTAAAAATGCTGCCTGCAAACTTTGACAGCCTCCTGGATCTGGAAGAGACTGCTGCCACAAATTGAGGTTTTCCACCATGACCAGATCTGAAAACCCTCCACTCCCTGCTGACACCATTACCAACCGGAAATTTAATGACAGTAAGAAATAAGACTTTTTAAAATGAACTTCAACTAAAAACATGCCTAAACAAGATTCACAGATAAGTGAAATTTGAATTTTTGTCAAAATTCATTAGAGAAATTAAAAAACTAATTTTGTGTTAATTTACAAAGGTGAATCAGCAAAAACTCTATGCCTGTAGAGAAGTGGTCAGAACTGGGGCCATTATTAACAAGATGAGCCTTTGGGCTACAGGCTTTGTCTGCAGAACTGAAGCACTGGAAAAGTAGCTTCTCATAGATATTTTCTCTCATTCCAAAGCCATCACAACAAAGGGCCAACTGAATAGGCTTTGTCAAAAAAAGTCTCAGTGACCACAGTACTCTTGGTAGAGATACACTGAGGCAGCAAATTTTGTATCTGAGACTGGATTTCAAGCACAGTAAAAGTTATGAATAATTGGTCCCAGGAGTTAGTCTCATTCTAAACACGGGGAACATTTGCAAAATTCCTAACTGGAAATGAGTGTTGAACATCATCCGACTTTGGAGTTATTCATCTCCAGGGTTTTAAGTGAAACCCATCTGCAGCAGTAAATCAAGACTGAATACAAATGGTGGCACTGCAGAAGAAACCTTAGATTGTATGACGGCACTGCACTCACAATGCCTTTATCATCTGTCCCCATTTTTAATATTGTTAAATACCCCTGAGATCATTTTAAGTGTGTGTGAACTGCTAGTCTGAGTTTATAAACTAGCAATTATTGGTATGCTGTTACAACAACAATATGCAAATGTATCTTAGTTCCTGGACTTACATTGATACCTTTTAAAGTTGTATGAGACGTTATTATTACTATTTTTAACCAAAAATATTTGTTGTGGTGCACCCATTTTCAATTTTCTACCGATTTTCAGGTAACCTGTATGGGTTTTTAGGAGTTTGCTCCTTTTTAGACATCCTCAATGACCACAGGATGACATCTAGTGGTACTAGAGGGCTTCAGTCTTTGTTTACTTTAAACTGGTAAATTTGAATTAAACACACATTACAGTTTCCAGGATGGGAACTTCCTTCACATATAGGAACCATAATTGAAAATATGAAAACAGTTCTTGAGAAAGAGAAAAAAAACCAAAAACCAAAACCAAATCAAATCAATTCAGTTTTGTGCTCTCTGCCTTCTTGTAGAAATGTATAATCTTCTGCCACAAAATCTGTGAAGTAGTGATAAAAATACCTTCCTAAAACTCAGAAGTGAAATTATTTTTTCTAACTGTAATAAATTTACAAAATATCTTACTATCATGCACCTTACATATATACATATATATATAAGCATATACTTTTAAAAAATTCAAGTCAAACAACATAGCCTTTAACAATATCATAAATTACATCAGATCTTCTTTCATACTGTATTTGAAAGGTCAATATTTGAAAAGGTATTAATAAGTAGATCATATTTTTTTCTACTGAATTAAGATTCAAAATTAATTTTCCAATATTTTAATTCTATATGTACTATAATATAAAACTGAATTTTTAAAAAAAACACTTCCTTACCATCACCTTTGTCACTGTTTTCCAAAAGTTTCTGATCATTCTACTTTGTTACCAAAAGCAAAAACAAAGAGAAAAATCAGATACACATCCTAAATGATGTTTTAAAGTCCGTAAGAAGTAAAAAGTCCATTCATATCCAGAAAGATTTTGAAGGGCACACTGAAATTTGCAAACACAGCGTGCTGAATGTTTGCCATCTGGTCTGTGTTTCTGGTTAGATTCTAGAAAATGTCTTACAGAGGACTTTGATTCTGTTTAAGTGTGGGATGTACTGTCCACAACAACATTATGCATATTTTTCCCTTACATAATGTCCTGAACAGAATGAATAAGGTCAGTACACACCAGATATACAAGTAGGAGTAATGGTAGCATGGAATAAATATTTGGCATAATAAACACATTTCTGTTTCTCTCATTAACTCTTACCATAGGGCTCTTAAAAATACAAGAGGTATACATAACAATTATGGAAATGTAAATAAGGCTGTTCTTAAGAAGAAAAAGTCAAAGGCAAGTTGACATCTCATAAATTTCAACAACAAGGCTTTGTAATGCCTTTCACTTGGTCTTAGAACAATCACCACTTTGTACTTCATCCCACATACATATGACCTGCAGACTGAGAAAAGAGATCTATGGCATTCACTCATTTGTACCAAAGCCAGATGTTTGAGGATGTGTATTTATACATATGAAGATACATCACCCATTTAAATAATTTGTGTTTGAATTTGTCATCAGAATTTAATGTCACATATTTTAATCAAATGCCATTTCCTTTGACAGTTTTTATTACTACATCTATATATTTTACACACACACACACACACACACACACACACACACACTCACACCTATATATATAAATAATGTGAAATTACCAGCTAGATTCTATTTCCTATTCTTTCTCATACCTTAAACATCTGAGCTGACATCTTCTACTTGTGATCTCAGTTTCAGACTCAGGTTATTTTTATTTGATTTGAGATGTTTTATTTCAGAAAAAAAAATCTTGCCATCCTCTTGTAATGATTAATTGCCACTCAGCTAGAAATAAGATTTTTTCTTTAATCTTGTCTTACATAGAAGACCTGATACTTCTGAAGATGGGTTGCTTTTACAGTGTAAAACCACTATTTGTTATCAAACTATAACCTTCTGAATGATCTCATTTTGCACATGCTTAAGAGGCAAATGCTTAAAACTGTTCCTGCTTGTTAAGAGTTCTGCAGACAGAAGATTCTGTCTGTATAGACCAACCTCCATATTGAGGGAAGATGGAGTATTTTGGTGAAATTCATCCCTGAAGTGCATTTAGATGTACTTTGATTCATCATCACTTGTCTATTTTCTTTTCAGCAGGCATCACTGGTAGCAGTTCTGTTACATGTGGTTAGAAGTAGTATTCCATGGAATTATTACCGGTTTTCTCTGGTAGACAAAGCAAATTTTTGTTGTTTATTTTCTAGGTAAAAATTCGGGAGATTCTTTAACAGCTCATTTGACTTAGACCCTAGCATGTACTAAGTGTTTAAGATCTTGAGCACAGACTGATCTTGACAAATTTGTAAGCTGGACCACTATTCCTTTTTCAGTAATATGTAACATAGGGAAGCCTAATTGTAACGTAAATAATTTTGGATGCTGTTACTTTGAGTTCCATAACAAGGTTAAAAGAGACAATAAAGTTTTTTTAATGTTTTATGGGGGGGTTTTATGTTTATGTTTTTTATTTATGGAACTATATTTCTACTGGTTTATCTTCACAAATAAATTTTATTTTTAAAGGATACTACATAGCGTTAACACATGATTACCAGAAACTGTGGTTTGTGAGTTTAAAGTATTGAAAGCAAGCTTTAATTAATCAAATATTTCTCACTTGCCTTTTTAAATGATAAAGTTATGAAAGTGGTATTAATTAACAGTTTGCAGTGGTCGACTGAACACTGTGTGAGTATTGAGTAGAATGGAAAATCCAATGACAATATATTGTTTAATTTCATTTCTTGCATTAAAAAGTTACAAATACAATCCCCCGGAACGAGCATTCATTTTGTGACTGGAATATTTAAATAAGCCCCTTACCAGTCAATATTGATAAGGAAATCAAACTGCAGACAGCAATGTGTTTTAAGAATTCCCAAGTGATGAGTCTGCTGGTCCTGCCCACTGCTGGGGGCAGTCATCGAGCTCAACAGCACTGATCTGCCTCCTTGTGGCAGACTAGCAGAAATTGCTAGGTTAATAAAATATGGAGTCCTCCCGCTAAAAAAAAAACAAAAAACAAAAAACATGCTAGGTTAATAAAATCTGGAGTCCTCCCGCTAAAAAAAAATTTAAAAAAAAATAAATAAAAAAATTAAGCGTTCAGTGGGTGAAACTGGAATCAAAGTTATCTGGCTAGCTCAAACGTTCTCCATGTTATCGTTGAACTATAGCATGGCTAAATACAGACTGCTAAAAGTCACCTCCCGATGCCTTACACCACTTTGGCTACTTCTATCCTAATACTGTGGTCCCTTGTGTCACAGAGTTTACTGATATGAGAGGGTATTTTACAAGATTTGTAAATTCTTCTGAAGAGTGAAAGGTTCATACATGGTTTGGTTCTCCATGTTACCATTGAAATATAGCATGACTAAATACAGACCGCTAAAAGTAGCCTTACACCACTTTGGCTACTTTTATCCCAATACTGTGGTCCCTTGTGTCACAGAGTTTACTGATATGATGGATGGGCCCCCTCTGCCTACGTTCTGTGCTGATCAAGACACGCGTGAGTGCAGTAAAAGTCATGCCATGCCAGGGCTAAGCAGGCTGCTCAGTGGCATGGTTATTTGGCCAAGCCAGGCCCTGGACTCAGGCACTCTCAGCTGGCTCAGAACCCTTGTGGTGTGAGGCTGAATCAGCTTTCAGCACTGGCACAGAAAGACTCTGTCTAATCACAGCCTGACATTCAGGTATATTCTGAATATTAATCTGAGTCCAAAAGCCTTAGGGGACAACCTGTTGTTGCATTAAGAGTACAGAAATATTGCAGAAAATAAACCCTCTTGCTTTCCAGCTAGTCCTGGAAGATTAAAGGTGTTTGGGTGTAGCTAAGCTTAATTTATTATTAGAATCAAGATTGCTGGTGACAGATTCACTACATTTACAAAGTGTAAGAGCATTGTGCTCAGGAGTATACTCCCACACAGTCAGAGGTGCAAATTTTAACAGAGGCATCACTGCTTTGGGGAAGACAGAGGAGCAAGCTCATCAAGTTGTCTGCAAGGTGATCCTATTTTCTGTCCCTTGACATGGAGGATTTCAAATGCCAATTCACACTTTTGGCAGAAGTGGAGGTGAGACTGTAGTCAAATATCTCGTCACTGCCATTATAGATGGGAAGGGAGGGGAAGACTATTTATATGTAAAATAGTTACAAAAAGAGATTATATATGCTGTGGGTCTTGCCCAAGAGTGTATTTGTGACAAGTTAGTATCAGTCTCTCTTCCATGGCAGTGATAAGGGTCATTAGGCCTCAGCCTGATTACCTGCCAGCCATCATGCCCACGGTAATCCCTTCATGCATCTCATGGCATGTTTCATGGCAGTATGCCTACAACTGCCCAGAAAAATCAGTGAGGAGAGGAATAAAAATTTAAATTAATCTGGAGACAATTGCAGAGGGCACAGAATTCTAACATTATCCAGTATTTCCTTCTTTAAGAGTTGGGATTTATATGTGATTCAGGAAGTCAGATAGCCAGCCTGTATTTTCTGCTAAGTCTGTCAGGATACAATTCATCTATTCAAATAGGGACTCCTACACTACAGAAATCTACATCTGAGCTAGACATCTAGATACCCTTCATAGTAAATGAAAAGAAACAGGAGATTTAAGGAAGCAATTCATCTCATTCTAAAGTAGATAGCTAAATATATCTCAAATGAGTCATACCTCAGAAGTGCTTATTTCTCTCCATTAAACATAAAAGAATGACAGAGCTCCTGCTTAGATGTAGACTACAGTTCTGCATTCATCTAAAAACATGAAAGACAAATCCTGTCAGTGCTTATGTTTCTTTAAGTGAGGGTAACTGTATTTCTTAATTGTTAAGAGAATTTTAAGGCATTAGAAGCTGTGAATAGTTCAAAGACTGATTGCTGAGGGGCCAGCTAGCTGTAACAGACACTTATTTCTATAATGGAATTAATAGGAGAATTCTTACTTCTAAGGACAAATATTTTGAAATTACATATATGTGAGATATTTTGTTCTTAATAATACCTGGCTTTATCCACACATTTCACAAACATCAGTCAGTATTATCTGTGTTATGCAGCTGTCTCGTAAAAACATAAAGACCAAGTACTAATTTTCTGACTTCATCTTTAATTGCCCAAATAAATTGTTCAGTTGTCCAAAACATTTACTAACTGTTCCAGATGAAGGCCTTAAAAGCTTTATTTGGATCTCTTTGTCCTCTGTCATTCTTGTTATCTTTCCCCTCCCAGTTCAGGATCCACTGACTCCTTGCTCCAGCTATTCAAAGAGTTCAACCACTTCTGTCTGAAACTTGAACGAATTACCTCTACCAACTTCTTTCAAGATTTGGTACTAGTGATCAATTTAAAATTAGGTTAGAATTAAACTGGATTTTCCTCTCCCCTGCTGACTGCTGGTTCTTAGTCACAGTATTCTAAGTGTTAATTTATCTCATGGTGCCAGGTTAATTTATCTTACAGCACTGATACCTCATTGCTAATCTTTAGTGTTTCGATCTATGTGAAAACAAATTATTTAACAATTACATCATTCTTACAAACAGAATAGCAATTATTGTACCAGCAGATCCAGTTAAGAAGTAGGCATGCCTCAGACAGTCACTGATGGTAGATCTCTAGCAAATTAATCCCAACCTCTGCTGAAGAAAGGCATCCACAAACCTTTACCTCTGAAACTTAAGTTGCTACTTTCTGACTTCATTTAAGGAGAAGCAGGGGTTATTGCTTAAACCAAAGAGATCTGTATCAGAAAGCCATTACATTATGGCTTACTAATGTCCTGCAGATGGTACACCCGGAGTGCAAAAGCATCATGAATATCATCAGGGTCTAAGACAGGCAAATGATGACAATAAAGTTAACTATCTCTTTGCACTTACCTTTAGCAGTACATTTTCTTACAGGTACATATAAATTATGGGTAATTTAAAATACTCTTCAGTACAGTTTTTGTTTATGGGTTCCTACTGTTTTATAGAAAATTAAATACTGCATTTGTTGTTCGCAATACCAGTTCCATATACATATCTGCACCTAAGTGTTGGGAGGCTAACATATTTATTTATAGTAATCTAAGTGCTATGACCAATATGCTTACAAATATCCTACATGATGAATAATGGTAGGGAAATGTTGATGCTTATGAAGTTCATAATAAATAGCTAGAGCAAAATAAGAATGGCTTGACCAGCTGCCTAAGAAAAATACGAAAAGGCTAGTGAGTTTTCAACTAAAAATAATGCTTATGTTTGCTAGATTAGCAAACTGCTCTCTTCAAGTAACATGGCAACCAGTAACACAGTGTCTATATTTAACCACAGCAGTAACCCCAGGTTTCATTAGACAGTTGCAAACACATTTTTGCATTCAGCTAAAGATCTTTCCATCTTTCCTCCCCCTTTACCACCAAAGAGGAGCAGCCAGAGCAGAGCAATGCCAGAGCCCTTCTTTGAGGCGTGGCTCCACTTTCCAGCATTTACAGGAGGGGAGGGAGGCAGTGCTGTGCCCACTCAGGGCTCTCATGCCCCTCGAGCTGGCAGCATCTGTGCAACAGTTGAGGTGACGTTGGACAGCTGTCAGGAGTGGACATTACCTGGAGCTGCTCCAGAAAATCCCACCAGAAGGCTCTCCAAACAAGGGATTTTTGTAAGATATTTCCTTGTCATGTTTCAAAATTCACTTTCTCCAGGCAGTTGTTATGAGCCTGTAAGTAGTCACACACTTGTACACTTTAAAGTTTCAGGCTTTTTTCCCCATTATGTTTCTTACTTATGTGTTTTCAACTGAGCTATTTCCTCACCTTGCCTTATCAAACTGTGTCTAGATGAAAGCTGCTCATTCTGGCCATTCAGATCCTTAGGATCTCATGCATTTGCTTTTTTGTTTGGGTAAAAAAAAAAATCTTAACTTTCTCTCACTACTATCTTCAATGAAGATTTTACAATTAAATGTACTAGTTCCAAGAAAATTTAATCCAGCAGAGCACAGTGGGATTACTGCTTTGTAACATTCCTGTAAGAAAGAGGATATTTGAATAGTTCCTCGTTACAGTATCTATGGGGAACTGTTCACTATTTCAGATTGCTGCTACCCACCTTTATTTAGACACATTGTCTCATTGCTGTCTATTTATTATTACAGGAAACCAGATACTTCAGGGATTTGCCAGTCATCTAATTGCTGAGTGTCAGATTTCTTCAGAGCTAACAGTGGTTAAACACTAGCAGTATCCATCCACTTCACTTCTAACAACGTTCAAAATATTAATCAGGTCTTTGTAGGTCTTTTTTAATGGAAAGACATATTTTGCAGCCCAACTGAGAAAATGGATGACATTTCTCTCTTTTGTGTTGGTAGAGTTTTTCTTCTTTGTATTATCCTTGTTTTAAAATCCTCTCCAAATTACTAGATTGCCTTCTGGTTTGCCACAGTTTTATATCAGTGCCACACAGAACACTTCCAATTCCAAACATACATTTCAAGGGTGCAGAAAAATTGCCAGGGATCTCAACTTTTCACCTTCATCCAGAACCAACAAAAATTTAAGGTTTGATTACCCTTGAGCAGCAGTGCCTGGACCCAGCATCCTGAGTAGAAATCAAAACTCATGTGCTGAGTGCTGAGGAACCTTAACCAATGCCTGTAAAAATATATTTCCATGTTCTCTGAGACAGTCTTGTATCCAAAATCTCACAGCTGAAGAATGTAGAGAGTGGAATCAATGTTAACTGTCTCTACTGTTCAAATACACACATAAACAAAGTTAAAGTCTTCCAACAGTTTTTATGCTTAAATCAGGTGTTATTGTCTGCATCACTTCAATACTAGGTCAAATAAGGTATAATTTATCTTTCTGCAGTCAATGTAAACTCTGAATAATCAAAGTACTTTTGTATCTGTTCAAAAGAGGTGGTCTGTGTTGTCCTATTTAATCCAGAGCATATCTGTATTGGCAAGTGAATGTGAAATCATTGATTAGACATTGCTATCGGTGCAGTCTGGGGAGACTCCTGGATCTAACACATAAGACACATGAGATACTCAGAATTATCTGAAAATCTCACTTCTTTTTGTTGGACAACATAGCTTGGATTTATCTGACTTGAAGCAACAAAATAAGCAAGGAAGGAATCTTGACTGGTATCTCTGGGCCTACTGTAGAGCCAGTGGAGGAAGACAGGCAGAGGGCAGATCACACCTCAGGAGGACTGGATCGTTGTTTGGAGACACTCTTCCACCTCCCTAAATTGTAGAGAAATTGTGAGGTGTACATATAACTTTGGCCCCATTTTTTAAGTGCTTACAGTTAAATGCAATGATTTCAGGCCCTGAAGTCTGCCCCTTTTGAATTCCCACATGCTTCTATGTAGCTGCCTACCCTGAAATATAATTACTTATAATTGGTCAGTCTCCTTGTATTATTTTTTAAGAAATACCAACAATTTTCTTCCCATAACTATTTAGCCATTATACACAGGCAAATAGATAACTGGGAAACTAAAAACATGGCAAAAATTCACTTGCAGGCAGGATTTATGTTAATGATGTTGTAACAACATGTTGCAGCTTACATTTTTTTTTTCTAGTATTTATATATGTACAGTAGCTCTACAAGCCAAAATGATATAACTTCCTTTGAAGACACAGAATTTGACAAAACCTTGTGCAGTTAACTCACCTATTAAACTGATGTTCTATTTATGGAATAATACAACCCATTCTCTAGCAATATGTGGTCATGTAAAAAAAAGACCCTATCACACAGACACAGGAGGAGACAGAATAAGGTTGCTATGGGAACCTTAGCTCTAAATGGTCTGGCTTTTGTTGGCTTAAAATCTCAAACATTGTGTTGCATTAATTATGTTTTGGTTGAGCTTCTTTGCACTGAGTATGAAATTTGTTTTGCATGCTGTTTCAGTCTTACATGTATGTATGCAACATTTTTAAAAACAGAATTATGTGTATAAGAGAAGAATGTGTTTTATTACCAAACTGAGTCATGGCATTGAGAAAAATATTCTCAAGAAATAAGGGCAAGATTTTCTTTTTAGTCATCTAGCTAAATCTCAGATAACACTATCCTCCATTATTTAATATGGACCATGGATCCTAACAAACTAATATAGCAGAAGCAGCAGTGGGAGGGAACCACAACAAAAGCCAAGAATGAGGTGGCAATTGTGGGACAAAAAGGATTGGAGAAGTCTCTGTTGGAGGCATGGGAGGGATTTTGGTATGGAGAGATTAGATGGAGAGAAGCTAAAAACAGAAAATGAATGAAAGGAAAGAGCCGGAGGAAAGGATTTTAGGGGAGACTGAGGGAAGGGAAGAATGAGCAATGACAGAAGTTGAAGGACTGCATTTAGTGCAGGAGCCACAGGGAGGAAAGTGGATAAAGAGATTCTGAAAACAAGGTTGAGTCTGTCTGTTGGGGAGGAGAAAATGGTAGCTGACAGGTTGCTGTAAAATAAACTAATTTGGATAGTAATATAACTCAAAATACCCCTAAATTACGAAAATATTGTTAATCAGTCCTACAAATGAGGATAGCATATATATTGTTCCAAGGCATCTTAAAATCTTCTGCTATACGAAAACAACAAAATTTCATGCATTTTTCAAACTAAAAACATTTTACAACACTGAATTTCTTCACAGGACGTTTCAAGTGTCATGATGATGATTTCAATTACGATTTTCCTCTTGTAAAACTAGTTGTGGGTCATGAATAAGATTTCATTTCTTTTCTTTAAATTGCATTATCTATCTTCTTAAAAAGATTATATTTAACTTGCTGAATTTTCCCTAGAATGATTACAATCTTTATGCATCTTTATGGGTGGTACAGAGTCTGGAATTTTTATGATGAAAACCGATACAGCACTTTAAAACTTTTCTATGCTGAAAACCAATACATTTAATTTCTATACTACCAGGCAACAAACAGGACAGGCATTAGTAATAGGTCAGCTCCACTTTAATGTTCTCATATGGTAACCATAATTTAAACAGTCTGTTAAAAGTTTCACATTGTTTTAGCAACCATAGACCCTAGGTCAAAATACACATATCTTCAAACTGATTGAAACTATTTAGTTTTTCTATCTTTATTTTTTGAAAACAAAGGAAAACACTGCTGATGATCTAGATTATTTGCACACAAATTTACAGAGTTCCATGTATTAAAGTAAGCAAATTTAATCACAAGTTACAAGGTTTTCTCAAAAAGAAATAGAGATTAATGTCTTCATAATATTAAAAGGAACATTATCTTTCTTCTGAGCACTAAACAGTCTGAGTAATATGCTTACATATGTTCACAATATGCTTTCAAGCTGATGTGGACCTCAGGCTCCTAGAAAAGACAAGTAACTACTCAAGTGACTCTCAAGCGTTTTTAGCATAAAATGGTCAATAACACCAAACACAGCATAAACCACTCCTGTAAAAGTCTGCAGGCCAGTCACATAACAGTTATGCTTGCAGCTCCCCTCAGCTTTTGATGAAACCAACAGCAGTACTACTGATATTTTAATGTGAACGACTGTGTTATTATAGGGGGCTCCAATGATTTGTGATAGGACTCACAGTGGCAGCAGCCACTCCCTGGCCCCAACTATCTCTTAACTTCTTGGCCTCCGACTTGTAACAGCTACATCTCCTTGAAGAAGAACATGACCTAATGGTATCCATTAGGAATAACACACCAAGAGTAACCAGATTCATCTTGTTTTTATACAGGCAGCTAATGATAAGGATTATACATGCCTGGAATGAATCAAAGACAGACACTTAATGACTGACATCGTCATTTATCAAAGAGTGTAAGACTTGGAGAATCTTTAAAGTTAAAACAAATGCTTGTGATAGGCCACTTTACAAATTGGTACAGCTTGTTAACAAATACCACAGATCTCACGAGTCACTGTGAGTTAGAACATCCCCTCCCACAAAGATGTCCTTATACAGTATAACTTTGGGCACACATTGGTAACTCTTAATTTCTTTAACCTTCTCTGTCTCAGGGCTCATACTGCTTTATATCAATGAAGGTTCTCTGCAGACTGCATCAGGGCCACACACTACACCACAAATACTTCTTGTATCTTATTTCATAGGGGCTAACTGAGTTATAATTCTGGAGAAAACTTCTTCTTGTCTGAGACTTATAAGCACACCTTCTGCCATTTGACAATGCATATATAACAGTATTTCATGTAGACTGGTGCTGTTAGGATATAACTTCATTAAAGAATGTAAATGACATCTTCAAAAACAGCAGTGCACATCCTTCTAACAGAGGGTAATAATGTCTCAGAAGGTCGTTCTCATCTTGAGGAGAAACACTGAGAAGATCAAAGAACTCTGGACTTCTACACAGATGTGAATGTCTTCTTACAGATTTCTGGGACTTGTATTGCAGTCTCCTGAGAATCACTGAAAAGCTCTGATGTCATGCTACAGCTCTGTCAATCGTCTTTGGAATAGCTGGCATGTAGGATCAATAGGGAGAGAAAGCAGGCGATACTGACTCCAGTAAGATATTAACTGTTGTGTATGACTTCTTAAAACTGAACCAGGAAAAAGGCTGGAAAAATGCACTTTCAGTGTGCTTCCCTGACAGTCTGAGAGAGGCACTTGATCCTACCCAGGCTTATCCTACACAGGTTATCCTAGCTGTAATTCTTTTATTTTCACTGTGAGACCACAAGTACTGCAAACACCTAACAAGGGGTTAAGGACAGGATTAGAATTAAGAGAAATACCTTAAACCAGCAAGATGAAAAGTAGCAAAAAAAATGTAGCAAATCAGACACTTTAGATGGAGAAATCAAATGAAGTAATACAAATTGAGATACAGCTGCTAGGGAACAACACTGCAGAAAAGGACAGAGGATTTATACTAAATTACAGATTGACCATGATCTGTGGTTTTGTTGAAAAATATTTTAGGATATATTGAAGGAATTGCAGCACGTCAGAAGTAGGAGACAGTCATTCCACTCTATTCAGTTTTCGAGAGAGCTACATTAGTACTGCATTCTGTTTTGAATGCCCCACCTTTAAATACAGACACGTTCAAGAGACTCCAGGAATAAATGAAAGAAGGCTGAAGGACCTGTGGAAAAGGCTGAGATAACAGCAATCTCACAGTATAGAGAGGTTACTAAAAAGTGCACAGTGAATTCTAACTGAAGACGAAGAAAGCTATTTCTAGTAAAGACTGTTTAGCTTAATATGGACATCCCCCCTCCCCTGCCCCGTTCTAGTATACTATCTGTGCAGACCGAAGATCAATCTTAAACTGAGACTTTTAAGGGCATACACTAGTGACATTTTAAGTCACGAATCTATGCAGAAGGACACATGAAATTATCCCTTTACCTCTTTCAAATCCTGTATTATGTGGATTCTACTACTTGCAATATGGTTATTGTTATGTATGCTTTAACTGGCTCCACTTCCCAGAGGAGACAGAACCAGTACAGCACTTAACCAGTGCAGCGCACTGACAGGAGCACATCCGTCTTCCCAGCCCAGACCTCTGAACTCCTATATACACTAAGAAAGAGATTTCTGAAGTTCTTCTGATTAGAAGGGGAATTTGCAAGGAACAAACTTGGTGTCTTCACCAGCAGCATGAGCAATAAGAGAGTAAGCCATGCAAATTGAGAACAGGGAGGATGCTGTGATTTTTTCACCTCTGCTTTCATTATGATTGCTACAACCCCATGGGTCATGTTCATAGGTACAGAAATTCCACCTTTTTCTGTGCTTTGCAATGTATTTTTGCTTGTATGTGTATTTGCCATTTTATGAGCCCTTGGTGTAGTTCATTTTTAGAAACATGATTCCAATATATACAAAAGTATCCCGTACGAAACACATAACAACTTTTCCTAAAAGATGTCCTTAATTGCCTTGAAGAACAAGTATTCTTAAAGCTCCAGACACATAGGCATCTAATGAAACAGACAGGCAGGGAAAAGGTGATCATCCTCTAAGAGGTGTGAGCCTGCTGAAATGTATCAATATATCAATTAGATATGTTCTATTTATAACATGCATTTGTTTAAATAAGCCATCTCTATTAACAAAGTTCTTAAAGCCAATGGTTATTGACAAAGGATCTCCAAGGATATCAGCTACAAAACAGTTTCTCTTTCTAATGGTGAGACCATTTTAAAGGAAGGCCATCTGCAAGTTCTGCTAGCTGGCAATTAAAAACCTGTATTTCTATCCATGACTTCGGTAAAACGTCATACAACAGAAGTTTCAGTATCTATTAAATGTGTTTAAACATACTTTGGAAGTTGACTTAAGACATATTTTCCATTGATTTGAAAAACAAGAGATTAGACAGACAGATCTGACCCCATGCATAAATGTATGTTTTGTATGCTGGACGTTTTTGGATGCCTGACATGCCTTAAGTAACACTCTGAGTCTTGCTGTGCTTTTATTATTTATTTTAGCATTTCGTGCTGTAGATACACTTTTTTTTTTGTTAGTAGATGAAAGACTACATTGTGGTCATGTCTTAGGATGACAAATGAAACATTTTCTATTTTTCCTTCTTTAAATCAGTTAGAACTTCTGCTCTTATCAGTAAAGTAATGAAAAGAGTTACACTGAAAGACAAAGAAAAATTTATGCTGTTGCCTAATCTTAAAGTTGAAATGCAATCAATAAATGTATTCATCAGTTTGTTGGCAAAACCGTATTTCCCTTAGACCATCACCATAAAAATACCAGAAAGAAATAAAAGTTAATTCAACACTGTTGCTACAGGAAACTTAGAGAAAATATGATAAAGTGAGTACATTTTGAGTACATACTGGTAAGTATATTCTATGTATCTTAAATCTAACATATTTTTCTCTAGCATTTTATATGCTCCCCTTTTAACACCTAGAAAACTATCAACATTTTAGTCTTTTGTTAATTAAAGATCAATCTTTGCCTCAAAGATTTAATGTACATTTATCTTATGTACATCACTAGGAAATAATTAAAATATGAAAGATTATCCCCCATTTTTCCAAAAGAATATTTTATACTTGATTTATAACTGGCTATTTCTTCTATAGCATCATTTCATGCATATATTTGAAATCATTCTCCTTTATAACATTTTATTTTCCTCACTGACCATAATTATTTTCCTATTTAAGAGATGTAAATGATGTAATGGTTCTGGACTGTGCAACAAATTCTCTAAGTTTGGGGGGTTTTTTTGTCTACAAAAATGACCTCCCAAATGTACCCCAACCCTGCAAAAAGAAATTTTATTTTCAAAAGTAATATCTAATGCTATGTTGTAGATAACAATGTTGACATATGCCTCAATCACTCTTTTATACCTACAAAACTCACTTTGATGCTTAATTAGTTGTTATGCTTTTTAGCCCAACACAGTTGCTTTATCTCACTGTCCAGTAAGAGAACTTGCAGATTTAAAGCAAAACTGTTCCTCTTTGAATACGTCTAATGCAATAATGACCAAATGCAAAAGATACTTAAACGAATAATGGCCATCTTAAATTTCAAAATGTTTATAACAGTAGCAGAAAACCTAAAAGGTATTTGTTTATTATGGTTACTTTCCAACAGCACAATGTTGAGTTTTGAGGTAAGTTGGTGAGATTCAAAAAACAGGTCTCCTTCAAGGAAAGAATTAGGAAAATAGTTTAGACAAAATCCCAATGATCTTAAGAAGTTCTTTGTTATTTACTACCTACTGGACACTCTATCTTTGATACCAGAGTTAAACAAAAAACCTTTTCCACATCCTGATGTATCACTCTAAGTCCTAGCACACAGATGAATAGTACTCTTCCCTCTGGAAACATTCCTGAAGAGCTACCTGCAGTATGCCAGCTATCCTGGAATATGAGAGAACCCCTGAAATTAAAGCAATAACTTTAATAACCAGAACAAGATACTGCAATGCAAGAAATAAATCTGATTTTACTTTGAAAATGCCAAGAAAAAAACTAGGCAGCATGTCATGAGGACAGCAAGAAGACTGTTTTAAAACTGAGAACACAGACCGTGTTTCATTAACATATTCACAAGAAACAGTTGTAAGAACAACAATAGAAAAGAGTGAAAATTAACTTCACCCCGCAACACTTACTTCCTGAAAGACGGGACTGTTAAATAGAAGTTATTTATAGTCTATAGAGCAGGTTCATAGGTTGTAAATAACAAAAAAATATTCAAGGTGCCTATAAATACCCTTAAATGTCTATATTCAATTTACATACCAGTACAAAAAAATAAGTAATGTACATTACCACAACAGAAGCTGTAAAACTGCAATCCCAATTCCATTTTATTCCTTAAGCAAGGAACTAGTGTTTCTAGGGACTAGATAACCCCATTTTCTGGCCTAACCTTACAAAAACATAGAGAAAACAAGAAGTAACTGGAAAGAATCAGAAATACAAAGAAAAAAAAATTTCAGTTTCTGTAATTTTCTGTACTGAATCATTTAAGCCACATCCATTAATAATAACTTTTTCATTGCGGGAAGAAAAGGAAAAAATAGATTTCTAAGATGAGACAAAAATTCTTCATCACTCCCTAATGCAGCAATCAGCTTTCCACCCTACACAGAGCTGTGCCAACAGAGCTGAGCACAGGCAAGTGTTTGTAAATTCTGGATCTTACACTGGCCTGCGATTGTCAACTACCCACAGTGGGACTGGTCAACTTCTAGGGGATGCTAAAGGCAGGAAGCAATGACCTGCTGCATGTCATCCCTGGGCTCTTATTCTGTGAACACAATTGAATTCTTCCTTCAGAGACAAAGAAAATTCAGTAAATTCTGTAAGATTTCCCTCAGCAGGAAGGAGAACGCTAACTTTCTCCTTCTCATTGTTCATTCGGTTACATGAAGAAAATCTTCTGGTTCCAGGCAAAGTTAAGAGGATCTGAAAAGATTTTGTAAGACTTGAGTGCTCTCAGTATTGCATTCCCTCACAAATACTTCTCAAATGAAAAAACAAACCATTCCAAGGCTGAGAATAGACAACTAATAAAAGTTTAATTAATAAGAATTTTGACTCTTGCATCCTTAAAGAGCTTCAACATAAAGGGAAAAAGAACAGTGCAGTGAGATGTAATTCTGGGCAGGTCTTTTCCGTAAAAAAAGTATATGTTAAATTAACAATCAAAAAGTCCAAAATCAACCATGCTTCTAGATTAACACTGATAGCTTATTCCCTTATCCCTTTTACTTTAAAAGGGTAATTTAATATATACTGCATCTCAGTTCACTAAAACTCTGAAGTTGTATTTGATACCTTGGTCAATGAATCCACTACTGTGCATTAAACATTTATTCCAATAATTCATAACTCTAAATCCTTAGTTTTTAAAAAATTCTGTAGAATTGTGTAGACCTGGATCAGTCTAGTCTCAACGATCAATAAGAACTTGTTTTTGTGGATTAATGCTGTAACCTCACCAGTGAATCCTCTAACTGGACAATGCCCCTCTGAAATACAAGACGGTATTTTTGAAAATTAGATTCTAAAATTTTTATTTTTTTTTTTAACTATTAGGTTTCTATTGAACAGATTATTGTCTTGGTTTCTTCGTAATTAGCTGGGACCAATTTCTCCTAATTGTTTCCCATTAATCTCATTACTAATGAAACAAGGATAGTTTGTGATCTCTCTTTCAGCAAGCCTTTTTTTCCCAAGGAGATTTTGAAGCCTGAGATTTGTAGATTTGCCAGCAGTGTTACAGCTTTTGGGACTCTTTCTAAGTACTTGCAAGCTCTGGTGGTGTGACGTAGCACTTGGGCAGCAGTCTGACATCTCCTGCTGTCTTCCAGACCGCTTTTTGCCTCTTGATTGCGTAAAAACTGAGCACTCTCGGAAGTATTTTAAAACACGCTTAGGTACATTCAGCAACAAAAATACCAAATTTAGAAGACTTAAAGGAAAACGACAATTTTCCTCTTTCTAGCCTTTAATCTTCATATGCACTAGGTGCTTTGATTTACCTAATTCAGGATTTCAGTCTACAAACAAGTCTTCAGTTCAAGCATATTTGGAAGCTCACTCTTCAGGGATCAGAAATGTTGGGAACCCAGGTACCTCAAACATTAGGATTCCCCAAATCTGCTGTAAAGTGGAAGGGGAGGGGGATAGGATAACCTGTCGAAGAAAGTATCTGGTTTTCCCTAGCTGTAGACTACCATAAACTATCTTTTAGTTTTAAAAGGATGCATGTTTTTTTGTATTTTGGCTTCACGGGAAAGCTTTTTAAAATGTAAAATCCATACAAGCTAGAAGTCAAATGTACCTGAGGCCATGACTTGCATTTTTACTTTAGTTGGCGTGGCAACGCTGTACATTTTGCAAAGTCCAACTTTTGGATTTGAATATGATTAGGCCACAGAAGATTTTAAGATCAATAGGAATCTTTGAATCTCGCGAAGACCTTTTCCCCGAGCTCGAGCGAGGTGAGAGGCCGGCGGGCCCCAGCGCTCCGCCATGGACTCCCGCACTCCTCTAACTTCATTCATTTTACCCGAGCCACCTCCTCGTCTCCCAAAAGCTGCTGCCTCCAGGCTGATGGAGGAGGGAGCGGGAGAGCCCGAGGTACTGCGGGGCGCAGCGCTGCTGCGGCCATTTTATCGTCCCGGGGCCGGGAAAGCCGGCGGCTCCCGCGGCGGGCGAGCCGCAGGTCGGGCAGGCCAGCGCCCTTCACGGAGGAGAGCGGCGGCGGCGCGCTCCGTGCCCTCGCCCTCCCGCGCTCTCGGGGACGCGTGCGGCGGAGCCGCGGCCAGGCCCGCCTGCCCCGACGGGCGCCAACGGGCCCGGCTCGCGGGTGCCGGCGGCGGGCGCGCTGAGGGAGGAGCGGGCGCGCTGCCGCCGCTTCCTCCTGCGCGGGGGCCGGAAGGCAGCGCGGCCCGGCAGCGGGAGAGGGCCGGGCCTCGGCGGTAGTGCCGCCGTTGCGGGTCAGCCACCCAGCCTTCCGCAGTGGGGGCGGGCAGGCCGGGGGAAGGGCCGGGCCCCGCCGCCGCGCTGGGCGATGGAGTGAGGGAGCGCTGCGCGGCAGCGGGAAGATGGCCGGTGGCGGCGGCGGCGGCTGCAGAGACAGCTTGTTTCTGGAAGGTGCGTGCAAGGCTGTGAGGAGGGAAATGTGGCCCGCGAGCCGCGTTTCCCTTCTGGCGACCAGTAAAGGGGCACGGCACAAACTGGGGAATGGGGGAGGGGGCGTGTGAGTTCATATGGGGTGGGGGGTGGGGGTTATGGGTCCCCTTTGGGTGCGACGACAATGAGAGGTGGCTTCGTGGTGGGGGAAGGGTGGCTGCCGTGGTGAGGTCTGGTGAAAAGAGACCTGCTTTTCAGGGAGGGCTTAGTGAGGGCGATTTGGTTCGTTTTTCTTTTTTCCTCCTTTCTTTCTTTTACTGTTCCGAGACGCTGGGAGTGCGGTGTTTCTTTCCTTTGTCGGGGCAGCGCCGAGAGCAGCCCGGGCTCGGTGCAGCGGCAGGACTGAGCCGTGGCTCGGCGGGCGGTGGGCTGGGGGCGGCGGGCAGGGGTAGCGCTGCCTGAGGGGACGCCGGGGCTGCATTGCCCTGCCCTCAGTCCGCTCCCAGGCCCCGGCCTAGCCCGTATTCTTTGGCCCCACCATAAAATAAGTCTTCGCCTGCTCCTAAAAGGCTCCTGTAAAGGTTTGGGACTGAGTTTAATTTTGTGAGGGGGGGTAATGCTTATAATTGTGATACGAAGGGGATGATGAACCTTATTGCCTGCATTTGAAAGAAACCTTTTGCGTTTGTAAAGCGCTCTTTTTTTTCTTCTTCTTTTTTTTTTTTTTTTTTTTGTTACACGGTTTAGGTGTCTTGAGGGGTTTTTTGTTTGTCACTATAAAGCTTTTAATTAAAATGCAAAAAGCCGCCTGAAATGGGGGTATTTTTAAACTGTTGAGTCTTTACAGTTTCATTGATACATCAAAAAATTTACTGCTGTAGCCTTGCAAAATTGCTATAAGCACATGTTCTGATGGCATAGACCAGTAGTCTGGTAAATTCTGCCAAATTACCATGATGATGACAAAAAAAAAAAAAAAAAAAAAAAAAATTAAGTACTCCTCATAAGCAGAGTTTTTCAAGTCAGGAATAAGTTTAGCATGGGAGATTTGTAGTACCTGTATTGCACAGAACATAACCTCTTGCAGATTTTCTTTTGCTGCAGGATGTTGGATATTGGCTTTTTATTACAAGATATTTTGGAATAGATGTACTGTGTGAACGAAATACTGCTTGTTGTTTTGAATAATTAATCTGGAATTTTGATGTTCAGAAATTCTGGTTAATAACAGCTGTCATGTTACCTCCCTTATACCTTTAAAGGATTTGGTGGTGAAATGCAGACACCCCATTTTTTTCCCGAAGTCTCCACAGACTATGATGAGGTTTGTGCAGACAGCTAGAAGTGTCAAGGTGATGACTAGTCACTGTCTTCTATGTGCACCTTGAGTACTTGCTGGCTGGTCACGTGGCTAAGAGAATATGCATTTCATATGCAATATTCACACTTTTTTTGCTTACGAATTCTTATTCCAACAGCAGGAGCAATACAATACTGGATAGCATCTCCATTTGAAGCTTTGGTGTTCCACAACGGATGAACTGAGTTATCAGCTGGTTTTGTGTTTCCCATTGTTTGGAGACATGTTCATTTTAGGACTGATGATGTGATAGAAACACTAAGAGTACAGCCACATATGAAGAAAATCTAGTGTAGATGGTGGTGACAAAAAATTTATGGGGGTGGCCCAAGTCCTAGTGGGACAGTCATACTTGGGCAGATTTAGTAAGAGCTGGTAAAATTTGTACTGATTTGAAGTAAAGGGAAAAGGTTTTCAGATGTTATTTGATAGGTACTTACTAGAGATATTTATAGAAAAAGTACAGGCATAGAAAATCTATAAATACATATATATACATGAGATTTTTGGCAATCTGCAGTCTGGAAGGGTAGCATATTAGATCAACCTAATGATGTTACCTAGAAGCACTGTTACCCTAAGGCTAGACAGGCAAGAGAGTGCCAGATTTGTGAAACAAGTATAGTGGGGACAGAAAAGGGGATTGAAGTGTGCAGAGCAGGAAATATGGCAACTTCTATTGCCCGATGATGGTTATTAATACATGAGCCTAGAGCTGTATCTGTAACTTGTCTGAGTGTGTATATTTCTTGGAGTCCTTTGAAGGCTGTGTAAGCAGCAACCAAAAATTGTTTACTTAATGTTTTCAGAGGTGTTTTCTCAAAAGATGGCAAAGGGAACAGGCAGGACTCCTCTGTCCATGCTTGCCTTAAATGTGCACAGTAGAAGTGTGGGCGAAATGGATGTCAGCTCTATCACCAGTTAAACTCAGTCTGAGGGACACTGTGCTGGTTGAATACGTACCTTCATGTGTGTATGTGTGTATGCATGCATGTACACAGACATTTCTGGTGCTGTCCTGCTTATGTTGACTATCAGTCAGACTTAAGAAAATGTACAGTTAAGTGAAATAAATTACTTTGCAGTATGACAGTTGTTCAGAATTTTGGTTTTGATTCCACATGTCCGGTGAGATACTGCTTTTCTTCTTTTCTTTCATTTAGTGTAACAGATGTTACTGTGAAGAAATATGTCTGTCATTCTACTGTAAGGGTGCCTCATCTTAACATTTTTATTATTCTCTTCTCCAGTAAAAACAAAATGGTCTTTCTGAAAGAATGATTGATTTGTTGCTTTTCTGGTAATACCATTCTTAAACATAGTGATTCATAGTGATTCATGTTTTTTGTCCAGTTCTGTGTATCTAATGTGCATAATTTTTTATGCTGTATTATATAGACTGTTTAATAGAAATGTGAAAAAGATCCCTAGGACCATAATGGACTCTTTTTAAAGCTGCATTTGTTAACATTCTGAAGCAGTGATAATAGTTGATCACATACATGTGGATATACAGAGCCTGCGTGATTACTTCACTTGAAGTGCCAGGACTGTTAGAAACGTGGAAAGTACTCTATTTTTGTTATTTAATCTAGATGCAAGTGAAATTAGTAAAACTGTTCTGAATTTGCTTTTTTAAAGTGATGTTTCAAAGTTATGGGCCGAACGTGGAGAAATTGCACTAACAAAGTATTTCTCTTACATGGAATTCTTTTCTGATGTGGAGGAGGAGAAGTTTAGTGATTAGAAATTTGTGTCTGCAGCAGTTCCTGTGTTTTTTAATTGATAGTCACATCTAAAATATAAAGAATGGCAGGCAAACTCATTTGGACTTAGGGTAGGAGGGATGTTAAACATGTGGGAGTGGAGAGTACTGTTGATCATTACCTTGGAGAAAAATTGCAGGAACTCTTGTTTTCTGACTCCTTCACTATTACTATTACA
The DNA here is from genome assembly GCF_017590135.1 of Pyrgilauda ruficollis. NCBI lineage: Eukaryota > Metazoa > Chordata > Aves > Passeriformes > Passeridae > Pyrgilauda > Pyrgilauda ruficollis. The sequence goes on from NW_024525490.1 coordinate 11,678,682, forward strand.
AGGAAATTATAATTTCTCTTTTCCAACATGAAATTTCAAGTTTACCTATGTTTGTGCAGTAGATAATAGGTAAACTTGAAAATGTTTTCCAGAATAAGGGAGAAATGTATTAGTCTTTCATATTATTTCGGTCTCCTGGTGATTACAGTAATGATGCCGAGAACCAGTATTGAATTTTGGAGAATTGAAAGGAGATCCTTTCTAAGGAATGTTGCCAGTCCCTAGCTTCAGAGCTGTTGGGATATTTCAGTGCAGTCGTGGCAGGAATTTGCTCAATTTTCATTCCTATTTCTTGGCTACAGGTTACGTAATAACAGTAAACAAAACTATGTGGTCTACCTGTTAGCAGGAGTAGTATAAACTTCACAGTTGTCTGCCAGAGGATTCCAGAAGACTGCTTTGTTCTTCTTTCAGTTCACATGTAAGGAATTGTCTTCACCAAAGCAAGAGTTGTAGACTTACGTATTTTCTTAAAAGTAGCTGAGATTCTGGGGTGGTAAAGAAACGTGCAGCTTTTGTGTATTAGTGTAGAGTTACAGACCTACCTTTTGAAGTGGTGGTAAGCCCCTCCTCTCTTTTTTTGTTTCTGTTTTTAATCATACCGAGAGATCTCTGACGGGAATAATACAAATTAGGAGGGTAGAGTGGAGTTCATATTCAGATAGAAGACTTGAAACATTTCTACCTGCCAGACTTTTCTACCTGCAAGACTCTTCTCTTTATTTTTCTCTTAACAGTGAAATTTAATTATTAATTATTGTAATTGTCTCTGATAAATCTCTGGTGCTTTGTTTGTGATCTAATGGAGATTGTGATTAGCTTAAAATGTGGGGAATAGTTGTTTCAGGTGTCATTGATCTTCTGTGTCTATATGAATTCCTGCTTTATGCTGTTGAATTCTTCTCTGGTTTGCATCTGTCCCATCAGTGTCCAGACAGCTTCTGTTTCTTCTGTTTTTCTTGAGAGGTTTTTTTTTTTAATGACAAAGTGTGAAGCCTGTGACTTCCATAGCTTGTTTATATATCCCAGTCCTTTGACCCATTCAGACTTTTTCCAGCACTACACATATATCTTCTTAGACTTGAAGAATGTTCAGCTGTCCTGTCCAGTGGTTTTGAGAATAGGAAACCTTCTGGCTTGAGTAACAGGTTGTTTTCTATGAATGAAACTCACTTGTTGAGAACTATTTCTCAACAAAGTCAAATTGAAAACATTTCTTACTGTCTTATTTTTTTATACATGCCAGACTAACTTGGGTGATAGGTGGCATGAAGTATTAGGAAAGACAGGGTGCTTCTTAAAGTATGTAGAAAGATACTAAAAATAAACCTAATTTATTTATTACTGCTCTATAACATATGTTGCAATATGCTTGGGAGCACATTGTAAGGTAAAAGCCTGTGTCCCAGTCCTCTTCCACATCATTGCCTCCTTAGTTTTGAGACAGGATTCTAGGAGCCCAGGCTTGTCCTGAGCTTTCTGAAGTGTAAAGGATCTGTGCACAATTTTCTCGTTTTCATTGTGGAGGCATTTAGTATTTGGTAGTTTTTCCTAAGTAGCTGCTGCTTTATAAGTTTTCTCAAAGTGGGACATAGACGCTTCTGGTGTTTGGTATGTCTCATTCACTATTTTCTGGCTCTTGGATTTGGTAGTAAAGCGCTACTCTTTCCTCAGAAAAAGTACAGAATTTCTAGTGGGTTCTAGTGGCAAAAAAAATTAGTTAAATGAGAATGTTCCTAAAAGAGATCCTTACACTCTTTATGTAACTATAAATAAAAAAGCAATAGTAATAACAAAAGTAGTAACATTAATACGTGGTGGGGTAGCGGACATTAAACCAACAGTTAGCAGATGTCATGCTTGCATAGATATGAGCCCATTTAGATATTTCAGTCTTTCCCTTCTTGTTCTATGTACAAGGATAAAACAAAATGGATTATTTATTTTAATGGTTTCAAGAGCAACTTTGGTTTTTATTACTGTTGTTTCTGGATGACTGTACATGGATTTTGGTGCAGCATCAGACTTCACCTAGTCCATAGTTTTAGCTTTGTCTCATAATTGAGGAGTATCAAAGTGTTTTGTGTTGTAGGAGATCCAATAATATGAGAATAGCCACTGAACTTGCCACTTTTAAGTATTGCTTTGTAAGAATATGAAGGTTTTTTGAGTCATCTCATAATTTTGCCCCCTTTCTTCCCAGTAACAGGATCACCTATTTCCAACCCCCTGCCATAGGCAAGGATGCCTTCCACTAGACCAAATTGCTCAAGGCCCCATGTAACCTGGCCTCAAACACTTCTAGAGTTGGTGCCTCCACAACCCCCTTGGGCAACCTCTGCAAGTGCCTTACCACCCTTAGTGACCTTGGCCAGTGCTTTCTTACAAGTAACAAACATGGTAGCGTAACTTTTATTTTTCCGAAACTTAAAACCCTCTTATTTACAGAGGTGTAAAGGTAATTTTTTTTTTTTTTTTTTACCTTACAGGTAAAAATACAGAAGTTCTGTGAAATTTGCTCACTCCATTAGGCAGGGAAGTCAAAATCAGTGTCCCTGAAGCGAAGATTTCAGTACTGCCTGAGCATGGTTCAGTTTGCTGCTCACTGGTGTTAGTTCCTTCAGTGGCTGAGCAGTCAGGGGTCAGGGCAGCGAGAGGACTGGGCACAGGACATCATATACCTTCATCTGTGTGTGTTGCAAAGAAGAGTGTGCAGGATAGCTTGATGCCGCAGTAGGCTGAGAATCCGAACAAAAATGGAGCTGTTGTGGTAGAGGATATTGTAGAGATACCAGGAACAAATCTGGGTTTGGGGAAAAAGGACAAATATAATTTTCTTATCTTGGCAGTTCTAAAAGGCACTTGCACTGGGGGTGAGGGGAGCACATGTGTTAAGTTCCTTTCTATTGGCCCATGTTTTGGCACTCACTTGGTTTCAGTTTGGAAGTTTTTTAAGGTAGAGGTAGTTTTACGTAGATTGAAACCTGTCTAATGCTCTGTACTTACTTTCTATGAAGAAAATTAAAGCATTAGTAAAATATTATTTTTCTTATTATATAGAATTAAATTTGTTGGCAGCTTTATCTTACACATTTAATTTTTAAAACATGTGTTCCTAACTTCTGTTTCTGTGTTCAGCAGCCTAGGATGCTTAATGCTTAATATCTTCAGGTTAAGATGACCTTAAGCTGTAATTAAGTCAGAATTGGTGTTTGAATGTCATGTTAGTGGGTGCGACTCCAATTTGGAATTAGAGCTGCTAGTACTCTCCACCACCCTGGAGACTTAACCACTTTCTTGCCAGAGAGATTGAACTTGCTCTGTTCTGTCTTGCCAGGTTGGTACTTTGCCAGACTTCTTTTGAATTTGCTCATTGAGGGGTAACTGGTAGATGCAGGACAATGGTTTGGATGGGGGAGAGCATACAGCCTCTCTTTGCGTGTGAGAAGAATAGGACATTTCCTGTTCCATCTCTGCCTAGTGATCTGTTAAGTCAGGCTAAGGTGTATTACATAGCTTCAACTTCGTAATAAGTGTTTTGGTATAAGAACAGCTTTATTCTGCCCAAGGACACACAATTATTTTAAATAGCAGGTTATCTTCTGTGAAGGACGAGATTATGGTGAAGGCTGGAGACTGGAGGGAATAAATTAACAGGCTGTGGTTATTTCTTCCCAGGTTGGTCAGCAGGCCTTTAAAAAGTTTTTGTTAACAGATAAGGGATGTAAGCACTGCATGAAGCAAGGAAACATTTCTCCATGTGTGTCCCAGTAATTCCTATGAAAGAAGAATTTGGAGTGAAAGATTTTGGGGTATCTTTCTTTGAGTTAATCTTGAGTGATTGTAGATGAAGAGCAGTGGTGATTCAAAACTGTGTTAAGCCCTCCTGGCTTTTTGTTTGTTTGTTTTCAGACCATATGTGCTGAAAGCAAAGTCTCCCTACTCATATCTCTGTGAGATTTTGTTTGTTTGTTTATTTTTATTAGAAGACTTGTCACAACAAAGTTTTAGGAATGAAAAATACCAATAATACTCTACTGGTGTGGTTAAACATATTACTCTACGACATGATTAATATGTAATCTTAGAAATTTATGTCTGTAAGAAACAGCTGCAAAATATTTATTTTATGAGTATGTTTTTGTTCAGTGTCAGACAGTTGTTTCATTTGTACTAAAATTCATTCTACTGATGTATTTTTATTAATGTCATAGGATATAATATTGTATTTATTTGACATGTACAATTTTTACGGCTCATTTAGCAAAATATGAGTATCCTGCTGATGACAGAATTTAATACGACATTCTAACAGAAAGATTATTCAAGAGCCCATTACATGAGAATTTGAACTATGCAGTAGATGTTAGGTTTCATATTTAGAATTGCCTTTGTAATTTCTGAGGCTCACTTGTAGAAACATTTACAAGAGTTCGTTGTAATTTTGTTTCTACTAAGGCTTACTGCTTAAGAACAATTTAAGGATCCTTTACAATTGGGAGTAAACTTTCAAAAGTGAACTTTGGGACTACGCTGGCCCAGGTCATTGTGATTGTATATACCTGGCCCTGGGACAACAAAACTTGCGTGGAGATTTTACAGCTCCGCCATAAGGCAAGTATGTTGTAGCTGAATCTTTACTTGATAAATACAACAAAAAACTATCTGTCATTGATAAAGTAAAAAGTTCTTTGTCATGTAGCAAAGCCTATGTTAGATGAAAAAGGCACTGCTCGTTAGGTGGAAGAAATGCTCTGTGCCCTGTGATAGAAAGAACTTATAGATCAAGGTAAGCAGAATGTTTCTTTGGATAGAGGTGGCTGAAACTCTGGCTGCAGGATGGTCACTTAAGAAGTTCAGTGTTTTCTTTAGCTGTCTTTGGAGCGCTCTTTCTTGCAAAGTATTTTTATAACTAGGTTCAATTAGCAGGCTGGCATGTGTTATTTTATTAAAATTTAATTGATAACCCATCTTCATTTTTATTGCTTTTATGAGTAGTTACTGAGAAAATGTTTGTTTTTCATGGGATGTTAAAGTGATTTTTTAGCTTTTTAACAAATAAAACCTGCTTAGTGGATCTTAGTGTACTGTGACAGTTACCAGTTGTCAGTGCTCCTCAGACTCATTGCTGTTAGGTCTGGAGAGGTTTGGTACTTCTATTACAAAGATTTCTGTGATCTTAATGCAGTATTCTAGTTGCATTATTTCACACCTTGCTGCATTGATGATTGCTAATTGAAAGGGAGTTAAAGTAAATAGTGTATCTAGTCTGAGCAGAAGGTTGTTGCCTATATTTGTGTTGCATTTCTCTGATTTTTTTTTTTAAGAGACATAATGTACATAGATCTTAACTGTATGTGAATTTGCAGAGTCATAGCAAGACCCTGTGTGTGGGGCCATACTGTATGGCCACGCAAGGAATTGTGCCTGCAGTTGACAACACAGCCAGGCCCACTGCCGGGTGCTTCTCAGAGGGACAGAGCTCTGCTGCCCCTCCCAGAGACAGTGGGCTCCAGCTGTGCTGCAGTCAACACTGGCACTTCACTGGCTTCATGGCAGGTTGGCTGGAGGAACTGCATTGACAGAAAACTAATCTTTGGGGTGAGGAGAAGTGTTGGTGGAGCTAGTCTGTTCCTTTTCAGCCATGTTAGAAACCCACCTCAGCTGACTGCCGCCTTGTATGGGTATGAAAGCTTGCCGGTGTCTCTAGGAATTGGAGAAAACTCCAGGTATTTAGCCTTTACAGAAGGGCAAATGCAAATATTTTTCTTGCCACATAGTTTAACTAACTCTTTCATCATCCTTTCCCTACTTATTTTCTGAAATGTGCGTTTTTCATGTGACCAAATATTTGAGGTTTTTTAATTGAGATTGTTGAGCATTTTCTTTGTATGCTTTCTTTGCTGTCTGTTTCATGTGAATTTTGAACAATTGACAACATCAAAGAGGTGTCTTGCTCTTTTGTTCTACTTTAATTACATTTAGACTTTCTTCTTATGGAAGAAACATTTATTGAGGAAGTATTCAAGACCAGGCTGGATGGGGCTCTGAGCAGCCTGGTCTAGATGAATGTCTCCCCCCTGACTCATGGCAGCAGGGCTGGCAATAGATGATTTTTAAGGTCCCTTCCAACCAATACCATTCTGTGATTCTTCTGTCCTGCATATGCAAGTTAAGTCCTTGCAGAGATTGTGGAACCTTTCTGGACTTTTAATTTCTGTATGTTTTTATAAAGGGGATAGTATCTATCTGACATCATTTATGAAACTTCACATACTTCTGGATAAAACCAGAAGTATTAAATAGTACAAATTCTTTTTTTTCCTTCTTCTTGGTATGTAGATACAGTGCTTTATTTCAACCTGATATTCCAATTTCTGCAGCAAACGTGGAAACTTTCTCGAGGTGTCAGTTGCCTAATTTCCAGGTAGTTTGGCTAGGTTATTAATCTTACTCTGTATGTAACTGCCTTTCAGCACTTTCTAAAAATAGATTGCCATTTGTTTAGTGCTGCTGTATTCTCAGTTGCACAAGCTTAGGTTTTATGTGAAGATGGATCCCATGGTGCATAACAAAGTGTGCAAATCACATGCATAATATACTATAAGGTTTCATGCTGTGTTTTGCTCATCTTCTAAAACTATTCCAGTGTTCAGAATTTGAGATCATCTTTGATTAATGTAATATACTGATTTGCCACAGAAAGTGTATTCTGGAATTCTTGTTCAACTGTCGTCTTTCTCGAAATGGCTTGTTAGCTTTATATAATTTTTCATATTTTGAGAGTGAATTGGCAGTTCAGAAATTGTTCTTAGGCTAACCTCACCTTTTATCCTCTATTTTTATCTATAAAATAGGAAAATAGCTCTCTTAGACTTAACTTTCCTTAAAAACAACAAAACTTCCTTCCTAATTTCTGAATTTTTGGTGTATCTCCAAGTCTAGCAATAGAGGTCTTAGGTAAGTAAAGACTTCATAATTCTAAAGATGAAAAAATTACTTTATTGTTTGTTTCTCCTTTTGTCCCTGTTTATTGTTGGCTCCTGCTTTTGATGTTACTCAAATTATTTTACTTGTGTAGAAAGTTTGAGTGGGATTCAGATTTACTCAGAGAGGTAAAAGAAGAAAAGTGACTGTGAAGACTCCTTTTTGGAAGTTCTTGTGATGGGGGTGCAGTTGCTCTAGGGCTTACTTTGCACCTGTGAACAGTCACTGGTTTTACCTGACTCGATTCGGATGGCTTGGAACATCCTGTTCAAGCCAGACCCAGTTAGAGCAGATTGCTCAGGGATTTGTCCAGTCTCTATTGCCTCTCAGGTCAATGTGGTCTACTCTTGAGCACACACGTGGTAAAGAGTAAGTTCTGTCTTTTGCAGACTAGCCTGTACTTCACCAGGTCATCCTAGTTGCCCTTCTTGAAGGGCAATGATGTTTTTCCAGTCTTTGGGTACAACTGGCTGAAGTGTTCCTTAATCACATCTTCCTTGAGAGTGGGTGATACTGCATTCTCACAGATTCTGCTGAGAGAGGTGAGGAACTGTGAAGTCAGAAGACAGAACTTAGCAGTGAAATGTGGGATGACAAAAAAATGGATCATCTTCTTAATTTTTTTTTAATGTCTTTTGTCATTATGTTTCTGTCTCATTGAGCAGAAAATGCCCACAATTTTCTGTAGCATTCCTTTTGTTGGTGGTGTAGACAAAGAAGGCCTCTTGAAGTAGTTTTGCTTTGTTTTCTGATGCTGTCATAAGGGCACCATCCTTGGGTGGGGTAGATACTTCTACACCTCTGTTGAGAGAATCAGTAGAAAAGGTGAAGAAGCATTAGTTGTCCATTGTGTGGTTATCACTGCTGTCTAACCAGATAAACTTTCAAAGGCATCACAAAGAAAATGTTTAACATACTTCAAAGCTCTATCCTTTCATCCTCCTCTGTTACTCCTTGTTAATACTTAAAAAATGTTAAACAGTTCAGCAAATGATCAAACTTAGGCAGTTCTGTGTTCTTCAGTCCTGTCATCAGTGCAATAACCTGCAATGTAAGCAGCCCAGTGCGCTTACAAGCCCTGAAAAAAACCCAGTCATTTACCAGAATATGCAGATGATTTCCATCTTTAAAGTACATAACTTACAAAAATGCTTTTGCTTTTCAGGGACATGAACACTTTTGTCCAGGAATGAATGCTCTGTATTTATCATTGTTTTCTGTGGACATCAAGTTCTTGGAAGGGTGTGGGTGTTTTTGTTAGCCAGCTAAGAGATTGAATTCCCTTCACGTGCAAAGGAATGTCTGTGCTTGATATCCATTACACTGGTATCATAGAACTTCATTATTAAACTCTCTGCTTCATGTAATATCTCGGCTACTGTGAGGTTATGATTACGGCCCGTTATTAGAGGTGCTTTTGACTTGCCTTTTTTTGCCTCTGCAGCTAATTTAGGGAGTAGAAAGTTAAAGCATCTTTTAAGCACTAGATCTTTAAATCTGTACTTATAAATGTAGATTAGGCTACAATTCCATAGAAATTTCCTTGGTATCCATAGTACTTGGGATAGTTTCAGTTCCTGGAGGGACCTTACCTCTGCTGTGCTGTCACAGCTCACTGTGTTAGTGTGTTGAACAGCAGGAGGGACCTGATATGGTTGAAAAATAACTTTTCCCCTCCCCCGCTGCTCAAGGGGTTCTTGCCTGAATTCGTTTCCTTCCCCAGGTTTTCTGTCAGTGCTGACATATGCAGGGTGCAGGACAGGAGCGAAAATCGGCAACTCTTAGGAAGAGTGGGGGGCCTGTAAAATCTTCATGTAGTGCTGCTTCAGACTGTGAAAATGCAACCTCACTGTGGTTACACAGTTGATATAGTGGAGCTGATGGTATCAAAGCTGGAAGATAAAAAGCTGTTTTGCATAGAAGCCTGTCTGGAAGAATAATGAAGCAATGGGGAAAGTAAACCAAAAAATATTTCTGTGTCAGAGTTTTATGAGTACTTGCATCCTCTTAACAATATATCTGATGACTCTAAATGAGCAACAGATTAGAAAGCTTAGAAGCATTCTTTTTCATTTATTTAAATATGAGTCTGGATGAAGGCAATGATTCTGAGTACATTTAAATTAATTTACATTTTCTGTGTGAGCACTGCAGTATCTGATAAGTTGGTTGCAGTTGTGATGGTGTAAGCATTTGTGAGATGAGGCTTGCAGTGTTTCTTTACCAGCAACTGGGGAAAAATAATGTAAACTTCAAGTCTTCCTGAAAAAGCATGTGGTCCTGAACCTAACCTTTTTTTGATCTAGATTGTGTTTAGAATTGGTTCTTGTACACAAAGAAATAGATGAGATTTCAACAGATGAAAGACTTACAGAAGTTTCTATGTGTGCAGTAGAAACCTTGAAATCTCTGCTATTGTGTTGTGAGTGGTGGTAGGGAGTTATTTTGGCAAACCAGTGATATATATGAAAAGGTTACTTTCCTAGGAAAGTTGATCTTTGTGTGGACAGTAAATGCATCTGGCTCCTTTGGTGAGTTGATCTGAGAGAATCATACAACTCTTAGGTGTGAAAGTGATCTTAAAGAGCATCTAGTTCCAATGCCCTTTCTGTGGACAGGGATACCATTCACTAGATCAGGTTGCTCAAGGCCCCATCCAACCTGACCTTGAACACTTCCACGGGTGGGCATCCACAGCCTCTCTGGGCAACCAGTTCCAGTACCTCACCACCCTCCCAGCAAAGCATTTCTTAGTGCATCTATTCCAAACCTGCCCTCTTTCAGTTTAAAACCACTGCCCCTTGTCCCATCACTGCCTGTCCATATAAAAATCCCTCTCCCTCCTTTTTATAAGATACTTAAGGTACTGCAAGACTGCAGTAAGACTTTTTTAAGTCTTCTCCATGCTGAACAATCACACCTCTCTCAGCCTGTCGTTGTAGGAGAGCTGCTCTCACCCTCTGATCATCTTTGTCCTCCTCCTCTGGACCCACTCCAACAGATCCATGTCTTTCTTGCATTGAGGACCTCGGAGCAGGATGCAATACTCCGGGTGGGGTCTCACAAGGGCAGAGTCATCTCCCTCAACTTGCTGGCCACTCAGCTTTTTATGCAGCCCGGGGTACAGTTGGCCTTCTGGACTACCAGTGATCACTGTTGGCTCATATCCAGTTTTTCATCCATGAGAACACCCAAGTATTCTCCAGAGGGCTTCTCTCGGTGATTTCTTCTCCCAGTCTGTACTGGGAGAAGAAATCACTGGCATGTCCCCAGAAGAAATGTCTGGGATTTCCCCAACTCAGGTGCAGTACCTCGCTCTTTGGCTTGCTGAATTTCAAGGGAAAGCCCACTTCTCAAGTTTGTCCAGGTGCCCCCTGGATGGCATCATGTCCTTCCACTGTGTCAGCTGCACCCCTCAGCTTGGTGTCACCTACCAGCTTGCTGAGGCTGCATTTGCTCTCACCATGTCATTGAAGACATGAAAGAGAACCAGTCCCAGGAGTCAGGAGAGACCTGAGGGATGCCACTTGTCACCAGCTGCCACCTGGAAACTGGCTGTAGTTCGCTGGCTGCATCCATCCAGCCAGTTCCTTACCGGCTAAAAAAATGAGTCCATCCATGTCTTTCCAATTTGGAGATAAGGACATTATGTGTAACCATATTAAAGGCCTTACAGAAGTGTAGGCAGATGGCATCTGTCAGTCTTTCCTTGTTGACCATTGCTGTTATTCCATCATAAAAGGCCACCAGACTGGTCAGGCATGATTTGCCCTTAGTTAAGCTGTGGGCACTGCCTTGAGTCACCTTCTTGTCTTGTATGTGCCTTAGCCTGTCTTCTAGGAGGATGCTCCATGGTTTTCCCAGGCAGAGGTGAGGCCCTCTGATCCTCTGCAGCTCCCCACTGCTACCAAAATCTTGCCACACAAGCCCAATACAGCATCACATACAAAACAATAAAGCAATAGGGATGTTTTTCTAGTGAGTTGTAGTATAGATTGGTACGGAATAATTTGCCTTAGAGGCGCAAGGTACAAGACATGAAAAAAACCAAATCTTCCAGGGTGATGTCTTTTGCTGGACACTAACATTTTAGTAAATACTGTGTATGTCACTTCTCATTTAGTGTTTTAGGCAGAATTTTAACAGATTCTTTTTTTTTGCAACTGCAAAATTTTGCTCTTGTTTCATGGATATTCACTATGAAGTTTTTTTCCTTTCGTTCCGGAACTGCTTAGTGACACTGTTGAATGACAGTTACTCCTTCTGAAGGAGTTTACAAAAGAGTGTCCACACACAATAATTTAAATGTGTTGATTTGCTTGCTGACATTGTCCTACAGGCATATTTTGCTTTCTAATCCAAAATGTTATAATTGTGTTTTACACAAAAAGACTGTGTGAGGATTTTTAAAAGTGTGGCTTCAGGGTGTGGTTAATAATGACAAATGTCCTAATGAAACACACCATTTTTTCAGGAAATTTTTTAATTGACTAGTTAGAAATTACATGTAACTGTTGTTTAAAAAAGCAGTGAAATTTGTCGGCTACACCTGTGTAACTTCTTTAGTTAAATTCCAGGTACTTTCTTGGGCTCGGAACTGATACCTCCCTTGGTGTAACAGCACCAAAGGGATTTAGTAGTGGGAGGAAAAATGAGAGTGAAATCTGCCTCCAGCATGCTGCCTGTCTTAGCAGAGGTACAGGGATTACCTTCTCTTGACATAGTATCTTAGGGTTACCTCTGCTTTTTTGAATATTTTCACGTCTGGGTATGGATGTGCCTTGTTGATTAAAAAGACCTTGAATAGTGCACATAATGAAAATTTTATCATTGGGGTTCCAAATTTAAGTCTTCGTACAAAACAGTCAGCAGCTTAGCCTTAGTAAAAGATTACTTGTTATCCACTTAAAACAATTAAAAATCCTGTATGGAATCAGATACCAAGTGGCTGTTCAGATCAAGTAACTCAAGTGAACACTCTGGCTAACATGATGGTGTACTTCTAGATTTACATTTTTGTTAGGACCAAGAGTGCTAGAGAGAGTGCAAATTGATCCAGAGTTGAATGAGCAGAACTGGGATGCTGAGACATTTTCCATGGATGGCTGCACTGATCAATAGCAGTGGATGAACTGTCCAATACAAAAATGCTTAATTAAAAGAAGAATTACAGAAAATACTAAAAAACCTTTTGAAACAGAAAGAAAATATGCTGCTGGAGTGTAAAATACTTGTAGCCAGCTTGGGAGTTATTTAAAGGTATAGGAGGCTTACAGCATGCATGCTACTTGTTTATGTAGATTTCAAAAGCTCCCCAAATGCTAAATGCCTGGCTAAGCAGCAGAGTAAGATATAACATCTGAAATAAACTTCATAGTTCTTGAATCAGATCTTTTATCTGAGTAATGAAAATAAATAATAATAAAAAAGCTGGTGGATTTAAACTGTAATTATAGTGAGGTGGGAAAAAAATTGATTAGTAACTCCCAACAGACATAAAAACTATTGTTAGGTATTTCTTCAAACTCAGCAGGAAAGTTTGAGGAGTGTCTGGAGGATCAGTAGACAACCCAATTGAAAAAGGTGGCTTTGGAGTATATAAGGTCAGAGCTGAATAATGGAATTGCTTGCACTCACTTTGGCAACACTTAGAGAGCTCTTCATGCCAGAATGTTTCTTAATAAGGAATGTGACAGAGTGTACGACTCAAAATGAAGCATCAGTGGAAGAAATTGCAGTACATTGAGCAAACTGTGAACAAGGCAGCATGATCAAATGGCATTCATCCAAGTGTTGTAAGAGGAACTGGGGGATAAAGGAGCTAATGACTGCAGTGTGTTGCTTGTGGTTAGTATCATATTTCTGCTACAGGTAAAGAGGGTAGCTAGCGTGATATCAGCATTTTAAAAAGGCAGTGGTGGTATTTGAGGAACTTTACATCAGTGAGTTTTGTGACCATGGAACCTGAATACATGGAAATTATAATGGAGACTAGAATTTATTTCATTGTTCCCTCTGTAAAGTCATTTATCAAAGGCTTTGGAAGAGGCTGAATTACCTCTGAATAAAATGGAAAATTTTATAGGAAACGGTTGGGAAGATTTAGAAAAAGAGGGCAAAAAAGGTTTGTTTTGTTAATAGGAGTAACCAGTTGAATTGCACAAGGATCTCTAACATTGGTGGACAGTTATAAGGAAAAGGGTATGATAGCCAGGTGACCAAATTAGTAGATGTTTAAATATACTTGGGTTAGTATAATGTCTAGCTATTTAAAAAAAGTTGTAAATGCTCAGGTTTTGAGTTATGTGGGTTGAAATTGTACATGAAATTCTGTGTAGGTAAATGTAAAGTAATCTAAGCCAATGAGAAGTAAAAAAGGGGCATTTTTGAAGGTAACAATTGGCTCTGAAGTGCTTCTTCCCCAATCATGAGTGAAAGATGGAATTACCTGGTACCTAAAGATCAATGCAGTTGTCCTTTGCTGTAAATCTTTACAGCAAATCCACTGTAAAGATTTACTAGGAAAGGAACAAAGAACAAAATAGAAACAACATTCTGCATCTGTAGAAATTAGTGAGATGTATGCATTTCGAGTATTCCTCATGGTGTGTGTATCCTCGTCTCAAGAGGGTACAGTAGACTAGAAGAGGTTCAAAGAGAATCATAAAGAGGGATTTAAAGACTTGAAACAGCTTTAACGTGAGAAAAAATTAAGCTGACTCATTTTTTTTCTTGTTCTGCCTGGGAAAGGAAGACCATGGAAGAACACAACAGGAATCTATGCAATCATGAGGGAATAGGGAAGGGTTACTTATTATTGTCTTCCCGAGTACATGGACTGGAGAAGTAGAGTACTAAGACCAAAAGGTGCCAGATTGAATCAGAATCAACAAAAGGAGATACTCCTGTAATTAAGCTGAGGTACTTTCTGCTGCAAGATGTTGTTGGTTCTGTACAGCAGTCTTGATTAAAAAACAAGCAGGGAGAGGAAAAAGGTAGGAAAAGCTGTTAAAATATGTGTTTAACTTATTCACCCATGGCTCAGGAAGCCTGCAGTAGGTGCAAGTAGTTGGAAGCAGAGCTTGAGTATGCAATAAATATTTCTGTATGCATTGTTTATACTTTATCCTAGACATGTGTTGTTGTTGTGATTTTCTAACTCTTTTCTGTCAGAGTATATAAATTTCATTCATTATTTCTAAATGCATTTTCAACAGTGTAAAGACAAATGTGGTAAGAAAAACCACACTTAAACCATAATCAAAGCAGCTGTATAGTTTGTCTCACACAGAATTTGTGTGAGACAGAGCTTAATTGCAGTATTCAGGGCCCAGGGGGAGCTTTAATGAGTGCTGTCTCCATGCTCTGGAGCACCTTCACTTAAGATTACCCCATGCTGTGATATTATATGAAAATCTCCATAAGGGTGGATATTGTAGTAGAGAGATCTGAAATTTTATGTAGTATGACAGAAAGTTTTTACTTAGTTGATGCTAACACTGAAATTTTAATTTTCACTGTATGTTAGTTCAGGTCAGTGACAGATGTTGAATTAAAAATCCAGCACATTAAGTTGAAATTGTAGTTCAGACAGTTCGGAACTGTTGCTTTTATATGGAAAAATTCAGTATATATTTGGTTATTAGTCATGTAAGCAGTACATTTTAGGACCCTTTCTGCGTGTGGCATAGAGTTCATATCAGAGAAACTAGCCTTAAATTTATGGGTATCAGTAAAACAGTTGAAAATAGCTACTACACAATCTCAGGTCATAATTTTTAATAGCTTGCTAACTTACTGCTAATAAGATGTTGACAGATACTTTTATTTATTTAGGGAAATAATAATCACCACTGCATTGATGGACTTACTGATCAAATGATAGTTAAACACTGATGTCAATAAAATAATTACTGGGGGAAAATACATGCATCTGGTTTACTCCTCTAGTTTGTGTTGATTAATAACTCAGCTTGAAATCAAGACTTATCTTAACTTGTTCTCATTTCAGCTTTGGATAGATCACAGTCCAAGAGAGATGGAGGTTTTAAAAGTAATTGGAGCTTTGATCATGCAGAAGAAAGTGAAGGAGATGCAGAGAAAGAGTAAGGATGCTTTTATCTAGGCTATTTAAAGTATAAATGTTTATTTATAATTAAGTACTTATTTTTTAAATTTATTTATAAGAAACAGTATCTAATATTTTAAACTTTCAGTGATTAAGAAAGAATATTTCAAATAAGTTATTATTTTAAATAGTATTGCCAAATAGGAGTTTATTATAATGTAAGCTTTATTGGGAAAATGGGGCTTACAACATGGGGCACAGTAGATTTCACAAGAGTTGCAGTTGTCTTTGGAGCTTCTGTGTAAGTCTAAGGAACACAGACAAGCAAGATGTGAACATGCAGAATAATGAACTTGATAGGTAGGGTATCCAAGCAGCTTCAGCTTTTCCTTTCTTTAATGATGATGCTACTCAGAACTTGACAGTTATGGTTCACGTTCTGCAGTAGCTTTAGGCCTTCATCAAGTTAAACTGAGCTTAAAGATTCTAGGTTTTTCTTCCTCTGCGTTATTTCACTGAATGGAGTTAAGACTGGTTTTTTTTTTTTCCTTATAACTTAATCCTTTACTTGGTATGTTTGGATTTTGGCTAAAACTTTAATCCCCTGTGTATAGTTTGAATGCATACTTTGTCCTTGTGACATTTTATTGTTACTAATATATTTTCTCAATACGAACGTATTTATTTCCGAAATGACTAATTAATTGTTAAAAGAACAAGTGTCATATGCAAAGAATTCCTGTCAATTTATTTGTTGTTCTTAGATATTTGGAGAGTAGACCCTGCAAATTTAAAAGGTATGCTGTGGTTCTCTAGTAAGAAGTCGCTGAATCCTGTGATTAAGTACAAAAATAATTCACATATGAATTTGTATCATCTAATATTCTGCCAAACACTATGCGTTGGAAGGGAAGTAGGAAAGTAGACATAACCACAGAGACTGCAGCAGCAGGCTATGCTGTAATCTTAATAAAACATTAAGAAATGTGAAGTTTTAGTAATTAAAAAATGAATGCAGAAGTTCATTAAAGTATGAGGTAAGCATCAAGAGCTCTTGTCAAAACAGAACTCTACTGGAAGTTAACACTTTTTAAAGGGTTCACAAACTAAGGGCATTTTAGTTTTATAAAATTAAGGTCGTGTTGTTCCCTAGCAACTTTATATCCATTTGTAGTGCATACAAATATGTTCTAAGGGCAGTACATACCATATAGTTACTGTTTCCATTTTACTTGCCTTCAGAAATAAGTCACATTTGAAAACATAGCAGCTTTTTTTTCTACTAGCAATTTACTGCTGTTCTCCATCAGTCTCCAGCTGTTGTTGACTTAAGAAAATAGAAGGAAAAATGTAATGATGCTAAAAATAAAAGTTAGAAAAATTATTATGAAACATAATGTTAATGTAATTGTATCTGATTTTAAGGTTGTATGTCTGGGTGATTTTTCATTTCTTTCAAATATTCTCTACAATAAGCAGTTTTCCCACAGCTAGAATTGAATTTTTATTGCCTACTTAGATAATTTTTGATTTGCTTTTATATCTGTGAATTATGCAGAATCTTATTGTGAAGTATAAATAGAAGAGTAGTTGAAAGTTGATTTAAACCAGAGATCTTGTCTTCTTTACTTACCCATTCTCTGATACCATTTGAGGCAATTTCTTATTCCCTCCAAACTGCCACATGTTTTAAGCTGCCCACGTATTTACTTTTGGTAACACCTGGGTTTGTTTATCTTAAAGACATAGCAAGCTTTTAGCATTTTGAAATAATTTGTGTTTTTTGCTTTTTTGATGCATTTTTATTTCATACAGCAAAACACTGACAGAAGGGAATCTTTAGAAAACAAGTAACAGTAAATGTTCCTTCTTTTTTATTTCTAAATTTCCTTTACCCTTAGTAGAGCATTTAAAAGATTAGCAGCTTTAATTCATATATTGTTCCAGAATAAAGCTTTGTGTCCTTCCCAGTATTTTGAGTATACTGTGCAGTAAGTAGGTATATGCTATGGTGTGCTGATACTTACTACAG
Organism: Pyrgilauda ruficollis; assembly: GCF_017590135.1. Taxonomy (NCBI): domain Eukaryota; kingdom Metazoa; phylum Chordata; class Aves; order Passeriformes; family Passeridae; genus Pyrgilauda; species Pyrgilauda ruficollis. Next base: position 11,695,769 of record NW_024525490.1, read on the forward strand.
TGTTGGCTCTTACATGGTTTCTTTGTGGAGAGAGCTGTGAGTCTGAAGCAAGCAGCTGGATGCGTCCCCTGCTTGTTGTGGATGCACTGGGGTTACAGTGCCTGACTTTATCACAGTTTTTTCCCTCTTAATGGCAGACACACAATAGGTTTGTTTTGAACTAGCCTAAGAATAACATCTCAGCACTTAAAGGAATGACTGTATTCTTCTATTACCCTTGAGACCTGTGCTAATGATGTTAGTCAGCACTGGATGCCTGCTTGGATGGTCTTTTCTTCAGTGAGATGAACACAAAGTATGTGGTTAATGACCTCCTGCCACAGCAATTTTTAGAACTGGTAGACTATTTTAAAAGAAAGGTGTCATTTGACTTACTTCGGACGTAGGTGAGGTGAGTCATAATGGTTAAGACATCAAATAATGAACCCAAAAAGACTAAAGAATATTTGTGAACTGAAGAAGGTTTGGAAAAATAATGATCACCCAACACTATATAAATTTAAACTGATGCGAGAGTTGATACTCAGCGTGGAGCAAGAGTTATAGAAATTGAGAATGGTGATTAACAAGTATCTTATCCCAAAGTAAATGCCTGCGGCTAATACTCCATCCATTTGAAAGAGTAAAAGTAACATTTGTAATGTTCTAAAAGATTTGATCTACTCAGGATAGTAGCAAGTGGCTTGAGACTTTCCTTGCTTTGTATTTGGAGGTCCCATAGGAGGTCTACCTTTATGGAGAACAACAGAAGAAAAGACCAGTTGGTCAGCTGAGCACACTGAAACATGTGTAGTCCACCACAGAATAAATGGTAGAAATTAAGCTGATCTTGTGTAGCAGAAGATATGAAAGGATGGCAGACATTAGCAGACCTGGCCAGAGTAATATATTTCTGTGATTCATGAAATTAACATGTTATAAGATGCTTTCTGGGGTTACAGATAATTCTCTTGAAGTGTCTTAAAAAATTTATATTTACTGCCTTTGCAATATCTGTGTAAATGTTTTTGAAATATATCAGTATGCTCCACAGTGGTTTTGTGAATGAATGAGCCCAGATTTCTTTTGGCTGTCATACTGTTTTCTTTATAGTCTAGACTTGTGCCTTCCACTGAGATAACAGTAGCCTTATCAAAAACAAGGAATACAAATACATGGGCGTAATATATTTACACTACAGTGTCTTTCTTTAACTACAATTTTCTTTCAAAAAGCTTTATTTTTTGCCCCTTCCATTTAGAGGAATAAACCTCTTTTTTCTGTGTGTTAACAGATGAAAAAGCATTGTACTGTGTTATATATTTACATTGGGCATTGTATTGTGTTAAATATTTACATTAAGCTTTTTTACACTGCTTATAAAATCTGGATTTCTTTGTCAAAAAACCCTCCCATAGTTATATAGATGTTTTATACTTCTTTTTTAAGCCCATTAGTAGGGCACTGTAGCTTTTAAATTGATGAAAACTTTTAAAATTAGGGCTAATTTTAATGGAATGGCACTGTAAATGAGTTAATAATAATAATAATTATACTTCTCTTGTGCCTCTGATAGTGCAGCTTTTTTAGTGTGCTGCCTACCACTATGTAATTTAAAACAAAGAATGTACACAGTGTGCTGTGAGGGCAAATACATCAGCCTAGTGGTTTTATATGTAATCATTTTCAGAAAGAAATTCCAATTATGTTTGAAATGTGACTGGATCAGTTGATAGAAATGTGCTTGCAGCTTATTAGAGTGTAACCTCAGTGGTCAGCAGAGGTTTAAAGTTTGGGTTGCTTGTAGACAGTGAAAACATAGCTGTCTAACTAACTATTACATAGTTCTTAATGTTTTAAAACATCAAACAAATGGCAAGTGATTAGAGATAAGTAAACAGAAATTTTTGTTTTCTTATTCAATGCCTAAATATGAATGTGTAATTATGAACTTGCCTTAAGAACTCTTTGTGGGTAAATTACTTCTATTTTTTGCCCCTAATATTAGTAGAGAGATAACATTCATTTGTTATAAAATTTTAAAGAATGTATTTAAAAGTTAGAAATTATGTTCCAATGTGAAAATAACCAGGAAACCCATGGTTCTCTGGTTAAAAGTGACAGAGTGGGGAGACCTCCTCCCAGCAAGACAACTGAGGTTTCATTTCAGGGATGTTAAAAATATTGCTGACTGGTATGTCAGGGGAGTGGTACAGTGTTTGTTTTGGGTTGCTTTTGGTTTTTTCCTGCCTGTATAAATTGCATCATTGAAGCAGGCAGCAGGAAGCATGTGATACATGAGCAAATAGACATTGCTTGGTTGCTATGTATTCTGCTCTCTGAAAAAACAACCTTTCTGGTTCTGATGCATATGCTTCACATTCCTTGAGATCTAAATGTATTGGTTCATTTAAAACTTCCAATTTGCTAATACTGCTCTAGTCATGTTGCATGGTAAGAGTTACTCTTGTTCATTTTGATTTGAGCCTTGGCGCAGTGTTTGGTCATTTGCAATGTGTTAACCTTCTCTTACCTCCCCCCTCAATTGCCCTTGGTTAAAATGGTTGCAGTATTGAAGCGTGTTGAAATCCTAAAAGTATCAACACAGTACAAAGGGGTTTTGAAAATAGCCATCATTTTTGTATGAACTGAAGCTAAAGAACAAAAACATTTCTAGAGGTGAAATGATCTGACTAGGGCAGCACTGTAGGCAAATGCCAGAGCTGCAGATACTGTAGGTTGCTGCTCATGTCTATGCTGCAGGGTTTTGTTTATTTTTTAGGAGTGGAAAATTTCTGAAATTGTTAAACTCTCTGTCTGCTGATGAATGTTTGAGAGGGCTCCATGAGCCTCCCTTGAAAGGATGATTTGTTCTGAAAGAGAATTTTAAAAAAATGTTGCAGGATGTAAAAAATTTAATATCCATGTGTAGTGTGTACAGAAGTACAACTGTACTCTTTTGCCTTTATTTGAAATTAGTGATGAATCTACTACACTGTTTGTTTTACCATTGAGCACCTAGAATCGTGGTGCTCTGTAAATGAAAGGAAAATACAGCAGTGCCACTGGCTATATGTTCACATTTACATCATTCTTCCCTTTCCAAAATCAACTGTATGCACAGTCTTATCTCCTGAAGTTTCAGATTCTGTAGATCTCACCCAACATTTTTATTTTATTTTTATTTGCTCTAGGGATATTTGTATTGCATTAGATGGAAGAATGAATTGTAACATGAAGGGAAGTACTGTGCCTGGAAAAAGTTGTTAGGAACTTGAGGGATGGGGCACTGATTAGTTTATTTATAAATGAAGAGCTAAAGTCACTGTATGTATTGCAAGGCAGCATCAATTACAAGTTGGCTAAAAGTTGTAATTTTTTTGTTGCCAGCATGGGAGTAACCTTTTTAGGATTGATGAGATGGGATTGTCTGCAGGCTGCTTCGCCTGGACACAAAAATATGTTAGACTGATCTAGCTGCTGTCAGTATGAAATATGTGATTGGGGTTTCAGTTTAGATAGTTAAGATTACTTGAGGATAGCTGCCTGTTACTGAAAAGAATGTTTTTAGAGTGTCATGGAGTGGCTTTCTTTTTTTTTTTGTCTTCCTCCCCATTCTGGTGGTTGGGGACTACAGATACTGAATTGAAACACATTGTAGTAAGCGGTAGAACAAACTGAGTATGTTCTTTTTAGGAAGACATACTTTGTTAGTAATTGCTGTGGGGTAAAATGTAGTTACATTAAGTTCTTCTCCTAAAGCACTATGAAGTTTGCAGTTTTAAACCACATACTTGAACATTGCTAGGCATAAGCAAAGTCAGATCATGTTTTATAGGTTAATGAAGTTTTGGACTCAATTTATGCAGAGTGTAGAATCATTTATAGTGTCAGTAACATTGCTGTAACCACATTGAAGGTTCAGTAACATTGTCTATTTTGGATTAATCTTTTAGTTTTGTTTTTTGCAAAATAATTTGATGCACACTCTAAGTTCAGGTTCACATTATGCATCTGATCACTCTGTTGTTCATTTCATGTTCCTGGTTTTTTATGCATATTAATACAATGTGTATATGATGCATTTAAATGTAGAGGGATGGGGATAAAAAAGCCTTTTGCATTTAAAATGTTTGTGTGTGCTCTGTTGGATTACAGTATATGTGCTTTTCTCTCCCACACCTGTCTAGCGAGGCAAATCTGCTCAGTTTAGATGACAGTGATGGGTCTTTCAGTCCCAGTGAAGAAAAAAAGGTAAATAATTGGTTTATCTTGTGAAAATTTATCTTTAAAGCTTTTTAGGTTCTTAAACAGTATTGCATAGCTATGTGTGCAGTGTAAAGAAATGAAAGTTTCTGTTGTGTTTTAGGAACACATGCTCAAGCTGTTTATCTGTCTACTCTTAAAGTTTTTGTTCCCCTCTTGATCTCTATAGTATTCTGAAAAATATGAGCAAGAGTACCTAATTCTAAGTTTAGAAAGTTATCATAAATACTGTGCTAAATATAAAATATATATTGTACTTTGTTTAGTAAGATGTCGTAGTATAGGTGTAGATGGTGTGTATTTTCCATGAAATTTGGTATAAAAGCAGTTTGAAAAGGAAGCCAAAGTAATATTTATGTTAATATTTTGCATTCATTTTCTCCTTCTAACTTCTGCACAATTATACAATTATTTTAATGTATGTGAATTCTGTTGTGACAGTCAATTCGTTGTCGACCTGGAACTATCGGCAGCAGCAGTGATGCCATAAAAGCATATGCAAGGCGAGGCAAAGCAGGAGGTTTCAAACTTTTAAAAGGGAACGCAATCGGCCTCAACATGATGGGAAATAGCAAGAAACTGAGGTAATACATTTAATTTGTGTGTCCTTGCTTTGATCATTGATAAAAATCAATACATGATAAACAGAACTTCTAGTCCATTTACATTGTGTGCTGTGCATTTTAAGAAGCTGTACTGTACTGTGCTTCTGAGTAAAGAGGGAAACCTAGATTGTTAGGGTCTTTTCTCTTACAAAATGTTTAACACCACATTAGTAAAGTACCAGAACGCTGTTAAAATGGATTTAGGGCAATCAGTGGCATATTTGTTAGTACCTTACCCATGTTGCCTGCATGTGTTGCTGTTCCCTCTATACAGTGACAGCAGGTAGGAAAATAGTTTTCACATCCCTATCCAGATTCGCTTCTTTCTGTGACACTGAATTGCCAAGGTTGACTCAGGATATGTTTTCTGGTTTTCTTACTGCAATATATAGTTTGATTTTGAATTCACAGACTTTTTTTAAAAGAATTCAGCAAATAGCCATACTTGTATAGAATAGTTTGAGACTGTCACTTGCGTTTATGGCAGACAGGAACAGTTTTTAAGCATTCACTGTTGTACTTGCTTGTTACTATTGTCCCTAACTTGTAAGAGACTGCTTTCTTTATTTAGTATATAATAAAAAGTGATATATTCACCTGACTTTCTCAGGGTGTATGTAATATATTGCTAAATTGCCCTCACTTTAAAGGTTGGTAACCTTTGCAGGAAGGAAAAGTTTGTAAGATACCCAGCTATAGATGGGCCGGTCATCAAATATCCAGTGTATATGTAGCTACATGAGGGATGTCCTTGTCTTCATTTGTGATGGTTTATCACTGTCTGGAAACTAAACTCCAAATAAGCCACTTGCCTTCTTGCCCCCTCCAGTAAGAGAGGGACAAAGGCAGAGACTATGGGTTGAGATAACCATTTACTGAAAGCAAACAGCAGTGGAGTAAGAAATGCACAGTGACATCAGCAATATTAATAACAAAAGCATACAGAAATAAAGGAAGGTGCTTTATGCCAAAAGGTGTTTGCCACTTTGACTTAGTTCCATGTGGCCAGTGGGAGAAATACAGCTAGCTCTCCCCTTCCCTGAGCCTGAGACAAGGGAAAGCAGTGACAGACAAAACCCTGGAAGTGAGATCATCTGCTTTACTGCACCACTGCTCCACTGCACTAGGCTTGGGTTCAGGCTTAGCTCAGGCTCACTTCTGCTGCTGCTTTGGAGCACTCTGCTGGGCTCAGTTCCACACAGCTCTGCTGCTTTTCAGAACCACATCCTGGGGTCACATCTCAGAGGAGTGGGAAGGTGGTGAGTGGCAGCAGCAGAGAATGGAATCTGCAGGGCTGATCCCAGCAACTCAGCCCTGATGAGGAGAGTGAGACAAAAATGGCGCACATCTGGGGATGTGGTCCTTATTCTTCCCCCTGATACAACGCCTAGCCATGATTTCAGAGGGGCAGAATAGCAATGTAGCCGTGCCCACAATATAGCCGCAAGCTCTGGCCCCTCTCTGCAGTCAGGACTTTTGTATGCTGCAAGCACTGTGAGTTTGTGGGACCATCTTACCATGGTCACTTGAAAAAAATAAATCCTCTAAGTTCTGTGTGATATATATTCTCTCCTGCTGTTTCCTTCGAGCCTAATTTCCTAAGATAAATGGCTGGACTGTTATGTGGAACTTTAAAAAGTTTTCTTAAAAATAAAATTTATTTATTAATGAAAAGGGTTTTTTGTTATAGGTTATTTTTATGTTTACACAAATTAGCATGGTACTTCATTGTCCTTGATTTATGTATGCAAATAATGTTTTGTCTTAGTTTGTTGTTTTGTTTTTTTTTTTTTTTTTTGTACACACAAGAGATTAGTAAGATGAAATCCAGACTTCTGCCTTGCACATCTTCAGATTCACCGGTTCTTACAGAATCACCCTGGTCATTTCCATTCTTTAGTATTCTGTTCTTGAACACAGATTTGTAATTGTCACTTTTACCTTCATGTGTGTCAGGGCTCCTTTGCTCTGTTTTACTATTGAAGAAACCTGTGCATCTACATTATACTTGTTCTTTGTTTTGAGTACACATTTAAAATAAGATTCCTCTAATTCACTGGTAGCTAGAATTTTCCTTTGTGTGGCTATGGAATTTGTAGTGAAATCCAACCTTACCATGTATTTTTTTTTTGTTAAAGCAGTCATACCTGACTACATGTATGTTTATACATATTATACATGTATGTTTTTTTTAAGTTTTTGTTTTAAGGTAAATAGTTATTACTGAGGTTTTTTTAGATGGTCTACACATGTAGTTCAGACATTCTGTTGCCTGGTTTGGAACTGCCTTCTCTTGAAAAATAATGCAATATAAACCTAAGATCTAGTAGGATTTATAAAATTCGACTAAAAAAATAAAATCTGTTGCATGTAAATGGGCAGCCACCTTTTGTCTAGTACTGAGCTGCATACTGAATTTAAATGAAAAGTATAAGCGTTCAGCCTTTTCTTAATAAACTGTCATTAATGAAGGACTTTGTTATGAATAATGGATGTGCATAGGCCATTGTGACTGCTTGTCACATTTTGGTCACTGCATTTTGTGGTTATGCTCCAAGTGATTATCTCAGTTTAATGACACTGGGATATTGTTGTACCTTTCATAGCGTGTATCAGTAAAGGTTTGGGATCTAGTCACTTTAGTGATGATTGCTGGTTTGTTCACTTCGATATGCAGAATGAAGGTGCTTAATAGTTACTCTTTCAATATTTAGACTCCTCAGCTAGAGAAGATTCTGAAAGTTGATCATGCAGATAAGCTGCTAGATTAAATACAAGAAGATCAGGTGCTTGATACTCTTTATCTGTTTGTTGTGATTTTTGTCACAGTGTTGGAGTCTTTTTTTCCATCTGATCTGCAGAATAAGGACTAAAAATTTCAGATCAATGGGGCTTGACTCAAACGAGTGTTATTCTTGTAGAATAGTCCCTAAAATTCAGAGAATAAGAGGAAGAAGGGATATGCAAGGACAGTGAGAAGAAATATTTGCTGTACTTGTCAGAGAAATTTAAACCAAGCAAAAGGTTACTGGGTTGAGCAAATCCAGCATCAAACTATTAACCCAATTAGTTTTGGTTGTATTTTTTTAGTCACGAGGATGTACTTTAAATAGCTTTATTTTTGCTACCTTTCAATACTTGTATTAAGGCCCTTTTAGATTTTATTTGATAATGTTTTGTTAAAAACATTATTTGAAGAACAGCAGAATTAATGTAGTCTGTAGTTGTGAGTTTTTGAAATGTTGTTCTTCCTTTACTTCTAGCTCAATCCATTTGCCCAGTGCAAGATTTTTTTTGTTTTATCTCTTGAATATGTGGTGTTAAGAATTTTCTAGGTATCAGCTGATAGCACGTGATAGTAAAATCTTGTTTTTCTCCTAGGCTTCAAATCATTCTGTGGTTTCTGAGCTACCATTAATGATACATTTATTGTTAAAATACTCTTAAGTTCTTTTTAGGGCATTTGTTATTTCAAGGAACTTTTTGGCCATTACATCACCCTGCTTTTAGTGTGTTATACTAATTTTCAAGAAATTGTGCTGAAACTTGCCAACTCAGATTTCAGTTCTGATGTGCCTGTTTTGCAACTTGCTAGGACTTTATGATTGTATTTTCTGGTGTTTCTTCTGTGTTGGGCATGTTCCATTCAGAGAAGAAGATTATAGAACAGATTGTGTTTTAGAGCTGTCCTAGTTGGAAACATGTCTGACACCATATGAGCCATTTAAGTGTGCCATCTAGAACAGTCTGCTTTGACTCAAATCTGATCCCTGAGCAGTCTGTGATACTCCATTCCAGCACCTACTGGCGTTTTCACTACGTGAGTGAGGCAAAAAGCAAAAGTGCTGCTTAACAGTTTTTTTCTGCTGTGGGGGCACGCGACAGAGTTTCACAATCATGATAGTTTGGCAAAGGTCAGATCCAACAGACACAGTGGTAAAACAGGAGATACATATGCTTGCTTGCTTGCTTGTTCGAAGTCCTTAGGTCTTAAGTATTTGAGAGATCATTCCTGCATTCTGGTTCTGGTTTGGTTTTTTTCCTAGTATCTTTTTCAAAGACATGAAATGGGAAGCCAAAGAGGATTTGAGATATTCTGAAGTACTTAGGGCAAGTAGCTGTCAGCTTTTTAATTTTGAGGTGGCATATTAGATGGAAGGTTGGCTGTAGATTGATCTGGATGATGACTGACCAGCTGGAGTTGCATAGCCTTGACTTAGAAGCATGTGAGATGAGTGTGTTTACTTTGAGGAGGTTGGTGTTTGCATGGATACTACTAGTTTTCAGGATGTTGGACTGTTAGCTCAAATGGCTTATTATGTTTTTAACTTTCATATTTTAGAAAAGAGGATTTAACCCTTTGGGTTTGATAAGTCTTGTTCTGTTATGTTTGTGGTTATGTTAGGGGCAGTCAGAAATGCTCTAAAAGCTTCTCATCTTGATTTATGTAAGGCTACCAAAAGGGTTTGTAATGCTAAACTGAAAATTAAAAAGCACAGTAAGAGTTTACTCATTTTCTTCTTTTGGGGGGAGTGTAAAGGAGGGATTAGGAATTGGTTGCCAGCTTTTTTTTGAATTGTGGTACTTCTGGTTTCTTTTCATTGTTCACAACAGGACAAATGGCAAGTTAATATTTCTGAGAAATAATATTAGTAGGAATCATTTTTCACATAATTTTCTCTAGTGCAGTTTATATTACCAAGCAATTTGAAAAGCACAATTTAAGCACTGTATTTCCATAGTTTGAAACAGTTTGCATCATCAACATGCTGTCTGTTAAAAGTTGTGTGATTTTTGAACATTCCAAGCACAGTATTGTATGTCCTATCACAGCAGTGTGCAGGATAATTCTTTAGGTTTAATGATCTCTGAAGGAGGCACTGTATTGTTTATCTACTGTATCTTAATGTCAGCTTTTACTAGAGAGAGTAATGGTAAGAAATCTTCTCTCCATAATTGTGGTTTTACATAATAATGAGATAAAAGTCAAAAGGTAGCAAATGAAGAAACCCAAGAAATGCTAAGATACATTGGTGAATAAGAGTCCAGTTGAGATACCAGTACCTGAGAATCCTTTTTTCTTTTTGAAATGTGTTGATTTTTTCAGTTACAAGTCATGTTGCATCCATAAATTTGCTGTGTTCACTTTTTTTTATGAGTGACATTCCTGAATTCAGTCTGTTCACATTTTGCCCCTTAATATTACATTTTGTCGTATTACAAAAGTTAATATTATGCCTCAATAAAATGAGAGATGAAAGTATAAAATTAGTTATAAATGGTTACAAGTCATTAAAAAGGCAGTGGCTTTTCACAGTGCATGGTTGAGTAAAAAAATCTTTATCTTTTTTCCTGGGAAAGAAAAATTGTGTATATTTTTATATATCCATTTTATTATAAGGCTGAATGTTTATATGCCTGTGAAATGATCCTAACAATATGTATTATTGGTTCAGAAATACTTCAATACTTGGTCTTGTAAAATTAGGACATCACATGTTTTACCTAAGATGGTACAAACACACCAGAGTCTTTTCTTAAACATTTTCTATATGTTTGCAGTGAAAATGCTCAGAATATATCTGGTCCTGTAACTGTGGTACATGGCAGACGTTTTCACCACGCACATGCACAAACAACCGTAGTAAAAACAGCAGCCCAAAGGTAAGACTAATTGCATTTGTTTCTGCAGGTGTTTCAATTGTAAAAATTCTCCCTGGTTTTGTATGTAATGATTTTCCTTATGCTATGAAGTGTTTTAAGAAAATCACATGGGTGCATTCTTGATTATGAGCTTTGACCTTAATTACTAAAGTTTCATAAAACCATTTAGGAATTACTATCATATAATACAAGAATTTAGTAATTTTAAAGAACATTGGCAGGTAGTAGGAGAGCACGTGCTAATACAAATATTTTGAGAAAATACTTTGAAATAGACAAATATAGTTTCCTGTAGAAATTCACATAACTGACAACATGATCAGCAGCTACTAAGTCACATCAACTTCAGCTTGTGTGAGATCCATGTAAACATTAAATCATAGATCTGAAGATTGTACACTATCTGTATACATAGTGTAAAACATACAAATTGGAACATCTAACAGAAGCAAGGTTTTGCATCTATGTAAATGATTTTTAGAAAGGATGACTGGAAACTTACTGAACTGTGCTGAGTTGAACTTCATTGATTTGAAACTTAAAACCCTGTCAAACTTCTGTAAATTGTAGGGTTGGTTCTAGGTGTTTTGTACACCTAATCTGTTTCACAAACATGAGATTGCAACTGTTTTAAGGAATTTTCTTTCAAAGTTTATTCATTCAGAGCTCTTTTTGTTTATGAGTTCTGTGGATTTCCACCATCCTCCATGAGTGCTTTATCCTGTCTGCATTTTGTAGCTTCCTTCTTCTGCCACCTTTTTTTTTCCTCTGTTTTTAAGTATAGATTTTTTTGGACCATATACAGGCATTTTCCTTTTTTTTTTTCATCCTGCTTCCCTCAGTTTGATTTGCTGACTTCACAAAAAGAAAGCCCATATTCTAATGTGAATGAATCATGTGATCCAAACTTGTATTAGAGTAATCTGGCATTGAATAAACAGACAGAAAAAGGAATTTTTTCATTCACAAAATAATAGACTCATAGAACAGTTTGGGGTGAAAGGGACTTTAAAGGCTATCTAGTCCAATCCCCCTGCCATAAGCAGGAATATCTTCAACTAGATCAGGTTGCTCAGAGCTCCATCCCACCTGACCTTGAATGTTTGCAGTGGTGGGGCAGCTAACACTCCTCTGATCAGCTTACTCCAGTGTTTACCACCTCATTGTAAAACACTTCTTCTGTCTAGTCTACATCTACCCTCTTTTAGTTTTAAACCATTACCCCTTGTCCTATTGCAACAGGCACTGCTAAACTGTTTGTCCCCATCTGTCTTTTAGGCCCCCTTTAAGTACCGAAGGCCACAATAAGGTCTCCCTGCAACCTTCATTTCTCCAGGCTAACAACCCCAACTCTTGCAGCTTTTCCTCCCAGGAGGATTGCTGTCTTATCCTGTCCTTGAGGACGTAGGCTTTACCTCTTTCTGTTACAGACAACAGTACTGTAGTCTGTAAATGCTATATAGGTGTATATGTGGTATATGGAATGGACATTTCCTTCCACTTAGTAATAGCAGATGCAGTAGTAGGTATCTCTTTTCAATTCTTTACATTTCTTGCCATCAGTGTGAGGCTGAGAACTAAAAAGGATTGGCAGTTTTTACCATGAGTTAAGCTGAAAGATAGGGTTGATGTTATCACTGTGGTTTAGGCTGAATCAGCTGTGCTTTTGCTTGCATGAAGTCCTTTTTAGAATTTTTTTGTCCGGTGTCCCATTGAGGAAAATGTGGGGCATCTCTAAGCATTCATGCTCTTACCTTTCTGGTGGGTTTGGTTTGTGTGTGTTTGTGCTTGCTTTTGTTTATTTGTGGGGGAGAAGTTGTTTTGTTTGTGGGGTTTTTTGTTATTCTGAAGGATAAAATTTTTATTTGCAGTGCTAATGAAAATGATTTTAAGTAAGCAAAATCATACAAGACTGCTCTGATTGTTAACTTGATAATTCTCATGCACTTGATTAAGCTTTGTTGTGAAATGGTTCTTCAAACAGCCAGTCAAAATGGATTCATCTTAGCAAGTTCATTGCCTTAGGTTTCTTCAACCTGCTCCAGAGATTGTTAATCTTCAGTGGATGTTAGATTTGCCTGCTTGCCTTTCTTGCCTGTGGGATTTACTTCTTTATAAACCTACAATATAATGTGAAGGAAAAAAAGGTAGTGACTTGGCATGTGTGACAACACAGAAAACTAATGTGTAACATTGGGAAGCTGAATATTGTATGAAGTAATTGGATAGTAGTCATCTTGAGTGTTCTAAGTATGTTTTCTCTTAGGATCGTTATTGTAGTTCATTTACATTAGCAACAGACAATTAACTCTTATGCTAGGAATATTTTTGGAGTTTTCAAGGCAGGAAACAGTCATAACAGTCCCAGCAGTGCTTTGTTACTGGAGGATAGCAGAACCAGCGTGATCTAATTGACTGAGGGTGAGCGTTACATAGGAACTTTGCAATGATGTTTAATTCTAGTAGCTTCTGACTCAACTTACTGCTTTCTAAAAGGTTCTAAATCTGTTTCTGAGTTAGAGGATTGAAAATTATTAAAATGTGGCTTCGTGACAGGCTTCTTTTTTTTTTTTTTTTTTTTTTTTTTTAATAAATAAATAAAAGAAGAGAGATTTCAGAGCTACTTGATGTTGAAAACACAGGTTTCTGTGTGAGAAGGCAATAGTCAGAAAAAAGCCAACTAAAATAGGACTATTTAAAACTGACCATAGTATAAAATTTCAGACCATATCAACTGGGTAATATATTTTGGTCGTATTTTTACTTGTGTAGGAATTTTTTGATATCTTTTTTTCCTAGTCTTTACTGACAGTAGGCAATAGTTGAGTTTAAAAGTAAATGCTGGTGGTGATTCCTCAAAAAGGACTATTTGCAGAAAATGTGAGTGGCAAATCAAGAATAAAATTCTAGGTATGTATCAAGACAGAAGAGCTGATAGCATGGAAATTGAGCTCTAAATGTTTGGGTTTTGTTTTCCTATGCTAATTTGCAGGTGACACAAAGTTGTGTTCTCTTAAGTTTTTGCATTTGTAGATTGTTTTATGGTGTAGTGATCAGTAGCAAAATAGGGAAAACAATTTTATCTAATATATTGTACATAAATCAATGGTAGGTTCTTGAAAGGATAACCAAAAATAAAAACGTTATTAAATTAGTCTCTGGCACTGATGTAACAGATTCTGTGACTTACACTAAGTTCTTTGGGTGGGGATGGTGTCACATGGTTAAGCAAGCTGATTATGAACTCAGTTGTAATCTCTATCAAGTTGAATTTGTGTATGATATGTACTGCATTTCTTAATCTCCTGCAATTTTTTTGCACATACATGTTAATTTAAAGTTTGTCTGAGTATCTGTTGCACTCATGTAAAATGCAAGTTTCTAGCACAACAGAATTCGGTATTTCAAAATAATATTATGATACATATTCATGTTTTTCTCTAGTGGAATCTGGGGATTAAATTAAAATTTGTTAATGTCTGATACAACAGATTTTCAGATATAACTTGCTCTAGTGTTGTAGTTGGTTCACACTATTTTGCTTCATTTCAAGCATAGTTCTGTCTTACGCTATTGACTGACTGTTCTTCCAGACTTGGCATTGAAATAGCATGTATGTACTGCATGTATGTACTGCATGTTTAACAAATCTTATGCATGAGCTGCATGAAGGGACAGTGATCAGTCCAGAATTCTCATCTCTTAATCTTCCAGAGGTATAAAAATGAGAATTCCTTTAAATGCATTATATTGGTGAGAAATTCTAAAAAAAACAAATAAGGCATCTGATGTAATGATACTGCATAGTATCAGGCATTCTTGAAGTTTTTTTTCTTGCCATTGAGTTTCCTTAGCATTAGGTATGTGCTCCTTAACAGAGTGAGTCTGTGAAGCACCTGTAAACAGTTAATCCAGTTTACATACTAACTGTGCAAAGGATGCAAAGATACAGGATATGGCTCCATCCAGACATGATTTGGATCTGACTGGATTGATAAACTGGGGTGTGGCCTGCACAAAAGCAGTGTTTATTGATAGAAAAGGCTAGCTCCAGCTAGGAGCAATTCTCCACCTTCACACGGGACTGGCTCATTTCCTGCCACCCCAGTTTGGAGTTGCCGCGGTCACATTCACTTTTACTCTCTTCCCAGAGCACTATGGAGATGGAATGTACTTTTGTACTGCACTCTGTAGGATTATCAGGACTGCATTCTTACCTGCTTTGCTTCTACTCCTGCTGTTTTCTGAATAACAAGAGAATTAGTTTGCCCTATTCTTGTGAGTGTACTGTTTGTAAAAAGGAAAGGAGGATGAGTTTTTATTACTGTGAAATATCATTACTCTGTTAAGTTTGGCTAAAGTAAAACAGGAAACAATTTGAATTTCTTCTGTTTTAGAATACAGTTAATGTAATGCATGTATGTCAGAGGTTTGTTAGGCTTTTGATGTTTGGGAGGAAGAGTCACACAGATTAAAAGCTTACAGCATTCCATATTGCAAATTTTGAGAAGACAGAAGATATGTAGATGCTATTTTCAAATAGTCTGTGTGCTAAGCTTAGTTAGATTTATTCTTATATTAGTCTTGGTGTGCAAAGGACCAGAATTATGAGCATCGGCTACAGTGATTTCTGTGTTAACTCATGTTAATGGAGATGCTTGTAAACTAGTGGCCTTAGTTCCTAGGTTCTTTTGGGAGATTTCTTTTCTTGGCCTAAACCTCAGAAGAGGTTTCCATTTATCCTTCTCTAGCCTTTCCATGTGGTTTCTTAAATATTAGAGGACTGTTGCTAAAATTTGTTTCTCATTTTAAACACTTAGATATTTTTTATTAGTTGGAAACAAGTTCTTACATAATTTTTTTTCTCTTTTGCATGGCAGTCAGGGATTGTTTTAGTGGTTGACCTCTGTCTTAGAAGTCTTTTCCAACTTCAGTGGTTCTGTGGTTGGAAATGAGGCTTGATTATAATTAGTGTGTTAGAATTCTATCTTAATGGCTTCTGCATTGTAAGTGAATTGAGATGACCAGGTTAAGTTGAGAGTTAATCAAATTCTACTCATTGAAAAAGAGTCAAATCAATGTACTATTTAGACCACTGACTGTTGCTGTCTGTGAAGTAGTGTTTGTACATTTCTAATTACTTTGACAAAAATGTGGTGAAAAAATTATAATGCTTGTTTGAAAATTAGACTGGTGAGTGAAAGACAATGAAACAGTTACAATTTATATTTAATAACTTTTGCATTTAGTGATGTGCAACACATGTGGGGCTTTACATCTTATGTGTTTTTTTCTTTTTTCATATTTTAAGCAATCTGGACCGAAAGGAAAGGTAAGCTTACTGTTGATCAAATGAGCATGGCAATAAGCATTAAGAAAATTAACTGATTGAATGTTGTATTAATGCTAGTTAAAGAATATTCAATCCAGTTAGTCATATCTACTCATATGTGATAGGGATTAATTGTTTTTAGTTCTGTTTTTATGATTCACTTACTCACTTCTATTGAAAAATTACCTTTACATCCATCTCTAAGAAACGCTTTGTTACTGTGAATTTTGGATAATTCTCCACTGGAAGTTTATTTATATATCCAGTGCAAAATTGCATAAATATTCTCTGTTTTTTAAGAATTTAATGCTAATTCTTTTTGTAGAGCAGCAAACTTTGTGTAATAGAATTGTTCTGAAGCATCTTAGTAAAATGATTCTGAAGCTCTTACCGGGCTGTTTAACAGCTCTCACTCCATCATCTAAGCTCGGTTTGAATTGCATTAAAGGTTTTTATTGCATTACTGTGTATATTTTGTTCATGAAGTACATATATTAAAGCAGTTAACAGAAAATGTATGGCAAAACCTGACACACTGGCTTTTTATTGTTCATTTTGGGCTAATTTCTCACTGGTTTTGCATATGGTTTACTGCTGTTAATGTTTTGTTAGCAGTATGAAATACCATACATTTATTTTTCTTCATATATAGCTTAAATTTATGTTAGTGAAAATGTTTTCTTGATAGCAATGAAGTTGTTGAGTTTTTGTAAATATCCCGTCTGTGTAGGTGGCTTTTGGCAGTATGAGCTTATACCAGGTTGAATTGTTTAAAAGTATATATAATGTTTAACTGATAATGATATAAATAGCACAGATCTTTCTGAAATTAGGATTTTCTGTATTTATTTTAAATTCAGAAAATCAAGCCTTTCTATTTTACTGCCTTTTGTTACTTCTTAAAATAACTATCAAATAGATACTCATCATCCAGTTAGTGTCACTGTATGGCATAGAAGAAAAGGTTTGAGTTCCACGCTGGTGTGATCTTAATTTTCTCATGGGGACACCTGCTGCTTCTTCATCCAGTACTACTGGATGTGTTCCTTTTTCTTTGCCTACTTTTTGTTGTTGTCCTAGCAGGGGAAGATGATGTAGGCAGGAGCTGCTAAATTTAGCTTTAATCATTACTGTCATGATAAGTGCAGCAGCAGCTCCTGACGTTCTGGGCCAAATGGGGTTGCTGACCTGTGTTCTGAAAACGCTGTTCCCTGCGCTGCTGCTTCTCTTTTCAGCCTTTGGCTTTTGTACTCTGTTCTTCCTCTAATACGTGCTGAAGGTAAATCTCACCTCAGCAGCTTTGTGCTTCAATCTTATTGTGCTTTCCTCTCTTTTTGTGTAATGATGTAGAAACCAACAGCCTGCCTGCAGTGATACATCTCCAAATAATGGCATAGAGAAGCAGAGGAAAGGCTGGATAAGGTGGCCTCTCAAAGAGCCAGGCTGTGAATTAAACACAGCTCTTGTGTAAGCCCTGCACCTCAACAAAATTAGGAGTGGTCTTTTTGATGTGATTTGTACAAAATCGTAGGTAGCACTTCCTCCCAAGTTCTGAGATCCAGATGTTTCTTCATGTTTATTTGCTTTCTGGCATAGACAGAAATTGTGGACCTGCCCCTTCCCCTCATTCCCCCCACCACATTTCTGTGTTTTGTTTTCCTAGAGAAGAAATTTTAAGTGAAAATTTCTCTTTGTCTGGAGAATTTCATAAAGGTCTGTCTACCAGGCTGTGTGAAGACACTGAGGTCCAATTCCATCAGCAAGAGAACATAGCAGTAATAATGAATGTTTGCTGAAAATATGAAATCAATGACACCATTCTGTCTGGGCAAAACATGCTTACTCAAGAATATTGTGGAATCTAGCACTTAAAATATGTCAAAAATTCATGATGCTGCACAGTCCAGACTGAGTATTTCAGTCTGGTGTGTTGTAGAAAAACCTTGATCTTTCTCGCTCCTGTAATCAGTGTTTTGCTGTTCGATGCTTTACTACTTCCTGAGATGGCTTTTTATCAAATACTTGTCTACTTCCCTTGTACTTGAAGGCATTAGAAGTTCTTACAATCTAGGACATAAACAAGATGCCTAGAATTGTTTCACCTCTGAGCATTGTTTTTTTAACTGTTTGACACAGTATATAGGTAATCTTGTATCATGATCAGCTCAGCTGTTTGATCCTCAGTTATTCCCATTGAAATGGAAGACTTAGTTTTGGTCAGGGTTTAACAGAAAGAAGGCATTTGTTTGGAAGTGTTGTATGTTCTTAAATCTCTTCTGAGATTTTTTTTTCTTTTCCAGATAGTCCTTTTAAAGGTAGATATAATGTTTGATTTAAAAAACAACCAATTTCCCCTTCTGTTTCTGCACTTACAGTTAAATGGTTCAGTGTACTGAGGATTTTACTGGAGAAGGTATTAATGGATCTGCAGCTGTTCAGGCAGCAACAAACACTGTGTTTTCTAGTCTGTAAAAATTTCATGGTGGTGTGCTATCCCTTTCTCTTTGTGGGTTTTTCAGGAAAGGAAAGTAGTAGAAGGTGCCTAAAGTTGCTGCCCTCTTGTGGAAGGGTTGTCACTGTCTCCAAGAAAGCATTATTTTTTAAATTTTTTTTTTTAAGCTGAAATCTCAAATTAAATAGTCTTCAAAGTTGTCTTTGCTTTTCTTTCTAATGCAAAGCAACTTCAAGCCTGACCTTGAATTGCTAACCACACTAAAGTGTGTTGGAAGCCTCAGCTGTGTTTGAGTTGATTTTTTGTGCCTTGTGTTTGGGTGTTACTGGTTCATTGTGAGTGTACGAGTTCTATATTGTGGGAGAGGAAAGACAGACTTTTTGCTACTGCTTCTGTGTTCTTGCAAGTGTTTGGCTGTTTAACAGCTATAATTATGAGTCTGTGCTGCTAACATAAAATTAGATAGTGCTAGTGCATTCTGATTGATTGTAAAATAATTACTTAGCCTTATATGATAAATAATGAATTTATCATCTTAATAAGATAAATATATTTTCCATAATAAAAATGTAATATAAATATATTGTTCTAAGAAGAAAAATTGTAAGTTAGAAATGTCCAGAGACCTTGAATTGTAAACTACATTTTAAAAGAAATTTTAGTACTCTAAATTTGCTGTATGATTTGCTTTGTTTGCTTTCAATTAAATGACAAGTAGTTTCAATATTGTTTCTCTCAGATATCATTTAAGTTTTAAATATTTTAGACATCTTATAGAAAATAATTTTTCTAGAAGTAATTATGTTCAAAACAAGACCTACTGTTGTGAAATACTAGTGAAAGATAGTTATGACATGTGACACAACAGCTTGCACACCCTTACTGCAGTGTTTATATTTTCCAAATCTAAAATGATTACAGTTTTTTTTACTTTATGGAATGTCACGAGCATTGGTTTTGATAGTACAGCTTCTCATAATGATGAGTTTGAGCTCTGCCTTTTATTTCCACTAATTCTGCCTCAGAGTAATTCCATATGTTTGAATTTTTAAGGAAAATTATATAAAATAATAATGCATTGAATTTATGAATAAATATGCATACTGCATTTCCAATTTTGATTTAAAAAATTCTGGGGGAGAAGGATTGTTCCAGAAACACATTTGACACAATCAGTAACAAATAAATTACCTAATCTGTCATCTGTGATATGTTTGCCAGCAGTCATTATAAAGTACTATGACATCTCTACATTCTGAGTAGCCATGCTTGTTTCTCAATTCTTCTTTCTGCCAGAATTTTCTTTAAAGCTGCAGCCTATCAACACAGTCAGATATGTTTGGTATTAGGTAAGAAGTGTCTCAAAGGACATTGTAGATTAATCTTGTTCCAAATATATTAACTAATAATGTTTCCTAGAAATGCAGAAAATTCAAAGGTTTTATAATTTGATGCATTAGAAAATGCTGTGCTGAAAGAAATAAAATCGTACAACTGAAGCTAAAGTCTACTTCAGTCATAGCCAAATTTTTGTCAGATAGGTCCTCAAAATTTAGCTGTTAGTGGTGATGTTACTACCTGCAGCTGTTTGCTTTGCCTTCTTGCTGTTGATTAATGTCCTTATAATCAGAGCTAGCAGTATGGGACATGTGTGACCTATTTGCAGGCCAGTGCTTAACTTTCCAATAAAACCAGTTTCTGGTGAGTTTGTTGACAAGGCCTCCTGTGTTTCAGATGTGTGCCATCCTCTGTTATGACAAGAATAGTAATCTGAGCTGCAGTGCTCAGAGCACTGAGAAAGACAAGTGCTACAAACAGTAACCCACATGCACTGGGCTTCAGGAATCTTAATTTGCTGTCAGCATGATCTGACACACATGTGTGTAAACTGAAAACATCTTTCAGGAGACTCAGATCTTGCTATAATGCCATAAATTACATGAATTTGCTCAAAAATACATGATATCTATATTATGCAAGTTACACCAACAAAATACTTACTATTCAGTAATTTGTCTGTATTACAATATTTTAAAAACAAATGCGTAGGAACCATGTCTGCTGTGTTGTTCTTTCTGGTTTTTGGCCACAACAGTTTTTGACATCGGATCTCCTTCCTCTGTTTTGCATCTTCTCTTCCTGTTTTTTAAGTTGTGGAACTTGTGGAATCTACTTTAATATTAAAATAATAGTTGTCAAGTGTCTATCTTGTATTTCATGAATGAGGAGGAGAAGAAGATGCGTGCTTCAGTATTTGGAAACTTGTGTGTAAAAGTGACAGGCTCCAGAACGGTTGATTATTACAGAGGAGATTTAGATCAGAAGCACTTCCAAGGCGTTTATTGTGGCTGTTTCTGTTGTTCTGGTAATACCTTTTTAAGTGTACAAATAGCATGTAATAGGAGAAGTTACTTATTTGTAGATTTCAGATTCATTTCAGGTTTGTTTTGTTCATGTATAATTGTGACCAAATTATAATGATGTCTGTTAAAAGAACAACCATACGTCTAATTCATTTTCCAGAAAAGAATACCCACCTCAGCTTCAGAAAGTGGAGGCAGACCACATTAGATTACCACGGTCTCAAGGAGTGGGTAAGTTATCTTTAGAGTTCTCATTTCTTATAAGCAGAATAATTTTTTTAATACCTCATTTAGGTGGGTGTGTTGCCAAACCTTACATAACCTTTAGTATATCTACTTAGAGCCTTAGATCATGTTATTCTAGTTTTGTACAAGTTTGTGCATGAAGGGATGGTTTTGCCCTTCTTGACAGTTTTCTGCAACTAGTTCAGTCATGTAATAATTTTAAATTAGGCTTCAGTTATTTTAAAAGCAACAGAAATAGGGAATATTTGGGATCATAAAACTGGAGGTGGAACAGCTCTCTGGAGTTAACTAGTCTGAGCCCAAACTCCCAGCTTGTTTGTGAATTATTGCTGAGGAACTTTTTGTAGCAGTGTTGGTACAAGAAAAACGCTGCCTAGTAACCGCTTGGTATGAAATGTATTCATACACTGAGGGAGTTAATAAAAGAACCGGCATCAGCCCTGTACCTCAGCTGAAATATGCTCTTACCTTGATGTTAGATGCAATAACCTTGCTGTTGGACGTGCAGTAGAAGAAACATAGTTTGGTTTCAGGTGTGGAAATTGTGAAACTGGAAAAGAAAATACCCTGTGTTTTGTTAAGCTTTGTTAGCATAGATAGAGTCTGTAAACCAGCTGTTCAGCTGCATAGTCGCCTGCACTGGCAAGTTGTTCTGCTGTGCCATTTTAGGTTCATATTAAGTAGATCTTCAGCAGTACTACTCTAAAGTAAGTTAGGGAAAAACCCCACCTGTTATTAATTCTTTTTTGAAAATGATCCATTCTTTAGTTTTGACATGTCTTCTCATAGTGGGATGTTTGTGAGACCAACAGTATGGATATTGAAAAAGTGTTCATATATATTAAAAAAACAAATAGAGTCTTAAAAAAAGTTTTGTGGTATAATAGCATAATCTAGCATCCTCTCCTGTTTTTGGCAACAGACCCTCCACTTGATTTGCAGTGAAGTTAGCGCAAATTTGCAAATCCAAAGCTTCTTGCAAAGATATAAGATAAAAATAGTCAGTGAGTGACCCTGCAATAGTATTACTAAAACTATATTTTGAAGTTACTTTGGAGAATGCTATTTTTTAGTCGTACAACAAATCATGAAACATTTGAAACAGTGTAGATTTTTGTATTTTAAAAATATGCTTATGTTTGGTTCAAGTTAGTGTATGTAAAAAAGTAAGATGATGATAATTATAACAGTATATGAGTGGACATTTCTTGTTAATGTTTTTGCATCTTTTCCCTTCTAGACAGTGTAATGGAGAATGCAGATGACTCAGAATCAGAATCTGACATTAAAAGAAAGGTGCGACAGAAAGGTCATTGCAATTCATATCAATCTGACTTGAGTCCATCTTCTGCTACAAAAAAATGCTTAACTCAGTCAAAGGTGGGTTATATTTTACAAATATGTAAACTCTTGTTGAATTTTAAAAGTTGTTGCATATTTCAAAAACAGACATTCAGGAGTAAAACAGGTTGAGGTTTTAAAAATCCATAGAGTTGGGAGGAAGATTTACATAATTTAAAAAAGTTACAGTGATAGAGATACTTAAGTGATCATATTGCTGCTAGTTGTGAAATATTACTCTTCTGACTTGAACAGACAGAAGCTGCACTGAAAAGAAAAGGAATCTCGATTTTATTGAATAGTTGACTGATAAACCAGAGATTGATAATTTTAATTTGCTGAAATAGAGGAACAGTTTTTTGCACATTGACAGATTTTTCAGTGTTTTTTTCAGTGTCATGATTTTCTGTACTCAAAAGAGTAAAGTGCTGCAAAGATGCAAGTATTTTTTATTAAGTTGCTCTCTTTTTCAGTGAGAGTACTTCCTTAGGTACCCAAGTGGCATTCTCTGGTCTGCATGCAGCCAACCAGGATGTTTTTGTCAGGACCTTGTTTGAATATCAGATGTAAGATACTTTGGAAATTGCTTTAAGGCTCTCTGTATTTTTTATCAGCTTCCCAGGCTACTATGGAAGTTTCATAATGCACACATACAGATCACATAGTTTCACTATCAAAGCAAAACTTCCTGTAAGGAGATCTTGGTTAAAAAACAAAATTACAGATCTATGATTTTTATATATGCTTAGCTTTTGTTTGAAACACCTGATACCACTCTTTGGCATTTCCATTGCTCATTTAGTTAATTAATATGATGTTAATAAAAAAACTGCTTTTAAAATTTTTGGCATGTGGTTGAAGTAGAGGGTGCAATTACTCTATCCTTAAGATCCTTCAGGTACTTTTGGTGCCTTCTCTTGAATATTTTTAATGTTGATTGAAATTCTTCAATGTGATAAGCAGTATCTTAAGAACTACATCCTGTAAAAGCACTGAGGCACAATGCTGGTTTACATTTAATTTGCTGTCATCCCACATCTCAGATTTCAAATGTCTGATACATTTTATACACTTGGGGTTTTTCCTTCTGTTTCTCTACAGTATGTGCAGCTTTGTTAAATTGCAGAAATTTTGTAAAAATAATATGTTCTTGTTGTATGATTTTTGTCTTTAAATTTGGGGTTTGAAATTGCTTCTCACACCTGTGGAAGTCCTCTTTTGGAGACGTGTTCATGGCTGGGAGTAGGGAGAGGTGTAAATTGTGAAAGCTGTGTTTTCAAAGTAGATTCTGAAAGTTTTTGATGGGATGTTGGTATTTGTTGCCTTCAGTAGTTGACAGTACAGTGGTTATGCCGTTTGAATTCAGTGCTCCAGGAGACAATAACATGCACTAAATTGTAATCTCTAGAGATGTCCTGTATTCACTTTAGTACTCGTTCTGTAGTTTATATGTTATAGAAGTCCAAGTTCTACACTTATAATACAAAATTAAATGGGACCTGGTAAATGTGAGAAAAACAAAAGGCATCTATCTTTGTAGTGATAGGATACATTTTCCCTTGTAGCCCCTGCCTGCGTCTTGAAAGTCTGGGGAATTCCTGTTCCTCAAGTCCTGTTTTCTTCTCTGTGACACGTGACTCTAGAGCAATTTATGTACTTTGCCTTTTCTTCGCCTCCCTTGAGGAGTGAATTTGCCTGCATGCCTTGCAGGGCTGTTAGAAGATACCTTGGAGGGACAAATAAATTGGACCTACAAGGTTTCTTCAAATCCTCTCCAGTACTGCTCTAAGGAGCAAATTAATCTGTAGGTTACTTTATTTTGTCCCATGGAACTGTTTTTACAGAAATGGTGTAACTGGACCATCTTGCTGATGAAGATATATATATATCTGAACAGTGTGCAAGGTTTTGTTTATGGAAGAAAATAAAAGAAGAAAAATCTGAATTGTCCAACATTAACCACTTAAAAAATTTTTACAAATGACATGTTCCTTTTAGAACATTTTTCATTTTCTTAAATGAAATAAAAAATTATGCTGTGTTTTACTATAATGGCTAATGTAGTGTTCTCAATTTCTACTGGATACTATGAAAAATTTTTTCACCCTTTCAGAAGGGTTTTCAAGCATTGGAAGAGGATGGCCAGGCATGTGGTTGAGTCACCATCCCTGGAGATATTTAAAAGACATGTAGATATGGCACCTGGGGATATGGTTTAGTGATGGGAGTTCTGTGTTAATAATTTGAATTGATGATATTAAAGGTCTTTTCCAATCTAAGTGATTGTATGATTAATTCTGAACAGAAATCAAGTACAAGTTCTGGAAATTGTGTCTTTCTGCTTACAATTACTGATTGTGTGTTTGTTTCTCCTTTAGCTTTTGGAACAGATTGATTATTCTACTGAATGCCCAAATTGTGGGAGGGCAAATGAAAATCAGACCAAATGCCAACATTGTGAAAGTGCTTCTCTGAAGGATTTGCAAAGAGTCTCCAGACAAACTGTAACGTTGAGTGAATCTGTGGGACCTTTATCACGTTCTTCAATACATCAGAATTCAGCAGGGCAAAAATCTTCAGGTACAGGGTTCAGCACAAAGAAGTTTTATAGTTCTGCTGTTGGAAAAGGTCCAGCGGATATTCTACTGAGTAATGAGGTTGTAGGACATTCTATGTTACGACAGAATGGAAAAATTGGTCTTATAACTGGGACAAAAAATCCTAAAATTACAGGCAGCTTAAGACAGAGGAGTACAAGACCATCTGAATTAAATGATCCAAGTAAGTACCTTTTTATGAATACAGCCATTAGCTGGAAACACAGAATATTATATAGTGAAAGAACTGTTTGTGCAGGTTTACATGACTGATGTTGCATGGAATATTTTTGTGTGTGTTCTTGGGAAAGAGGGACAGAACTTCTAATGATTTCCTTTTCATATGCAGAGGTACTCTTCAAGAAAGGTGAACATTGGGAAAAACAAAACTTATTTTGTGACTTTTTTCCTCTAGTTTGTATTTAAAAAAATATTTACGTTTAGGATATTGGAAAAACTAGTATTCTTAGCAGAATTCCATCATTCATTCTCCCAGGAGGAAAGACAGTATTTGAGTTTTATTTTGTGTTTTCTTTCCTCTTCTAAACTATTTATCTATTTAAATGTCGTAATTTGTAAAATGTTAATTTCTGTGCTTTCTCTTTGTAAACTAAGTAAGGAGGAAGGATGGAGTAAAGGAAGTTATGTTTCTGGTTCTGTGCTTAGTTTATTAGACCATGTTGTCCTACTGATTTGAATGATTTTAGTCATAATTTCTGTTGTCAGTTTTTAGATTGTATTACTGTCAATTCTTGACTGAACCAAGTTCACTTCTATCTAGAGGTGGATTAATGTTACTAATTTTTTGTATAGTTAGTTATAATAAATGAAAAACAAGGCAGAGAATGCTTGCAAGCAGATTCCAAATAAACATTGGTAAAAGCATAATATAAATATCCATGTGGATTTTTTTGGCACTGCAGGACAATTACATAAATTACTTTTAAGGTATTACTTGAAAAGAAATTTCTGTTACAAAAACATGTAGTGGTTGAGAATGTAATATTTTCTGTTTAGTTGTTTTGTCTAGTGGTGAGGAGAAGGAGGAGGAGAATAGTGGCAGCACTAGGAGCATGGAAATCATTTCACCTGGTCTCGCAGATTGAGTCCACTCCTCCCTATCTCCTTCTACAGGAAAGGTGGAAGCAGCATTAAAGGAGAACAGTTGTGGAATAGAACAGAGAATAGGTAGTATAACAACAGTACAGAAATTGCCGTCACACTAGCAAGAAAAGCCAAAAATAAAAAAAGACATTTTTTACAGAAAAATGTAGTGGTTGAGAATGTAATATTTTCTGTTTAGTTGTTTTGTCTAGTGATGATGATGAGGACGAGAATAGTGGCAGCACTAGGAGCATGGAAAGCATTTCACCTCGTCCTGCAGATTCAGCCCGCTCCTCCCCAGCTCCTTCTACAGGAAAGGTGGAAGCAGCATTAAAGGAGAACAGTTGTGGAATAGAACAGAGAATAGGTAGTATAACAACAGATACAGAAATTGCAGTCACACTACCAAGAAAAGCAAGAATGAAAGATCAGGTACTATTTAATGCTTTGTTTAAAGAAAACAGAATCAAATTATAAATTGAATATGTAAAGGCTTGTTTTGTGTTGTCAGAAGTTGACTGTATTTGATTGTTTTTCTTACTCAGCAGCTCATCAAGTAGTCTCTCTGCATACTTAATACTGGAAACATAAGAAAATGTGTTCATTACATTTTTACAAGCATTCATAATGATTTTAATTATGCTGTTAAAATACTTCTGTGTTGAATGTTTACTCTTTGAGACTGGACAGGGGTTCTCTGTGAAGCTCAAGGTCTCAGTTTGCAGCAGAATGTCAGTACCAGCTGTTGCCTGTTGAGACTTTCTGAAGTTAAACATGAAAAGAGACACTGGGATCAATGATGGTCCTTTAAAATTAAAATGCTTCTACAACTGTCCCAATTAATAGCACTTATTTTAGGACTTTGTGGTGGGGCTTGTGTTTTTTAGTTGAGTACTGCTGTAAGAATTGGATAAGCAAAGACAAAAAAATACTCCATGAGCATACCTTAAGTGTGGCCAAAAGGGAGAGTTTTCATAACTGTGTTAAAAGCCATTTCAATAGTGAGATGAATAAATTCCTTGTGGCAATTGGTGGTGAAATAATAGTGCTGATTAAAACAATTCTTGACTCACTTGTCCAGTTTCACTATTGAGAGTTTGATTCAACAAGAGAATCTGATCAGATTTTCAAATTCTTTGAGTTAGAACACTAAAGTACTGATGCCAAAACCTTCTTGCTATGTTGAGATTCAGAAGCCAGCAATCTAGTGCTGTAGTTAATGAAATTATGGATGTTTATATTATGCTGTATAATTAGTCACCACTATCAGTATGAAGCTGTGAACCTCCAGCCTGCAATAAAGCTGCAAGGCTCGAAGCTTAGATTATAAATAGTTCTTGAATTAAGTTATTCTGGCAGTATGTGCTGAATTAATTGAAAGCATTGCATTGTGAAGGCACTGGTGTCTGACTTCTGAAACTCTCCCAAATGTTTTTTTTGCATATCCATATGTTCCTGTTCACTAGTCTTTACAAACCAGTTGTAATACTGTATGTTAGATTATTTTAGAGTCTGAGCTTACATTTGAAAGTGGGTGAAATAAAAAAAAAAATTTTGTGAAATATAACACAAATTTTATATTGATTGAATTAACCTGCCAAGATTTGGAGCTATCACAGCAGTTTTCTTAGATATAATAGAAAAAGCTTTATTCAGCTGTCTTTCTCTCAGAATATTCATTAATTGTTTACTGAAGAGACTAGTTGAATATAGCATCACTTCAGATTTTGCTGGTTTTTTGTTGTTTGTCTCTGATTTGTTTTGAGCTTTTAATAACATTTAGCCAGTCCAGCAGACAAAAAGGAAAAGCTCTTTTCAACAAGAGACCTAGGAAAACATTTTAATTACAGGGATTTAGAATCCCTATCTTCTCCAGTGTATAAAGTAAAGGAAGCATCCAAAACTAGACTTTGAATTATTGCTAAGACAGGTTAGTGATTCAGGACTTCGAAATAATTTTTGAGATTTAGTCTTAACAAAAATCCTTTAGAAGGAATTGTTTAGAATGTTTTTCTGTGGGATTTTAATTGCATTTTGTAACAAAAAAGGATGTTTATTTATGGGCAGCTTTATGAAACAATATAAATACCAAAGAAAAGATTCGTGTACAGAAAATCCTTTAACAAAATAGAGCTATATAAGCAATACAAGAAATAAGTATATTTATAGGCTGGCTATCAGCAGGCTTTATTTCATTGCAGTAGGTTTTTTGGTAAGATTTTTCTGTTGGTTGACAGGATACTTCATTGAGATTACAGCTTCAGTTATCATCTAGAGACTTTTCTTGAACTGGGGCCAAACACCACATGGCCTTCTTTCAATGTTTAGTCTTCTGACCTTGGACTCAATCCTAAAACCATCTTAGTTCTGTAGAGATGCCTTAAGGAAGTTGGATTGGGCTTATATATTTATGTTTCTTGAGGACTGTACTCTGCTAATGTGGTGATGCAATGTACTTCAAGAATTAGTCACCAAAACCTTGGATTAACAAAAACTGAAAGAAAAAAATTAAGCCACTAGCATTGTGGTGGTTTTACAGCATTAGTGCTTTTTTATCTAAATAGAATGTATTTAAAATAACTTTGCTTTGCTAGACTGCATAGTGTTTCCAAAAGATAAAAATTAATTGGTTTTGGCAATTTAGAAGCACTATTTATGATTTGGAAATGTCAGTAAATTGTCTACAAGTGTCAAGTTACCTTTTATTTTCTTGTTGAATGTAGCAATATTAACATCCTCAGGTGTTACAAAAGTCTTTTAGGAATTATCTCCCTTCTGTATATGTTTGAGATGGATGCTCTAGTAAGTAATCCTGTTGACCAACAGAAAAGTAGCTAAAAATTTAGCCATTAGTTTCAACAAGCTTGGCTTTGCAATAAACTTTGGTGAGACATTCTGAAACCTGAAAATTACTTTTCAGTTTGGGAACATTGTGTCTAACACTCCAATAAAACGACGCAAAGTTATTTCTCAAGAGATGGTAACCGAGGCTGTACCTCTAAATTACCAAAACTCCTGTGAAAGTGTCATTCTGAACTGCCGAAGCATACGAATAGGAATGCTGCGCAGAATGGTGGTGGAGCCTGTGATTGTAAGTACCCTTGCTCTTTCACAGCTTTCTTTTCAGGTTTTGATGGATATTGTATTTTGTGTTTGAACATAATATTTTGCCTTTGTCTGGGGAACAGTAAGTTTGTCTCTAATTTCAGAGGCTGTGATTTCCAGAGAACCTGGAATTACTGCTATGCTCTAACACATCCAGTCTAGCTCTGGTTCTTCACAGAAATGTTGTGCTGCAGCCCTCTGAAAGAGCTTGTTTGCCTGCTGGGGGGAGGTGGTGGGTTAGCATGCATTTGTTAAAAAAATTGAAAGCAGCAGCTACAGGAAGTTGATAGGCGCAAGGAAGAAGCACTGTCCTAGAGGTGAATAATTTTACTTTGTACAGATTTTTTTTTGGTCAGCCTTGTAAGTTACATGGAGTTTCAAAGGAGTCCTTGAATATTAGTTGTATGCTGTCAGACAGAATAGAATGGATACTTCTTGCCAGAGTAACCACAGAAACAGCAGAGTGTTGTTCTTTCCACCTCTCTACAAAACACTATTGTTTGATTTACCTAAATGCTGATAGACGACATTTTGTTTTGAATAAAAAGAATTTGTGTATTTTTCAGGGTATTGTAGAACTTTTTGAAAACTGAGTACTTCAGAGAGATCTGAAGTTTAAACCATCAGTATGATTGAAAGAGACTAGAGTAGCAAAGAATGTGCTTGCCTCGAGTTGTGCTGAAATGTATATTTTGTTCTGTCTTAAAACTTGCATTTTAAATATTAATTTTTAATGTTTATTGCTTAAATACTAAGTCCATTGAAATGTGTTTGTTAACAGTTTAAAGGCTTTCAGTCAATTAAAATTTGCAGAAAATGTGAAATCTTACAATTGTGTTGTCTTTCAGTTTTGCCTGGATTATATCAAAATACGCCTAGAGAGTCAAGAAGGTGAGTACATTTTTTATTTTATGTTAGTACTCAATATATTTATTTTGAATTAAGAAACTCTGTCAAAGGTTTTAACAAATGAATCCTAATTTAATGTTTATTCTCATTTTGTCATTTATGTAATAAATTATACTGGGTGTCTGTAGTCAGATAAGAGAGTAGAAAATGGAGAGTACAAATTTGACCTGCCCTTTAAAAAGTGATTAACAAAAATAAAAAGCAAGAGCAACCCTTCTGTGAAATGTTAGCGTTTAAAAACTTTCTTAGTTTTTTTATTTCAGATGTGTTAAGTAGACAGTAAAAACCACACTGGTTTCTTAAACCTTTCCTGTCTAGATCTCTCTTGATAATTTTGTCTCTAGTGTGAAAGTTGTATATTTCATGTCTAAAGAAATAGTGACATAATTTGGAAAGGGTGAGTTACAAGTCCTGCTCTGTTTCCTTTCTCTTCTTTTGTAGGACTTTGCTCTGGGCCTGGAAAGCTTTGTTACCTTTTGTTAATCTTAAGTTGCATTCTTAAGATCCAGTCCTGTTGAATGTTGCTGTTGTTACTTGTAAAAGAGAACTATTGTATTTTCTAATTATTACATGCAGAAAAGTGTCTCACAGCCTGTAAAGATAAGTGTAGCCTTTGCTTAGTCAAGTATTTATGTTGCATCTAAAATACAGATGCATAGAAACTGAGTTTTCATGCTTTAAATGTATTTTTAAAAGCAAAACGCTGAAGAGCTTAGTTTAATTTGTAGAAAATAGCTATCAAGTTTCAGTTAAGACAGCTGTGTGGTGCAGTTACTTCCACGGGAGCTAATTCGTCAATAGCATAAAAATGGTGACTCATTAAATAATGTGTCTGTTGGGGCACTTTACTTTTTGTTTTGTTTTGGTTTTGTGGGTTTTGTATATCCACTTCTATATCAAATTTTATAGTACAGTAAAACCTGTGAAAAACTTAACATTGGCATTGGCAGCATCAGATGCAGTGTTAAAGTTCTACTGTGTTACTGACATTTCTTTTGGGGAATAAACTAGGAGTAGTCCTTTGTTTCCTCAGGCAATCAGATAATTTCTCTGCATGTGTTTATGTTCTTCTTTTTAAATTTATTTTTAATATGGGACCCTGGTCAAAGATAAATGTACAAAGAAAATTTTACAAACTTACTGTAAAATGTGTCATAGCAATAGTTGCAAATTTAAATTACTGGAAATTGTGGGGATTTTTTTCTTTGGAATAAAAAGAGTTGGTGGGCAGAAAACATTTCTGATGCCTTTCTTGACAAATGACATTGGAATTTAGCCTTGGAATTTTAAGATACGAAGAGCCATCACTTCTTGCATGTCTTTTAATTTTAAAGTTTTAAATATTTCAGCAATTTAACGAGCACACAGATTTAACATGATTACTTGTTAAAATCAAGGGGGAAATTGTAAAGGAAACTTGGAGACATTTATTATATTTTAATATGTCATTTTTTTCCTCATAGAATCAGAAAGTGATATCAGAGAGATTAACCTGAAAACTTCAGAGCTTACTAAATGTGAATGGTGTAGTGTCCGAAAATTGCCAGTAGTTTTCCTACAAACAGTACCTTCAACCTGTAGCAGTCTGAGAGATCAACTGAAAATGAGTAAAGATAATGTTTGGTACGAATGCAAAGGAGACAGTAAGTAAATAATTTCAGTCTACTATTCACTTCAAATTGTATTTTCATGTTTTGTGTCATGAATGAGTGCATTAAGACTAAATGGGTCATCACTGGCTGGTGTAGGTGTAGTGTTTTTTCAGATACTACTACATACGCAGGCTGAGAAAGAATACAGTTCAGAACAGCTGGGCATCATCTTTGTCCAGAAACATGCTAGTTACAACACTCAGTCAATTTAGTACAAATTTTTTCAGTAATATTTGTACTGAATGAAAGCAGTTTGGTTTGGTTAGTTTTTGTATAGGAGCCTTTACATTTATATGGCAGCTTCTGCTGTCTGTGCTGTTCTGCTGACAGGGTTTAGCTTTAGTAGAAACCGTTGTATAGGTTGCCTTGGGGTTTTTTCCCCCAGAATACTTGTCATGATGATGTGAGATAGACAAATACCTGCTTGGACAATATGTGGATTATCTTCATGTACATTAAAATTAAATTGAATTTCTACATATTTTTCAAGGTCGTAGCATCTTAATATGCATACCTGTTAAATGTAGCACTGAGTCCTCTTTCTCTTTCTGAGTAGGCTTTTCTTCAGGTTAAATTTCGTGGTTATTTTTACTTACAGTTTTGTACATACATGAATGCATTCAAACAGGGGAAGAATGCTTTCAGCAGTTTTAGAATTGAGTGCTCCCATAATACTGTGTAATAGTCTCATCCATGTCCTGTAAGAAGTATGAGCTGTAAGGAGTCTTACAGTTACAGAAGTAATTGGAGAGCATGCAGGAGACCTGGACACAATTCAGGGAGCAGGAATTAGACCCCAGGTGGACACAGGTGGTCACAAAAAAGGAAAAAGCTTACCAGGATATCTGTGTGAGAATGGCTTTCTGCAGTGCCCCCACCCAGCTTTTCTCCCTGAGGCTGTGGCATAGAGAGTTTTACATCCAACTGCTTTATTGCATTTGATATGCAGGAGCACTTTGTGATAACACAGTTGCTCTCTGCTTTGCAAGCAATGAAATTAATTTAAGCCTGTATCCAGAGTTGTGTAAGAATTGTATGTAGATCCCTAGCTCCCAAAACAGAGCACCCAAAAGCCAGTTAGGTGTCTAAATTCTGTGTGCAGTGAATTGGGAATTATGCTGCTGAAGAATTATTTTTCACAAAAGTTACCATGCTGGGCTAAGAATGGCCAAAAGGAAATGGCTATGCTTCTGTCTGAAACACCTCTTACAGAAAAACAGGTCCTGGCAGCTCTGTGTTGGGCAGCAACGTGAGACTGGGATTTGCAGCCTGAATTCTGTTCCTTTTTCTGACTGTGTAAAATAATTCCTTTTAGTGCAATTTACTGCTTTTTGATTTTTCAGATCATATAAGTGGATGATATTTATGTAACAGCTGATTGATCTGAGTAATTCTCTCCAGCTTCTTCAAAAACTGTGATGTTTTATAGCATAGTCTCCTAGGATCAGAGAGGAAATGATGCTGAATATACAATTTTTGAAATTGTAGTGAAACAACAGGGTAGGAACTGCAGTAAGAAAAAGAGAAAGTATTGGTTACAGTCTGTCTCTCTGTAAATGAAGATGTTATTTCAAAATATGTTTTGGCTTTGCATTAGTGTTATTTAAAATTTATCAGATGTAATATTTAACATTTCTTGATTATGGTAGAATTTGAATGCACTCTTTGCAAATGCAGATAAGAAAAGTTTGGCAGTTAGTCCTTCTCTCTTGTCTGCTCACATCTGTATTATTTCTTACATACATTATCAGCAGTGTGTACTCATGTTGGCCTAAAATTCCGTGAAATCTGTTTATAATTGCAACATGCTGTATTTTTTTTTATTCCTAAATGAATAATTTTCTCCCTCTTTTTTTTGCAGGTCAGGAAGAACAGTACATAATTCTAATTTTTGAAACTGGTCTTGATCCTCATGCAAATTCAATATTTGAAAAAATAATTATGGACATTGGTATTAGAAATAATATTTCTGACTTCTTTGTGAAAATTTCCTTTGAAGAAGCCAATGCCAGGCTTGTTGCATTTACTAAGTGCTTGGAGGACAATTCCAAAGGAAGCCCATCTCACAGAGAAAGCAAAATAAAAAATGTAATTATGTTTTTGTTTTCAAACTTAGTCATTGTATTATATGGGTTACAGATACACTCAGGATAGTGTGTTAGTCAGCCAAAAAAAATTTCATCAACTTTTGATGGCTTTTATATGAAAATTCGCAGACTGGTCCATGGTGGATTATGAAACTGTGGGAAATAGTCTGTGCATTCATAGTACTTTTTAGGGTGTTTAGTTTGATTATAAAGTTATACAATGGTCCACAAGTAATGTTGTTATTTAAGAATTATTAAGGGATGAGAAATCTTTACTATAATCAGAAAGCATAACTTTTTCCAACTGGTAAAATTATGGTATTTCAAACAAGAAATTAAGTTGCACTGTTATAGTTACAGTTAATTAATGCTTTCATTAAACAAACAACTTCTTACAAAATTAGAAAGTTTTGTGATTCTGCAAGAAATTAGCAAAGACCTAAATGTAATAGATGAGGTAAGAAAACCCACAGACTTGAAGTTCTCACAAAAAACAGATATTAGACTGCTGGACTTCACAAAGTTTTATTACAATTTCAATAAAATTGAGCACAGTATTCAATTTAATATTGACTCTATTCTCTTAAGGTTGCTTCTGAGTCCAAAATGCAGCAACGAAATAAACAGTTACCATTTTTTGATGATGATGAAGAAATTGGCGAACCACATACAGTATTTATTGGTCCTATAGAAAAGTAAGATATTTATTTTTGCCTGTAATAATTCTCTGAGGGGTTTTTGGCATTTCATATTTCTTACTGAATGTATTTTTCTTCTCAGGTTGATAGTTTATCCACCTTCTCCAGCTAAAGGTGGTATTTCTGTGACCAACGAAGACCTCCATTGTCTAAATGAAGGAGAATTTTTAAATGATGTTATTATTGATTTTTATTTAAAGTAAGTTTTATTTCACATCAGTTTGCAGTTGTCTTTTACTTTGAAACTTGAAAAGTTCTGCCATAGGTCAGTTGGTAACACTTGGTCTCCAGGCATGTGTAGCTGTAATTTTAAAGGTTGTATTTTGATCTTGCAAGAAAGTTTGGTTCTTCTCTTGTCCTGCTTTATGGTGACGTTGTTCCTACCTGGACAAAGGTTCTATGAACTTTTTAACATCTCAAGAGCAGATTTAACTGGGGGAAAGAAAAGCTTTTTTAAAGTTCAGTTGTTCTTTTTGCAGTATCTCTGTTTCCTGAAATTTAATTTGTTTTGATTAATGTAATACGTAAGTTGATTTTGTGCTGTCACTGAGGCTACAGATGTTAGAAGTATATTAAATTGTTACATTCTGCTGGTTTTATGCTACACATAAGGTGTGTATGTGTATTTCTCGGTCTATTAAGATATTTTAGAAGCAAAAATCAAATGAGTGTGTCACTCTTGGGACTGTTTGGAGATCTGGTGGCTCAAATACAAAATACAGATCTCTTAGATTGGTTTTTATGTAACAGATTCCTTGAAAATTTGTTTTCCTGCCATGAAACAAAAATAAATCCAATAGCAGCAGAACAGCTTGTTGATTGAGCAGAGCAATAACACCTTGAAATGCTGATATCTTAAAATATTTACATACATTTTGCATTAATTAGTTCTTGTGGATAGTCAGTTCCAAATAGCTATTCTGTGAGAAGCTACTACAATTTGGTGGGGAGCACCTGTTAACAGTCCTTTTTACTCTGTTGCTGAGTACTTTGAGTTAAAACCTCCATTATTTTTTCTTTATTTTCTTTTTTTTTAACTAATTAGGTATTTGGTACTTGAAAAGCTGAAAAAAGAAGATGCTGATAGAATACATGTGTTCAGTTCGTTCTTTTATAAACGCCTTAATCAAAGAGAAAGAAGAAATATTCATGAAACTTCAAACCAGACGTAAGTCTGTTGATAAGTCATTTTAACATACAGCTAAGTGCAATGAAGACTCTTAAAAACAGATGCTTTACAGAGAGAAGGACCAGCGACACTCTAGGGAGCACTGAGACCTGTAGCAGACATAGAATATCCCTTGAAAATCTTAACAACCTGCTAAGGTGAAAGTATCTGGAAAATGCTCCCTCAAATAAAATAAGCTACCCTACAAATTGTATGTTGGTTTCTTCTTGCAGAATACAACAGAAGCGACATGGGCGAGTAAAAACGTGGACACGACATGTTGATATTTTTGAGAAAGATTTCATTTTTGTTCCCCTTAATGAAGCGTAAGTGAACATACTTTTTTATCACATTTGGTAAATGCTTAAGCTTCATAATCCTGAAATTGAAAGTTACATTATAATAAGAATTGAACTTAAAAATTAAGAGAATAAACATCTTTTTCCAGGTGATAAAAATTAAGTAGTTATGTAAGACCTTTAAATGTTGTAGTATAAGAATTATCAGACAATATAAAGACAGTAAAAATTAACTTCTCTGAGTACTTTTTATAGGTTTTACCTCAATCTCTTGCATTCTTTCTTCTAAGATTCTGACACTGATAACTTTTGGATTTATCTTTTTTAGTCCTTCCTAATGAGACCTCTTTGGTATAGATGGGATCATCTTCAGTTACAATAAATGGATATTGAAGGAAAACTTAATTGAAAATCACTACTGCCTTGAGAACTTTATTCTTTTTTTTAATATCCCTTTGTCCTGCTATTTGTTAAGGATCAGGAAGCAGGCCATTAACATTCTAATGTTTGCTGAGAACTTTGTTAATGCTTGCTTTCCTTAAGATCAGAGCAAGTTGTCACAAACACATTTCTGTATTTCACAGAAATAATCTAAACAGTTCTTAAGCCAAAATATTTATGAAAGTTAAAGTACTGTATTTTAAACATATGCAATAAAAAAAATAAGGACAGATAGAAATTTTCTAACTAACATCTCATAGGCATATCTAGCTGATATTTCAAAAACTAAAAAAGAGATTTTTTTTAATAAAACGTGGTTTATCTCAGTACTGTGCCATTGCACAGTGGGAGGCAAATTTCTAAATCTTCTCATTTTGCTGCCTCCTCTCCAGCTGAATTCTGAGGCTATCAGTATAGAAGCAGTTATCTCATAACTGGCCATACGTAGATATGTCCTTTTTATAAAGTTGTATTTCCCCAACAAAGGTGTTCATCAGCACTAACTTTAGTTTTTGATGTACCATGACCTCTGGCAAGACATCCAGATCTAGGAGATTTTAATGACTCAGGTGTAAGGTCCACTGCAGGTCCCTGTCCACTGCAGACTTCATCCTTGCCATCCCTCTCCCATGAAACTTCAAGTACCAAAACTTTGAACTGTGTGTCATTTAAATTTTAAGCTGCCTTTGCACTTGTTATATAGTTCACTTCCCACCATCCTCTCATGTGTCATTCACATATGCACAATGGGTTATGCATAGGAGAAATGAGGTTATGCAGAGGAGAAATGAGTATGAATTAGAAGTCACCTGAAAAGGAAAACAAATAGTTCTGTGGTTTTATAAGAATTATTTATGTTGCTAGTAACTTAAAGCACAGTAGTTTTCAGTGTCATGTTCGTTTACTGACAAGGAACTAAAGCAATGTCTTTGTCAGCATGTAGAACATAACAGTTCATACTGAAGGCTTAACATTGACGCCATGTGTGAGTTGGTGATTTTGGGTTAGAGTAGCTTGGTCCCATGCCTCATCCTGTTGTGATTAGAGCATGAGAAGTGTACTCCTGGTGTGCATCTGTCACCTGGATATAATCCTGCTCACACTTCTCAGAACTGTCCCTTCACCATAAGCTGAAGCTTGTCAAGTGGTGATGGTAGGACATTCATTTGCAACAGTGGTTTCCTGGTAGGTACAGTAAGAGTATTGCAGAGCAGAAAAATAACCAAGTAGCCAGGGAGATGAAAGTGGTGGTTTGATGGGGAGTTGCTGGGTTTTGGTGTCTAGTTCCAACAAGTTTTTCCAGACTATCTCATAACCACTAGATTTGGGAATGTAGACTCATCATCTAACCAGCTGTCAATCTGCAGTAAGTGGAGGGTGGGCAGGTTGGCTCCAGGGCAGAATCATCTTCAGAACAATGTGTTTTGATTTAACCATGACTACATCCTTGTCCTTTGGCTGTACAGTCCTTCTTGTTCAGGTCTCCAGTGAAAACGGGTTGTTCTCTTAAAAGTAACAAGCTGTTCTCTTTTTACATCCAGGTTAATATGCTAGTCTGCTGACATAATTGGTACATACAGTCTCTGTTAATAAAATACACACACTTTCCAGGGTTGGGTAGTACTTAATACATTCATTTATTAGATGTGGGGAATCATTCAAGACAAACCATACCACACATGCTGCTTTCAGTGGCCACTTACTTTAATTGCCATTAAGTTTTGATGCAGTTTGGGCTTCATAACCATCTAATTATTGCTTTAGCATGGCAGTTAGACATGCATTTTTAACTACTGCTTTTTCTTTTGTCTCCTAAAACACACTGAAATGTGACTTCACCTGTATAATACATAGCTAGCTTCTGTTATTTGCTGTAGACAATCAAAGATCCCTCGGAAAATTTCTTAATTGGACAATCAAAATCCACTTGTAATGCCTCAGTTCCTAAATTTGCTGCTGCTGTAGTTCTGATTGAGTGGCAAGTCAGTGAAGCCTAAAGAAGCAGGAAAATGGGAGGAGGCTGTTGCAAAACTTACACTTTGTGTTTGGGGATATAACTGGTTTTGATTTGGAAAAGTTAGAATGTAAGTTCTGTGAAGGCTGAGGAAGACAGCAGAGCAATTGTGATGGCATTAGAAGCACTCCTGTTTTTCTCTTTCTTTAACTCACTGTTGACAAGATTTCTTTAAAAATGTGGAGTGTTAAATACAGTTGGAAGATCACATAGGTGGGAGAGTGTGGGCAATTCAGCCATACCATTAGATCTGACTACTTGTGTTGCTAGTGCTGAACTACTAGAAACCTTCAAACAGCCATAAAACATGAACTCTACAATCTTTAATTAATGCATTAATGAAGAAAATGTTGAAAAAGAAATAAGCTTCAATTCAGAGAAATTTTAAAAAATGTATAGTGTGAGAAAACTGAAGTAAATATTTGAGACAGCACCTGTTTTCAACTAACTGCATCATATTAATTAATTTGTTGGTGATTATTTGCATGGAGAAATTGTATTTTTACAGAAGCCTGTGAAGACTTGAGTAAAACCTGGTCAGAAAAATGAACAGCTAGTGTACTTTGTCTTTGAATAATTATGGGAGCATTAATGTAATTGCAAGTTTTCAATTGTTTCTTTGCAGCGCCCACTGGTTTTTGGCTGTTATCTGTTTCCCTGGTTTAGAAAAACCCAAATATGAACCAAATCCCCATTTCCATGAAAATGCTGCAATGCCGATGAAATGTTCCTCTTCAGATGGAGAGAGCAGCACACCATCTCCTTTGCCAAATGAATTAGATGCACAAAACTCGCCTTCCAAGTCTACAGCAAAGAAGACGTTTACCAAAAAGTACAGTACAGCTTTAACCGACCCAAACACTGAAATAGAGGACAGCGAATCTTCATGTTGTGGAAGAAGTCCTTGTAGGGGGAAAAGTGCTTTTAAAAAACTGAATCAAACAGACAGTGATGTGGAAGAACCTAACACTGTGGAATCAGCATGCCATAAACTAGACCATAGAACTCTGGATGAAAACGGTATACAGGGTGAATTCACAGCTGCTAGCCAATCTGTGGGTATGTAAATGTAAAAATACGCACATTTTAATGAAATATTTGGAGATTTTAGATCTGTTACTGCTTCTGATATAATACAATGGTGTAAATAGTATATGGCTTAACTTCAAGTGCTTGTAATGTAAGTAATTCATAGCTGTTTCATTTTAAAAGTTTTTGTGGCTGTTAACTCTCATGGCAAAGGGCTGGAGATAAAACACCGTTTTCCTAAATCAGATTAGTTTTTCAATTCTATGACCTTTTTTCAAACAAAAATAATTTTGTAGATACCACTTTATATCCCTGAAGATTGCAGTTGTTAAGGAAAGAGTAGTAGTTGACCTTGGATCCTTATAATGTATGTGCAGGGGGAAGCTGACCTAAGATTATGTGAACAGCCTTAATATCTGTGTATTTTATCATTTGATGTTTTGCTTCAACACTGTTAATTTCTTTAATGTCCTGATAAGAAGGTATGTAAAAAGAGGAAGAAAATAATTCTGAAAACAAAAAAAATTTCCTCCACTGTGTTACATGTAGGGAGGCTTTCTCAATTCATTGCTGGTATGGAGACTGAGCTCACCAATCTGCAGCAGAGTTTGTACCCAAGTGAACAAAGGAGCTGGCATACTTTTAAAGGCAGGTGAAGGAATTAGAAAAGGGTTGTTTTCTCTGTTCACTGCAACATTTGGGTCTCCTTAAGGCATAAAGCAGGAAAATGACTATGCAAAAGCTTTTACTTTAGTCACCTGTACTATTCCTACTGACTTAGTTTATACAGTAAGGAATTGTATACCTTATAGTACAAGGTTCTATATAGTACAAGTATAGTTCTGAAACTATTACCAGTTGTATAGTTTAATCTGTATACTGCAGGCAATTACAACTTCAATATCTTTGTGGGTATAAACAGTACTAACTTCTATTCTAAATATATTAATTTGTGATAACATTGTCACTGTTCCTAGGTGGTCTTGGAGGGGTGCTGGTGGTGCATGTAGGTGTGTTCTTGTTCGAGTCGATTTTTCATTTCATGTATGATTGTACCATTTACGATATTGCTGCTATATGATGTGGTCTCATGTCTTGGATGTTGCTACTGTTGCTTGTCTGTAATTAGTTGGAATGTGCATTATGACTGGTTTTTGCTAGGATTATATTTCTTGGGGTTTTTTTTCTGGCTGCATTGTATTGGCAGCTGGTGGTCATTCTCTTTCTAACTTGAATGCTCCGATTCTCTTGCTCAACTATTGAAGATGGTGCACCCTTTCATTAAAATGGATGTTCTCAGGGGGCACAGTCCTAATTTAAGGGTGAGATTGACTCTAAGGATATGTTTAGGCAGCTAAATTTAGATGCACTGTATTTAAACTTCCATTTCAACCAGATGGAAGGTAGGCATTCTGCCTTTGGTTATCTGAGCAGCCTTCATCTGTTGCTCCAAAAGGGTGTGGATCTTGACCGTGCCAAATCCATCTGTAAGTTCTGGATATCCAAGGATATCTCAGAAGATTGTATGTGCCTCTGCTAGTGTAGTCAGTGAAGCCAAGAGACTTTTTCTTCTCATCCTACAGCAGATATACAGTAGCTGTTCAGTTAAGTAGCTCTGTGCTCTGATGATGAGTTCCTGACATGGAGACCCTAGGTGCTAACTATACATGGGAGCCTAAATTCAGATGGCTTGATCTCAAACTAAATCCTGGTGTTGAACTTGTGAATCTGTAGAAGTTCATACCTAAATAACTTTGAAATCATCCAATATTACTTATCTAACCTTTTTTTTTGCTCAGTTTTTGAGCAAGATGTGTTTTTGTCTCAATACTTATTTTTTCTGAAATTTGTCAGCAATAAGTCACATTAGTATATGACCTACTTCTTATGCTAAGGTCTTTTCAAAGGTACTAAATAAGACTAATTCCCAAGTTTTTCCCTGTGGAGCTTCACTGGTGACCTCTTTCCAAAGTGTTACTTTAGCATCTCTTTTGAAATGTTCTTCTCAAATGTGTATGTTCTCCTTTTTTTTTCCACTAGCTACTTCAATGCCCTATTTACTGTTCTTACAGAAATTCTAGTTTCCTTTAATAGGTAATACGTCCTCCAATGACACCATAACCAATATTATTTTTGTCATTCTTTAGACGTATTACAATAGCCCATTTCTAGGAGGATTTCAAGTTTTGCTGGCATGAATTACTTATGTTTAATTTATTTCCACAGTTTACTGTTTTTCCCATCAGAATCTGTTCTGAAATCTTATATGTTAGTAGTAAGACTAGTGAGCTTGTAGCTGTCTGTATTTGCTTCTTGTAGACAGGTAGAGCTAGAACATTCATTTTTTCTTTTTCTTCTTATGTTGTTTGCTACTAAATATGTGACTAAATATATAGAGGTTGTTGAGAGTGAATTTACAGATAATCTTTTATATAACAAACTGAAATATTTCTAAGCTGCTGCTCCCAGGAGAGCTGATCCTTTGTTCTGCCCTCCCCACCAGTATGTTCCCAAGCTGCCTTTCCCCTTTTACCAACACAAGTCTTCATATAACTGCACAGTGAACTGGTGGAAGAAATTATTCCATCCCAAATATTATTAAAAAATAATAAGCTAGTGACTGTGTTTTTCAGTGCAATCCACTGTGTGTGTGGATGTATTTGGTGTTACGAAAGGAACCAGCAAGGGATAGGAGTAGATGGTCATTTTAGAGAGCATATCAGAGTGGCCGCTGTGGTAGCAGTACCAGTTTAGACTGTTATAAAGGCTCCATGGAATTACGGGGAAATTTTGCAGTGGGTTTTAGTCCAGGTGTTTCAAGTTTTTTTAGGTGTTTCACACAACAAGAAGCAGTTTCTGTTGTGCTATTAGAAAAAGCTTTTCACTTTTGTTCATATGCATGAGTAAATTATTATATCTTAGCTGTATCACAGTTACTGTGAACAATGCTGAGGAAATCTGAGGTATTTAAAATGAGTTTGGTCTTCAGTGATGACATAGTATTTGATATTTAAATATTCTGCTGTCTGTGATTGATACAGATGGATTGCACAAAATCAGACTAAACTATAGTGAAGACTCAGCTGATGGCAGTAAACTAAACGAAGATGAGCTTATAGATTTTTCTGAAGACCAAGATAACCAGGTAAAGAATTTAGCAATTTTATTTAGGAAATGTGAACTGTTGTGCTGTATTTTGAATGGACAGCTTAAAAGCGATGTACAGATTGTGAATGTGTATTTTCTAAAGCTACTTATCTTTACAAGTGTCAAGTGCAAAGCACTGGTTACCTACAAAAACTGCAGGTTAGCTGACAGAGTGGGTTATACATTTGTTCATTTAACTGTTTAATAGAAAACTGCTGTACTGATCCTGCATTTAATTTTGTGAGTCTTTTGTCTAATGACAATACTACACAGTTATTTTAGTGGGAACTCTGAAAGTCAGTACACTTCTATCTTTTGTCTCCCTCACTCCATGTTCATCTACTAAACCCAAGAACAAGTTACTCTTCTTTCAGCCGCATTTCCTGGATATAACCAGACACATTTATAAGTATGTGCTACTCTCTTGTTTTGTTTCATTGGTGCTTCTCCTAATCAGATTTACACAGCATGGATTTATAATCAAGTACTATTCTTGTTCATGTTGGAAAACATGTAGATTTTAAAGCTGTGTGAAGACTGAATATTAAAACGTCCCTGACTCACTCAGTGCTGGATATGAGGGCATAATTCCATAGACCTGCTGCTTCTGTAAGTTTAAGTTCAGTGTGAGCAGGCCAGAAGTTACACGCTTGCTCTTCCTAATTGGCTTGCCTGCTCATGTTCCAGGTGTATGACCTTTTCTGGACCTCTGAGTCCAGAACAAATGATTATTTTTCAATCTGCAGCTCTCTGCAATGACTTCCAAGTAGCTGTGTATATGTGTACACATATATACGCATAAAAGCTCCAGTTGATGTTGAAACCTAAACCAGCTGTTGTTTTCAGCTGGACTTAACCCATATCTCCTGTCATGCCACCTGTGCAAACATTCTGAGTTTTGCCTGGTGAAACTGCCTGTCTGTTTTGTAGCAGATAGAGTTTCCAGAAGATGGAGAATAAGTAGTACAGTATTTCGAGTCTGAAATACATGGCGTGAAGGCAGGGAAGCAAGTACATGGCCAGCTATGTTCCTTGAGGAAGGCAACAAATTCCAAGCTCATTAGTTCCTGTGTAGCTTAGAACTTAATTCAGGCAGAAGCTGTCACTGTCACTATTTTCTAGAATGCACAAAGCAAGTGTAGAAATGACCATGACAAGCTGAGTGGACCAACCTTTTCATCTGCAAAAAAGGAGTTGAGGCTGCAACAAAAACAAGTGTACAAGGAGCTAGGCAGTAGTTCCTAATATGAT
This sequence comes from Pyrgilauda ruficollis, assembly GCF_017590135.1. Lineage (NCBI taxonomy): Eukaryota > Metazoa > Chordata > Aves > Passeriformes > Passeridae > Pyrgilauda > Pyrgilauda ruficollis. The sequence goes on from NW_024525490.1 coordinate 11,739,518, forward strand.
AACATATTAATGACATAGCTTGAGGATTTCAGTGCCAAGATCATGTGTGGTAATGAAAGGTACAGAATACACACGAAAATGTTAATAAATCATGCTGGTACAGGGATTCCCATTTTTGGAAAGGACCTCCTTCCCCATAATGCAGTGATCTGTGGAAGTAATGTTGAACTCAATGGAAGAGTGAAAAACTATGGATCACTGGGATTCTTTTACATACAACATCTTAGTGCTTTTGTTCATAAAACTTCCATATCATTCACAGCAATCAGTATTGAAATCGAAAGGCCAGAGGATATTTCCAGGCTTGTGGTGTGACCGTTTTTGCAATCCATAGTCCTGTGTATCGTGGATTAATTTTCCTTGCCCTAAGAACCAAGTTGTTGCATTTTGGAGCAAAAACAGAGATTTATTTCTCAGCTTGTTGCAGATCTTGTCTCATTTCACCTAGAAGAAAACTTACATACGAAACTGCCAAGCAAGTTTCTAGTATTGACTGGCAAGGAAAAGCACTGATAATTTGGATTAGAACCAGATAATGGAGATTTGCCTCTTCTAAGCCAGAGGTGTTTTGAAAATGTCACTTGCATTTTATAGTTTCATAGTCCTTAAATAAACAGCAGCATTCAATCCATGTCATTCTAGCATGAATTTCAGAAACCATGTGACTAAAAGTTGGTCAACTTAACAAACAGTAAATAATTTCAGATTAAAGCTATAATTTCTTCATTAAACTCAGTTACTGGTCTTGAATGAAAATGTTAAATGTAAGAATAAATTCCTTTGCATCTGTTTGAAAAAACAGTATTAGCTTCTAAACACCTGTAACAACATTGCTTCTGTAGGAAGACAGTAGTGATGATGGTGGCCTTGTAGATGATAACTGTAATTCAGAAATGGGACAATGGTACCTGAAGCCAACTATCTGCAAACAGTAAGTATTAAAACAGTTAAAATGGAGATTTCATAGAAGTTTATGAAATATAAAAGATAATAATTTTGATAAATAGTCATACATGAACATTCATCAGCATGCTGTTAGGGTTTGAGAGAGAACTTTATATTAAAATCTTCAGTGAGCAGAAAATTTATTGAATGAAACTACTAGTGAAATAATAGCCTTTTTGGTTTCTGTTAAGCCTGTGTGCTGCATCAGGCAAATGAAGATTGTTTCTTCCAGTAAGGCTGTTCTTTGGTATTTTGCACTTGAATTCCTACAAAAACAAGGTGCAGAAGCATGTTCAAATGTATCCTATATTAAAAAGCAGATTAATGTTTTTAAATTAAATAATTAAATTATTAGTGAAAATATTTTTATCACTGCTCAAATTAGTAAAGGAAAATTGGAGTAATTTTTAACTGCCCCCTTTTCTTATCTAAATAAGATAACTGTTCCTCTTTATTGTCTCTCTCTCTTGTTTTTTCTCTAATAAAAGTGTTCCACACTTCTTGAAAAATTTTTATCTGTTCTGGATTTGAAAACTTTTCTGTTTCAATATTTGTTACCCAGAAATAATTTCTTAGGAAATATTTACTGCAGTTCTTTGCCGTACGGTGTGACAGATGCATGATTCGAAATCCAGAAATATTGCTACTAGTATTGCTGTCTTGACAGTTTTCTTTGGGTTTTTTTTTTTCATAATTTATCTATTTTTGTATTTCCTTTCTTGTGAATACAAGGTTTACTAGAAAGGTGAAGACTTTCACAGTACACTCACAGTACATTCTTAGGAGGCAGAAGAGAATTACAGATTTATATATGTTATGGAACATATGACTAAATATGTTTTCAAGGAAAAGTCCATCTGTGTTGTGTTTTAAGAATATTTATGCGCTTCTGATTATAGCTTGGCCAAATTTGTCCCATTTTGATGACAGATTATCTGTACATAATACTTTGCAGCAGACAGTATCTTAATACAGTGTGAAATTTCATAACATCTTTGATGCTTAAGTATCAAAAGTCATTAAGAACACTTAAATACTTTATTATTAGCATATTTTAAAATTATTTCTATATAAAATAGAAAATTACCTTGAAAAGGTCGTCACTTCTTCCCCCTGGAAAGTACTTTTTTTAAGAAGAGCATTTTAAAGAGCATTTAATGCTTTTTAAAGAATCGTACCTATATAAATACTTCTATCACAAATTAAAACAATCAAATATTATTTAAGTGATTATCTGTTTATGCCTAAAAAATTGCATACATGTAATTTAGTTTATAAATGCAAACATACCTGTGCATAAATGCATGCAGATATTTCGTCTGAATTTTCTAGTTTGAAGGTTCTTCAGACGATACTTTGAATGTGTATGTGTTATTGTTAGATAAGAAAAAACAGATTTGTGCAAAGTAATTGCATTTATTTATCCCTCAAAATACATGCTACATACATGCTGAAATTCTGAACTCTGGTATGAGTTAGCTTTGATGTATAAATCCAAATTGCATATAAGGTGGCTAATAAGATTGCTGTGCTTGTGGCACCTGAAAAGGTAGTGTGCTTTGGATCGAGTGATAGGATACCAGCATCTGTAGTGTGCAGGAGAGGACTTGAGCAGACTTGGTTATAGATACATTACTTTTTAAAGTCTTCTTAATAGATTTGGTGGGTGTTTTTTGTATATCTACCAGCTAGATTTCATATCCAGACTGGAATCACTTCTTGAACATGCTTTCCTAATGCTTTTCTTCTAGTGTGCTGTGGAGTGTCCCATCTATCCTCAAGCTGCTACTCCAGCAGGACATTTGTGGGCTCTGTGCCTTACTTCCTCTTGCCAGTGTCCCAGATACCTTGTGCACCTAAAAGAGCATTAGACACCTGAAGGTGTTTAAAGCAACTGTAACAAATTGTCTGACAGTACTATATTTTCTAAGTACATTCCTAAGTGTACTTAGTGTATGGTTAAATATAAAGATAACTTGCTATTTAGTTATCCCTAGTAGGAGGTTACAGCAGTGCTGGCAGAACTTTGCAGTATTGATCTAGTTTTGTTAAGGCCACCCCACAAACTATTTCTCTGTAACATTGTGTTTTTCAAGCTGCTGTAAAATACTGTGTACTTAAAACTTGTGTTCTTCTCTGTTAGGCCCTGCATTTTGCTTATGGACTCACTGAGAGGCCCTTCCCGGTCAAATGTTGTGAAAACACTAAGGGAGTAAGTTTCCTGTCTGGTGCCTGGGGCTTCTTTAGTTTGGTTTGGTTAGGGGTTTTTTGAGGGGTTTTTTTTTTTGGTTGGGTTTTTATTTTTTTTTTTTTTTCGTTTGGTTTGGGGTTTTGGTGGGTTTTGTTTGGATTTTTTTTTTCTGGAAATTCTTCAAGGAATAAAAAGAACTTAATTTGCATGGTCTTTTATTGTAGATATTTAGAGGTGGAATGGGAAGTGAGGAAAGGCAGCAAAAGAAGCTTTTCCAAAGATGTCATGAAAGGTTCCAACCCAAAAGTGCCACAGCAGAACAACTTCAGTGATTGTGGAGTGTACATCCTCCAGTACGTGGAGAGCTTTTTTGAGGTATGTATGTTCTTGAAGCTATTCTTGATTCCTGCAACAGTCAAATATAAGCTGTGAAAATGATTACATTTATAAAAAGCTCCTAGTGTAGCTCAATACCTATCAATGAGATTATGCATTATAAACTAATTTATGCATAAACACACAGAGTAACCTTTTTGAAAATAAACTAACCTTTTTAGTTGCACGCACATAAAAGAATTGTAAGCCATGAAATTTTCTGAGAGAATCTAAAGAAAACACATTTGGAGTCTTCCTTTCTGTTCTTCTGCTGTGTACCCTTTAAAACCATCCAGTAAGAACTTGAGCTCAAAATCTAAACTAAAAATGCACTACAAAAAGCTTAATTTTCCCCTGAGAACTGTGACAGAATAAATTCAGAAATGTGACAGAGGTAGGGGATTTATGTTTCTTTTGGGGGTGGTTTTTAACTTACAAGAAAACATGTAAGTGAAATCATTACAGTTGAATGCCACATCTTGTTTCCCTTGAAGGAATTGTTTGAATGCTTACTTCCTTGCAAGCTGACTTGGTCTTCAAGTTACAGCTCCTTTCACAAGGGGAGACATTAGCACCTTCTGGTCTAGATTGGGAGGAGAAATGATGGTCAAGTGAGATGCTGCCTGCATGGGACTGTAACTCTTTAGAATCCCTGGTGCTTTAGAGCATTTCTAAACTCTCCTGTAGCTAACCTTTTCCTGGAAAAGCTGGCAGCTTATCCATTCCTCAGCCCTCCCTCCCTCCAATCATACATTACTCAAGAGCAGTAAGGCTTTAGCAGAATGCATTCGTGCAAATGGAAGGCAAAAGCTTTGCTTTACTGATGAGTTCCTGAGAGCTTAGACCAAGTGCCTCCTGTTTTGTTCACTGGGAGTACGAGGAGCAGCCAAGTTTTATTAATCCATTCCTTTTTGGAATGGTTTAATAAAACTTCCTCCAAGTTTTACTAGTCCATTCCTTTTTGATAATTGCTGGATTATGCCAGGCTGAATCCCTTGTCCTGCCTAGTCCAGCAGTGTGCAGCAGCTTTGTCTGCCAGAGAATAGGCGTGATACATACATGTGTCAGAGGGCAAATCGCAGGATATCCTCAGAAGTAACTCCAGTGGGGAGGGAAGACCTGAGCTGGCTGCACAGTACTAGACTGTCTCGAAGTTATTCAGCGAACAATTTCAGCTTCTTTGTGTTTGGAAAATTGCCCACAGTCTCATTTTGCACCAGCTCCACAAACTTGGAAGGAGAGTATGTGGGAGCAGGTGCTGAATCTGATGTTTGTGAACATCAGGGGCCGCCAGGGGCCGCTGCCGGAGGGGCAGCGCTGCTCCCCGAGGACCTGCGGGGCGAGGGGCAGCACAGCACAGCACAGCTGGCCTCTCACCGTGGCACTGCTTGTCTTCCCCGCACTGAACAAACACAAAAAAAAAGGTTGCTAGTGCAACATTAAGCACTGATACGCCCCTGCGAAGAATGCCGGTAGTTTTTTTTCACAAGCAGTCTTGGTGATCTTACCTCATTGATGAATGTAATTCACTCTTAAAGAAGCCTGATGATGTAAACTGGAATACAGAAAGGGAGGAGTTTCTTTGAGAGACAGCACTGTTCCCCAGATTGTCTTTTGGTTAGGGTGGAATTGTTGTACAGTATCACTGAAGAGGAGTAGAGAATGCTTCATTATAATAATTATTGTAATTATTTGGATGAATGTTACCTAGCAAGAATACAGAATGTAAGTATAATAAGCATTGGTGGTAGGCAGGAGCTTTGCTTTCTAGGGTGAAATCTAAATCTGTCTTGCCTAGTTGGTCATGATTCTAAAGGCTGTTTATAAGAAGAGAAATGTTCTGGACTCCTGATCAGCTCTAGATTTTGATGCTTTAAAAATGTCCTATATCTTTGTAGTAGTTTTCTCTCTCACTCAATCTTTTTTTTTCTCTTTTTTTAAAATTAGGATAGTTTTACACATTTATGTAGACAAGTGCTTTAGTCTAAAAGTTGTAGCAAACACAGTAGATTGTTCAGGCATCCTTATAATCAAGAGTGTGATCTGGATGGATTTTAGTCTGTAACATACTGAAGCATGATTGATTTTACCATAATTATACATGTACAAAACACGGAAATTGTAGAAATTTTGTTCCATGCTTATGGAATGAAGTGAGGAAGAATGTAGTCTTCCTCACTATAGTTTCCTTCAGTCATTTAGGTTATAACTCTTAACTGTAATATCCAAATGACCTTTTTTTCAGAATCCCATTTTGAGTTTTGAGCTACCAATGAATTTAACAGACTGGTTTCCACGCCCAAGAATGAAAACCAAAAGAGAAGAAATACGAAAAATAATCCTGACTCTCCAGGAACAGCAGAACAAAGACAAGAAGGGACAGAAAGACCCAAATTCAATTTTGCAGGAAAAGACAGAACAACTTACCAACAACAACTCAGACTGAATGTTGTATCTGTTGCATGTTAGCTCCACAATCAAAACTGAAACTTACATTTCTGTCTGCCCAGACTAAAGATTTGGCGTGTTCTCTGCTCAAAGTTACTTGGGAATGTTTAATGCCTGTATAAATGTGTGTCATAAAATGGTTTAATTCCCACAAAGATGTGTATTAAGTGAGTCTGTACATATGTTAATGAGGCCAACTTTTTCAGCATTTGTAATTACTTTTTTTCCACTTGATAGGGAGCTTTTGTTATGTATTTCTGTTAATAGAACTTAAATAGCAACTTCTAAACATAAAGGAAATAAAGAAAATATAGGATGAAATGGTTACCTTTTTCTTTTTCAGTTAAGTTTTAATGTTACATGCTTAAGTAACACATAGGGAACGATTTGGTAGTGAGAGAATTAATTCATATTTTGACCCTATTTAGTTGCCCTTTCCGAGATTATTCTGCTTGCGCTACCGACAATAATATGGGTAAGTGTCTCAATGTACCATGGCCTCTTGAGAGGGTGATTCCCATCCTCCCAGGATCTAAGTGTAGGCAGTGTCATAGTTCATAGGACTGCTTCAGATTTGGGGGTTTAGAAGATATGCATTGCAATTACAATTCCACCCTTGCTTTAGTGGGACAGGCTAAGGAAGGGGGAGAGTGCTCTTTGACCAGAGGTAAACTCTTCAAACAGTATTATAAAAGTGGTTTCAATGAAGTGATCTTGAGTGACTCTATTAAATCATATTTTGTGGATCCCAGTTGTTGTACAGGTGTATTTTGAGACTTTCTTCATTATAAAATTGTATTTTGGTAAGTGTACTTGGAATAGCAGATTGCCCATATTACATTTTCTATGTTACAATTCTGAATGTTACATTCATATGTGCTTTATCTAAGTAATGAACATTTAAAAAGAAAAAAAAAGTGTATGATTACTATTTTTTCTAATATCCATGCAAAAAACCAAAATACCAGTGTTCATTGCTTGCTTGTTTGTTCTTGGCTTTACGTAGCATCAGACTAATGTAGGGACTTGCTTGGATATTTCCAGTGTATTTTGATTTTACAACAATCTAAAATGTCATTGTTGCTTAAACTGCAAATGTAGCCTTTCATCCCTGTTCTAGAAAGGCTTTGTCATTGAAGTGAGGAAAGTAAGAAAAGATTTGTGCAAGAATATATTATCTCCAGTTTTCTACTTATACAGATATATTTGAAGGGAACCAGAAAGTGTCACTTCTCAGGAAGGAATTTGTGGGAGTAGAGAGGGATCTTCTGTCTCTCCTTGCGGCTAATATTTTCTCTCCTGATTTTTCTGCTGGAAGGTCATTTACTGTTCCCTTCTCCCAAAGAGAAGCAGCAGAGAGTTCATTAGCAGAACTCTGGGCCCCTTGAGATTTTATTTTTGTACACGACATCCAAGTCTAACCCAGTGCTTCATGGCCTCCATGAGTTTTTATTCTCACTAGACCCTGAAAATACAGCTGCTAATGATGTTACTTCCAGGGTATGCATTCCTGCACAGAGGGCTCTCTGTGACTCCCTCTGTTTACAGGGGGTTCTCTCACCAAGGCAGAGTGGTTGCACATAGAGCAGTACAACTGTGGGCTGCTCATCTTTTGTACAGATAACCTGTGGGATTTAGGGGAGTTGTTCATTCCCTGGTTTCTCTCGCATAAACCCTGGGCCCATGGAGATTATGTAAGCACCACATATATGTGTTCTGTTAGAAATGACTCCTGCAGTTTTCTTGTTGAAAGAATGTGGGGGCAATTTCCTGGACTACAAATTAAATACGTAATGTGCACACCTCTGAGTTGTTTCCTCCTTCAAGTTTTTATCCAGTATTCTTGCCACTGGTGGGGAAAAATAGGGATAAAATAGTTCCAGATTTTGGAAATACAGGGTGTTGTGTATCTGGCTTTAGTGTAACAGACATATTGGAATAGTAGTTTATACAAGAGAGGGAAGGAAAATAATTTCTTTGAAATAGAGGAGAGAGAATTGCAGGTAGAATGTATTCCTTCCTAGTCTAGGCTTTCCCAGTGGTATGTTTAAAGTATATGGAATATATCCACATTTCATCGATACAGTAGTTTTCCTTTTTCTGATATTTGTGATGGAAGTTCATATTTTGATGCTGTAGAACTGTTTGGCTCTCTTAATGGGAATGGCCTGGTGCTTCTTCTTTTTTCGTTCTCTTTCCTGTCCTCCCTTTCATCCTCCCTCCCTTTTTACCCTTTTCCAAAGCTGTGAAGAAAGTGTTGGATTTACTGCCGTTCAAGGTTAAAGGTCTCAAGATCTCCAGTCACATACAGCAAGCTAATATACATGTTAAATATAGGAAACTTATTTTTTTAATAAAATGTGACGTTAATAGAAAAACTACAGAATTAAGAATGAGTTATTTAAGACCTTCCTGATTTGGTAACAAGCTCACTACTGCATGTGCTTGGTAAGTGTTTTTTATTAACATGATGGTGGGCAATGCTGCAATGTTTTGCAATCCTAACAAGTTTTACCAGTGCCTTTTCTGAATCAGGTTTATTCAGTGGAAGCTAGTAGGGTGGGGACTCAATAAGTCTATTTAATAATTACATGACAACACATGCACTCTATGGAAAGTGTATGTTGTATATTTCTTTAGAGGAGTCAAGCTTACAAGTGCTTTAGGAGTAGCCTGACTGCATTCTGCAGTGTAAGGGATCAGATGGCCACCTAATTAAATGTATCTGTTTGTATTGTTTTTCAGGTTGGGTAGAATAACAGTTAAGAATTCCTATTAAGGTTTTAGATTACTTAGCATAAAAAATGCATGTACTTGTGGTGCACATTTGCAGGATAGCCGCAAAAGCAGAAGAGACATCTAAGTAGTCCCTTGTGACATTTCTGTTTTTCCTGCTGAGAAACTGAGCACACTCTTTAAAAACCAGAGACTTCAAACAGACTTGATTTTTGAGATTGCACTACATTCTTGTCTAGAAAGAATCTGACTTCCAAAACATTCAGTAAAAAAGAGAGAAAAATCAAACAAGCTTTACAGCAAGGTGAGGAAACTATGGTGTTGATTTTCATTTTTTTTTATGTCTTGTGTAGCAAATGAGTAAAGCAGAAGATGTGTGATTTTTAATTTCTATTAATATAGTACCTCTGGAAACTGAAATACTAGACTTCTTTTACAAACAAACAAGCAGCAGTTTCCTTCATTCAATATTTTTTTTCCTCTGGTTTTTAAATAGAGTTTATTTTTGGTCACTGGTTAAAGCTTTACATTGATAACATGACACTTGTATTTTATCATGTAACAGAAGTAGGTATAAAGATGCTTGCTCTTTGTAGCCATGATTATTGGGAATGGTGAGAGGTATTGTGGAGGTATTTATCAATGGAGTCTCTGATAAAAGATTTTATTTTTATTTTGGTACAACACTTTTTATAAGTCTTCAGTGCTGCATACTCAGTGCCCCTAAAGGACCTCTGTACAGTGAGTTGAGTTCACAAAGGTGCTTCTCCCATTTTTTTTTATTTACCCCATCTACTTCTGGAAATCAAAGGGAATCTGATGTTACAAACCACAGCTTTGAAACAGTAAGAGTGAGGCAACAGCCATTTTACTTACCTCTCACCACCATATTTTTGAAGTAAATCCATTCTGCTTTACTCAATAATGCCTGCTGAAGGTGAAATGAAAGATTTCTATTTTCTAGGCTCCGGTCTGGTTAAGGGAGGATGTAATCTAGCAAGGTGATTGTTCTCTCAGTTGTGGTCTCTTGTAGTTTTCTGACAGCCTTAATTTTGCTTGGTTTTAACACATTTGCTTTTGGAGTTATGCAGCCCTGTGGTTACAAAAGGAAACTGGGTAATGTACACCATTCCTAGGGATTCCGTATTCCGTTTTGAGAGTAATTGCTAGCCACAACCTAGATTCAAATAACTAGCCTGTTCCTTTGCTAGTGTATATTTTCCCATTTGTTTGATTGGTTTTTCCCTTAGTTTTTTCTTTTTTCCCCTGTGAGATTCATAGTTGATGTACCTGGAGGAGAGTAAGCAGTGCTATTTGCAATGCATGATGCTTAAGAAGATAGATAAGCTACATTCATACATGAATATATATGAACAGAAGATTATCTGGATTTAAAAGTATCCAGTTTCTAGTAAATGAGACAGACTTGACTTACCTGCTTTTTTATTTTTTGTCTTCCATTCTTCTTTCTTAGTTGTTAATGTTTATTAGTCATTATGTAACTCTCTAGAGTTCTTTGGGGTATGACTTTATTTAAACAATCATCAGGTAATTCATTCAGCAGTGGCAGGAAAGAAAACTATTGCAATTTTCAAAATAAAAGATTCTTGTATATCTGCAGCAATAGGGCTGAAAGTACGTTATAATTAGATGGTTTGTTTTAATAGAATAGCCAAATCCACATCGTACATCTGTCTGTTTGCACAGTGTCATTTTAGGTGATACTTAAAAGTTCAATTTTCAGGACCAGGATCTCTTTTACTGTTACCTGACTGGATAAGGGTAATGGCAAGCAGACTAGTTTGACTCAGCTGAGCATTTATTCCCCATAAGCTGTGAGGATCCACTTGGAGGAAAAGCATCATGCTCCAGCCAGCCTGAGCTTCCTGCCTGCAGAGTCTGTGTAGACTCTGGCCTAAACATCAGAGATTAAAGCATGTGAGATTTTCCCTAAGGTACACCACTGAGGAATTTATCAACTATTTACACAGAACTGTATCTGTTTAGAACTGTATTCTAAGTTTAGGAACTTAGTTTACTTTTGCACATATACTGATCTCAACTACATATACTATAATTAAAGATACCAATGTTGTCTCACAGCAGTAGCTTGCAAATTGTTAGCAAACCTCTACCCCATTGTCTCCCAGATGTAACTGTTTAAAACAAGCTCTGTGACAGTGCCTGTTTACATCAGGCTTCTCTTTCCTAACTTAAATTTTGAAAAACTAGCCTGTTTCCCATATCTTTTTGTGTATGTTAGAAATGCAGTGGTATCCTGGACAGGGACATTGTTATACATTGGACCAAACCTATGACATTAATTATTGGAACTCTCAGGAATTCCTTTGTTTGGAATTTCAGGTTTCTAGGATCTAAATATTTAGGATCATAAAATGGTTGGGCTTGGAAGGCACCTTAAAGATCATGTAGTTCCAACCTGGCTGCTGTGCACAAGGACACTTCCCACTAGACCAGCTCAGAGACCCATCCAACCTGGCCTTGATGAATGCCCTGTTTATGTAGCAGACTGAAAACAGTAATTATTTTAGTTCTAGAGAACTTCATATTTGCATGTTCAGGCCAGGAAATTTATTTCATACTATACATCAGTGATATGGCAGATGGTGTGTCAGTTTTGTAATACAAAAAAGGCTGGCTAACCCCAAAAGAGCACTATTACAAGATGGCATGTTTCTCACAGAAAATGGCACTAAATAGCTCATAAATTGTACTGGAATGCAAACAAATGGAGTATGTTTTTTACTTAAATGTTCCTCAGTCCTGAAACTTAAACTGCTTTGTAAACAATATTGTAATAATATCTCAATGTCACAAAAGGGCATTAAAAGGCCGTGAGAAGTTGCACAGCTTCCTCCCATCCTATCAAACCACTGAAATTTTTAAACTTCCAACAAAATTTGTACTGCAATTGAATGTTTAGGTTCCAGAATCAAGAAGACACTTCTAAGCAAATGTCTGTAACAATGTGTTGAATGTGTTTGTACGGACAGCTTATGATTCAATATTTAATTAAAAAGTCATATAGCTTTTTAATTTTTTCCTTCTGTGGAAGCCAGGTCTTTGTTTTGCAAGGACAGTGTTCTGTGGATGAATTTATTACCTCATTTTTGGCTCTACACCTTACTGTACAGTATTTTAGTGAGTTTTTCATTCTGCTCTGTTATTCTCCACCTTTCGTACATGGTTAATGAAGTTGGGTGCGGTATACAGTTAGCCTGATTTCTAGCTTGCTTTCTCACTTGCATCCCTGTATCTTGCTTGTCTGTGTAAAGCAAGTAAGTTTGTGAAGTCAGTGGAAGTTCCCTATTTCCTAGGGACATTATTGAATTCAAATAGTTTCTTGAACATTTTTTTCAGGCCAGTAAAATGATAGGTGGGGTGAACTTGGATTTGTTCTTATTTTGTCCAGTCAGAGTTGCTCCATATCATTATCTCCATATTGCAAGTTAACTGCTGGAGTTCAGGGAAAGACATTAAAAACAGTTTAACTAAGCTAAGCTACTCTAAACTGCTGAAATTCATGCTTCAGCTACTGTCACTTGGGAGCATTGAAAAGTAAGCTTAAAAAGATGCTTGCTGTTTACTCAGCTACTTGAAAGAAACCAGTTTTGTGGTTAGAACTGTTTGCTTAGACTGAAATTCTATTGACCTGAGATTTATCTGAAGCCAGTGTTGAAGAAGGTGTTTAATTCTGTCTTCCAGTTTCTTGCTCTGTTCTTTACACAGTGAAGTGCTTTCAACTGTACTTGTATAGAGCTGTTGTTTGACTGCTCTGAGTTTGGAAACTCTGGCAAATCTGACCCTAAACATCTCAAATTTGGCACCTGAAAATAAGGATGTAGCTAATGATAGCTGGAAAATACTTGTCAGTAACTTGCCAAATGGATAATTTTTCTGTAGCAATAGGTCACGTGCTCGTGTTTGAAAACCATTACTTAAGATGATTTAAAAAATGATACTTTTTTTTCATTACATTCTCATGAACAATATGAATCATATAGCTCATAGTTGTCTTTACTGTGAAATTTTAAGTTACCTAAACACTGTTAAGTTCTCTAACAGACTTCGCTTCTGTTAGTAGTATCTGAAAAAAGTGTGATCACAGAAGTGGACTAAATTACAACTCCTTATACAGTCTAAAAGTTTTTGGATGCTTTCTACCTTCTTAGTGCTTATGTTTGTGTGGCTTAGTGTATGTTTTGCACTGTGCACACTTTGGTTTTTCTGACTTCCATTGTCAGTATATGATGGCCACTCCTAGAACTGATGCCACAGTTCTCATTTTTGTTTCTCCATAAGCAGTCATAGTGTGTTGTCATTTTCTTGCTTACCTAGATGAAAACATGTGAGAGGAGACCTTGTTCTGCTGTTTTTTTACAGAATTTACCCAAGCATCACTCGTCCTTTGCATTTTCTCTCCTTCCAAATCCCTGATGAGATCCCTTGTATACTGGCTCTTCTCCCAGTCTCTCTTGGCTCTTACAGCTGTTAATCTTTTATCATGTCTCTAAGCTCTGTGTTCTAGCTACACTCCAGAAAAAAAGCCACTGCTATCTTTTTCCCTCGATGATCCTGTGTTGCCAACTTCCTCAGCAGAGAAGCTGAGGAAGTATGGGCTGGATGAGCAGATAGATGTATTAAGGGCTGAATGTCTGAACTGGAGGTGTGATCTATGGTACAGTATCTAGTTGGAGGCTGGTAACAAACTGACCAGAGGCAATGGACACAAACTGAAACAGAAAAGGTTTTCTCTGAGCATCAGCAAACACTTTTTTACCCTGAAGGTGACCAAGCACTGGCATGGGTTGCCCCAAGAAGCTGTGGAATCTCCATCCTTGAAGGTACTCAGAAGCTGTCTGGACATGGTCCTGGGCAGCTGGCTCTGAGGGTCCCTGTTTGAGCAGGGGATTGCACCAAGTAACCTTCAGAAGTCCCTTCTGACCTCAGCCACTCCGTGCTTCTGTGAGTTTGCTCTGAGTTCCTGTACTTGGTGTGACAAACCTGGCTGGTGCTGCAGAGGAAATAGCAGGCAGTGTTGCTGTAGGAGTGCTGCAGTTCCAGGCGTGATGTTCTGAGAAAGAAGCTACAGGGGTCAAGGCCAGCCCACATCTGATGCTCATCAGAAGTTCACATCTTCACAAAATCTGGTTGCATTTCAAGAGTGTTGGCAAAAGGCACGGCTCTGGTATAAAACACAACTTGCTTGCCAGATTTAAATCTATGCTACAAGTCTCTGGGCAACTTTATTAGAAAGTATAAATCATGTTACTGTTCTTTAACTATGTGAGCAGAAGCATTTTAGCTAGCATTCCATTTGCAGCAAATACCTAATTTAGAAAACTTTAAACTGGGCAGCCAAAGGTTAGTGAAGGTATTATAAGCAACTGAAAGCTAAATGCTGCAGGTTTTGATACCTGCTATTTTTCTGGAATAATTTGAGTAGTAGTGCAATTCCTAGAACTGTTTGTGAACAGATAGGGGATTCAGATTATTAGCATATTTAGTAGCCGAGTCAGAACTGGACAATTTGGCACTCTCTGGGCCAAACAAGCATGCCAGGAGAGAACGTCATGCTACAGTGAGTGTGTAACTTGTCAGTGAAGTTTGCCTTATCTTGCACTTAAAGTCCTACCACAAGGGGTTGAAGAGCTGGTGGTGGAATTTAAGTGTGGGTGTAAAACCCAGCTCAAGGGCTGCTCACCACCAGGAAATAACTCAGGGTGAGGGTTAAGATAATCTAGTTATCCTACATATGGGAAGGGTATGGGAAGCAACTTGAGTCTGTCTGTGCTTTTGGTAGCATTCAAGTGCATGTGTAACTGCACTGCAAAGAAATAGAGAGAGCTGAAACAATGTGCTGCTTTGGCAGCCTATTTTTCTGGCAAAAGAGTTCATACAGTAATCAGGGGTCCCCCAGTAAGCTTGTTAAGTGGTTTGCCCAGATGGATAGCATCAACAGAGTTCACATCTTTGAGAGAGGATTTATTCAACAAGCAATGTAAATTAAACTCTCTCTGTTCTGTATAATAACCCTACAGTGATAAGTGAAGGCTAGACAGGAGGGTGGTGCCTGCAAGAGCTTTGCATTCCTACCTTAGTAGCATTAGCAATCTTCCTTTTCAGCATTTTTCTCATCCATATTTTTTTTTGTTTTCTTGCTTCTTACATCAATATGAAGCTTAGGAGAGCTACAGCTGGACCCCCATATTTTGTGAATTAGGTTATTGCCAGACCTCCTCTGGTCCCTGCCCAAAGATGTGTAAGAATTTCAAGAGGATTACTTATTTCTCTTAAACTTGTCTTTCCCAAGACTAGCTCAAAAACTAAAGCTAAAAATGCCTAAAATGAGCAGTCTGAAATGGGATGGGAAAAGAAGTCCTCCAGGTATGTTTAACAGGATATAATTGTTCAGGAACACACTAGATGAACAGTGGCTTTTACAGAAAGATTTACAAATTAGTTAATAAGCCCACAGAATTCCCTTTGCCAAGAAGTGTGAGAAGCTCTCAGTATCATGATCTCAGTACTGAATCCATACTGAAGTTCATTTAACTGCAGTTGTTAAACATGGAGCAGGTGAGTTCCCCCTGCTCCATGTAGGAAGGACAGCCCTATTCCTGACATCTACAGCTCACCTATTTACTGCAGGCTACTTTTGTTTTTCAGATGAGCCTGTGGTTATTTTATTGGCAGCTGCTGTTCATCACTGAAAAGGAATTCCATGTAGGTGATCACAGAGTGCATCGTGGGAGAGTGGGGGCAGGAAGCTAAAATTAAAAACCAACTCTGTGGTAATTGCTATTGTGTGTTATCTGAGTGGCTTTTCCCGGGTTCTCTTTCCTGCACTAGAGCTCCTCCCTGTCCTCCAGATGATGTATCTAAACCGGTGGGGCCCATTCTCCTTTTAAATATGCATGAGAGTGGGCCCATGATATCTTTGCCAAATAAAAGCTTCTGGCAGAAACAAAAGAAAATTCTTTCCCCAGAGACATGGGGCGTGTTCCACCAGGAATGGAATCCATCTGTCTTAAAACACTGGCTCCAGGAATATCGTCCAGCTACCCTGGGGTACTGTAATCTCATTTTCCTGTCCTCACCATTTGAGTTTATAGAATGAATTCACTCACAAAAGTAAAACAAAAAGCAGTGGACTTCTGAAGGATTGCAAGTTCACAAGTCAGGGATTCCCCTTACCTCCTTTCATGCTATTATTTATGCAAGGTTTATTCTCTGGAGCTACCCACAATTCAAAATAATCTATTTGCTTAATTGAATTATCCTTTAAGGAGAGGAAATTGAAAAATGGGGCCAGTCCAAGAGACTTAGTCAAAAAACAGCCTCAGAAACCAGTCACACATTGCTAGGGGTGAAAATGCAAAACCATTGATCTTCCTAAACTAACATGTTGTCCAAGAAAAAACTACTCATGAATTGAAATGTAACAGGAAGACTTTAAATAGGATCTCTTACTTTAAAACATAATGTCTAAATTTTTTTGTAACTTGTATGAAGCGGTTGAAATACAGAAGGCCTGTGGAAAAGTTATTAAAAAATATTCAGGCATAGTCAAAATAGATGTTTATGTAAACTCTGCCAGCAATAGGAAAAAAAAAAAAGGATCATTTCACTACTGTCAAAATTCGAGAATTATGTATGTGCAAATTACATTAAGTAAAAGGGAGCAGATAAAATAAGACTTGCACATTTATTTCCAGTAAATAATTTACATGATAAGGAAATGAATGGTGCTTATCTAGAGTAAGCCTGCTTGGAAAGAAACCAAAGATTGATCCTGGAAGGAACGTCATCTACTACTGCTAAAATCCCAGCAAATTTTCTTGTTCTTTCTCTGAACATAAGCTGCTCAACCTTGAGCCAAATTAGAAAGGTTCTTTTGCAAACATATGAACAAGCTATTCTTTATCCAGACAAATAATAGATAAATTGTGCTGGCAGCTTCAGTAGCCACATTTGCAAACTCTGCATTGGTAAGTCCAAAACTGTTCTATAACCAGTGACTTCAGTTTTTATCAGAAACTGAGTGTAAAACTATAAAATAATTTTTGGGGAGTATCTAAGTGCTAAACCAGAATACTCAGCTCTTAGGAAATGCCAAGCATTGCTGCTGGCAAGCTGTGAGGTGTTTTACCGTGACCACATTACACAGATACAGTGTCATTACATCACACTCATGTACACTTAGAGTATGCCAACAAAACAGTGTAAAGCAAATGAACTTCTGGCCCCACATTAAGTCATCAGCTGTGACTTAAGTCAGTGCCCATGGACATTTTTACAGGCAGAACTTTACCATTACATGTGACGTGTAAAACATTTGTAGCTATGTGGAATCCCCAGGGAAAGCTAGCTAATATTAACATGATTCAAACACAAGCATTCCACCTGGATAGATGCATACAGTAAAGGCTTGAAATCAATGTCAAACCAGACTTTTGCATTTAATTTTTCATCATAAAGTATGAGGAGAGAAACTGAGCAGTCATGATAGTAAACATTTAAGAACAACCCTCTCAGGAGTGAAACTTTTAATGCAAGTACGAGGGCCTTTACCTTTTCCTATTTATATTGAATAGTCTGAAGTTTGATCCACTGAGTTACACACAAGAATTTCACTTTCATTGAAATTTAAGTAGGACATTGTATAATATTCTTTGAAATGAAAACATAGGTAATATCCTCTCAGGGTTTTCTGAGAACTCACCTGGAGTCCTTTACCTGCCCAACTTTTCCAACTACCATTCATCAAGGCCAGGCTGGATAGGGCTTTGAGCAACCTGGTCACGCAGGTGTTTCTGCCTATGGCAGTGGGGCTGGAGCTAGATGGTCTGTAAGGTCCCTTCCAACCCAAATCATTCTGTGCTTCTGGGAACACAAACCTAATAGCCTCTCAGGGTTTTCTGAGAAATCATCCAGGGTCCTTCACCTGCTCATTCTTCCAGACTACCATTCAACACCTCTGACAAAATATGGTGGTTCCTCCAATAACACATATTTTAAAAAAATATATGGCAACTTTAATGACAAAAGCTGTTTACTATCCATAACTACCTGGTGAGTGAAGACACCTTGGACATCTGAAATATTGTCAGTTCTTTGTGGCAGGGCTACAAGAAGTGCACGTGCATGTCAAAATGCTTGTGTTGTATTATTGATCTTTCTGCCTTTGGAATGCTTGTGGAATTCCTGGTAGGCCATCCAGAACGTGGAGTTTGCACATTGAAGTCAGTGCTTTTATAGCTCTGGCTCTTCACGAGAGACCCTCTTGCTGTGGTGTGTACCGTGTGAGCCTGCCCCGAGTTCCAGCAGCGCTGACACGCCACCTCTGTGTGTTACACTTGGCAGCGGAGGCTTCTCCACTGCTGTTTGCCCTGCCTGGTGCACCGAGGTGTGGGAGGAGCAGGGTGATGCTGAAGGCACTCTGCCCTCCCTCCCAGCCTCCAACTGCATCTGCTCCTTACACAGCTGTTAAAGACTGCTTGGCAGCTCCAACCCATCCGCACTGTTCCTGGTGCTCTGAAAAGTCTTGGTTAGACTGAAATTACAGAGGTTCATCCAATTTTCCTAGGAATGAAACCGTAAATGCTCCCTACATACAGGCAATGGGTACAGTAAAACATGTTTTGCCTTTTTTTTCTCTTTCCACTTCCCCCCCCCCGCACCCCCCTTAAGTTCTTGCACTCCGATTTCACTTGTGAGTCTTCCTGTATTTTCCCTGAAGATTCACAGAACAGATGTTGCTGTGTCTTGGGGTATTTTTAAATTTCCCAGGGACAAAAGAAGGGAGAAAGTAGAGACATGCCTCTTCTGATGAGGGAGAGGCACATCAGAGGGTAAGATAGTGCTCAGCACTGCTTGGATTGTTTACACTGGAAGTATTTTGTTGGTTGTTTCCTGACATTATATCCTGTTTTGCTAACAGAGGTGGTTTTAGCCAGTCACCAAATTTACATTTTCATTTACTTGTCCATTCACTTCTTTTCCCCCCAGATAACAATTATCCTTATCTCTCTTTTACAAATAAAAGTAAGGCTGACCATACAAAGTACTGAAAGGTAATGCCAAAGACAAACTTCCGTGCTCCAGAAGTTATACAGTGCTTTGATTGTCCAAATTGTCAGCCATTCTAAATTATGTCAAGTGAAGACGCAACCACCAAATTCACCTTGCCACTTTGCAGGCAATTGGAATGTTTTAAAGACCAAAACAAGTCCACAGCACATTTCAGGAGTTGTAGGAATGTTAATCTGGACACAGGACTGAACTCCACCCGTGCTCTGCCCAGGATGCAGGAATTACTCATGCACCTAATGCACTGCCATTTTCCTTCCTTGTGTACATCCACTCTGATCCTTGACAGAACCCCCTGAGTTCCCCCTAGAGAAGCCCCTGGGATTTCTCTTTGTCCTCTACAAGAGGCCAAAGCATTGTTATGAGTATCATATCTACAAGGGCAGCTATGGCTTGAAGAAATGTGTGTAAATTATTTATGAGCTAGTGGCTGTACCCACAATGTCCCTGGTGTTATTGAAACACTCAAAAGGATGCTGTGAAACACTCCTGCTGAAAGAAGGGCTGCAAAATCAAGGAAAACACAAGATTTTGAAGTATTAACTGGTTTGTTTCCCATTGCCAGCAAAAGACATATGAGCGAACCATCAGGTGGAGAACAAGGAGGGTTTGCACGTACAGCCGAGGTGATTGTGCTGCTTACGAGCTATTGTGGGGAGAGAAGCACGGTGCTATGGTAAAGCTGACAAACCAGCTGGCGACGCCAGGAATGAACCGTGGTAAAGCCAAGGGACAGGGAGGTGACGCAGAGCTGTGGCACGGGAGGGGTGGCTGTGAGTAGCACCAGCGGTGTGACACCCTGGCTGAGCATGATGCAATGCCGCCCACTGGGGCCACTGTCCCCAGGTCACAGCAGCGCACCGGCCGCAGAGATGAATGGCTGGGTGAGGCACACGCCGGGGCAATCCCGCAGAGCCCGGGCTGGCCCTGGGCTGCCTCGCAGGAGGTACAGCGGCACAGGGCTGGGGCAGGCCACGTTCTGCCCTTCAGCAGCGGCTGCGACCACCGCTGCTCCCGTGCGCCAAGGCAGGGCCCTGGGGACACGGCAGGGACCGCACAGGGCCAGGGCGAGCCTGGGAGAGGAACCGGGCTCAAACAGCCTCTGACTCCCGAGGTTTGCGCAGCAGGAGAGCCGCCACCTGCTTGGCACCTTTCTTTGTGGGGCGATGGTCAGTAAAGACAAAGACAGCTCCCAAAATGACCCTTTATGTAACGGCATCGGTAAAAAATAAAGGAAGGGACCCAACTCACTAACAATAACACGGGCCAGCCCCTCAGCACCACCTCTGTCG
Source organism: Pyrgilauda ruficollis (assembly GCF_017590135.1). Classification (NCBI taxonomy): domain Eukaryota; kingdom Metazoa; phylum Chordata; class Aves; order Passeriformes; family Passeridae; genus Pyrgilauda; species Pyrgilauda ruficollis. Next base: position 11,759,618 of record NW_024525490.1, read on the forward strand.
CGGAGGGCGCGGGCTGCGGGCTCGGGGCGCCGCGGGGCCGGGGCTCCGGGCCAGGCAGCGCCCGCACCGAGAGAAGGCCGGGCCGGCCTCCCCGGCCGCCGGCGCTGCCCCCG